>NC_090650.1:367648280-368333280 GCF_040937935.1 Hyperolius riggenbachi
ACCGCGGTATTCAGAGCCTCTTGTGGGAGGGGTTTCAGCACAAAATCAGTCACACAGCGCCCCCTGATGGTCTGTTTGTGAAAATCATTCCATTTCTCATGTAAAAGGGGGTATCAGCTACTGATTGGGATAAAGTTCAATTCTTGGTTGGAGTTTCTCTTTAAGTCCCCCATACGAGGTTCCCCACTGATCCCTTTTTTCTGGACCAATAAGAATCCTTCCTGAGGAGGCTGTATGCCAGTCAGATCATTGGCTACATGAGAATCCTTTGCAAAAAATTCAACAATTCTTTTTGTTGAGACTCTCTTCTCTCCTGTCTGCTTCTTAATACTGAACATTTAGGAAGCCCTGGAGCATACTGTATTTGAATCTCTCATACCTGTTTTCTTTTAGTTTATTGAACTGAGCAACAAAAAATATCAGTAGGAAGGGGCCTTATTTGTTAGTTCAGTAGGCCAATAGTAATTCCAAGCAAATTATTCAAAAATGTAGAGTTCTGCCATGTCATGGACCATGCAGGCTGGTATCGTACTGGTGGCAGACCCCCATGTTTAATGGCTTAGATGTTCTGGCAATACTAGCCTATATGGGGGACAAGAGGTTTGAAGAGGCTTGAAAAGGGTTGAGGGGATGGGTTGAGAGGATGCTGATTTTTATTAATAAAAATGCTTAAAGTGAACCTCCAGACTAAAAATCTACTCAGAAGAACTGAAAAGGCTTGGTGTTTCTTTAACAATTTCACAGCATCAGAACTTTGTTTTTCTTACCAAAGCATCATTTTTAGCTGCATTTTTACCTAAGCTCCACCCATCAAAGAAAAAAGCCCGGGCTTTTTTTCCCTGATGCTGTGCAGAGCATGATGGGATTTCCTATGTTGTTGTTCACATTGCCTAGCAACTGGGAGAGGTGCTCAGGACACAGGACAGTTGGAACTGTGTCTCGTGCTCCCTGCCACTTCCTTTCAACCAAAAAGATGGCTGCCATCATGAAATCAAACATTCACCTGTTCTTTTAAAACAGTGTGGGTAAGAGATTATATTACCTGTCTATTTTAATTAACATAACTAAAGTAACTTAATGATAGTATGAATGTTTAGGCTGGAGTTCCTCTTTAAGAAAAATTAAAAGAAAGGCGTTTTAAAAAATCAAGTACTGAAGTGATAAATAATATATCATAACATGGAAATAATCATACCACAGCTCAGCAAAGTAATACATATAACCAAGCAATTCACCAAAAGACATTCATATAATGCTCAAGTTGATTAGGTTAATGTGGCAGGCAAGTGGCACTGCCTGACTGTAAGGATCCCCAGTTCTGCCTGTCATTGCAGTGATGGGCTGACTTTGCATTTGTCTCAGTCTGCACATTACTGCAATGGAATTGTATGCAAGTCTGCACATTGCTGCAATGGAATTGCATGTGTGTTTGAGGATTCCCAGTTCTCTTTCTCACTGCGGTTATGGACTGGCCTTGCATTTGGCTCAGTCTTACTGCAGTGAGATTGCATGGGAGTGTCTGAACACCTGCAAGGTGAGTGCCTCGTTAGTGGAGTACTTAAGATCCAGACTTCCCAGCAGCCTTTGCAGTCGCATTGATTGTCCTCCCTGCTTGTGCAGCCTCTGCCTATGTTCATGTCCTTGCCAAGAGAATCCTGTTGCCTGCTCATGTCTGAAATCATGGAGTCATAGCCTGTGTGTTTGCTCCTGTTCCGTATGCTGAGTTCATGGAGTTATGACCGTGTGTTGCTCCTGTCCTGTATGCTGAGTTCCTTGAGTTATATCTTCATACCTGCTTGTGGACTTGTAGCTATCATCACTGTCTGGGTAAATACTCCTGCAAAGCTGCTTCCTGAACATAAAGTTGCATGCTTGTTCCTGAACTGCTTGGAATCTCCTTTGAACTTTTTTCATGTACATACCTTCACTGTAAATAAAACATCACTTTGCATCAAATCCTGGGCGTCTGCATCTTTGGGAGTTCATCTGCACGAAGCTAAGCCTCGCCAGACAGAATGCCTGCTGGTGAGCATGACACTGACATTCCTCCACAGAGAGCATCGTGAGCTCAGTTTTGTCTTTACTTTTTACCAAATTATTCCTGCTGCCTTACTAGCATCTTACGGTGACAGAATACTGTACATATTGCAACAGCTTAAAAGCATATAATGCTTGGGGCGTGGCCGAACTGGACATGTGAGCGGACGTGCGATTCCTGAGCTCCTTTCCCCAGCTGTCTTTATCCGCCTTCATCCTACTTATTTCGCCTGGTGGTTTGAACAACCCACACCTTACTTTGTTGCCGAAAGACTGCTGATCCGATTGCCACCAAAATGGGTCCCAAAAAGGACAAGGAGAAGGAGAAGGCAGCAACTATAGGCCCGCTGGACAAATACCGGCAAGCAGCGCAAGATGGCCCCCAAGATGGCGTCTGCCACGAGGAAGGAGAACCGGCTGATAATCCGGAGACCACTCGTATCCTGGAGGCCATAACTACTCTGCAGGCAACTCTTACTGACTCTCTCACGGCAAAAGTGGAGGAGGTCCGCACCGAAATCCAACTGCTGCGGGCGGACATGGGCAACCTACGAGAGCGTGTCACGGCGGCTGAACAGCGCATCTCACAGCTTGAAGATGACACCAAGCACATCCCCCGCGAGATGTCCACCATGCGAAATCAGATACGTTCTGTAATAACAAGACAGGAGGACACTGAGAACCGCTTACGCCGCAACAACATCAGGTTAGTGGGTCTCCCTGAGAACATAGAGGGGGATCAACCTGAACTCTTTCTGGAAAAGCTCCTAATTGACCAATATGGCAGGGAGGCTTTCACTGTCACTTTCTCCGTGGAAAAAGCCCATCGCCTGCCTACACGCAATAAGCTGCCCGGTGCCCCTCCACGTACCTTTATTGCTAGAATGCTCCACTACAGGGACCGGGACACCGCCCTTCGTTTAGCGAGAGAGAAAGGAAATATACAGATCGAGAATGCCTCTATCTCTCTGTTCCCTGACTTTGGGTTGGAAACCCAGAAACAGTGAGCCAGTTTCCAAGATGTGAAGAAGAAGCTAAAAAATCTTGATTTGCAGTATGCCATGCTGTTTCCCGCTCGGTTACGAGTGGTCTCGGACGGCAAGACCTATTTTTTTGATACGCCACGGGAGGTAATCGACTGGCTGGATACAAGATCTGCTAAAAACAGGGCCTGAGTGGACTTAATTGGTCTACTACACATTAACAAGCCGTTTTTTCCGAAAAGGCAGCCTTCTCTCCTTCTCAAGATGGTGACCTAAACAGATTCTCTTTTATTAAACCGCCTACTTATTCCTTAAAATGTGATGCAGCACAGTGCCAGCACTAGCTGAACGAGAAACTCTGGAAGGTAATATTCTTACACCTACTACAACTTCAGGTTACCCTGTAGCTATTACAAAAAGCGCTATAAATGATCAATACGAACTGATCCGTTATGCATGCAACTTTAATACTTCATGTTCCTTATCCCCTGCTGACAGAACACTGTATATTTTATCCCTTCTCTCCCCTCTCCTTCCCTCCCTGCAGCCTGACATATGTTCCAGTTGTGCTGTATAACGGCCACGATGTTTGACCACATTTGGGCTTTTTTGAAATATGAGTGTATTGCAACAGTTAAAAGCTGGGGAGCGGGCTCTCGCCCTCCGCCTGCAATGTTCTTAAGGTTACTTTATTACCCCCTCTGACACTTAGTCGGCTGTTCATCACACTCTCCGCGAGAGTTATCTCCCACTACTGTGTGTGGACCCGAGCTGTGTGTCAGAAGTGTTAAAGCGAGAGTGCTCCGGCCTAGTTTTGAAGGCAAGGAGCTATTTGTATATAGTTACCCTCACAAATCAGCTATGTTGTTTAAGCTATTATGCCTATGCAGACTGGGCACGTTAGGGGTCCTCCGCCAGTTACATTACATTGTATTTCCCCCATGATGAGCACCCAGAAAGTTTCCTTCCTTACCTGGAACGTCAGGGGTATTAGGGATAAAGTTAAGAGAACAGCAATTTTAGACCACCTCAAGAGGATAGATGTGGATATCTTTGCACTGCAGGAAACGCACCTTGATGAACCCCTTCGCCGATCCATATATAGACCCTGGATTGGGTGGTGTTATCAGTCTTTTTTTAATTCTCAATCTCGTGGAGTGGCCCTAGCCATCTCTAGGCGAGTACATTTTCAAACTATACAAAGCGCAATATATCCTGAGGGCCGATACATTTTCTTACATTGCTTAATATTTAATACACCCACGTTAATAATAGCATTGTATATACCTCCACCCTTTCGATATGAGATAATTAACAAACCCCTAGCTTTTACTGCAACTTATCCACATCTGCCCTCTATTTGGCTTGGCGACTTTAATTATATGTTTTTTCCTCACCTAGACAAGTTTCCAATGACACAGCAATCACAATCCCCCTCTAAGATAGTGCGTATACTTGACTTGGTTTCTGTAGTTGATGTGTGGCACAGTAAATACCCCAGTACACCAGTATATTCATGTTACTCTGCCACGCATCACACCAGATCAAGGATTGATTATATATTGGTTAGTAAAATCTTGCTGCCTAACTGCACTGAAATCGAATACCGTATACCTGTTTTATCAGATCATACGCCCTGTAAAGTGACCTTTAGATGGATCTTCCCGCCTAGGGCAGATCTATGGAAACTTAGTCCATATTGGTTAAACAGCGTCTCACAAGAAGCACATGTCCTGCAATCTATACATAGATTTATTGACCAGCAATGTGAATCTGTGCAATTTACATCCACTTGGAGCGTCACTAAGATGTTTCTTAAAGACCTTTATCGAAAAGAAATCAAACGCATTAAATCTAATAATGCAGCATCAATGCAGTGGGCAGAAAAGAAATACCGAACTGCAGAATTGGAATATTCCCAATCTCCCAATCCTGCAGCAGAGATGGAATTTAGGGCTAAACTACGCGAATATGAAAACTTGCTAAAGGAAAAGGCTAACAGGAAAATATTATATGCACGCCAGACCTGGTATGAGATGGGTGATCAGTGTGGTGCATTACTCGCTAAAATATCTAGGCAGCGCGAAGCCCCCCAAGTAATTGCCTCAATACTAGATATTAATGGGCAAGAAACAACTGACCCGTCTGATATATTGTCCAGATTCCTAGGGTTTTATGAGAATTTGTATACCAAACAGGCGTCAAAAACTGTCCAGGAGATCACAGAATATCTGGCCAATATCCCCACCCCTCAACTCAATGAGTCACAGGTACAATTGCTCGATGCTCCAATCTCGATTGATGAGATATGTGATGCTATCTCCTCCTTCCCCTCCTCGAAAACCCCCGGATCTGATGGCCTACCCATAGAATTATACAAGTTATACTCTAAGGAATTAGCGCCCTACCTCCAGCGATTATACCAATCTGCACTTAATCAAGAAATATTACCATATACCATGAGAGAGGCAGTAATCTCACTTATACTCAAACCTGGGAAAAACCCCGCTGAGTGTGGTTCTTACCGCCCGATATCTCTTATCCAAAATGATACTAAAATCCTTGCGAAAATTCTGGCACGCAGACTAAACACAGTCTTGCAACTCTTAATACACCGAGACCAGACCGGTTTTGTCCCTGGCCGCTCAGCGGCATTAAACCTCAGGCGTCTGTATCTTAACCTGCAGGCTGAACACTCCAATATTGGTACACGAGTGCTTATATCTCTAGATGCTGAAAAAGCATTTGATACTGTAGAGTGGGACTTCCTGTTGGCGGTTTTGAGACGTCTGGGGTTTGGGGAATCCTATATTAAATGGGTACAGCCAGGGCCGGGACAAGGTTCCCCAGCAACAGAGGCTGAGCTTCCATAGTGCGCCCCCCCCCCCCCCCCCCAAAGCAGGTCATTTGGGTGCCACTATAGGTGCCCCCATGTCAAAATTCTAAAATTATTACCCATAGCCTGTAATTTGGGCACTGGGGCAGCGGAATAGCTCTGTAGCAGCGGTAACAGTGGAAAAGCCCTGGTGTAGTATAGCAGGTACCTGTAGCTGCGGAAATAGACTTGTTAGTGGTGTTTGCTAATGGCTGTGTTACAGTTAGGTGTAGGTATGGACTAGGTTAGTGTCAGCAACCTGGAGATTTTTCCAGCCCCCTGTAGGCCGATCTGCTGTGCTCTTGAAGTTTATGATACAGCTGGGTTGTCAACTACTGTGCATGCACTGTTCCTGGGATGTGGACCTCCTGCATAACAGTCCTGTAGCTGGGAGCAGTCTGCGGAAGCGCAGTTACAGTCTTAACGAACTGCGCATGTGCAGAACGCATCCAGCTATGGGAGCACGATTGGGGGATGGGCACAGCCGTGATTGCACAATAGTCTGCGACTCAGCTGAGTCACAGACTTTACATGGCTGACAGCGACACATTTTGGGGTCCAGGAGGATGGCGAAGGAGATAATTGACGAATGCCGGATAGAAGAAGCTCCGTGTAGCTATAAAGCATTCTGCCTTTATCATATCAGGTATGGTTTAAATGGAGTATGACCCCCACCCACCTCAGAAACACACAAATTACATCAAGATGGCTAGATGTCTTCTCAGTACTGCAGTGTCTTCAGTCTAATGCTGGATCCACACAATACAATTTTTTGGCAGATTTACCTGCCCAATCAAATATTTCCAGCATGTCCGATCTGAAGATCGATTTTTTTGAGCGATTTTCTGACCGATTTACATTCGTTTCTACGGAAATCAATCAGAAAGTCACTCAAAAAATCGATCCATCTTCAGATCGGGCATGCTGGAAATAATCGATTGGGCAGGTAAATCTGCCATAAAATTGTATCATGTGGATCCAGCATAACTCCACCGGTACTTCACATAGGATGTATGTGAGGGGGAGTTAGACTGAGGACACTGCAGTACTGAAAACACACATCTGGTCACTCACAGGGACAGCTATGTGTGATACGTGTGACTGTCAGATGATTGTCAGCCCCTTTCAAACCTCCCTTCCCCCCTCCATACCAGTGTGATTCCAGGCATCCATACAACAGCTGGTTCCCTGTCCTCCAGTCATCTATAGGCACAGCTTCCTGAATAAGAACAAGGGGGGGATTCCCTCCCCCTGTCCAGTCCAGCTACAGCTCACGTTTCTCACAGGCATCACTGCAGGAAGCCACTTCCGTTCTAGCAGAAGCCGGCTTCCTGCTGTTGCCTAGCAACACAATGCCATAGCCGTGCCTGTCATCTCTCTGATGACAGCGCGGCTGTTTGAGTCACAGCACAGGGCAGGCAGCGCCCTGTGATTAGGAGGATGCCGGCAACACTAGGGGACTCGGGCGGATGCATAATGCAGGCAGTGATAGGATGATAGCGCTGATGTGATTAATGTTGCAGGGCAGGCAGGCGGCCAGGGAGATCACAGAGGACTGCGGCAGGTGGGGATGGCACAGAGGAATGCGCCCCCTGGTGGCTGCGCTCAGAGGCCCCAGCCTTCCCAGCCTATGCCTCGGCCCGGCCCTGGGTACAGCTGTTATATACTAAACCAGTGGCCAGAATTAAGGTTAACGGGTGGCTCTCCTCTACCTTTGAATTACACAGGGGCACCCGCCAAGGGTGTCCCCTCTCCCCACTTCTTTTCGATCTCGCCCTAGAGCCACTAGCCATCTTGATCAGATCACATCCCGGGATCAGAGGATGGGAAAAAGGAATCTTACATGAAAAAATCAGTCTATATGCGGACGATATGCTGCTATACCTGTATGATCCTGGAGACTCATTGAGCAATGTACTCTCCACTATTACGGATTTTGGCCATTTTGCCGGTCTCAAGATCAATTGGAACAAATCCTACCTAATGCCCATAGATTTATTTCCCCCTACATTAGAACAAACTAAATCTCCATTGCAGTGGGTCAATTCTTTTAAATATCTGGGAATCTTAATCTCTAGGTCCCCCTCAGACTTCCCCAAGATTAATTTAGAACCATTACTGGATGCGGTTTGTGGAAAGCTGAGGGCATGGGAAAAACTTCCTCTTACTGTAGTAGGCAGGGCCAACCTGTTTAAAATGATGACACTCCCCAAGATTCTCTATGTAACATGGCATTCTCCCATATTTCTCCCACCTGCTGCCTTTATTAAACTTAACTCTGCTCTAACTCAGTTTATCTGGGCCAAGCAGCGGCATCGGCTGGCAATATCTACCTTGCAATGTCCAAAAGATGTAGGTGGAATAGCTCTCCCTAACTGCTACTTATACTACCTTGCAGCACAGCTATCGCATCTGTATACAGGCTTCCGAGATGACAAATTACTAATACAGCAACTACTGTTTACTAGCTTACCTTTTACAAATACGGACCCTTTATACAATTTGCTTAAGGGTACAGCAGGTATACCTAATTTTAGATCTCTACCGGTCACCCTGAAACAAATGTTCTCTGTCTGGGAACGCTCACATAAATTTCTTAAACTAGATGATAAACCTAATCAGATCCCAATATAAGAAGGCCAATCTCAGAGAATTTATGAAACTGCCAGATTCTAAGTACTGGGTAAATAAGGGAATTGTATACCTACACCAAATCATAACCGATGGCAGAATGAAATCCTTCCCTCGGCTCTCCACAGACTTTGATCTACCGCAATCTGCTTTTTATAAATACCTGCAGTTCAGACATGCTTTTTACGCCGAATTAAAAGAAATACCGCCCCCTCCAGTAGACTCAGATATACTAGGAATAATCAATGGCCCCTACCCTAAACAACTAATCTCTTTACTATATCACTCCCTGATTTTACCTACAGCACAGTGCAAACTCAATACTAAACGTATAGCATGGACAACTGATATAG
The DNA here is from genome assembly GCF_040937935.1 of Hyperolius riggenbachi. Taxonomy (NCBI): domain Eukaryota; kingdom Metazoa; phylum Chordata; class Amphibia; order Anura; family Hyperoliidae; genus Hyperolius; species Hyperolius riggenbachi. The sequence goes on from NC_090650.1 coordinate 367,657,160, forward strand.
GTGAAATTGAGGAGGAAGAATGGGAGAAAACTCTTGAGAAGGTTGTAAAGGTTTCGCCACACAAACCAGATAGGCTGCAGTACCTATACATTATACATCGAGCATACCTCACACCAATTCGTTTAGCTAAATTCAAACCGGGAGCATCCACATACTGCCCCAAGTGTGTCACTGCGCCTGGTACCTTTTTCCATTTAATGTGGAGCTGTCCAAACGTTAATCTTTACTGGCTGCAAGTTGTTAAATTCCTTAATGACTATATGGGATGCTCAATTGAATGCGATCCTAAATTGTGCTTGCTGAGTATTTTTCCTGATTCCATTACTGATAAGTACACCAAATTCTTTTTACTTGAATTAATGCACATGGCTCGTAAATTACTTACCAAACACTGGATTGTTGCAACCGTACCCACATGTTCAGACCTCATCAGATCTGTTAATCAAGTCCTCCCACTCCGTAAAGCTGTGTATCAACGTAGAGGTGCAGAGGCTAAATATAATAGAATATGGATGGCTTGGCTCTCCTCAATTAGAACCAGAATCTAGGTAAACACTCTCTACCCTAACCTGATTGTTATATACTATTACTGGGTATGCTCAACTCCCTTTCCTCTACTGGCGGAGGATCTCTCTATCATAGTCTTATATACTACATAATAAAAAACGTATACTGTCTGCATCCAAAACTCGGAACAAGTTCTGATATTTTCAATCAACAATACTGCTGATGTTTATATGTTCTTGTTTTTTTTTTTGTTAAAATTTAATATCTGCCACAGTTTTATTGCATTTATGGATGATGTAACAACGTTTATTCATTACTTACCTGCTCAATAAAACGTGGTTTGACAAAAAAAAAGCATATAATGCTTTGAACAGACCAAGAAAGGTGGATGTTGAAGTCATGGAGAAGTAGGGCCAAATAAAAAATTGATTGAAGGCCAAGTTATGAGCCCTGGGCCAGAAGATGGAACAGACAGTCTAACTAGTCATATGAAATTGTTGTATTTATACAATACTTCAAGAAAATACATACCGTATAGCCTTGAATATAAGTTGACCTCCTGTATAAGTTGACTCCAGTTGTTCACCCTCTTAAGCTTTTTTTATTGACTCAAGTATAAGTCTACCCAAGTCTAAGTTAATGGCTGCACTGGGGGACCAGGAAGGATTAACAGTTCCACTTGGGGACCAGAAGGGGTTAATGACTGTAGTGCATACAGTATTGCAGCCATTAACCCCTCCTGTCCCTTAAGTGCAGCCAATAACTCCTCCAGGCCCCCAAGTGCAGAAATTATTCACTCCCCTTCCTGCAGCCTAGCATTTCCTGCTTCCCCTTTCCTTGTTAATTGCTGTGGCCAGGACTTTCACACCTGTGTTTTCTTGGCATTTGCTTTATCTAGAAAGTGTCACTTACCACTCGGTAAATTGCTGCAAATGAGGATGTCACTAATACTACACACATTACTCAGTGTGCGCAGTGTTGCCTGTGTATCGTGTATAAGTCGACCTCTATACTTTTATTTAGTAAGTCAGACCTAAATTTCTAGACTTATGGTCGAGTATATACAGTAAATCAATATGCATTAATAAAATATTCATCAGGGATAAGTAAGGATGAAAGCACATAACCTGACACTGGTGTTCTTCTGCAATGGAAAGGAATAAGAATCAAAGTGCCCTACTGACAAAACTTAATAGAAGTGAAACTGTGCCCACACGTGTGCGAAGAGGAGGCACCAGCAGACAGGGTTAAAAAAAATCTGGGTTAAAAGTGAACTTTAAGTCAAAAAACACATACATACCTAGAAAGAGATCCTAGAGAGGCATCCTGTGTCCTAATTGCCTCTGCTGCCACTCACTGGGATCTTCTGGAACATTCAGGCAATGTTGCTCTTCATGCACAAGCGTGGCAGTGCTGCACCTGCACGAGCACAGCTGCGCCTGCACAGCAGGATGGAGCAATGAAGAGGAGAAAACCCTAGATCTTCAATACAACATGCTCTTGTCAAATTTCTTTGGATGATCCACAAGTGACAATGGAGGTTCTAAGGACAGCATAGGAAGCCTCTTCAAGATCCTCAGGTACACATGAAGTCACCTGTATCACCACCTCTTGCCGCTACACTCCATGCTGTGGCACCATCCTCCTAACACTTCTTCCTTCACAGCCAGAAGGATGAAGTGCAGCATGAAACTAAATGGCAAGAGGTGGTTTTATAGGTAGCATAACCATTCCTGCAGGTGCCCCCTCCTCAAACACATATGGAAAGGTGTCTTGGGAAACTGTGCTTGATCATCCCTGGCTGTGAGTCTCACTACATTTAAGCAAAAATGCCACTTTTGGCAGCACAGTGGCATAGTGGATAGCACTCTGATTTTGCAGCGCTGGGTTCCTGGTTCGAATCCCAGCCAGGGCACTATCTGCACAAAGTTTTTTATATGTTCTCTCTGTGTCTGCGTGGGTTTCTGCCAGGGACTTTGGTTTCCTCATGCACCCTTAAAACACACATGAATATGTACTCTGTAAAGTGCTGCAGAAAATGCTGTTGCTAATTAAATACAAAATAATAATATATACAGTTGACATAAATAAAAGGTTTTTGCAATTTAATGTCATTATAAATGATCTTTTCATTTGATCTTGCAACCAACAAAGAATTTTAAAAACTGTCAATAAGCTCAACTTCTGTAGCTGTAAGACTATTCAGAAACACCTAACTTGCTGCAGAGGTTAAGGTGCACAGAGCAGCAGCCATTGTTACTCACTTCGAAAACCTGAACTAATCCATTGACTATCAAAGAGTCATACCATCTGCCTCCCAATTTAATCCTAAAATGCCTTGTTATTTCTCTCTTTCTGTGAATTGTACTTAAATCCATGGTGTGCAGGACATGTGCAACATGTGAATGAAGGAAATGAATGGGTGTTGCGCTATTTGTTCTGAACACTCGAAATAAAATATGGAATTGAATTGATGCAGAAAGTAACATCAGTGGCTACAACTTACATGCATGTACAGAACAGGTATTAGCCTTTTGAATAGTGTATTTGGGAGGCATGCCAGCAACGTATATTTCCTGAGGGGTCTGCATCTGCTGAGGGGAGGGGTTAACTATGTTACGTGACTTCACATAAATGTATGCGTTATATGTTGTATATGAGTTTACATTGCCAGATACACTGATGTGATATCCATTAAAGGATATGAGTTCCTCATGCCCATTCACCTCTGTCACCCTCTGTTCTGGTGTAAAAGCCCCCGTAAGTGTGCCAAGCCGACCAGGCCGCGCACTACTACGCAAGCACTGGCCCGGCAGTGAGCATCCTTCATCGTACTCCCATGGCCCCGGGAGCCCACTGAGTCATCACATTGTGTGCGCTCCTGGCCAAGGGAGCGCAATGAAGGACACCTGGTGCCAAACCAGCACTTGCACATTAGTGTGCAACCTGGCCGCGGCCTGCAGGGCTTTTACACTGGAACACAAGGGAGTGGAGGTAATGGGGAGGGGGGGGGGAGTGGTGAGCATCAGGACTCATGCCGATACATGCCTGGAGCCTCCATTTGTACAAAAGGAGTATTCTTTAAAGAGAACCTGAACTGAAAATAAAAAGTCAAAATACCCATACACTGGTCATACTTACCTCCTGGGTAGTCTACTACTCAATCTCTTTCTCCTCTCCTGCGTCCCATTTGTCCACTGTGATCAATGGATTTCTCCGTCCTCCATTTTTAAAATGGCCATTACTCCATAACAGTTTCCCGGTCAGCACATTGTTAAACTGTAATATCACCCACTTGAGCCGTAGGAAAACATGGACATTTCCTTGCAAATTCAGTTGTAACTGCCAGCTGCTTATATATAACTGACAGCAACTGGTATATTTCAGTTCTGACAAAATATTGTCAGACCGGAAGGGATCATTGTAAGAAGAAAATGGTGAGCTTCTGAGAGGAACTGACGGTGAGGTTAGTATGTAATATTCATTTGCAGCTACGTCAGGTGTTTATTTTAAATAATTTTCCTCACTTCAGGTCCCCTTTAAGCATGCTATTGCTCAAGTGTGCTTAGAGCTGGAGACCCCATGCATTTGTTTGCTTGGGAGTGCTATAATTTTTAGTTATACTTCTAGAATATAGGCAAACTTTAACAGTGTGTTTGAAACATTGTGGAATGATGTGTCTTATACATACATAATAGTGAGACTGAAATTATTCCTTGTAATAAATTTTGAGAGATGAACTGAAAGTATTTAGTTTTCCTCAACAAAAGTGTAATTTCCTTTGAAGTGGATTGGTTTGCGTTGCGCTCCTTTTGTTGCCGTGTTTATAGAATAACCTGCTGGTTATTTTTCCTCTAACTGTATTTTCCTTTTAATAAATATTATTTCAAATAAAAACACCGGCATAGTGCATACCCATGTAGTTCCATCTGCTATTGAAACAGCTCTTTATTGTAACAGAACAATGGGAAGCAGAGAATTGCTGAACTGTAACAAAGCTGTTGTGACTTCAAAAGTTTCAATATCCAAAGACCATTGGCATGTTGGCCATAGCTACTATTAACAGCTGTCTTTTGACACTTACTGTTCATTGTGACACTACTACTACTTTTATACAAACTGTTTACTGCAAAGGTTTGTTTAACATTTTACCATGATAGCACCTGGAGTATACACAATATATATAGACATAATGCTTGCAAACGGTATAAAAATGGACACTGCTTCTGCCACCCATATGACCCTTATTGAAAACAGTCAAGAAGTAAAATAAACATCAACACACACAATAGACCAGCAATATGGTAAGTCACAGCTTGAAAAAGTGACAGGAAATTGCCTACGGATTGTGTGCATCAGGATCCCTTTTCTTCTTGAGCATTCACAGTTGACTTGTGGGAATTGGGAGTATTGCCCAGTGCAAAGGAATGAAAAAAAATGTTCAAAATACATTTGTCACAAAACTGGACAATAAAAAAAAGCATATGATTAAATGAATTATAACCATAAGTTAATTTTAGTGAGAGCTGCATGAGATAGCAGCTGTCGATAGTACCAGAGATATTAATGGCTGAAATAATAGGAGGAGGATATGAGGTAACATCACAGCAAGCCCGCCTCTTCCTGTCTGCAAATATGATTTTAACCAAAAAGAACATTTTTTGAAGGGGTGGTTACGAGGACCAAAGGGAATGAGGAGAGGAAAGGACAATGTGCAGAGGTATATGGATCCAGCATGAACTCTATGCCTGTCTTAAAGAGAGTCTGAAGCGAGAATAGATCTCGCTTCAGACCTCATAGCTAGCAGGGGCATGTGTGCCCCTGCTAAACCGCCGCTATCCCGCGGCTTAACGGGGGTCCCTGTCCCCCCAAATCCCCTCCGTAATGCGGGGGAGCGCTTCCGCATTGGGGCAGGGCTAACCGCCGCAGCCCTGCCCCATGCGCGTCTGTCAGCGCGTATCTCCACCTCTCCCCCGCCCCTCTCAGTCTTCCTTCACTGAGAGGGGCGGGGGAGAGGCGGCGGTGATAGACGCGCTGTGAGGCAGGGCTGCAGCCGTTAGCCCTGTCTCTAGGAAGGGCTAATCTGCGACCAAGAAGACGACCAAGGTTTGCGGGGGGTGGGTTGGGGGGTCAGGGACCCTCGTTCAGCCGCGGGATAGCGGCGTTTTAGCAGGGGCACACATGCCCCTACTATATATGAGAGCTGAAGCGAGATTTAGTCTCGCTTCAGTGTCTCTTTAAGTAGTTTTGCCTAGGGTGAGGTGTCCTTAAAACGTTTTCTGATGCTGCGGTATGTGGAGAATAAAAATACTGTAGCATCTTGGTTATTTGGCACTGAGGGGGATTGGCTCATGCCAGATAAATTTGCTTTCTGGTTGCTTGAGACTTAACATTACTGGTTGCTTGAGACTTATTGTTAAAAATAGGCCCAGCTAATGCAGTACTATAACCCTCTCTATATACATACCACAATCCACAAACTCTGTATTAAATGGTAAAATACAGTCATTGAAATTATATTAAGTAATGGTTAAGAGCTCTGCCACTGACATAGGAGACCTGGGTTCAAATCTCAGATCTTCCTATGTATTAAGCCAGCACCTATTCATCAAGGAGTTCTTGAGTGAGACTACCTAACACCGCTAATCAGTGATGCTTGGATGCCCCCCGATCATGAATTTGAGTAAATTCAGCCATGGCAGTATCGAAATCCGGATATGCTGTGATCGTGATCCGGATTTGATGCCCAAATCCAAATTCGACTCTGATTTTAACCGTGATTACAAGCAGAATTTGACTGTAACATTAATAGCAAAGCCCCCGTACATGCTAAAATCACCAAAATTGCATGGATTATAAAGGTGAGAAGTGGCTACAATGTAAAAAAAAATTCAAAAAACTTTTAGTTTTAGAGAAAATCGATTTTAAAGTTTCAAAGGAAAAAAGTATTCGTAATTAAAAACTGACCAAAACCCACCAACTTTAGGGGTTAATAGCAAAGCCCCCTTACATGCTAGAAACACAGGATTTGCAGGATATGTTAAGGAGAACAGTGGGAACAAGATAATTTTTTCAAAAAGACCATATAGTTATTGAGAAAATCGATTTTAAAGTTTCAAAGGAAAAAAGTATACATTTAAATGTGGTAAATAACAGTTAATGCATTTACCGCATTTACATGTATACTTTTTTTCCTTTAAAACTTTAAAATTGATTTTCTCAATAACTATATGGTCTTTTTGAAAAAAAAAAATCCCTCTAGTTCCCACTGTTCTCCTTAACATATCCTGCAAATTCTGTGTTTCTAGCATGTAAGGGGGCTTTGCTATTAACCCCTAAAGTCGGCGGGTTTTCAGATAATAATAACGGAAAAATATGTGATCATGAGCCAGATTTGGACCACGATCATGGGTGCATTCGAGAGCTGAATCCGTGATCCACAGGGGATCACGAATTCGGAATCCAACCTCGTGATCAGGAAAAACAGCTCGTGATCACGAGTTACCTGTGATCACAAAGCCATGGAGAGCATAATTGCTGCTAAAGCCTACTGAGTGCGCTCAAGTGGCTGTCTTGCAAGTGCTTTGAGTGTGACAGGACTATACAAATATAGGAATTATTACTGTGAGTACTGGCAGCAATTTGTGGGGGTTGTTTGAGACTTCAAGACAGTAGAACTCCACAAGAACTTCAAGACATAAAAACTCCTTTTTCCCCTCTGCAGTCAATCACTTCAACTCCCTTTAGGCCCTCTCACCTCCAGCGTTCTCCCTCCCCCCCCCCCCCATGCTTTCCCCCCTAAAGTTGAGAGATGTATAGACTGTCTAGTGGAACTCTACATTTTTATACTTATTTTAATACACCGATTACTGTGCCTTGTTGTACGGTTGCACTATGATTGTAGTTGTACTACGGTATTATTGCTGCACTTTTATGCACCATTGTGGTGCTTTTGTTGTACTAGTACTGTATCATTCTAATAATGTGTTCTTGTTGTATTATTCCTACTGTCCACTGTGCCTTGTTGTACCATTCCACTTCCACTCTGAGCCATGCAATGTGCCAAACCCAATGCCGGGCACGACTGAGTTGTGCCTGGTGAATAAAAATGATTCTGATTCTGATTAGTTGAGTTCCAGATAACCTGGACTCTACTATATGTTCTCTTGCAAAGTACTATTTTATATGACAGTGTGTAATGTCTGCAGTATATGGATTAGCTCTTGGATCAGCTATTGAGATGAAGATTTAGCTGTAAAATGTCTGTTCACAAACATAAATTATGCTTTCTGTTAATAAAGGTGGTCTGTGACTTACTGACTACTTTTATGTACATTTTGAAAATGATTAAATCAGCAGTCCCAGATGATTTCCGAATATAACTGAACTTTTTCTTGTCACATGGGATTGCACATACAGCGTAAACTTAACTGACAAATGCGGGGTGAAATTATAATTTATTAAGTAGAGATCAAAATAAATTTCTGTAAAAAGCAGCTTTGTATAAGGCAGAGTAACTGACAAATTACATAAAATGCCTGTGCATCTTCTCTCGTAAATGGAACGCATGTAGAAGAAAACACTATAACAATTTAAAAGCCATTTAAAAAAATACTCTCTGAAGCCCCAACACATTTTAAATTTGACATTGCTAAATAGCAATAATGTCTTAAATGGCAAGCTATTAACTATATAATGATGCAATCGGTAAGTGTTCCTTACTTTTTTTTTTACATAAATTACACTGTTTTGTTTGGTTTTTTTTTTTTTTTTTTTTTTTTTGCAAGAGGTAACATAAGATGTTTTATGCATGGTGAGATGGCATCCTATAACGGGATTTGCAGATACCTGACCATGTATTGTACTAAATGTGCTTAATCTCTCAGGATTTAATCTCATTTTTGATCAACATTCCACGTGCCGCATCTAGTGAACAGCATGTTAATGTGACCTCATTAAACTATTACTTGGCTTGTGGAGGAAATTGGCTACTGAATATAAACATTAATAATGCATATATTTTTTTTTCTCTCTTCCTAGCTTCCATTTTACCATTGCTTTGCCAACCATCTGGGGAAATTAAAAAGGGTTACTGATGTCAATCAGCCAGTCCAGTGGCAAAAAGAATCCACAATTAATAATGCTACATTAGAACAACCCCCCGAAAAAAGAATCCTATTAATAAAGCATCATTATTCCTCCTGCTTGAGTTGACAAATAAGAACACTCTTCCCTAGGGATACTTTTTTCTATATGAAAGATTCATAATAATTGCTTTTTCATAAAATGCCCACAGAAAAATTGTGATTGCATTTTTTTTTCAATTTAGAATTCTAAACAAACAGGAATTTGGAGGATGTTTCCTGTGAGTTCCGCACCCTCCGCCTCTCCTTTGTCCCCATCCTTGCTTGCTGAGCCAGCTAATATCACAGTTACTCCACTACTTGTTTGTTCTTAGATCACGCCAGTAATGATCCCTCTTACTAGTTATGTCTTCTTTCTTTATCGTTGTTCTTTACTCCTTTTTTCCCCTCCATTATGTAATAGTCGGTATAAGCTCTTGTTAGTTTGGAAGCTGCTGTGTTGTTGAGGCAACCGGCACAACAGGCTAACCGTATAGGTAAAAATGAGCAATACAGCAATAAACCAAGCAGAACATGCAATAGCTGAATAGCTGACTGCTAAAGAATAATACTCAGTGATTAACACGGATAGCTTTCTCTTGTATTATCAATTTTCATTCAACTTACTGTGTGAATGAAAAGGCTAAGGGGGTGCATAACTCACTCAACTATCATTCCAATATTGTGTTTGAATCAGATAGAAATAAGAATAAGGGTACATGGCAGTGACTGCAGGCCAGTTAACTAGAGATTAAAGTGTTGGGTGGGGGGTTGGGGGCCTTCGGCCACCTCTTAGTCCAATAGCAATCAGAGTGCGAGGGCTAGGGTGGGAGGGATGGAGGGGCACACTTTGGTGTCTAAGCCTTGGGTGTGGGAGAACCTTGTCCCGGCTCTGCACCCAGCCACATCCCCTACAATAGTTACTCATAATAATTGGCTCAGAGGACTGTGGTGTACTAAAATCATGCCATTCTTACTAAATTAGAATGTGTTCATGTTGGTTTTGGTAGATTAAAGGGAAGCAGGAAAGTTGGGCTCCCCGAGGCTAATGGACGATTTGTGCTCCCCATAGGCGCTAATGCAAATATTGGCTGTTAGACGCCCAAAGCAGAAATTTTGGTGCATGATAATTATCGTTTTGAAAATAACATTATAGGTTTTGAAATTTTCTTATCGCTTTGAACAGAACATTGCAGATTTTGACGTTTTTTTATGATTTGCATTTACAAATTATTCATTTTTGAAAAATCATAATTTTGAAATGTATCATTTTGAGCATTATAAGGTTAGGAAGAGGGGGGTTAGGGTTAGACCTCAAAAAGGAGGGTTTAAGGTTAGGCATCAGGAAGGGGGATTTTAGGGATAGGCATCGTAGGGGGGGGGGGAGTTCTGTGTGAGAGTAGGGTTAGGTTAAGTAGTAGTATAATGTTGTTAATATATATTGATATTTTGATATGATAATTTACACTATTTACACGTTAAAAACTACGAATATAGGTAGATATTAAAGATAATTTTTATTAATGAAAACAGGCACCCATTTTTCCTTGCACCCCTATTAAAGGGGCACTATGGCTAATTTCTTCATTTTAAGTCCCTTTAACATACATATTTGTATGTGTAGCAATGTTTATGGCATGTGGCTGATGAAAAGGACTTTTTACACTGCCAGTAAACATATATAGCTAAGGAGTCACGTCGGGAAGATTTACCTTGCTGACACCGAATCAACATCATCCATTGTGTAACAGGAGGCATCTGTAACTGCTCTTCATGTTGCCCTTATATTCCCCCCCCCCCCCCTCTGGTCCGCTCAGATAGGTTAATTTCACAGTTACCGAGCTCTGTGCAGGCTGCAGCCGCTGCTCGCTAAAGACCCCTGATTTAAAGCTGGCACAGAGATGGACACCTATTGTTGTCCGTTGCTGTGGTAACCAGGATTCGGCTTTTCAAGTGTGGAAGACTGCGGCGGCATTAGCAAGCAAACACAAGCGCTATTGCTGGGTCCTGCTTTATATCTCTCAGGGAGATCGTTTTTTATTTACATTACATTATTCACATTACATAGCTCGATAACTGCACGATTTTGCAGTTACAAGCTGGAATGAACCAATTTGAGTGGACTGGGGGGGGGGGGATATAACAGCAACAAGAAGAACAGTTACAGATGCCTCCTATTACACAATGGATTATGCTGATTCGGTGTCAGCAAGGTAAATCTTCCCGACGTGACTCCTTAGCTATATATGTGTACTGGCAGTGTAAAAAATCCTTTTCATCAGCCACAATACATGTCATTAACATTGCTATACATACAAATATTTATGTTTAAAGGACTTAAAAAGTAGAAATTAGCCATAGTGCCCCTTTAAGGTTTCTAATTGCAATGAGGATTTTTTTTTTCACATTAAGGTTATCATGCTGTGGCTAGTGTTTTAGAAAGTTCTGAGTTAGGTCTGCAATAAATAGTCATCCAATTGGACATAGTCTTAGCATTTACAAGTTCAAATATAAATATATAAACAACTAATTATAAGGGTCAAGATTGTTTGAAACGTCATCAAGTTTATTATGCTCATCATCATCACACTAAATTATATGAAAGTAAATGTGTATAATGCTCTCCACACCTTTTTATTCCTTTACACATTTTTCCCTTGCACACCTGTACTTTATGTAATAAATATATAACTGGCTGGCTGGCTGGCTCCTGTAGCTTGTCTTCTTTTTGAGATGCTGTATAGGCTCCTTCCCCTATTATCTCATTACCCACATAAGGTAGTTATGGAGTAGCTATAAGGGAACAGCAGAAAAAAAATTCTGCTATAACAGATCACCTGAGCCAGACTACCTCCTCCTTTTTGCTGATGAAAGATGAACTATTTGTGGACAGCACTCCAGCTACTGCAGAATCTCATTATGATAGGAATCTGATAGGAATCTGTTGGAAGCACAGGAAGGAGCTGGGGAGAAGGGCTGAGTAACATTACTGGTAGCATCTTGCTTTCCAGACCTCTGAGTCACATGACTAACTTCTGCAAAATAAGTATTTGTGTATTTTTGTAAAGTATGAAAATAAGGTCATTGCTAAGGTTATATGCATCTTTTACATGCATCAAACGAATTGAATCTCTAGCTAAAGTGCTACAGGATCCAAAACACATGTTTACATGAGTAATGGCAGAGTCCTAGGAGGGTGAACTAGGGCTTAAAAGGAAGATATTTAGTAGACATTTAAAAAAAAATTGACAACACTTTTGCATTCCATAAATCAGCAGCACATGTAACTTAAGCAGCCCCTAAAGAGAATCTGTAAGGAAAAAAGTGCCCCTATGGGTTACTTACCTCGGGAAGGGGAAGCCTCTCTATCCTATTGAGGATTCCCCCATCCTCCTAGTGGTGCTCATCCGAGCTAGGATATCCGAGATACTCGGATATCCTAGCTCTTTTTTCACTATTCGAGCTCGAATACCGAGCTCGAATAGTATTAGCTATCCGGGCTGTGCTATCCGAGTGCACTCGGATAGCAATTAGCTATCCGGAGATATCCTAGCTATCCGAGTTCGGATAGCGTCATCCGCTCGGATAGCGTCACGTCAGACGTCACCTCAAGTCCTCACAAGCAAATCAGAGGGCTCCCAGCCCTCTGACTGCAGCCAATTACAGAGGGGGAGCCTGGCCAAGCCCCCCTCTATAAATAGTGGGCACCATCTTGCCTCACTCGTCCTGCTTGCGACTTACTGACTAACTGTACTGAGAGATTGCTCCAGTGCTTTTTGTCTGTGCAAGTGCATTTACTGTTCAATTTTCCAAGCGTTTTTACACTCCAACACTTGATATTTACCTGTATTGCTTTGTATTGTAGATAGATTGTATTTTAGGCAGTTTAGTTTGTGTGATTAGGGACTAGGGAGGGAGACTGTCACTGGTGCTGCTGCAGCTGCATCCAGCAGCTAGGCCCTGTGCCTAGGCAAGGCAGCCTGCCCTGCTCTGTGCTCTAGTCTCTATTAGTTACCTTACCTTACCTGTGCTCTCACCTGTCCTATTCTACTGTACTACTTCTGTGTTAGATAGATTATTGTACTATTTTGTAGTTAGCAAGGCCCAGCTTTACTGCTATACCTGTCCTGTATCTGCTCTCTGTAATCTAGTCACACCTGTTCTATTGTTTAGCTAGATTCTTCTATTGTTTAGTTAGTACTGTAGTGTACTCTAGTCTGTGTATAGGGACTGTCCGTCACCGCGTTACCTAGGGTCTTTGTGTGCGCAGTGCACGTCTGCGCTGTCCGCACCCTCTCGTTAGTGCTACACCCGTCCTATTGTTTATATTACTTGTATTGTGTATTCGCTGAATTGTACTGTACTGTAGTCTGTGTATAGGGACACTGTCAGTCAGCGTCAGCTAGGGTCTTTGTGTGTGCACCGTGCACTCTCTCGTTAGCGCTACACCAATCTCTGCTGTAGAGTACACCTGTCTGTCACCTCACACACCCACCACCACCACCAGTCCCACCCCATTAAAGTACCCCACTTGTCCCACCCGCCTATACATAACTTTTTTTTTCATTTGTATAATATTAAAAATATACGATGTCTGGCACTGGCAACCGCGGTTTGGGCAGGGGCAGCAAAGGCAGCAAGGGCATCGGCAAGAGAGGAGGTCGTGGGCGTGGCAGCCGCGCCACCACCATCATCATGCGCAGTTCTGCGTCTGCACCAGTGGCTATTCTGCCATTAGCCACTGGCCATGGATGCCTTGGCCACCCAACAGCTGGGAGTCACTCTGCAGAGACACAGCAGCAGCAGCAGCGTGTGGCGCAGATGTTCCTCCCACCGCCAGGTTGTAGCCATCCTATTGAGGAGAAGGATGCAGACTCTGTGGTGGAACTGATAGTGGATGAGCAGGCCACCATTAGCTCTGGAACCGAGTCCTCCACCCCCGCCACCACTCCTGTTCGCAAGAGCAGCAGCAGCCGCCCAGCACTGCCTGGGGAGGAGGAGGAGGAGTGCAGTTCTCCAGCCCCAGCGGGCAACACCAGCACCCTGTCACTCAGCACCTTCTTATCCCCAAGCACAGCGGGGCTATGGAGTGCTGTTGCGGCAGAATTGGCAATGGAGGAGGAAGAAATGCTGAGGGGCACTTTGGGGGATGATGCTTCGGACAGTCAGACAGTGGTGACTGTCCCTCAGCCCATGCATGCAGAAGCAGAGTTTGTGGGGTCATCCCAGCAGGACATGTTTGCGGAGGGGGAGGATGATGATGACAGGGTGAAGGACAGAGACTCGGTGGCAGATCCAGGGGATGTCATCAGCTCTGAGGAGGAGGAGTAGGATGTGTCTGTGGGCCTTGCTAGAAGGATCAGCATCGCAGGCATAGGCAGGATCAGAAGTGGGCGTGGTATGCAGGCCACACAGGGTGCTGATCCGGAGGTGGAGAGTTCTGCCAGTGCCACCAGCCACACCAAGTAACCCCTGCGGACCTACCAGGGGATGGACCGACTCCTTGAGGCAGCAAGGAAGGTTGAGCGTCATTTCCAGCACTCGGCTGCAGCCGTAGCGAGCCTGGAAGAGGTGCAGAAGGAGTTGCACCTGCCACAGCACCGGCTCATGATCGATGTTCCAACTCAATGGAACTCCACCCTGGCGATGTTGGAGCATCTGGTTGAACAGAGGCAGGCTGTCAGCCTGTACGTTGCACGAGCAACAGTTGCCTCCATCACTGCAACTGGGCGTGCCGCCACCAGCCTCCCGTCCATCATCTTCACGGAGGACTGGGGGCACATGCAGCAGGTGTGCTCAGTCCTGGCACCCTTCCTGCAGGCCACCAACATGGTAAGCAGGGACCATGCAATGGTGTGCGAGTGGGTCCCCTTGGTGTGTGTGCTGGACAGGGCCCTGTATGCACTGCTGGAAGAGGGAGCGGCAGCCTTGGACCAGCAGGAGCTGCAGGCAGCTTCACAGGCCACCTCTGAGGAGGAGGGCTTGGAGTTGGTGGAGGTCCCTGACCTTGCTGCTGATGAGGGGGAGCAGAAGAGCACTGCTGGACTGGTGCGGGGGTGGAGAGAGGATGAGGTGGAGGAGGCAGAGGAAGAGGAGGACAGCACTGTTGGCTCTGGGGCCGCCAATGATGTGCCAGCAGACGTGGCCAGACTCTTCCCAATGGCAGCGCACATGCTGAGGTGCCTGCGCAAGGACCCAAGGGTGATCCAGATGAAGCAGAGGGAGGACATCTGGATCTGCATGATGCTGGACCCACGTCTGAAGGGGAAGCTCAGCCAGTTCCTGCCTGCAGGAGGAGACAGTGTGCAACAAATGAGGGATTTGCAGCTGTCCCTTGTTGAGCGCTTGGAGGAAGCCTTCCCTCAGCCATCCACCCCCATTGTCCAGCCAGCACAGAGGCAGCAGCAGGTGCCTGCATCCACCAGCAGCAAGTGCACGTGCACCACATACCTGCTGTCTCTGACCAACGAGCTCTACATGAGTGTAGAGCTGCCAAGGACTAGAGAGGAGGTGCCTGCAGCAGCATCCTTCTCCAGTCACAGACAGCGCTTGACCCGCATGGTGGCTGACTACATGGGGTCCTTCAGCGGGCTTGACAGCGTTGCCCCTGTTGATCCCATGGAGTATTGGGTCAAGCACCTGCCGATCTGGAGTGAGCTTGCGCAGTACGCCCTGGAAGTCCTCTCCTGCCCCCCTTCCAGCGTAATGTCAGAGTGTTGCTTCAGTGCAGCCGGTGGAGTCGTCACTGAGAACGATCTCGTCTGTCTCACAAGTCTGTGCACAGATTGACGTTTCTCAAAATGAACCAGGCTTGGGTGGAAGGCGAATTCCTGGCCCCTGTTGTCGGCAAAGGGGGACATGAAGTGGCGCACACACATTACACCTGCTGCTGCTGTATTTCTTCCTGCTGTCTGTGTCTCCACTGCCAGGGAACACATTACAAGGAAGGTGCTGCTGCCCATGCACCACCAGCTATTACGCTCAAAAATAGCTGCCTGCATTATTTTGAAAATAATAAAAATTAAATAATTTTAGAGGTGTCCAGGTTGAAAACTGTGCTGTCCCAATTGTGTATTAGACACAATGTGGTATTCATGACCGCTGTCTGGAACCTCAGGGTGTTTATTTACGGCCCTGGAACCACCGCTAGGACCCAGGGCCTATTATGTCTCGCTGCCTGCCCTCCTGCTGTCTGCTGCCAGTCTGCCACACACTCATCCTCCTCATGCTGCCTGCTGTTGTATTTCCTCCTGCTGTCTGTGTCTCCAGTGCCAGGGAACACATTACAAGGTGCTGCTGCCCATGCGCCACCAGCTATTACGCTCAAAAATAGCTGCCTGCATTATTTTGAAAAAAAAAAAATTACATTATTTTAGAGGTGTCCAGGTTGAAAACTGTGCTGTCCCAATTGTGTATTGGACACAATGTGGGCTTCAGGACCGCTGTCTGGAACCTCATGGTGTTTATTTATGGCCCTGGAACCACCGCTAAGACCCAGGGCCTATTATGTCTCGCTGCCAGCCCTCGTGCCTGCTGCCTGCTGCCAGTCTGCCACACACTCATCCTCCTCACGCTGCCTGCTGTTGTATTTCCTCCTTCTGTCTGTCTCCACTGCCAGGGAACACATTACAAGATGGTGCTGCCCATGCGCCACCAGCTATTACGCTCAAAATAGCTGCCTGCATTATTTTGAAAAAAAAAATGTAAATTATTTTAGAGGTGTCCGGGTTGAAAACTATGCTGTCCCAATTGTGTATTGGACACAATGTGGGCTTCACGACCACTGTCTGGAACCTCATGCTGTTTATTTACGGCCCTGGAACCACCGCTAGGACCCAGGGCCTATTATGTCTCGCTGCCTGCCCTCCTGCTGCCTGCTGCCAGTCTGCCACACACTCATCCTCCTCACGCTGCCTGCTGTTGTATTTCCTCCTGCTGTCTGTGTCTCCACTGCCAGGGAACACATTACAAGGTGCTGCTGCCCATTCGCCACTAGCGTTGGGCGAACAGTGTTCGCCACTGTTCGGGTTCTGCAGAACATCACCCTGTTTGGATGATGTTCAAGTTCGGCCAAACACCTGATGGTGTTTGGCCAAACCGTTCGGCCATATGGCCGAACTAAGAGCGCATGGCCGAACGTTCCCCGAACGGGTCACGTGGTTCGGGTAAATAAATACCTGATCCACGTCATTTCTCCGCCATTTGTCTGTGGGTTTAGCTTTGGGTAGGCAGGCAGGGTAGTTCTCTCTCCAGCCAGGCTAGCCAGGGTCCCCCCAGTCATTGTGTCGCTGCTGGGAACAGTAGTACACCGCTCACCCACACTATATAGCATTGTGTTTACTGCCACTCTGTGTCTCTGCTGGGAACAGTAGTACACCGCTCACCCGCCACTGTATAGCATTGTGCTCTGTGTCGCTGCTGGGAATAGTAGTACACCGCTCACCCACCACTGTATAGCATTGTGTTTACTGCCACTCTGTGTCTCTGCTGGGAACAGTAGTACACTGCTCACCCACCACTGTATAGCATTGTGCTCTGTGTCGCTGCTGGGAATAGTAGTACACCGCTCACCCACCACTGTATAGCATTGTGCTCTGTGTCGCTGCTGGGAACAGTAGTACACCGCTCACCCACCACTGTATAGCATTGTGTTTACTGCCACTCTGTGTCGCTGCTGGGAACAGTAGTACACCGCTCACCCACCACTGTATAGCATTGTGCTCTGTGTCACTGCTGGGAACAGTAGTACACCGCTCACCCACCACTGTATAGCATTGTGCTCTGTGTCGCTGCTGGGAACAGTAGTACACCGCTCACCCACCACTGTATAGCATTGTGCTCTGTGTCGCTGCTGGGAACAGTAGTACACCGCTCACCCACCACTGTATAGCATTGTGCTCTGTGTCGCTGCTGGGAACAGTAGTACACCGCTCACCCACCACTGTATAGCATTGTGCTCTGTGTCGCTGCTGGGAACAGTAGTACACCGCTCACCCACCACTGTATAGCATTGTGCTCTGTGTCGCTGCTGGGAACAGTAGTACACCGCTCACCCACCACTGTATAGCATTGTGCTCTATGTCGCTGCTGGGAACAGTGGTACACCGCTCACCCACCACTGTATAGCATTGTGCTCTGTGTCGCTGCTGGGAACAGTAGTACACCGCTCACCCACCACTGTATAGCATTGTGCTCTGTGTCGCTGCTGGGAACAGTAGTACACCGCTCACCCACCACTGTATAGCATTGTGCTCTGTGTCGCTGCTGGGAACAGTAGTACACCGCTCACCCACCACTGTATAGCATTGTGCTCTGTGTCCCTGCTGGGAACAGTAGTACACCGCTCACCCACCACTGTATAGCATTGTGCTCTGTGTTGCTGCTAGGAACAGTAGTACACCGCTCACCCACCACTGTATAGCATTGTGCTCTGTGTCGCTGCTGGGAACAGTAGTACACCGCTCACCCACACTATATAGCATTGTATTTACTGCCACTCTGTGTACACCGCTCACCCACCACTGTATAGCATTGTGTTTACTGCCACTCTGTGTCACTGCTGGGAACAGTAGTACACCGCTCACCTGCCACTGTATAGCATTTCTGTACTGCCACTGTACTGCTGCCAGTCAGCGTGTACTTTAAGGATAAGTGAAATGAAGAAGAAATCCTGTGAAAGAGGGAGGGGCAAGGGAAGAGGTGTTTCCCCTGACGGTTCACGTACAGGCCACAGTGGAGCACCGAAGAAAACCCACTCAATACCGCCCATGTTGTCCAGGAAATCAACCCTCACAAATCCAAAAGAACAGGACCAGATAATTAATTGGATGACCTCTCAAGCGTCCAGCAGTGGGTTAAGCAGCACCAGCACATCACGCACGAGGTCCGAGTCCTCAGCCAGTTACAAGGAGCCAGTGGGCACAAAGCTGACACAACCGGCAGCGACACCACGCACACAACTGCCAAATAACCAGTCTGAAGAATTTCCTCAGGACACAATGGGGTATTCGCAGGAGCTATTCCCAGCCCAACAAACTTACACCTTTCAAAGGTCAATGGAAAAGCCAGAAATGTTGTGCCCGGATTCACAACCATTTACTGTGGGAAATGCACTGGGCACTGAAATGCAAGGCGAGTCCGAGGACTTTGAAACCCAAATCCCAGAGCAAGTTGGGCAGGAGGGGTTTCAATTGCAGGAGGTCGGCCGAGAAGATCTGGAAGACGACGTTGGAGTGAGCTGCGCAGAGGTTGTTCTGGGGAGCTCTACTCCACGGCGGCGGCCCACAATCACATATGACGAGTTTGAGGAGATGGAAGAGGAGGAGGGAATGGACAATGTGGACACAGACCCAGATTTTGAATGTGAAGGAGAACATCGCCATCGTAGCAGCACAGATGAGTCTGTTGAAGAACCCACTGCTGCACGAGTTCGCCTTGTGCCACAAGGTAGGCGGCGCAAAATTTCAGGCACCACAAGCGTGGAAGTTCAAGTGGGACGCAAAAGAGGCGCAAACAGAAATCGCCAGCAAGGCAGGTGCTCCAAAGTCTGGCCTTTCTTTGAAGACTGCAGTGAGGATGGTACCATGGTGATTTGCAAGGTGTGCAAGACCCGCCTGAGCAGGGGGAAAAATATTAACAACCTCTCCACCACCAGCATGACCCGCCACATGGTATCCAAACATCCCACTCTGTGGGCAAACGTGGCAGGACAGGGTACCAGCAACACTGCCTCCCTTGGGGTCACTAGACTCACCACCAGACCCTCCTCAGCAGCAGCAGTAGCCCAGCCATTGCGTGGTTCACAACAACATTCACAAACATCAGACGACGCTGACACTGTCACTTTCCGGAATAGTGCTCTTGAGGTCTCCCAGTCTTCATCAAACACAACAACCAACAGCCGTTCAGTGTGCAGCCCTACGGTTGAGTTGTCTGTCTCGGAGATGCTTGAGCGCAAGAGGAAATTGCCAGCAAATGACCCCCGGGCCGTGGCACTAACAGCCAGCATAGCCAAGCTTCTGGCCTGCGAAATGCTGCCATATCGAGTGGTGGAGACAAACAGCTTCAAGGGCATGATGTCAGTGGCCATCCCACGTTACGTGGTTCCCAGCCGCTACCACTTTGCGCACTCTGCAGTGCCTGAGTTGCATGAGCACGTGGTCAGCAAAATAACCCGAAGCTTGAAAAATGCCGTTGCCTGCAAGGTTCACCTCACCACTGACACCTGGACGAGTGCGTTCGGCCAGGGTCGATACATCTCCCTTACCGCGCACTGGGTGAACCTTGTGGAGCCTGGCAGCGATTCCTCACCTGCTACGGCGCGGGTGTTGCCCACACCGCAAACAGCTACACCGCCGTCCCTCCCACTGGATAACAACAGCAGCACCTACCTCTCTGACTCCTTCTCCTCCAACGCATCTCAAAGCTGTACCTCATCCGGAAACGCTAACCCAGCAGCAGTAGGATCGTGGAAGCAGTGCAGCACAGCTGTTGGCATGCGTCAGCAAGCGTTGCTGAAGCTGATCTGCCTTGGGGATAAGCAGCACACAGGGGAGGAAATTTGGAGGGGAATAAAGGAACAGACGGATTTGTGGCTGGCACCGCTGGACCTGAAACCGGGCATGGTTGTGTGTGATAATGGGAGTAATCTCATTCGCGCTTTAAGGTTGGCTAAGCTGACACACATCCCTTGCCTGGCGCACGTGATGAACCTAGTAGTTCAGCAGTTCCTGAGGACATACCCAGGCGTGGCCGATCTTCTGTTGAAGGTGCGACGAGTGGCCAAACATTGTAGAAATTCCAGTACTGCTTCGGGGGCACTCGCCAAGATGCAGGAGCGCTTCAATCTCCCCCACCATCGCTTGCTGTGTGATGTCCCTACGCGCTGGAATTCTATGGTGCACATGCTAGCCCGCTTTTGCGAGCAGAAGAGTGCAGTGGTCCAGTACATGACGACGCAGTACTGAGGCGCATCCGGACAGCTGCCAAGCTTCTGTGGATCCGATTGGGCCAACATGTTGGACCTCTGCCAAGTCCTCCAAAATTTTGAGCAATCCACATTGCTTGTGAGCAGTGACAACTCTTCAGTCAGCATTACCATACCACTGCTGTGTTTACTGAAGAAGTCAATGTTGAAAATCAAGGAAACAGCTGTCATGATGCAACTGGGGGAATCTGAAGGAGAAAACGATCAGCGTGATGATACCAACATCAGGCCATCTGCTTCAGGAAACGCTGGCCCCAGCAGCTATGACGAAGAAGAGGAGGAGGAACAGCTGGAGTTGGAGCAGGAATTTCATGCCACCACTGACGAGGGCCAGAGCGGTGCACGTTGGACTTCCACAATTCAGCGCGAATGGTCAGCAGAAGCAGACCAGGAAGAAGGTGACGACTATGATGCATCACAACAACTATCACAACGCTCACAAGAGGATGATGAGGATTCTGGCAGGACTCTGGCACACATGGCTCAATTCATGCTAGACTGCATTGAATGCGACCCACGCATTGTGCACATTCTGGACAACACCAATTACTGGGTTTATACCCTTCTGGATCCACGGTACAAACACAATGTTCCAAAACTGCTTGAAGAAAGAGTCAGACAGGTCAAAATGGAAGAATACCAGCAGGCCCTTGTGGAGACTTTAGAGAGGAGATTGACATCCTCCCCCTCCTCTAGCCAGTTGTACGCCGACAGACTGACTTCCGCAAACCCAGGACGACCAGGAGGGCAGCAAACAACACAAGCCGCAGCTAGTGCCCAAAAGGGAATGGTATCGGCAGTGTCCTTGGAGTGGGAAAATTTTCTGACACCCATGCAGCAGCCCACAGAACAACAAACGTGCAGATCCACCTCCAACACCAATCGCCTGGAGAAGATGGTCAAGGACTACATGTCAGATGGCGTAGCTGTGTTGAACAATCTATCTGCACCCTTCAACTATTGGGTATCGAAGCTAGACACCTGGCATGAACTGGCAATGTACGCAATAGAGGTGCTGGCTTGCCCGGCAGCCAGCGTTATGTCGGAACGCTGTTTCAGTGCTGCCGGAGGCATCGTCACAGATCGGCGTATCCGCCTCTCCACAGAAAATGCAGACCGTCTGACTCAAATTAAAATGAATCAATCCTGGATTGGAAACGACTATGCAACACTCCCGGACCCCAACCAAGTAACATGAACAATGAACATCTGTGATGGGTTAGCGTTACCGGTCCCTTTTCCTGGAACCTCTCATCTGTATTACATTTATGACTGCATGCCGACAAAAAGCAAATTGCTATCCGCACGCTTCTTGTCCTCATGCAAGGCCTGGGTTGTTGTGTCTTTCTCCTCCTGCGCCGCCCTCCTCCTGTTCCATCACGTGTGCTGCTGCTGGGTTAGAGTTACCGGTCCCTTTTCCTGGAACCTCTCATCTGTATTACATTTATGACTGCATGCCGACAAAAAGCAAATTGCTATCCGCATGCTTCTTGTCCGCATGCAAGGCCTGGGTTGTTGTGTCTCAAAGCGTGGACTTCTCCTCCTGCGCCGCCCTCCTCCTGTTCCATCACGTGTGCTGCTGCTGGGTTAGCGTTACCGGACCCTTTTCCTGGAACCTCTCATCTGTATTACATTTATGACTGCATGCCGACAAAAAGCAAATTGCTATCCGCACGCTTCTTGTCCTCATGCAAGGCCTGGGTTGTTGTGTCTCAAAGCGTGGCCTTCTCCTCCTGCGCCGCCCTCCTCCTGTTCCATCACGTGTGCTGCTGCTGGGTTAGCGTTACCGGTCCCTTTTCCTGGAACCTCTCATCTGTATTACATTTATGACTGCATGCCGGCAAAAAGCAAATTGCTATCCGCACGCTTCTTGTCCTCATGCAAGGCCTGGGTTGTTGTGTCTCAAAGCGTGGCCTTCTCCTCCTGCAACGCCCTCCTCCTGTTCCATCACGTGTGCTGCTGCTGGGTTAGCGTTACCGGTCCCTTTTCCTGGAACCTCTCATCTGTATTACATTTATGACTGCATGCCAACAAAAAGGAAATTGCTATCCGCACGCTTCTTGTCCTCATGCAAGGCCTGGGTTGTTGTGTCTCAAATCGTGGCCTTCTCCTCCTGCGCCGCCCTCCTCCTGTTCCATCACGTGTGCTGCTGCTGGGTTAGCGTTACCGGTCCCTTTTCCTGGAACCTCTCATCTGTATTACATTTATGACTGCATGCCGACAAAAAGCAAATTGCTATCCGCACGTTTCTTGTCCTCATGCAAGGCCTGGGTTGTAGTGTCTCAAAGCGTGGCCTTCTCCTCCTGCGCCGCCCTCCTCCTGTTCCATCACGTGTGCTGCTGCTGGGTTAGCGTTACCGGTCCCTTTTCCTGGAACCTCTCATCTGTATTACATTTATGACTGCATGCCGACAAAAAGCATGTTACCTGTGCAAAGAAAACAGACATTTCCCGCATTTAAAAGACAGTTTTCCCTTTGAAACTTTAAAATCGATTTTCTCAACAACTATAAGCTCTTTTTGCTAAATTTTTTTCCCTCTTGTACCCACTCCCAAGGTGCACATACCCTGTAAATTTGGGGTATGTAGCATGTAAGGAGGCTTTACAAAGCACAAAAGTTCGGGTCCCCATTGACTTCCATTATGTTCGGAGTTCGGCTCGAACACCCGAACATCGCGGCCATGTTCGGCCTGTTCGGCCCGAACCCGAACATCTAGATGTTCGCCCAACACTATGCGCCACCAGCTATTACACTCAAAAATAGCTGCATCAATTTAAAAAATAAATAAAATTGTAATTAATTTAGAGGTGTCCGGGTTGAAAACTGTGCTGTCCCAATTGTGCATTGGACACAATGTGGGCTTCATGACCGCTGTCTGGAACCTCATGCTGTTTATTTATGGCCCTGGAACCACCGCTAGGACCCAGGGCCTATTATGTTTTGCTGCCTGCCCTCCTGCCTGCTGCCTGCTGCCAGTCTGCCACACACTCAACCTCCTCACGCTGCCTGCTGTTGTATTTCCTCCTGATGTCTGTGTCTCCAGTGCCAGGGAGCACATTACAAAGTGATGCTGCCCATGCGCCACCAGCTATTACGCTCAAAATAGCTGCCTGCATTATTTTGAAAAAAATGTTTTAAATTATTTTAGAGGTGTCCGGGTTGAAAACTGTGCTGTCCCAATTGTGTATTGGACACAATGTGGGCTTCACGACCGCTGTCTGGAACCTCATGCTGTTTATTTACAGCCCTGGAACCACCGCTAGGACCCAGGGCCTATTATGTCTCGCTGCCTGCCCTCTTGCTGCCTGCTGCCAGACTGCCACCCACTCATCCTCCTCACGCTGCCTGCTGTTTTATATCCTCCTGCTGTCTGTGTCTCCACTGCCAGGGAACACATTACAAGGTGCTGCTGCCCATGCACCACCAGCTATTATGCTCAAAAATAGCTGCATCAATTTGAAAAAAAAATTGTAATTAATTTAGAGGTGACCGGGTTGAAAACTGTGCTGTCCCAATTGTGCATTGGACACAATGTGGGCTTCACGACCGCTGTCTGGAACCTCATGCTGTTTATTTACGGCCCTGGTACCACCACTAGGAACCAGGGCCTATTATGTCTCGCTGCCTGCCCTCCTGCTGCCTGCTGCCAGTCTGCCACACACTCATCCTCCTCACGCTGCCTGCTGTTGTATTTCCTCCTGCTGTCTGTGTCTCCACTGCCAGGGAACACATTACAAGGTGCTGCTGCCCATGCGCCACCAGCTATTATGCTCAAAAATAGCTGCCTGCATTATTTTGAAATTTTTTTTTTAATTAATTTAGAGGTGTCCGGGTTGAAAACTGTGCTGTCCCAATTGTGCATTGGACACAATGTGGGCTTCACGACCGCTGTCTGGAACCTCATGCTGTTTATTTATGGCCCTGGTACCACCGCTAGGAACCAGGGCCTATTATGTCTCGCTGCCTGCCCTCCTGCTGCCTGCTGCCAGTCTGCCACACACTCATCCTCCTCACGCTGCCTGCTGTTGTATTTCCTCCTGCTGTCTGTGTCTCCACTGCCAGGGAACACATTACAAGGTGCTGCTGCCCATGCGCCACCAGCTATTATGCTCAAAAATAGCTGCATCAATTTGAAAAAAAAAAATTGTAATTAATTTAAAGGTGTCCGGGTTGAAAACTGTGCTGTCCTAATTGTGTATTGGACACAATGTGGGCTTCATGACCGCTGTCTGGAACCTCATGCTGTTTATTTATGGCCATGGTACCACCGCTCGGAACCAGAGCCTATTAGTGTGTCAGTCACATCACACTGCCTGACACACACTTCTCCTCCTCCTGTATCTGCATTGAGCTTCTGCTGTCTGTGTGCTGCTACCACTGCCAGGGAGAACAGAAGAAGAACTATTTTCTGCTGCCACCCACTCTCCTACCAGCTATTACCACACTACAACTTGCAACTACTTCTTCCTCCTGCTGATGTCTGTGTTTTACCACCGCCAGGGTACACAGAAAAGGCGCTGTGGCTTTCAATGTGCCACTACCTATTATGCCATCAACATAAATATAACTATGGTGTTGTTATTAAAATAAAATATTTCCACAAATGAAGTAAAAAAAAAATATTACAAAAGAAAGGAAAACCAAGACACATAATATAATGATAGAGAAGAAGAGGAGGAAGAAGAAGATATAGAAGAAAAAGAAGATATAGAAGAAGAAGAAGAAGAAGATATAGAAGAAGATGAAGAAGAAGAAGAAGATATAGAAGAAGAAGAAGAAGAAGAAGATATAGAAGAAGAAGAAGAAGAAGAAGAAGAAGAAGAAGAAGAAGAAGAAGAAGAAGAAGAAGAAGAAGAAGAAGAAGAAGAAGAAGAAGAAGAAGAAGAAGAAGAAGAAGAAGAAGATATAGAAGAAGAAGAAGAAGATATAGAAGAAGAAGAAGAAGAAGATATAGAAGAAGAAGAAGAAGAAGAAGAAGAAGAAGAAGAAGAAGAAGAGGAAGAAGAAGAGGAAGAAGAAGAAGAAGAAGAAGAAGAAGAAGAAGAAGAAGAAGAAGAAGAAGAAGAAGAAGAAGAAGAAGAAGAAGAAGAAGAAGAAGAAGAAGAAGAAGAAGTAAATGAAGACTTCCAACAACCATTTTGGACACACCTTCTCATGCAAACACTTTTCATGAAGTTAATTTACTATTTTTGATACCTTTTTTATAACTACTACATCATCACATAATCACTTGATGTTTTACTTCATAAAAAAGGTGGTTTCCTGCATCATTGACCTCCAATACAAGTTTTAAAAGCTATTTAAGGCCAGCTCGAATATTTTACTCGAATACAGACTCGGATAGTGACGTCGGATATCAGAGGTCGAATCGGATATTCGATTAACTCGAATATCGAACTTCGAGTGAATTCGGATAGTTTACTATCCGAATTCGACCAAACTCGAATAGGATAATGAGGTATCCGATCAACACTGCCTCCATCCCTCGGTTGTCAGCCAACAAAAATCTCAGGGGTGCTGGGCTCCAGGATCATAACAATCCTGTGTGAGCCTCGCACAGGTGCAGTAGTGGCTTTCCTTCACCTGAGCCCCAAGGGAAGCCTCTACTGTGCGGTAGCCTGGCAAGGATCAACAAGGATTGTTATGATCCTGAAGCCTAGCACCACCGACACGCTTGTCTGCGGATTTTTGGCAACTGGCAGCGCTGGAACAGAGGGACGGAGGAGGACAGGGGAAGCCATATTGGGATCCAGAGGCTTCCCCCTGCTGAGATAAGTACTTTTTTCCCAATCCAGACAGCGTTGGACTGGGAGGTGAAAAAAAAGAGGTATTCCACCTCCTGGCCAAGCAGCAGTAACCCTGTGTTATCGCTCCACACAGAAACCTGCAGCAAGTCTTCACAATGAGCAGCAACACCTGATTACTGCTGCTTGGCCAGCAGGTGAATTTCCTCAGCGTTTCCAGCTCCCATTCTGACACTGCATACAGATTATTTTAAATAATCCTTAAGAAATCTATAAAATAAGTATGAGAAGTATAACCTATATGTTCATGTTTTCCAGTTAAAGAAGATTTATAAATGTATTTTTAGATTGTTTCATAAACCAGTTAAACTTAGTAAGCCATATGACAATTGGTCAGACCAGTGGAGGATATGTGAAGATACTAGCTCTTTTTATCATATATTTTGGTATAATCTCACAAGTATCAAGCATACCTCTGTAGAACCCTTCCAGATACCAACAAACATCAACACTAATTCATTAAGCATATTTTGATAGCTACCAGGCTGGTAATAGCAACTAAATGGAAATACATATCTATCCACCCTAACCTGTCCAAATCTTGCTGCAGCTCAGTATCACCAAACTCTCTCATCAGCCCTAGAGAAAGCTGCTCCACCAATATTTCGCCGCAACCGACCCCCTAACCCCCAGCCCTGGCGCACTACCCATACTCGCATCCTCCAGAGGAAACCACGCGCCACTGAACGGAAATGGAGAAAAACTAGACTTAACCAGGATTTCCTACAGTACAAGAGCAACCTGCTGCAGTTCCACACTGCCCTTACTCATGCGAAGCAGGAATACTTTACCAAGCTCATCGGAGCACAAGCTTCCAACCCCCGGCGTCTTTTTGCCACCTTCAACTCCCTGCTTAAACCCACCCCCCCACCCTCCGTTTCCTCCCTCTCTGCCACAGATTTAGCCACCCACTTCACCAACAAAATTGTCTCCATCCGCCAGGAAATATCCAATCTCCAATCTTCACCTTCCACCCCCTCCCAACCAGCTCCTCCTCCACCCTAGCCTCCCCTCACATCCTTCACTCCTACTACCAGGAAGTCAACCACCTACTGCAGACTTCCCATACCACTACTTCCCCCCTTGACCCCATCCCTTCTGATTTACTCCAGCCTCACTTCACGGAATTGGCCCCAGTCCTCACTACCCTGTTTAACCTCTCCCTATCCACAGGCACCTTCCCCTCAGACTTCAAGCAGGCCACTGTACTACCCCTGCTCAAGAAACCCTCACTTGACCCCTCGCTACCCTCCAACTACCGTCCTATTTCCCTCCTCCCCTTTGCCTCAAAAGTCCTTGAGCGTCTGGTTCACAAACGCCCGACCCAGTACCTCAATGCCAACTCACTGCTAAACCCACTCCAATCTGGATTTCGGCCTGCCCACTCAACCAAAACTGCTCTCACCAAAGTGGTCAACGACCTTGCCTTAGCTAAAGCTGAAGGTAAATACTTCATTCTCCTCCTCCTTGACCTGTCAGCAGCTTTTGACACAGTAGATCATCCCCTACTCCTCCAGTCCCTCCAGTCCTTGGGCATTCACGATCTCGCCCTGTCCTGGCTTTCATCCTACCTCTCCAACCGCTCCTTCACGACCGCCTTCAATGAGTCCTCGTCCACCCCCAACCACCTCTCGGTGGGAGTCCCCCAAGGTTCGGTCCTTGGCCCCCTACTGTTCACCCTATACACATCCTCCATTGGCAAGGTTATCGCCTCCATGGGTTTTAACTATCATCTGTATGCAGTTGACACCCAGATCTACCTCCACACCCCTGACATATCCACCACGACCATGGACAAGGTCTCCTCCTGCCTATCAGCTATCTCCTCCTGGATGTCCGCTAGGTTCCTGAAACTAAATCTAGACAAAACGGAATTTATGATCTTCCCACCCCGGCCATCCATGAACCTCCCAGATGTGCATGTCACTGTTAACCACACTACCATTCGCCCTACCTCTCAAGCCCGCTGTCTGGGTGTCACCCTGGACTCCGCACTCTCCTTCACTTCCCACATCCAAAACCTCACAAAGTCCTGCAACTTCCACCTTCGTAACATCTGTAAGATTCGCCCTTTCCTGACCTCTGCCACCACCAAACTCCTCATCCATGCCCTCATAATTTCCCGCCTTGACTACTGCAATGCCCTGCTGTCTGGTCTCCCTATGACCCGAACAGCCCCACTGCAGTCCATCATGAATGCGGCAGCCAAAATTATCCACTGCTCCCATCGCTCCACCACGGCAGATCCCCTCCTAGAATCCCTCCACTGGCTTCCAATCAAGTCCAGAATCAGATTCAAGATACTGTGTCTGACCTACAAATCTGTCCACAAAACCTGTCCAACCTACATTTCCGATCTTACTCAGAGGTACACACCTAGCCGCTCACTCCGCTCTTCCAATGAACTTCGCCTAACTGCCCCCCGCATCACCCAGTCCCATGCACGCCTCCAGGACTTCTCAAGAGCTGCTCCAACACTATGGAACTCCCTACCTCCACCCATTAGGGCAGCCCCCTCCTTCAATATCTTCAAGAAAGCCCTCAAAACTCACCTTTTCACTCTGGCCTACTACCCCTCACAAGTGCTCTAAACCTACAGCTGAACTCTGGTCCCCTACCATTCGTGTCCTTACCTCTCCCTCTAGATTGTAAGCCTTTGGACAGGGTCCTCCTCCTTTTGTGTCCTACCTGATCTTGCACCTCCATTACTGTGAACCCATGCTATGCATCTGAGTGAACCTAACTTGCCTAATCTTCATGCTCCATCCAGTGACTGACTAAGCATTACCTGGTACTCATACTATGGCGTGTGATCTGGTTTTCTTGTATTCCTGTATTGTCATATTGCTGTATGTCACCCCTAAATATTGTCTGTAACCTAAATTAATGTTCAGCGCTGCGTAATATGTTGGCGCTTTATAAATACAATAAATAAATAAATCCCACGATCTCTTGGAGGTCATTGCTAAGGTTGTATGCATCAAACAAATGGAATATCTTAACTAAAGTTCAACAGAATCAGAAACACATGTTTAAAATATTGTGGGATATTTAGAACATATATAATTCCATGAGAACACTTAACCTCAGTCAACTAAAGGTGTATCGCAGACCAGATGAGTTAATGGGAATACAATGTGTTGCAGATCCACTCATATTATCGTAGACATTGTACATGATCTCACACACACACAGGCACACCTTCTTTGTTTAAAAAAATGTCCCGTTACTTTATACAATCAGAGAGCTGCACCCAAAGCATGCACGGGATGTTATGATTTTTTTTTATGCAATCAAAAAGCCTTTCGGACCACAGAAGCGACTGTAGCCCTGCATCCTGCAAACTGAAGTGACCACTTACCAGTTCTAAATTGGAGCAGAGGCTGGTTAATTGCGATGTGGGTAAAAAAAAGCATGGTGCCGTGCAAAGACAATTCCCCCCCCCCCACACACACACACACACACTTTAGGTGAATTAATGATTCTCGGCAAAAGATGTCGTTACAGGACACTTTGGCTAATTTCTGTCTAGTGTGTGTATGTAGTTTAAGGCCTCGTTCACATCATCACACGCAGATGGCCGTGTGATTGGAATGCAATGCATACAATCGCACACAATCTGCATTTGCATGCGTTGCGTGTCTGATCCCATTCACTGTAGTGATTGATAGGTGAACAGAGGCGCCAGAAGGATAAAAAGTACATAAAATTTTTTAAAAATTGCTGGGAGGAAGTGGTGGACTCTCCTCCGTTAAAGCAGACACCAAGGACTGTAAATGTATAGATATACACATTTATTGAAAATACCCCAAAGATGCAACGCGTTTCGCGGGCACAGCCCACTTCTTCAGGCAATAAGCAGGGGATAAACAACTGTAAACAAAAGACAGAGGCATAGCTATAAATGTTGCCATAAAAAGATACAAATGGATTATTATTTAGTGTAATAAGAATAGTATTTCAAACATAGTGTTTAGTGATATGTTATAGTAGGGGGGTGATTGCAAGGAATGGGTCAGTGTAAACTACATAATGTGTATAGGGGAATGGACTAGATAACAGTGGTAAAAGGTAGTTAGTAAATCAGATTAAGTTGGTATCAAATTGACCGCTTTAGGTATATTTCAGTAGAAGGTAGGGAATGGAATAGGTTGTAGCTGGCAAGAGAGAAAAAAAGGCATGTGTAGTGGTTAAAAATTAAGATAAAGACTTACCAGCAATTCAGTTATAGCAAGCAGAGCACCTCTGTACTGTTGTGAGGTCGCTTGCTGCTTTAAATGTGTTAATGCTGGCAGCTCTGGCCTATCCAGAAGCTGCTCCAGTGTGGGTGGGTGGAGTCAGTGGCCATGGTGACAGAGAGTCCTCCAATCAGCTGCTGCCAGCTGTAAGGAGTAGATTGGTGTGCATGTGGTCTTACATAATATGCATGCTTTCTCTGCATGCACAGGGCGGTGTTGTCAGTGGGTGGAGTCAGTGGCCATGGTGACAGAGAATCCTCCAATCAGCTGCTGCCAGCTTTAAGGAGTAGATTTGTGTGCATGTGGTCTTACATAACATGCATGCTTTCTCTGCATGCACAGGGTGGTGTTGTCAGTGGGTGGAGTCAGTGGCCATGGGGACAGAGAGTCCTCCAATCAGCTGCTGCCAGCTGTACATAACATGCATGCTTTCTCTGCATGCACAGGGCAGTGTTTAGAAAGGGAACATGGAGCACAGTGGTGTGTTTGCTGCCATCTAGTGGTTCAAAAGAACAAGTACAGTGAAGAGACTTCAAATGTCATTATACATGCTGAAAGATAATGAAGATAAAAGCATGAACAATGTCCGACTTTTTACAATTGGTAAATAAAATAGTGTATACTTCTGAAATAATAATAATAATAATAATAAAATATATATAAAAAATATAATAAAGATTATAAAAAAAAATTGTTATACTCAATCGGTCCGACTACTTAGATGAAGCAGCTAGACTCCTCAACAACCCCACACATTACGAAATCTTGACATCAGACCCAACACCCGCGCTTAACCTCACATTGAAAACTTTTATCAATAATGCCTTTTTATCCAACATCATCACCAAAAATGAAAAGAATTTTATAATCAACACCCAACCAACCACTCCGAACTTTTATTATTTACCCAAAATCCATAAAAGTCTCCATAAACCTCCTGGCCGACCGATTATTTCAGGAGTCAACTCAATCACCAGCAATCTCTCCAAATTTCTTGATCAACATTTACAAACACATGTCCAGTCCCTTCCATCATTCCTCAAAGATTCTCAGCAACTCATTTGTTTATTGCAGGATGTCCCCTGGCAGCCTGACTATGTCTGGCTGACATGTGACGTTTCTGCCCTCTACACCAGCATCCCCCATCCATTCGGCCTCAGCGCACTACAATATTTCCTAGCCTCCAATCCCTCCATGCCTACAACACAACAAACGTTTCTGCTACAATGCGCTGAATTTATCCTTCAGAATAATATCTTCACATTCAATGAACAAGTTTACCATCAGATTAGCGGAACAGCGATGGGGAGTTTGTTTGCCCCATCGTACGCTAATCTCACGATGGGTTACCTCGAACAAATGAAACTCTCCCCTGGCAACCAGTTTTTCAATAATATAGTATTTTACAGACGTTACATTGATGACCTTATTTTTATTTGGAAAGGCGACATTTCTACCATCCCACATTTTATTGATTATCTTAATTCCAACCCAGCAGGGTTACAATTTACATACCACCATCACACATCTTCCATAGAATACCTTGACCTTACCCTATACATCGAATCGAATCACATCAAAACAAAAACTGATTTCAAACCGGTCGATGCCAATAATTACATTCACTTCAAAAGTTTCCATCATCACCCCTGGATTACCAATACACCATACAGTCAGTTCAGGAGAATCTACAGGAATTGCACAGATACATCACAATATGACATCCAATCCAATATCCTCACCAAAAAATTCACGGACCGCCAATATCCTAAGACCTTGATAAAAAACGCTAAATTTAAAGCCAAACGCCCCAACCCCCCGAGCACTGATGCAAAACTAACTAACAACA
The DNA here is from genome assembly GCF_040937935.1 of Hyperolius riggenbachi. Classification (NCBI taxonomy): domain Eukaryota; kingdom Metazoa; phylum Chordata; class Amphibia; order Anura; family Hyperoliidae; genus Hyperolius; species Hyperolius riggenbachi. The sequence continues at coordinate 367,689,667 of NC_090650.1, forward strand.
CAGGCCCTACAAGGTTCATTACTCAATACAATGCCCAGCATTCGCACATTCGTGACATTCTAACCAACAGATGGGAGATCCTGATGCAGGACCCCTTCTTAAGGCCGCTATTACCCAAAGCACCATCCATCACATATAGGAGAGCTCCCAATCTCCGCAACATTCTTGCACCCAGTAAACTGCGTCCGCCCACACAGCCCCTGCCCACTCATTCAGAACCACTCAAATCAGGCTGCTTTCCATGTAACAAGACCCGCTGCACAGCCTGCCAATTCATCAACACTAGTGTATCATTCTCTTCTACCAGTACCAACTGCAATTTCCCTTTGAAAAAACGGTTTACTTGCGACTCCAAATATGTCATCTATCTCATCTCCTGTCCGTGCCGGCTCCAGTATGTGGGGAGAACCACCCAATTAGTACGCTGCAGAATCGGACAACATAAAAGAAATATCATTAAACAATTTCCCCTTCACAGTGTGTCACGTCACTTCAGCACCCATCACAACAGCAATCCACTGCTATTCAATATTACACTGATTGACTCAGTGGATACAAGAAAACCAAATGCATTTGATCTCCTCAAAAGACACGAAATGTTCTGGATACAGACATTAAGAACCCTATCCCCGGAGGGCCTTAACGAAGTTATAGAAAAATCCACTAACCACCCCTGTCAAAAGTTTTGCTTTTATCTTGGTCGCTCTCTTTTATCCCCCCCCCCCCTCCCAAAAGGGAAAGAGAAAAAAAAAATCTTTTTAATGTATATGTGTGTGTATATGTGTATGTATGTGTATGTATGTATATGTATGTATATATGTATATATATATATATATATATATATATATATATATATATATATATATATATATATCTTATCTTCTATTACTGATGTTTATTATTATCTTCATTATGACTATTATTATCATCCTTCTAATACAATGATAATTATTACAGCTGCAAATATTCGTCTACGATACCAAAACCGTAGACGGGATTATACACTATATATTACCAGGCCTGGACAATTTTTGCCAATGGCCTCCTCATATTTTGGATATATTACAATTGTTTTTATGTTTTTTATGTGTTCTTCGATTTTATGCTTATATCTTCATGTCATATTCACATTATTTTTTATTATAAATTTTTATTATTATTATTATTATTTTTTTATAATCTTTATTATATTTTTTATATATATTTTATTATTATTATTATTATTATTATTATTATTTCAGAAGTATACACTATTTTATTTACCAATTGTAAAAAGTCGGACATTGTTCATGCTTTTATCTTCATTATCTTTCAGCATGTATAATGACATTTGAAGTCTCTTCACTGTACTTGTTCTTTTGAACCACTAGATGGCAGCAAACACACCACTGTGCTCCATGTTCCCTTTCTAAACACTGCCCTGTGCATGCAGAGAAAGCATGCATGTTATGTACAGCTGGCAGCAGCTGATTGGAGGACTCTCTGTCCCCATGGCCACTGACTCCACCCACTGACAACACCACCCTGTGTATGCAGAGAAAGCATGCATGTTATGTAAGACCACATGCACACAAATCTACTCCTTAAAGCTGGCAGCAGCTGATTGGAGGATTCTCTGTCACCATGGCCACTGACTCCACCCACTGACAACACCGCCCTGTGCATACAGAGAAAGCATGCATATTATGTAAGACCACATGCACACCAATCTACTCCTTACAGCTGGCAGCAGCTGATTGGAGGACTCTCTGTCACCATGGCCACTGACTCCACCCACCCACACTGGAGCAGCTTCTGGATAGGCCAGAGCTGCCAGCATTAACACATTTAAAGCAGCAAGCGACCTCACAACAGTACAGAGGTGCTCTGCTTGCTATAACTGAATTGCTGGTAAGTCTTTATCTTTATTTTTAACCACTACACATGCCTTTTTTTTCTCTCTTGCCAGCTACAACCTATTCCATTTCCTACCTTCTACTAAAATATACCTAAAGCGGTCAATTTGATACCAACTTAATCTGATTTACTAACTACCTTTTACCACTGTTATCTAGTCCATTCCCCTATACACATTATGTAGTTTACACTGACCCATTCCTTGCAATCACCCCCCTACTATAACATATCACTAAACACTATGTTTGAAATACTATTTTTATTACACTAAATAATAATCCATTTGTATCTTTTTATGGCAACATTTATAGCTATGCCTCTGTCTTTTGTTTACAGTTGTTTATCCCCTGCTTATTGCCTGAAGAAGTGGGCTGTGCCCGCGAAACGCGTTGCATCTTTGGGGTATTTTCAATAAATGTGTATATCTATACATTTACAGTCCTTGGTGTCTGCTTTAACGGAGGCGAGTCCACCACTTCCTCCCAGCAATTTTTTAAAATTTTTATGTACTTTTTATCCTTCTGGCGCCTCTGTTCACCTACCAATATATTTGAGTCCACCCCAGGTGGAGGGGTGATCTACCCCCTTTCTTCCTATCTACAGAGAGCGACTTCTTAATCCTGAGTGAGGACAGGTCTAATCTCCTCACCTGCCTAATGAGTGGTTACCTAGGTGGTAACCCGTGTTTGTGAGTATTACCATCTCACTGTTTCATTTATCCAATCAATTTTGACATACTACACCATATTGGGCTCTCGATTTCTCTTCAACTTTACTGTAGTGATTGAGTCAGCCGCGTGTTTTGCCAAAAAATGCGTGCAGCATGCATTCACGCACACCATTGGTACACCACACATGCAGTGTGAGCATCAGACAGTGTAGTATATGTACTTCTGATGTTCGTGTGTGTCTGCCTCCTACATGCATTGCCGAAATACCGACAGCAATGCGTGTACTGTGAATGAGGCCTTAGAGTGCATACACATATCTCATGTTGGCCAAGTTTACCACTTCCACGTAGTTTTAGAGCTTACCTACTGTTCATAGTAATCAGAATGTGTTGACTCTTATACTACATAGAGATAGTACAATTGTCCAATCATTAGTCATTCAAAATTACATGTGTATACCAGGCTATAGGTGGCTAGCCGAATGACTTTGTAAGGCATGGCCAATTTTTTTTCTAACCACATAATTATAAGGGTGCATACACATGTCCAATTTTGATTGACTAATGACTGGCCAATTTTACTACTTCCATGTAGTATGAAAGCTTACCGACTACACTATCTATTCACATTCTTAAAGGGGAACTTCAGCATAAACAAACATACTGTCATCAAGTTACATTAGTTATGTTAATTAACCACTTTACCCCCGCGCGTACGTATTTCTCCGCCCCTTTTTCCATCCTTTAAAAACCAGGGACGGAGAAACACGTACTTTCCGCGTTCCCGACGCTGCCCGCGCTCCCGATCGTAAACACGCCTCCCGCCGCTAGTAAAACCGCCGCCGCCCGCTCGCCCAGAGATCAATGAACGGGAAAATCCATTCCCGTTCGTTGATCTAAGCCCCGCAATGATCAGCTGCTCTCCTATGGGCAGCGCGATCATTGTGAGAAAAAACTCACGTGTCCAGCCTCCTTATTCTTCCTCCAAGCTTCCGGAAGGAAGCTTGGAGGTCGCATTAAAACAAAAAGTTACTGTGGCCATCTTGTGGCCAAATAGTAAACTACACCCTACACATTTTTCACATACAAATAAATGACTTTTACACATAAAATTAACTCATTACCTCCCACACTCCCCATTTTTTTTTTTTTTGTAATTAAAAAAAAATTAAAAAATTTACAATTAAAAAAAATACATAAATAGTTACCTTAGGGACTGAACTTTTTAAATATTTATGTCAAGAGGGTATAACACTGTTACTTTATAAACTATGGGCTTGTAATTAGGGATGGACGCAAAACTGAAAAAAATGCACCTTTATTTCCAAATAAAATATTGGCGCCAAACATTGTGATAGGGACATAATTTAAATGGTTTTATAACCGGGACAAAAGGGCAAATACGTTTCATGGGTTTTAATTACAGTAGCATGCATTATTTAAAAACTATAATGGCCGAAAACTGAAAAATAATTATTTTTTTCCCCACATTTTTCCTATTTTCCCATTAAAACACATTTAGAAAAAAATAATTCTTGGCATAATGTCCCACCTAAAGAAAGCCTAATTGGTGGCGAAAAAAACAAGATATAGTTCATTTCATTGCGATAAGTAATAATAAAGTTATAGACGAATGAATGGAAGGAGCGCTGAAAGGTGAAAATTGCTCTGGTGCTCAGGGGGTAAAACCCCTCAGTGGTGAAGTGGTTAAAATAGATAGTGTGAGGATCCGCTCGGCTTTTTTGACCACTGTTCAGGTCTGCATTCTGCAGGTCTCTGGAAGAGAGACCTTTTGTCAGTTTTGCAGCTTGCTGCTGAGGAATTTGCAGACGTTTGTCATGCAGATTGCCTAGCCACATCCTTTGTAGGCTTGCTCTATAAATACCATGTGATATCACAGACCTGGGCTGGTCATAAGGGTTAGTCCTGTGAAACAATCCTGGAGTGTCAGCCTTGCTCTTTGTTTAAAGATTAGCTTAGAGTAATTCCTGGGACTGCACTAGGCAGGTTCCCTAGTGCAGTTAGGATTGCATATCTGTTTTGTTTGTCTGTTGCGATTGTCCTGTCCCAGCGGTGGTCGACAGGAAGTCGTTCTGATCTTTGTTCTTGGAGTATAGCTGGAGCAGCGGTTGCTACCAGCTTTCTCATCTGAGCTGTCTTGTCTGGATCGCACTCGCCTTGCGCTAGTGCTGTGGATCCGTCTGATCTCCATCTCTCTTGCTGTACTTGGATCGCACTTGCTCTGGCGGAAAGAGCAGTGGATCCAGCTCGCTCTGTTTCTATTCTTGGATCGCACTCGCTCTGGCGGAAAAAGCAGTGGATCGTATCTCTCACTTATTCCTGTTTTCATGTATCTGTCTTGTCTGCTACGAACGCTTGCTGGAGGCTCGGTGATGTAACCGTTAAGCAAGCGCTCGCGTCCTCTGTTTCATGTTTGTCTGTCGGTGGTTAGTTAGGCGTGCTTGTCTCTGTTGTGCTTAACACGCGGAGACCGCACATAAACGCGTGCACTGTTGCGAATGAGTGCGGTGTTCGCGTTTAGTTAGCGTTTGTTATTTTCCTTATCTTCTCATTGTATGATTTGCTGTGCCTTTGCTACTCTCGTGCTCTGCCTTGCTGTAGCCTTGTGTCACCTCTGGCAATCGCCTCTCTCGCGATTGCCTTCTTACTTCATATCTGCTGTTGTATGTGCACCGTCACGGGTTGGCGACTGGATTGGGGCACATACATACATTCTGTCCCTGTGCTCATTCTCTTCCGCAATCGCTTCTCTTGCGATTGCGTTCTCACTTGGTTTCTTCTGTTTTGTGTCCACCGTCGCAGGTTGGCGGCTAGATTGGTGGACATACATACATTCCTCATCTGTGCTTATTCGGTCTTGTGTAGCTGTTAGCAATCACCATCTCTGGCGATTGCCTTCTCACTTTATCTTCATGGTTGTGTGTTCATCGTCGCAGGGTGGCGACTAGATTGGTGGACACACATACCCTCTGTCGCTTTGATCTCTCTCTTTCAGGGCTATCTTGCCCTGCGTTTCGTCCCTTCATACAATTCCTGTCTGGCGTCTGTGGCAGGGCAGAGGAGCTGTTCCTCTGCACTCCACAGCTCCATCTGTCGACAGGAATTTCCCTCTACAGGTGCATTGCACCTTTTGCTGGGTTCCCTCAAATTATACGCTTGTGGAGGATTTCCGCAGTGTCAGCGTACGTCTTGTGCACTGATCACGGAGAGAATTCCACAATCGTTACAGATAGGTAATATAATCTCGTACCCACCTGTTTTAAAAGAACAGACAAATGTTCATGATATCATGGGGGCAGCCATCTTTTTGGTTGAAAGGAGGTGACAAGGGGCATGAGACACAGTTCCAACTCTCCTGTGTCCTGATCACCCCTCCCAGCTGCACGCGCTAGGCTTCAAATCTCAGATTCAAAATGTAAAAAAGAAAAATTGCGCCAAAATAGCAGAATGAAAACAACAATCAGAAATCCCAACATGCTTTGTACAGCATCAGGGAAAAAATGCCCGGGCAGTTTTCTTCTGTGCAGCTAAAAATGAGGCTTGGGTAAGAAAAAGTTCTGATGCTGTGAAACTGTTAATGAAACACCAAGCGTTTTCAGTGCTGCTGAGTAGATTTTTAGTCTGGAGGTTCACTTTAAAATCTGTTGGCCCACATATTTTATGGAGGTGATAACATTGGTCAATCATTGGTCAAAACTGGATGTGTATGCACCCTAAAGCCTGGTACACACCTTCGATTATGATTGGCCAATCAGTGAATAATTTTACCACCTTCATGTAGTATGAGGGTTTACTTACACAATCTGCTCATAGTATTCAATATCTGTTGGCCCTAATACTACATGGAGACGGAAAAATCGGTCAGTGTTTGGCCAATCATAATTGAAAGTGTGTACAAGGCCTTAGCCAGCTTAGCTCAAATGATGAGCAGATGTGTGGTCATGTGGGTGGCGAGGGGTTTGGCTACAAATCCTAGTAGTCACATAGGTAGGATTATAAAAAATCTTGGTCTGGATTAGAACACCATACTGTATATATTCAAATGGGATGATTATCCATTAACACACACACTGGATCCAGTTTTGAGTAGAAGCCAATTAACTTGTCAGTATGATTTTGTTTCCCCCTGAATTGTGGGAGGTTACATGATTACACTGATATATCCTATGCAATGCATGGAGGAAGTACAGTCTCTCTCTTGACAATGCCACCTTGGCAATAATAAAGGCAAAACCACTTTATCACTATACTAACCTGTCACTTTAAAAATTGATTACCCAGCAACCATTGTGCTAAGAGATTCTCATTTGGCTGCATATATAAGTTTAGAGTGAACACAAAGCACAGTGGCCAAATTCTGACAGCCGTACCCAGAACAATTACACCAGACAGTCTTCTTTATTGGGAACATGACTTAATAGCGTGTGCCGTGACATTAATGGGATTGTGCTTTCAGCCATCCACTAACAAGTAATTATGTTTTTTAAATTACCTGGAAGAAGTTTTTTTTTTTTTCCCTCCTCAACTATTATTTTTTTTTTCACTATTTAGATCATAACTTATAAAAGCTGGGCTCTATTTTGACAGGTACTGACAAAGGAATGCCAAAGAATTGTGACACAATTGTCACCTTCAATGTGCTCAAGTTGAAAAACTCAGTTTGAGTGCTAGGTATTAATTAGAGCTGCTATATTAGGAAAAGCAAATATAGTGAAGTCTAATATTAAACAAAGAAGATTTCTCATCTCAAAGGTTTCCCATTGTAGGCAGCTTATTTCATAAAGCTGTTTTGCATTCTAATGAAGTACAAACAATTACTAGCAGAGTAACTAATTTCATGCTATTACAGAAATCGTATAAAACAATTCTCGCTGTTTTATGAATTTTTAATGGAATTTTTCTCCGTGTTAATTGAGAAATTCATTGGGCTTCATATAATGAAATTTGTATTTTATCTTTGTTCACAGGAAGTTCGGTAACAAAAAAAAAAAAAAAAAAAACGAGAGGAAAAAATTGGCCAAGCATTTAAAGGGAAAATGGGCAGAGTACTAATAAACACTTAATGACAATAACTGATGAAATGACGATAAACAATCCTTTAGAGGGGGTATGGAGCAATGTTTGTTGTGTGTATTAGAAATTCCATTACAATCATCTAGAATATAATGGAGCTTTAGGCACCGCAGAAACAATTACCGTTTTAATCTGTGTAAAGTATCAGTCAACCTTTAACCTGAAATTACCGCTCATCGTGAACACATTTTTAATTTAGTAATAATTTCTGCCCTTGCGGAGCTCTGCATACCCAGAGTTTTCTATTATTTACACTCACATTTCCTTTACTAACAGTCTGTACACAGCAAGCTTTGCCAGAATGACAGCTTTTCCAGACATCTGTCTTCTTCCAGCACACTTACCTGTCAGAACGCTTACCCACGGCAGAAATGGATCACCGTATTTTTCGCCATATAAGATGCTCCGGACTATAAGACGTACCCAAGTTTAAGCGACAAGAACCAGGGAAAGATATACTAAACCTGGTGCGTCCATAGTCCAGGAACATGATGTAGATGTTTACCCTAATTATTGTGTCCCTCTTGTACCTCATGTGTCCTACTGTGTCCCCTTCTGTCCACTTCTATCCCCCATTTTTCCTCATCTGCCCCGTGTGTCCTCCACTTCCCCCTGCGTGTCCTCCTCTACCACCCCCCGTTTGTCCTTCAGTCCCCAACATGTCCTCCTCTGCCCCCATGTATAGCTGTCAGCAGTGGCAGCACGGCTCACCTCATCCAGCGGCTCCAGCAGTGATCAGAGACCTCTCCTCTCTCCCGTAGTGCCAGTATCTGCTGATTGCAGAAAGTTCTCTAATTGCCACTAGAGCCATGGATATGGTGAGCCGCAGGGATGCTCAAATTCGGATTCGGAAGATACCCGGATAGTTGCAATCTGGATATCTCCCAGTAATGCTGTGCGGGCTGGGCGGGGGGGGTCAAGCTTACCTCTCTGACGTCTTCTTCGCTCGTCCCTCGGCGCCTCCCATGATGAGGTCCACGCGCATCACGTGACTACAAACGCTTCCTCCTTCAACCCGGAAGGAGGAAGTGTTTGTAGTCACGTGACCGCCGCGTGGACCGCATCATGGGAGGCGCCGAGGGACGAGCGAAGAAGACGTCAGAGAGGTAAGCTTGACCCTCCCCGCCCAGCCTGCACAGCATATCTGGATTGCAACTATCCGGGTATCTTCCGAATCCGAATCTGAGCATCCCTGGTGAGCCGTGCTGCCGCTACTTACATTTATGAACGAGGACCAGAGGAGACATGGGGGGAACAGAGGAGGACTCAGGGGGAACAATAAAGGGAGTTCCCAACATTGCGGTTGGTCAGTAAGTTGTAATGGTGGGTGTTTGTAAGTTGGGGTCCCCCTGTATTTGGCATATAAGATGCAGGGAATTTTATTCCCCATTTTTGGGAGAGAAAAGGTACGTCTTATATGCGGGAAAAAAAACGGTAAGTTGAAATGAGGACCTAGGCAATGTAGCAGCACTGGTGCTCCATAGTTTTAACCTGAGATTTTTGGTGATGTGATGGGAAATAGGCGCAGAATGGGTAGCCAGGCCCCTTGACATCCACCTGCTTAGGTTGCAAAGGCAAAAGTGCTGCAACAATCACCCAATCCAGGCTCCTAGAAGCCCTTGCAGCTGGTGCATAATTTTCCTGTGGGTCTCCACTCTATTAAAGGGAACCTGAGGTGGAGGCTGCCATGTGTATTTCTTTTTAAACAATACCAGTTGCCTGGCAGTCCTCCTGATCCGGTGTCTCCAATACTTTTAGCCAATGACCCTGAGCAAGCATGCAGCAGATCAGGTACTCTGACTCAGCTGACTCAGGTTTTACTGGATTAGCCATATGCTTGTTGCAGGGTTTTGATTCAGACACTTCTTATGCCAGAAGATCAACAGGCAACCAGGCAACTAGCATTGTTTACAAGGAAATAAATATGGCAGCCTCCATATCCCTCTCGCCTCGGGTTTCCTTTAAACATACAATTCTAATAATATGAAGGAAGCACTCAAACGGCTTTTTAAACTTGCATTTCAATAAGGCAGCAAATACACAACATGTTTCATGGTTATCCGCTTCTTCAGCTGCTGACTTTTTGATATACTCAAGTTTAAAAAGTCGTTTGAGTGGCACCTTAATATTATTGGAACAGTAGAAGGAGAAAAGCTTCCGGGCACCAGTGGATAAGCAGAAGAACACCTTTATTTCATCCTCAGTACAAAGATTAAAAATTGATGTTATAGCCTAACAGTCTGTTTCACAGAGTCTGGCTCTGCTTCCTCAGAGGCAAGAAAAATTACATCTTTAAACATCAAAAAAGCAGTTAAAATAGGCTTACCACTCCAGGTGTCACTCCCCCCAGCCGAATGAGCGTGGGAACGCCATCCCGAGCCACCACCATGAAGAAGCCCCGCCCCTTCCGGGCACATCATAGGGGATTCCGTATCCAAAACCGGAAACCACGCGGATTGCATAATCGAAAGCCGCGGTATCAGGGAGGAGTGGCCCGGCGAGCGTCCTGTAGTCAGGGCAACCCGCCATAGAGTATGACAACCTCAAATGTCTCTCCTCCCAGCCGAGCAACGCCAGAGGACGCTGCCCCGAGCCGCCGCCGTAGGAAAACCCCGCCCCCTTGAGGCGTGTCATTGGGGATCCTACCTTACAAGACTCGCAATTCCAAAATTAGTGGCCGCAGTATCAGGGGGGAGTGGCTTGATGGGTGTCTGGTTGTCCAGGCAACCCGTCCTGGTGTGCCAGCCTATAGAAGGAGAGATTAAAAGCAGACAATTAGTATATACAATAGCAGCAGGTAAATAGAGTACAAGGACACAAGCTTAGAAAATCCATTTTGGCAATAACCAGATATACAGTGGTGTGAAAAACTATTTGCCCCCTTCCTGATTTCTTATTCTTTTGCATGTTTGTCACACTTAAATGTTTCTGCTCATCAAAAACCGTTAACTATTAGTCAAAGATAACATAATTGAACACAAAATGCAGTTTTAAATGATGGTTTTTATTATTTAATGAGAAAAAAAAACTCCAAACCTACATGGCCCTGTGGGAAAAAGTGATTGCCCCCCTTGTTAAAAAATAACCTAACTGTGGTTTATCACACCTGGGTTCAATTTCTGTAGTCACCCCCAGGCCTGATTACTGCCACACCTGTTTCAATCAAGAAATCACTTAAATAGGAGCTATCTGACACAGAGAAGTAGACCAAAAGCACCTCAAAAGCAAGACATCATGCCAAGATCCAAAGAAATTCAGGAACAAATGAAAACAAAAGTACTGTAATTGAGATCTATCAGTCTGGTAAAGGTTATAAAGCCATTTCTAAAGCTTTGGGACTCCAGCAAACCACAGTGAGAGCCATTATCCACAAATGGCAAAAACATGGAACAGTGATCAACCTTCCCAGGAGTGGCCGGCCGACCAATATTACCCCAAGAGCGCAGAGAAAACTCATCCGAGAGGCCACAAAAGACCCCAGGACAACATCTAAAGAACTGCAGGCCTCACTTGCCTCAATTAAGGTCATTGTTCATGACTCCACCATAAGAAAGAGACTGGGCAAAAACGGTCTGCATGGCAGATATCCAAGGCGCAAACCACTTTTAAGCAAAAAGAACATTAAGGCTCGTCTCAATTTTGCTAAAAAAAATCTCAATGATTAGCAAGACTTTTGGGAAAATACCTTGTGGACCGACGAGACAAAAGTTGAACTTTTGGAAGGTGCGTGTCCCGTTACATCTGGCATAGAAGTAACACAGCATTTCAGCAAAAGAGCATCATACCAACAGTAAAATATGGTGGTGGTAGTGTGATGGTCTGGGGTTGTTTTGCTGCTTCAGGACCTGGAAGGCTTGCTGTGATAGATGGAACCATGAATTCTACTGTCTACCAAAAAATCCTGAAGGAGAATGTCCGGCCATCTGTTCGTCAACTCAAGCTGAAGCGATCTTGGGTGCTGCAGCAGGACAGTGACCCAAAACACACCAGCAAATCCACCTCTGAATGGCTGAAGAAAAACAAAATAAAGACTTTGGAGTGGCATAGTCAAAGTCCTGACCTAAATCCTATTGAGATGTTGTGGCATGACATTAAAAAGGCGGTTCATGCTAGAAAACCCTCAAATAAAGCTGAATTACAACAATTCTGCAAAGATGAGCGGGCCAAAATTCCTCCAGAGCGTTGTAAAAGACTCGTTGCAAGTTATCGCAAACGCTTGATTGCAGTTATTGCTGCTAAGGGTGGCCCAACCAGCTATTAGGTTCAGGGGGCAATTTCTTTTTCACACAGGGCCATGTAGGTTTTGAGTTATTTTTCTCACTAAATAATAAAAACCATCATTTAAAACTGCATTTTGTGTTCAATTATGTTATCTTTGACTAATAGTTAACGGTTTTTGATGAGCAGAAACATTTAAATGTGACAAACATGCAAAAGAATAAGAAATCAGGAAGGGGGCAAATAGTTTTTCACACCACTGTACATAGAAATAAAGGGAATGTATAAAGATAATTAACATATATCGCCCATAAACAATCAAGGGTAATTATGGGATACATGACCAGTTAAAGAGACACTGAAGCGAAAAAAAATTTGATATAGTGAATTGGTTGTGTACTATGAATAATTACTAGAAGATTAGCAGCAAAGAAAATATTCTCATACTTTTATTTTCAGGTATATAGTGTTTTTTCTAACATTGCATCATTCTATAATATGTGCAGATTACACAACACTCAGCATTCAAAATGAGTCTTTCAGAGCAGTCTGTGAAGTAATGACCTCTCCTCTAGCAGAGGAAAAGTAAATAGTCCAGGAACAGTTGAGATTATAAAAGTCAGATAACAGCCCTCTCCAGGACTAACTTAGTCAGAGAGCTTAATGGCTTGTTTGCATAGAGATAACAACTGGAGTTTCTCAACTCTTCCTGTACTGGAAACAATTACACTGATGTATCTGATCTTAATGTTTTATTTCTTAGCTGTGCTACACATACAAATCATAATATCATCATTTTTTTTCGCTTCAGTGTCTCTTTAAAACAGAGGCCACGGAGAGGGAGTTACAAGATAATCCATATTGATTCAAATTTTAGACTAAAAGGGGTCACCTAGGCAATGAGCAGCCACCGGCCCAATGGGGCGGTGGGATAAAAACAGTCCAAATACCCTTAAGAGGTGGATGTAGAGATAAATGCCTGCAGAGGGAGGAAGCTAGATGTATTTCTTTGACAGATGCTTGTGGAAGGCTAGGCCTAAATGAACGGAATTAACTTTGGTGCTTTTTGGACAAACATTTATTAAGTATGGGTTGTGAGCCCTCACCGGCCTTTTTGGTGGTTGTGTGTTTCCCTCTTTCTTCTCTTTTTTATGACTGTCTTATCTTTGGCTTACAATGAAGGTGGTCTCCTCCTCTTTACTTCCTTTTTCTTTCCCTTTCTTTTCTTTTTTTTTTTCTCATCTCCTTGTACCTGCACCCCCTTCTTTCTCCCATTGGGCCGGTGGCTGCTCATTGCCTAGGTGACCCCTTTTAGTCTAGCGTTTGAATCAATAGGGATTATCTTGTAACTCCCTCTCCGTGGCCTCTGTTTTAAAGAGACACTGAAGCGAAAAAAAAAATGATATATATCAAATTTTTTTCGCTTCAGTGTCTCTTTAACTGGTCATGTATCCCATAATTACCCTTAATTGTTTATGGGCGATATATGTTAATTATCTTTATACATTCCTTTTATTTCTATGTATATCTGGTTATTGCTAAAATGGATTTTCTAAGCTTGTGTCCTTGTACTCTATTTGCCGGCTGCTATTGTATATACTAATTGTCTGCTTTTAATCTCTCCTTCTATAGGCTGGCACACCAGGACGGGTTGCCTGGACAACCAGACGCCCGTCAAGCCACTCCCCCCTGACACTGCGGCTACTAATTTTGGAATTTCGAGTCTTGTAAGGTAGGATCCCCAATGACACACCTCAAGGGGGCGGGGTTTTCCTACGGCGGCGGCTCGGGGCAGCATCCTCTGACGTTGCTCGGGCTGGGAGGAGAGACATTTGAAGTTGGCATACTCTATGGTGGGTTGCCCTGACTACAGGACGCTCACCGGGCCACTCCTCCCTGATACCGCGGTTTTCGATTACGCAATCTGCGTGGTTTCCGGTTTTGGATACGGAATTCCCTATGACGTGCCCGGAAGGGGCGGGGTTTCTTCATGGCGGCGGCTCGAGATGGCGTTCCCACGCTCATTCAGCTGGGGGGAGTGACACCTGGAGTGGTAAGCCTACTTTAACTGCTTTTTTGATGTTTAAAGATGTAATTTTTCTTGCCTCTGAGGAAGCAGAGCCAGACTCTGCGAAACAGACTGTTAGGCTATAACATCAATTTTTAATCTTTGTACTGAGGATGAAATAAAGGTGTTCTTCTGATTATCCACTGGTGCCCGGAAGCTTTTCTCCTTCTACTGTTACATTGGATCTTTAATCCGGAGGCACAGTGGCTACACCGCTCCCTCAGTGGTTCAACCAATAATCTAGTGCCAGTCCGTTTTTGATCTTCCCTTATATTAATATTATTGGATCTGTCTAGGTTACCTTGTGGATGATCCAACTCTGACAAATGGCTGGGTGTCAAAACATTACTTCATTGTCTGTAGTCTTATATGCCTATTTGTGGTCAGTTAACTACACATTGGGCTTACTTGCTGTTCTCTGGAATGCATATCCTTCCATTGTAGTTAGCACTGTTGCTTTGCAGCACTAGGATCTCAGATTTGCAGCTTGTCAGCATACTATCTGCATGGAGTTTGTGCGTTCTCCCATTTTTGTGTAGGTTTCCTCTCACATGGAAGAAACATACTGGGAAGTTAACTGATTCCTAAGTACAGACTAAGGCTCAGTGGCTCCACTCAAAGATATCAATTAGGTAAAAAAGGCCTTAAAACGCTTAAAAACCTTCTAAAGAGCACTCCATGACCACATACATCTTCACACAACCTATCACTTCCAAATAAACAGCCACTCTGGTCCTGGTACCAATACCTCTCTGGGACCTTCAGAGTGGCAAGATAATTGTAAGGGATGTAGTTAGATGATAAATGTAGCCACAGAAACTGGACTCAAAATACAAACATGAGTTGATCTCATCCATATGACAGTGAGCAGCCACTTTTCCTCTTCGTTTGGGACTGTACAGGTGACTCCTCAGCTTTCCATCTTTGAAGTTGAATATGTTGTTTATTCTTTTTTGCTGATCACCCAGGCTCTACACACAAGGAACTTGCACTGGCTTACAGCATGAAGGCTGACTCAGGAGGTAGTTCTGTGGCTGTAGCTAATAGGAGTGCTCATCAGTACTAGTGGGACGTGACCACGCATGCTAAAGTTAATTTATTCCTCCCCCCAAAAATGGCCAATATTGAAAAGAAGATTAAACAATGACTATGTAGAGATAAGATTGTGAGCTCCTTTGAGGAACAGCTAATGCAAGAATGTGTTACATAATAATAATAACAACAGATCAGGTGCAAGACCTCCAGGTTCCATCAATCATAAACACCTCAAAGAGCCAATTAGCTTTATTTGATGTACAGTAGAGTCTCAGTTATCTGGCATGAATGGGGGTCAGCTGATGCTGGATAAGTGTGTTTTTTTTTGTTTGCATGAGACTCAATGTTAATAAATAGGCCTTGTCAATACAGTACCCACTTTATATACTGTACATACCATGAACTCTGAAGTAAATGGTAAAGTACAGAAATTGAAAGTATATCAACCTTGGAGTAGGTGTGGAACCCAGTCTTCAGGCACAGCAGGGCAAACAGACTAACAAGTTGGCCTTCACCACTGTGAGTACTGCCAGTGATTTGTGCTGGTCGGTTGAGACGGTTGGTTAGTTAAGTTCTGGATAACTGGAACGTTACTGTATAAATAAAACTATGGATTGTGGATCCTCCCTCCATTGTGAATTTTGGACTCTCTTTGTTCACACCTAGGGTGTTTTGCATTTTTTTTAGCACCGCGATTTAAAAAAATACCCTAAAATTGGGATCCGTTGAAAAGCGTGGCTGAGCTGCCTGTATGAAAAGGGCGCCTCCATAGACATCAATGTTATTTCTGCAAATATCGGCTACAAGGTGGTGAAAAAGGGCGCCCGAGTTTTGATATAGGCTACAAGTGGGCGCCCCTTGGTAGCCCATATTTTATTTGGCTACTTTCGGCTACAGTAGGGCACCCCTTTGTAGCCCATATTTTTTTTTTGGCTACAAGGTTTTCGGCTACAGTAAGGCGCCCCTTTGTAGCCCATATTTTTTCAGCTACAAGGTTTTCGGCTACAGTAGGGTGACCCTTTGTAGCCCATATTTTTTTTGGCTACAAGGTTTCCGGCTACATTTGGGCATCCCTTTGTAGCCCATATTTTTTATTCGGCTACAAGGTCTTCGGCTACAAGGTTTTTGATTCTGCTACAAAAGGGCACCCTTTTATAGCTGAGATTTCTGATTCGAGGGTGCAGGGGGATTAGGATTAGGCATCACAAGCAGGGAGTTTTAGGATTAGGCACCACTAGGGGGTTTAGGGTTAGGCACCACTAGGGGGTTTAGGGTTAGGCACCACTAGGGGAGTCTTAGGGTTAGGCACCACCTGGGGGGTCTTAGGGTTAGGCACCATCAGGGGAGTCTTAGGGTTAGGCACCACCAGGGCAGTCTTAGGGTTAGGCACCACCTGGGGGATCTTAGGGTTAGGCACCACCTGGGGGGTCTTAGGGTTAGGAACCACCAGGGGAGTTAGGGTTAGGCGCCACCAGTAATCACTTTTCTCAGCTATATCTCAAGCCCTTTTATAGCCCAACAAATTTTGCCTATAACAGCATCCTTTTTGTAAACTAAAACTAGCTTTTTCGGCTACACCAGGAGCTCTTTGTAGCCGAATTTGACATATATGGGCTATACCAGGTACCGTTTGCATCTGAATTTGGCATATGGGCTACACCGGGCACTCTTTGTAACCGAATTTGGCATATATGGGCTACACCAGGTACCGTTTGCATCTGAATTTGGCATATGGGCTACACCGGGCGCTCTTTGTATCCGAATTTGGCATATATGGGCTACAACAGACGCCCTTTGTAGCCGAATTTGTCATGTACTGTATGGGCTACAGCAGGTGCCCTTTGTAGCCGAATTTGGCAAATATGGGTTACACCAGGCACCCTGTGTAGCCGAATTTGGAACATATGGGCTACACCAGGCACCCTTTGTAGCTGAAGTTGGTATATGGGCTATACCAGGCGCCCTTTCTGTAGCCAAACTTGGCATATATAGGCTACACCAGGCACCCTTTTTGTAGCCAAACTTGGCATATATGGGCTACACCAGGCGCCCTTTTTTCCAGATGCCCTTTTTCAAATAGACGCCTAAAATTACTTGTGCAATGAATCCTTATAGGATAGTTCATATCAGCGCGTTTCGTCTGCTTTCTGCTCAACAAAGCGCTGCCTGTACCATATTTAAGGCGATTTTGCTACAATGGAAGGTATAGGAAAAATGCAAAATGCTCACATAATCGCTTTGTGCGATTGACTCAGTGCTTTTAAGACTAAATACATTGTATTTATTCTTTTCCGGGTCAAACAGTTTACTTTCTGACTTGCGTCAGGAAGTGAAAAAACAAATCGCTCTGCAAAAGCGATTTGAAAAGCACTTTACACAAAATCGCAAAGTGCTAGTAAGGGCCGGGAGGAGGAAAAAATTGCTGTCCATAAGGTGCTTCTGGAGATCCTCATAACTGAGAAATCATTGAAGCAACACATGGCAGTTTTTTTTGCACCTCAGGCCTATGTTTTGTGCATGTGTTAAATGTTTATAGTCTTAAGAATTAAATCAATATGTACACTGGGTCTCCTATACATGAAATATATGCTGTCTTTGTTCTTCTAATACTTTATTCCACTGAAGATGTATAGCACTTAAACCACATAATCATTTTGCTATGATCCCCCCCCCCCACCCCACCCCATCCATTCTTTGTCAAAGGCAAGCACAATGAGTAGTATTTGCACTGAGATCATGTAGTGTGTTTCCCTTATTTCTGCTTTGACTGCTGATTGTCTGACTGTATAAACCTGACTGTATGATGATTGGTGGGGGTCCTTGACAAATGCACCACACTGGGGATAATTAGACCTTAGAATCTTCCAATGTCTTTCCACTGTGTAGATCCTAAAGTCAATCTGTGGTGTGTGGTGCACACATACAAAGGACATTGTTATACAAATCGGAAGTGTAAAGGTAGCCATACATCTAGCAATGATGGGCAGATTCAACGAAGAGACTAATCTCTCTCTAATTGAATCTAATTAAAGAGAGATCTGTCGGCTGCCTTTACACCACAGGCCTATTCTCGATCGATTTCAGAATGTGTGTGACGTCACACACGC
Organism: Hyperolius riggenbachi; assembly: GCF_040937935.1. NCBI lineage: Eukaryota > Metazoa > Chordata > Amphibia > Anura > Hyperoliidae > Hyperolius > Hyperolius riggenbachi. The sequence continues at coordinate 367,707,756 of NC_090650.1, forward strand.
CCTGCTGTAACTCCAGTAACCACGTGGGGCACGTGTATGGAGTTCTGAGTTCATACATATTTATGTAAATATTTATGCAAATATATGCAGCTTGAAAATGGACCAATCACGTCCCATCCAGGTTTAAATTGATTGGCCCTGGCCCATATATTTCCATAAAAATTTACATAAACATGCATGAACTCGGAAATGTTTGCATCTTATTGATAGAGTTGGGCCGAACGGTTCGCCGGCGAACCTGGTTCGCGCGAACCTAGGTGGTTCGCGTGCGGGTACCGCACGCGAACTTTATTGCGGAAAAGTTCGCCCCATTGCGGTTCGCCCCATAATGCACTGAGGGTCAACTTTGACCCTCTACATCACAGTCAGCAGGCCCAGTGTAGCCAATTAGGCTACACTAGCCCCTGGAGCCCCACCCCCCCTTATATAGGCAGGCAGCGGCGGCCGTGGCCACTCGTGTGCCTGCATTAGTTAGAGTAGGGCGAGCTACTGCAGTCTCTCATAGGGAAAGATTAGTTAGCCTTAGCTTGTCCCTGGCTGCATACCTGTTCATTGATCCTGCCACTGCATACCTGTTCATTGATCCTGCCACTGCATACCTGTTCATTGATCCTGCCACTGCATACCTGTTCATTGATCCTGCCACTGCATACCTGTTCAGTGATCCTGCCACTGCATACCTGTTCATTAATCCTGCCACTGCATACCTGTTCATTGATCCTGCCACTGCATACCTGTTCATTGATCCTGCCACTGCATACCTGTTCATTGATCCTGCCACTGCATACCTGTTCATTGATCCTGCCACTGCATACCTGTTCATTGATCCTGCCACTGCATACCTGTTCATTGATCCTGCCACTGCATACCTGTTCAGTGATCCTGCCACTGCATACCTGTTCATTGATCCTGCCACTGCATACCTGTTCTGTGAACCCACCACTGCATACCTGTTCTGTTCAGTGGACCCGCCACTGTATACCTGTTTAGTGAACCCGCCACTGCATACCTGTTCTGTTCAGTGGACCCGCCACTGTATACCTGTTCAGTGGACCCGCCACTGCATACCTGTTCTGTTCAGTGAACCCGCCACTGCATACCTGTTCTGTTCAGTGGAGTTTGGTGTGTCAGTGTGAAGCAGTACCTTAATTACACTCCCTGATTGATGTATACACATGCAAGATGTTTTAAAGCACTTTAGGCCTGTCATTTAGCATTCAATGTGATTTCTGCCCTTAAAACGCTGCTTTGCGTCAAATCCAGATTTTTCCCGGTGACTTTTGGCGTGTATCCCACTCCGCCATGCCCCCCTCCAGGTGTTAGACCCCTTGAAACATCTTTTCCATCACTTTTGTGGCCAGCATAATTTTTTTTTTTTTCAAAGTTCGCATCCCCATTGAAGTCTATTGCGGTTCGCGAACTTTAACGCGAACCGAACCTTCCGCGAAAGTTCGCGAACCCGGTTCGCGAACCTAAAATCGGAGGTTCGGCCCAACTCTACTTATTGATCATCCCTAATGAATGGACCCATAGGAAAACAAGAATTCTTTGTGCATGTTCATTGTTTGCTGGGGAAGAATGCAGAACATCAGATATCATGCGAACTGGACCTATGAGCCTATTCCCATTATAAGGGCTGGAACCCACTAGAGCGATTTTTGAGGGAGGTTTTCAAAATGCTAGCGATTTCCCTAAATGCTCAGCTAATGTTAATGCATGGGCCAAATTCCACTGGAGCGATTACGATTACCAAAATCGCATGCAGCATTTTTGAGTGTTAGCGTTTTGCATTAGCGTTCGTGTTTTTTCAATGTAACGTATATAAACGCTGGCGTAATCGCTCTTCAAAACCTACACAGAGCGAGCGTTTTTAAATTACTGCACACTGTAAAAAAAATGAAAATTAATTGAAAGGACCAATCAGAATTAAAATCGCTAATTGCAAAAACTTACACTTTTAAAAACCGCTACCAAAATCGCCAGAAAAAGCTCATGAAATTGCTTACAAAACACTCATAAAAAATGCTTTTTTTTTGTGGATTTGTAGTGGGTTCCAAGTCTAAACTGTGTTTGTTGTGGTATAAAAAATGCAATCCACTGTATCTGGCTATTATCTTCCCCCCTGCGTGGGGTATCCAGATTTATTTACCCTTGTTCAATTTGCTACCATTCAATAAAACTTTTGAAACTAAAAAATGCAATCCACTTGCATGAAAAGTTTCTGTGCACTTTGGACAACATTCCCATTTTATTTGCATATGGGAATGCACACAATAATGGAAGCAAAAATGCATCAAAATGCAGCATGCAGAGCATTTAAGTACTGAAAGAATGCAGTACATGCATGGGGCTTGATTCAAAAACGGTGCTAGACGTTAGCACGGCTGTTAGCATGGCTTTTCGTGCGTTTTATCACACGAAAAAACGGTTATCATGCACAAAAATTTGCGTTCGCGTGTTTATGTTAATTCTTCGCACGGCAACGCGAATTCATCGCACAAACGCAACCGTTAACGCGTGAAAAAGTTGCGTTAACACACGAACGTGAATTTTTACGCGTGATAATCAAGCCCATGGTATTCATTTAAGTGGACCTTGAGGGCTTAATTCACAAAATGATGCTAACTGTTAGCATGCTGTGAAAAGTGCTTTGCGTGAAATTTTGCGTGATAACGTTTATCGCGCGCAAAAATTCACATTCGCGTGATAAAGCAAATTTTTTGCACGTTAACAGTCACGATCGCGCAATAAATTGGCGTTATCGCACGAACGCGAACGTTATCCCACAAAAACGCGCGAAAAGCCGTGCTAACAGTTAGCACTGTTTTGTGAATCAAGCCCTATATGTGAAAGGAAACACCCTTTTTAAAAATTGCAAAATGCGTGTATTTCCCAAAAACTAGTGGGAATGAGACCTAAGAGGACACCAGTCTTCTCATTGCAATTAGCTTTGTATCTAAGCTAAGTACCTTAACTCAACTGACAAGAATACTATGAAGTGTAGCTCCACATTCATTCAATACAGTAATAACAAATTCAATAAATACAGTAATAACAAAAACAGAAATTGCATATGTCATTCATACACAAATGTGTTTACGTTTAATGATATTCAAATAATCTTTCCAATTTAGTATGCTGTCAGCCGTGATTTTCTGGACACTGCTCGGTATGAAACAGCTGCACGTTTTTCCTTTTGTATCCCTTCTATATGTCCTTCTGCAGTGATTTCACATCCAGACGTATATAAGATTTCCACATTTCTGTTCACAGGTCATTTGCTGCTAAATCCTATTCGCTCCCTTGTCAGTACACCTGTGCTTCCAGCTGAAAAACACAAAGCAAAGAGGTGAGAAACTTTATAAATGTTTGCTGTGTGTATAGGTGTCCTGCAGGGACATATTTTTATTTTTCTGAGAAACTGGAACTGGAATAGTTCAAAGTGAAATTACAGTCTGATATAACATAAAATATAAGACTGTTTATTGCCCAGAGTTATCCCATTTGCATTTGCCCCCTGGTAATGTCATCACTGTAAAGATCACAAGTCCCTCCAGCTAAAAGGACAGCATTGTTAGCGGCTGTCATTACATGGGTATGTATATAATCTTATTCATTCTAACATCTTATTCTGTTGAATAAAAATCATCTGCCGCGCTTATAGAGCTGCTCCAGTAATTTAACCCAGCAGTAAAATGAACTGCTCTATGGTTGTCCAATTGACTAAAGTTAGTATTCAAAGGACAATCTGGACAGCTTCCTTAGCAGTGATAACTTTCCCAGTGAAATGAAAAGACACCAACACAATCATAACAGAGTGTTATTCCCCTTAGGGTTCAATGACTGTTAGCAGAGGTCAGAGAATTGTCCTCACTGAAGCTATTTTCAATTGAAATGACTACCTCCATCCATAACTGCTATACACTGAGTTGTGGGGATTTTAACCTAGGTTAAATTATTTTTGGACAAAAATCAGGTAGGATAACTGTATCAGAAATAAATACAAGGGAAATACATTTTTATTGTATGGTATGCCAGTAATCCGGCTTTAAACTGTACCATAGAACCATCATTATGATGGGTGACCTCACTGACTTAACTGACCAACACTAAGTTTGAGCAGACAAGAGGTTGAAAACTATTACAACTTTTCCAAGGAAAGTTGCATTTCTGTATACAAGTGTACAGTATTTATTTAGTTGTATATTATTGGTACATTACTGTATATAATTTGTATTTATTATTGTGTATCATACTTGATTGTACACTCCACCCAGAATATGTAAACTTGTATTATTGGCACTACCACTCCAGTGTATGATCTGGCATTGTATTACTACTTCCTGGATTGTGTTGTTGTATCTTATTGTGTATTACTTGTATTGTTCTGTCAGCTGTTGGCGCTATATAAATCCAATAAATAATAATAATTATATATAATTTTAGGCCCCCTTTACCCAAGCACTCTGTGTCACCCAACTTTACGCTTACCCAGGGCCGGCCCTAGACTTTTTGCCGCCTGAGGCAAAATATGAAAAAATTGCCACCGCCGCCCCCCGTGGGGAGGGGGGGGGGGGGGCGCTCTGGGTAGGCGCCGAGCTGGAGGGGTAGCTGGCAGGACGGGGGTATTGGGCCTAGCGGCGGGGAGGGGGGTCCGACCCCCCTCCCCGCCGCTAGGCCCAATACCCCCTTCCTGCCAGCTACCCCTCCAGCTCGGTGGCCGGCTCCCCGCACCCACGGACGGGCGGGTGCCGCCCCTGGAAATTTGCCGCCTGAGGCAAAAGTTTCACCCCGCCTCATGAGCGGGCTGGCCCTGCGCTTACCCGCCACATCCCAGGCCACAAGTATCCATATTGCTGCATTCCCCCCACAAAGTCTGCAAAGAGTTGCCGCATGATCCGTGTCTACTGCACGGATTATGCAGCAATGCAGGTCAATTCACGATGCAGCAAGTCCATGCATGTACCGGCAAGAATCCCAGTGATGTACTTCTTGCCCAGCAGGTAGTACATCACTGAGTGGGGGGGATGGCGCTATGCATATGACCCTGTTGCCGCATTGTGGCACAGGGTCATTTGAATATGGATTTCTGCTGTGTTGTGATCCCTTGCTGCGCGATCAATGCACCACTTAGGTGTAAAAATGGGCCTTAGTGTAACTCCTGCACTTTCAGGTTGACCTAAAAAAACACAGTAAACATGGAAGTTGTGATTTTAATGTGGAATATGTAGCATCATAAACATGTTGGATTTTTTTTTTTAGTTAAAACAGAAACTTGTTCTGTAAACCTCTTTTATCCTAAGTGATCTATGCAAACTGTTTAGTTTTTATGCACATGAAATAGACTCTTGCCTGCTTTTGTTCTGCTCCTGTCCTTTCAGCTCCAATCATCATTTTATTAGGAATATGACATCTTTCAAAATGTCTGAGAAAATGATAAGTTGAATTTCTGTCTTGATTGTTCTAAATTGTTCCTGTGCTATGCTCGAATTTCCTAATTGTCTCACCATTATACCACACTCCACCGTTGCATACTAAGTGATAAATAATGCATGTAGTATCATAAGTAATAAAGCAAATTACCTCAAAATGTTCTTACTTGCCATTCAGCTGCTCTAGACCAGATGTGTCTTCAGTAAAATTGTACATTATCTTCCTACTGGTTGCTATGTGCGGTATACGAAGGACATCATTATTATCCATTGTTTTGACAATTGAACTTTGCAATTCTATTATCCACAACAAAACAGTCTCTAAAACAAAATGCACCATTTTTAATAATCTATTCAATTTTCCCAACTGAGTTAAAAGAAGCTCTAAACTATCCTATAAATGTTATTTTACTGTAATGAGAAAGTTTGCATAAATGTTTGGCAACAAGTATATGTTATCATTAGATTAGAAATCATGTCTACTTTAAAAGTTTATGTATATGAATTATTTGGTTTTGGCCACCTGAAATGCCACACCGATCACTGTTGTCTCTCACACGCAAGCAAAAATCGGCATTTCTGGGGAACATAAGGGACTTAGGGTTAAATTCAATAAAAATTCACTAAAGCTTGGTCAATTTGAATGTGTGCTTACTGGGCACCTTAGGTTGCCCAGAAGTTATGCATCACAGACCCCACCCCTCAAATAAACGCGTGCTTAGCTGAGCTTCAGAAGTGGATGAATAATAGCTGGCTAAAACTAAATGCTGACAAAACTGAGGTTCTTGTTATCGGAGGTCAGCGCTAAACAGCAAAGCAGCTCTAGTCCAAGCCAGCACCACTAAGCATAGGAAGCTCCGACCTGAACAACTCTGACTTCGTGCACAGCCTGGGTGAACACTCAGTTGTTGTATAACATTCCTCCTTTCACTTAACCTTCTGCCGCCAGTGGGCGTGGCCGCGGCGGCAGCCCCAGGACCGCCTAACGGCAATTGGCGTAAAGTCCTGGGGCTCTGTTTTGCATGAGATCGCGCGCATGGTGCGCGCGCATCTCATGCTCGGAGGGCGGAGCTCCCCCCCGCCTTCAGTCTCCGAGCGGCTATTGCCGCTCGGGAGACTGTTAGACGGCGATCACGCCGTCTATTTCCTAGGTGCAGCGCTGCGATGAGTTAAGATTGGCTTATTGACATTCAAATCCTTGAAATATCTGGGCCCTGGATACATGAAGGACTTGTTGCAACTGCATCACATCACAAACAATCTTAGATCAAAATGATCTAATAACTTGGTCCACCCCAGAGTCCACCTCAAAACCTTTGGACGCAAAGCCTTTTGTAATGCTGCCCCTACACTTTGGAACTCGCTTTAACAACCAATCAGGACATCTATAACTGGAAGCGTTTATGTCTAAACTGAAAAGCCACCTGTTTATTCTAGCATTTATGAACACCTGCCTATTTCCTCTGTAACACAGTCCAACCTGCAACCCTGTAATGATTTGAGACATATCTATGAGCTTTGAGTCCTAAGGGAGAAAATCTCTTTACAAATGTCATTTTATTGAATTGTAGTAAGTTACGCAAATTGCGAAACTCACTATATTGTATTATCGCCTGCCATGTAAAAAAAAAGCTCTATTTCAAGGGGTGTAAAGGGGACAAATGGAAGCAGTATAATAGAATCTCTGTTCTCTATTTCAGATTTCAAGATCTCATTTAATCACTTTTAATTGAAAACAACATATATACTTACAACAAGTTACACTTTATTAGTACCACTAAAACAGCTCTGGCTTGTCAAGGCATGAACTCTACAAAATCTCTAAAGATGGCCTGTGGTACCTGACAACCGATGCAGGGCGGGCACATTTGCTACCAAATACTGAGGGCCTACCTAATACTGGGGAAACATCTTGTTACTTATACTGGCGGGGCATCTACAACATACTGAGTAAGCTACCTCATTATTCAGGCATATCTTGCTACCTACATTGGGAGTGACCACTGACCACTTAATACTGAGGAAACGTCTGTCTACCAAATGTAACTTGGTATACACATCTGGCTACCTAATACTAATGTCAAGGGGTATACCTGGCTGCCTAAAACCTGCCACTACCAAAGACACAGTGTTCTTGGTAGCGGTGTCGTGATTAGGAATGAGCTAATCACAATGTGGCATGGTGTGCAGTGGCTAGAGGTGGCAACGAGGGTTAGAGTTAGCCCCCTCTACCATGGCTAACAAATGTAAAGCCTCAGCACAGCAAGCTCGTACTTAGTTGAGATGTTTTGCGATGGTTCTGTTAAAAGAGAGTATGTAGCATCGGTGGTCAAGATTGAGCATTTGCTTCTCTTGTGTTTTGTGGTCAAGATTGAGGCGGGACCAAAGTCTGTGGAGGGGGGACTCGCCCTGTTGCCATCTCCGTGCCCTTCCATCAACCTTGCATTCTAGTTCTTTAGCTACTTCCTCCTTCACAGCTGGAAGTAGCTGGAAAGGTGAAACTTTGCACACATGCTAATATTCACTGACACTTAACGTAATGTTTACCTGTATATATACTAGGATTCAGCATAGGGACAGATATGTTAAGAATCCTGTTAAGATCTATAGTAGTGTGTTAGTGTAAATGAAGGTAGTATTAAGCTGGCCATACACTGGCCCGATTTGCGGCCGTTTCGACAGCAGATTCGATCACTGGGATCGAATTTGCTGCCAATCGTTCGAAATCGGATCGGTCCGTCGATCGCGCCGTGCGGAAAAATACCGTCGATCGCCCGCGGGTAGGGAGCGCGTCGCTACTAGCGGCGGCCGATCCGATCAGGTATACATTACCTGACGCTGGCTCCCGGGCATCTTCTCCGCGCTGCACCGCTCTGTTCCTGCTTCCATCCCAGCGTACATTAACTTCCTGTGTCACTGCAGTGACCAGGAAGTTCAAATAGAGGGCACTCTATTTGAACTTCCTGGTCACGGAGTGACACAGTGTACGCTGGGATGCGGTGCGGGGTGCAGCGCAGAGAAGAGGACCCGGAGCCAGCTTTAGGTAATGTATACGGGGGGGGGGGGACAGGCGGCAGGAGCAGCTCAACAGATTGTGATCGGTTTCAGGCTAAAACCGATTCACAATCTCTTTGCAGTAAAGGTGGCCATACGATCCCTCTCTGATCAGATTCGATCAGATAGGGATCTGTCAGCTGGTCGATCTAATGGAAAATCGACCAGTGTATGGCTACCTTTAATCTTTTCCTTGAGATTCAAACTTTTTTTCCCTGATAATAGAATGTTATTTGAAAGGTTCTTGTCTGTCTATTCCAGTGGTAAGCAGGGGGATGGATAATAAACATATGAACAGATATATGAAATGACTTTTATTCTTAATCCTAATATCTGTCCCTATGCTGAACACTGGAATAGACAGAAATATTAAGTTTAGTGTGTGATAGTGTACCAGTGTGAGTGGATGCTAGCGTGAGTGAGCGTGTGAAGATATGCGTGATTGAGAATGGTAGGCATAGAAGTAATAACAGATGTTGGCTCATTGTTGGAGTAAAGGGCGGGCATTTTTTCTGTTTATGTTATCCCCATGTAGATTGCATTATTATAAAGGATGAACAATAATTGTAGAACAAATAATTTAAAGAGGACTGGACTATAGATGGATGGCAGATTTTATTTGGAGGAGTAATTATCAAATTATAAATTAGGAATCTAACAGGAAAAGTGAAAAGGAAAATATGGACCACTGATACTTATACGGTTTTGTTAAGGTACTTTACGTTTTTCTTCAAATTTGGTAAAGTATAGTAAAGAACTTTGATTTTGAAGATACATTTGGGTTGATTCACAAAGCTGTGCTGCTTCAGCTTCATGACTAAATCGCTTGTTAATAATTCTCAGCTCACGCTATGCAGTTATAGCAAGTGCTGCAAAATTACGTTATTCATTGCTACTTTAATGAGCGGCACATACATGATATCAAATATACAGTAGTGTGTTAGTGTAAGTGAATATTAGCATGGATGAGTGTGTGCAAGAAAGGCATGCATGAGGATGGGAGTCATGGGGAGAGTAAAAGAAAAATTATTGTGGGGAGGAAATGTTTTTCTCTGCTTACTGCATGTCATCCATGTTTAGATCACCAATTAGGGATGGAGGATGATTGGAGAATAGATGGTTGTTAGATGTCTGGACTACAGATGGACAGCAAATAAGAGTTGAAGGAATTCCCATAAACACATAAGGATAAATGCTAAGTGGCATCTTGGAAAGTGACGTGGCGAGCGGAGGAAGTTAAGGTAAGATTCCCCGCTCGCTGCCTATACATTTTAAAAACGTTTAACTTTTGCTCAAATAGCTGGGGGGGGAGTCGGGGGGGACCCCTGCCACCCCGGTCCTGGCTGCTACCCCCTCCCTACCCACAGGGTGGGACACAGAAAATGAATCCGTTTCTGCGTCCAAAGCTGCCTGTGTAGAGGGAGATTCGTTTTACTATTCATTTTCACTACCCCTCCGTGTATCCGGATCCATGTGCGGTCCGTAAAAATCCTGCAAATCTGGACCCTGCGTTCAGTTTTTCAAAATGGATCCCCCTAAATGCAGACGGATCCATTTTTTTTTGAGTGAAGACTGACTTTATTTTTAACATTGGTATCCGTGGCTCCAGTTTTTATCCGGGCCAAAAACCGGATCCCCGTACGTTTTTCGAACAAGTATTAACCTACTCTTAATCCTGACATATCTGTCCCTGTGCTGAAGCCTGGAATAGACAGAAATAATAAGTTTAGCGTGCAATAGTGTATGAGTGTGAGTGGATGCTAGCATGAGTGAGTGTGTGAAGATATGCGTGATTGAGAATGGTAGGCATAGAAGTGATAACAAATGGTGGCTTATTGTTGGACGCGAACAAAGGTACCCATAAGTTGTGACATCATCAGGGGCAGCGGGGGCAGCACAAAATTTTAAAGTGGACCTGAACTTTTGCACAGGGCAAAAGGAGAACATAGAGAAGCGTGCCCTGTATGCATATAGAGAGTTTTCTGATCCCCCCATCTGGACCCCTCGATCTGTTGCACATGGCAGAAGGAAAACATAGAGAAATGCACCCTGTATGTAAATAGAGAATTTAGCCTGTCTGATCCCCCATCTGGACCCCGATCTGCTGCACAGCACAGAAGGTAAACATGGAGAAATGCAGCCTGTATGTAAATAGAGAATTTAGCCTGTCTGATCCCTCCATCTGGACCCCGATCTGCTGCACAGCACAGAAGGTAAACATGGAGAAATGCAGCCTGTATGTATATGTAGAGTTTGGCCTGTCTAATTCCTCATTTGTCTGTAATCCCAAATTGTAATTTGATCTCTCCCCTGTGTCACCTGACTGCCATGGCATAAATGGCAGATAAGCTCATTTGAAAGCACAGCATGTTAACAATATAGCCATTTGGATCCCAACTGCTTCTGAGCTAAGTGCTTCTGCTTTACTGTACCGGTTTTTGCCTGGATTTTCACTACTCTCTGCCTGCTGCCTGTACAAACCTCTGCCTGGATTTTTACTATTCTCTGCCGGCCGCCGGCCTGAGCTCTGCCTGGATTTTGACTACTCTTTGCCTGCCGCCTGCACCGACCTCTGCCTGGATTTTGACTACTCTCTGCCTGCCGCCTGCACCGACCTCTGCCTGGATTTTTACTATTCTCTGCCGGCCGCCGGCCTGAGCTCTGCCTGGATTTTGACTACTCTTTGCCTGCCGCCTGCACCGACCTCTGCCTGGATTTTGACTACTCTCTGCCTGCTATCTGTACTTACATCTGCCTGGATTTTGACTACTCTCTGCCTGCAGCCTGCACCGACCGCTGCTTGAATTTTGACTACTCTCTGCCTGCCGCCTGTACCAACCTCTGCCTGGATTGTGACTATTCTTTGCCGACCGCCTGCACCGACCTCTGCCTGGGTTTTGACTACTCTCTGCCTGCTGCCTGCACCGACCTCTGCCTGGCAGTGTTGCCAACCTTTCACGTTATTTTTTACTGACAAATACGTAAAAATTTACTGACAAAAGATTTTTGTTACTGGGCATGGTCACGCAACAGAATGTGGGCGTGGTCATGGGTGGGGCCAAATATACATGATTTTAGTATTGCTGTAAAATGTCTGCCAGGGAAGTTTGAGCTCTGCCATAGTGTTTTCCCCCCTTCCCCCAAAATACATGTAATCTTACAGCATTTCACCAAAAATCCACGTAATCTGGCAGAGGTTCTTCCAAAATACAGACAATATGGCAGTGGTTCCCAAAAAATAGATGTAATCTGGCAGCAGCGATTCCCCCAACATACACATAATCTGGCAGCAGTTCCCCAAAATACACTTAATTTGACAGCAGTGGTTCCCCAAAAATAGGTAGCCAGGTCTATAGGTGTCCCCAGAATAGGTGGCCAGGGGTATAGATGTCCCCAGAACAGGTAGCCAGGGGTAGAGATGTCCTCAGGACAGGTAGCCAGGGGTAGAGATGTCCCCAGAACAGGTAGCCAGGGGTAGAGATGTCCCCAGAACAGGTAGCCAGGGGTAGAGATGTCCCCAGAACAGGTAGCTAGGGGTAGAGATGTCCCCAGAACAGGTAGCCAGGGGTAGAGATGTCCCCAGAACAGGCAGCAGAACAGGTAGCCCGGGGTAGAGATGTCCCCAGAACAGGTAGCCAGGGGTAGAAATGTCCCCAGAACAGGTAGCCAGGGGTAGAAATGTCCCCAGAACAGGTAGCCAGGGGTAGAAATGTCCCCAGAACAGGTGGCCAGGGGTAGAGATGTCCCCAGAACAGGTAGCCAGGGGTAAAGATGTCCCCAGAACAGGTGGCCAGTGGTAGAGATGTCCCCAGAACAGGTAGCCAGGGGTAGAGATGTCTCCAGAACAGGTGGCCAGGGGTAGAGATGTCCCCAGAACAGGTGGCCAGGGGTAGAGATGTCCCCAGAACAGGTAGCCAGGGGTAGAGATGTCCCCAGAACAGGTAGCCAGGGGTAGAGATGTCCCCAGAACAGGTGGCCAGGGGTAGAGATGTCCCCAGAACAGGTGGCCAGGGGTAGAGATGTCCCCAGAACAGGTGGCCAGGGGTAGAGATGTCTCCAGAACAGGTAGCCAGGTGTCCCCCCCAGCAGGCAGCAGGAGGGGAGCAGCGCAAAGAGGTAGCGATCATGGGCACAGCGATGGGGAAGGGGACCCTTCCCTCACCTTAGGTCTCCCCCCTCCCTCCCTCCCCCCTCCAGGTACACTTTAAACAGCAGATCCGTCGCATATGTCCCTTACTGCCCAGAACTCCATTCTGAGCACAAGTGAAAATCTACATAGAGTGCAGTGATGTAATCAGCCTGGACAGGCTGTATGGAAGTTAATGAAAAGTTTGCATTTTAGGGAACCATTGCCACACAGCCTGAACAGACTGATCACATCACTGTGCTCTATGCAGAACATGAAAAGCCCTCCACAGTGCCCATTCATGCAGCACATGACCAGGGCAGACATCCGATGCCTCCTGCACTCGTCTCCAGCAGCAGCCCCTGGAGCACAATAAACAGTTAAACTTTTTTTTCATCAGCGTCTCCTCACCACTCCTCCTCTTTGATGTCCGTCTCCCTGCTCTCCCTGCTCGCTGGCTCCTGGAGGCTGCATGCAACCCTCTCCAGCCAGCACCACTGTCAGAGGACTTGGAGACTGACACAGTCAGTCATTCAGCCGCTCTGAGTGTGGACACATTCCCGGGCTTCCTGATACAGTGACAGAGGCGGGGGTGGAGTCGGCCGGGGAAAGAAAGGGGAGGGGATGTGAGGCTTGTATGGGACAGAAATGCCTGCTACTGGCTGCCACAGCGAGCCGGGGGGCGGAAGTAAATAACTGCAACAACCCGCCCCCGGCAAGTGTAGTGATGTAATATAATTTTTACGGACACAGCCAAAGTGTTTACGGAAATCACGGGCACTTCAATTTAACTGTTTATTTACGGACAATCCGTAAATTTACTGACGGTTGGCAACACTGCTGCCTGGATTTTAACTACTCTCTGCCGGCCACCTGCACCGACCTCTGCCTCGATTTTGACTACTCTCTGCCTGCCACCTAAGACTGATAGCAAAGGGAATAAAGTCCAAAAGGAATCATGCTTCTACTGCTCCGATTGTGATGTCGCCCTCTGTGCCATTCCCTGTTTCAAAATATACCACATGTGGTTGGTGTATTTGGTATATATGTACATATTGTATTGTCTAGTGCCTTATTTGTACAGTTATTTGTACTATATTTTAAGCTTATTCATCAATTTAATTATTTTAACAATTTTGTGTTTCAGCCTTTTATTTATACACAGGATTTCTACCAGGCCTTTATTCTGATATATTTTGGTGAGTTAAGACTTAAGAATTAGAGGCCTAAAATTCTTGAAAAAAATGTACTGCTTTTAGACCCATGAATCCAGACAGAAATGCACTGCCAGGGAGGTTAATTGGCTTCCCCCTAAATTGGCCCAAGACTACGATACATACAGTACTCAATACATACCTAGACATGTGGCTATGGTAGGGATTAGATTATGAGCCCCTCTGAGGGATAAATGACATGACTTTGTACAGTGCTGCAGAAGATTTTGGTGATATATATACAGTAAGTACTAAATAATAATAATAACAACAACTGTGCAAGTCTCCATAGACTTGCTTGGCCCTTGTGTCTGGGAAGAGTACTGCGGTGTGACACAGTGTGCCAGTGGCCTATTATGGGATTCATGCTACAGATATAGAGGGGTAGTTTTAAAGGACCACTAATGCAAAGGATTGTAACATTTAAATACTCTTGTACACATATTTATAAGAAGTACTTTTCTCCCAGAATAAAATGCACTATGAATTACTTGTTTCCTATCACAGCTACAGACCTGTACTGTACCTACTCCTACCTATTTCCTGATGAAGCGGGGTCATGCCTGCAAAACGTGTTGCATTTTCCCCTGGAGTATGTAAATACATTTGGTCTGCTAAACTTTGTTGGTATATATTGTGTCTGTTTGGAGGAGGTAAGTCCACCACTGCCTCTACAAATTTTAAACTTTTTAGACATTTTTATTCTTCTGGGGCCTCTGTATCCCTGTTATTTTTTTCCTATGTTCCTGTTGTTTAAAGTAGGCAGTAAAATCTGACAGATCTGACAGGTTTTGTACTAGTCCATCTCCTTCAATGGGTATTTTTAGTATTTCCTTCATTGTTTACAAAAGCACTCCATGGTAAGAATCCATACAAAGATGATGGCACGGCCACGTCTGTTGTTTACCACCATCCGCACTGGGCCAGGCTGTAAGCCCAGGGGCTAAATTTCTGCAAGCATGGCCGGGACTGTTGTTCTCCACCTCTGTGGACCCTTGGACTCTCTATCTATCTCTCTCCTATCGCTCATTCTTCTTTCTCTCCTCCTATTTCACCACCTGCACTTTCCAAGACGGGGTGTCTGAACTTGCTGCAGAGCAGTTGAGCGCCGCATAGAGTGTGGCAGCTCCTGCTTGACATAGCACTCAGATGGCCCCACCTAGTCAAATGTATTGTGTGATGTGCAACGTGTAATGTAATATGATGACTGCTTATATATCTCTGCAACTGTCTTGTATATTTCTATGATTCTGCTGTTACCGTACCATCACCGACCCTGTATGTGCCAAAAATAATTCCGGGTACCACCCCCGTTGTACTTGCTGAAATAAATGATTCTGAGTCTGATGCTTGACTTCCCTACTCACTTGCATACTATTTATCAGTTGGACTGAGCAACTTCTGTTCAGTAAGTGCTTTTAGAAATAAAGAAAACCCTGAGAATCCCCCACAAGGAGATTGACTAGTCCAAAACTTGTCAGATTTTTCATATTTTTATAACTTTTTGTAAGTGAAAGCAACATAGGAAAAAATACATGTATAGTGCATTTTACTTTGGAGCAAATGTACTTTTTTAGACATATGCATTTAAAAGTTTACAATTTTTCATTATAGCGGTCCTCTAATGGGGGCTGCACATTTATTGCAAGCCCACAAGGAGCTGCCTCTTAAAAGACCACTATCACGAAAATATGTAAATTTAAGATACATGTTAACACATACAAATAAGAAGTATGTTTCTTTTAGAGTAAAATGAGCCATAAATTACTTTTTTCCTATGTTGCTGCCTCTTACAGTAGGTAGTAGAAATCTGACAGAACCAACAGGATTTGGGCTAGTCCATCTCTTGGGGGATTCTCAGCATGGACTTTATTTTTTTAAAAAGACACTCCCTGAAAATGATTTATACAAAGATGCTGGCCAGCCTCCCTGCTCTCTGCACACTTTTTTGACAGTTGGACGGAGCATCTGCCATTCATTAAGTGCTTTTGAAAATATTGAAAACCCTGAGAACCCCTCATGAGGAGATGGGCTAGTCCAAAACCTGTTGGTTCTGTCAGATTTCTACTACCTACTGTAAGTGATGGCAACATAGGAGGAAATTAATTTATGTCTCATTTTACTCTGGAAGAAATGTACAGTACTTTCTATTTATGTTATGATTTTTGTGATAGTGGTCCTTTAACGAGAGCTCATCATATAGAATGTACACTCACTGAATAATATGGAAGGGGCTGAACATACATGATTCACTTTTGAGGCGTTTAGCCCTATCCCAGTAACCACGCCTAATGTTTGCCATAGCCACAACCCACTGCAGTGATATGACCCTTCTGTACATTTGACTACCTGTCCCATAAGCATTCTCTGCCCCTACTCATCTCTCCAGCTACTGCAAGCCAGCACACACTTAACTCAAATAAGTGAAACAGTCTCATGGCACCTCCTGTAGGCTGTCGCCAAGAACGCATCTCTTTATCATGTTTCTGTTTTCCAGAACCTTCCGGGAACCAAAACTGATTAATTTGCTTTGACTGGAATCACGGCTTTGAATAGGAGGATTTCAGAAACATGGCAGACTTCATTTCACACAAAAGGCAAGTCTGCCATTCAATTATGATTTTTAAATGATTCATTATTTCTGACGAATTCTCCCCCCTCCCCCTCCCCCCCACCCCCCACTAAAATACAAAAATGCTTCGAACGAATGAGTCAGATCTTTTAAAATAATACAGACAAGCTGAAGACACGCTTAGTTCTTGAAGCTAGCAAAGTCATTTTTTTTTATTTTACCAGAGAAATATATGTTTTCCCTTTGACTCCCAGTGACAATGTTTATGAAGAAACAGTGCTATTAAATTGCACTCTGAGCACATTTTGCATTTCAACCTTATCTCCCATCCAGTTCATATTTTCACACAAGGCTATTCTTGCTTTGGATAATAAGCTTTTATCTGGCTGCAACATCTTTACTGAAGCCAATGCCGGTTTTATTCTGGAAAATAAATGCGGACACGTGGGGGCATATGAAAAATGGTCCGGCAAGTGACATGACGCTTGATGAGTTACCACAGTCTGATTCACATGTGGGCCAATCTACTGCGCGCCTTGCACTTATTAGATTTTTCTATTTCTTTTCCCTGAATTTCATCAAGCGCGTCTCGAATGGATTTTTTAAAGACGCAAGCTTGTATTTACAATATGACGAAACCAAGGGAAGAAAGAGCAGATATTCATACTCCCTCAGATAGATCATTTGCAGCCCTGTATCCTGTGCTGACACCAGGAAAGGACATTGCTTTTATAGATTGCAAGATATTATTTTTTTGCATTGCATTCAGAAATCTGCTCAGTGCTCATCTAATGGAATTCCATTTTGTATCGCCCCAGCTAGTGTTCAAATTAAACTGGTTTCTGAATGCGTTAAAATGTTATCTTTTATATCAATAGAGATGGGAGTTTAAAGTGAAGCGCTAGCCTTACATCCCAGGAATGGATATAAAAACAGATGATTTCTTGTGTGTTCATAAATGGTATACCATGAATAAGTTAGCGTTGAAGGCCTTATTCAAATCAACCTCCATCAGTGTAACCAGTGTAGAGGTTTTCCTGCTAGGATTGCAGACTACATGGAAGGTATTATTCTTAGGACTTGGAATTATTATCATCATTATGTATTTATATAACACTGATACCTTCTGCAGCACGTTACTGAGTATATAGTAATGTCTCTGAGGCCTGGAACCCACTAGGAATCTCCTCCTTCAATCTCTTACAGCGATGAGGCAATTTCTAGGGCATTTGCTTCTGACATTTGGAATCGCAGTACAGTAACCTGTAATTTGAAATTCATTTTTTTTTCTTTATAAAACTTTATTATACTTACCAGTTGCCCTTCTTCTGTCCATAGCCCTGCCCCTAAAGGAAGAAGTCATAGCTGTTTCTCTATGACCAATCAGAGCAGGGCCTGTGACCTCTTCCTTTAGAAAAGCGATTTATGCAGCACTTATATTCTTTGCATTGAAAGCAAACACGCTCAAAATGCTGCAGGTCCTGCAATTGTGATTACCCCTAATCACAATTGTACCAATGGGTTCACCCTCACTCACTTTCATAGGCAAAGCGTTTTTTTGTCGGCGATCCCAAAACGATGCCAAAAACGCCCAAGTGGGTTCCTACCCTAACTGTCCCTAAGGGAGGGTCTACAGAAAATGGCTGTGGTTTTTCCGTTCATTTTTGACATACTGTCAGCCAACAGTCAGCTGACTGTTGGCAATGGGAATTGTATGCAATGTGCGAAAAAGTAGTGCAGGTAGCAAGTTTTTGTCCCGCGTGCCGTAATGGCATTTAAATGTGACCCAGCCCACTAATTTACATGGGCTGTGACATCTGGTGACAGGGCCACTATGAGAAATTTCTGGGCCCCATACTGGCCAACCTTGTGGGCCCCCTAACTGAAATAGGTAAAAAGGACACTGCCATAGGCGATAATGTTAAAAGCAGCAACTAGCGGAGCGGCTAACAACGACATTTGAGCCTAATAAAATAATGGCTGCCGGGTCTGTCGGCTTTGCAAACTGTGGCTACAAATAGGGAGTGTGAAATTGGCACTAATAGCTGCTAATCACAGCTTTTAACATTGCTGCCTATGGTAACACCCATAAAATCACAGATAGGGTTAGGCAGTCGGGGGGTTAGGCACCGGTGGCGGGGTCCTTAGTCTTAGGCAACAGTAGGGGGGAGGGGTGTTAAGGTAAGACACCACCAGGAGGGTTTTAGGCTTAGGAATCGCCAGGAGGGGTTAGGCAACAAGGTGTGTGTGTGGGGAGGGGGGGGTGAATCAGATAGGGATAGGCAATTAGGCATCAATAGAGAGGGTTAATGTTAGGGTAAGGTTAGGTCATAGTAAAGAACACTGATATTTTACTATTGAAATTTACTAGTAGCATATTGGAAATCTTACTGTTATTCTACCAGCAGCTACTGTATCTCCGGTGCTCTTTTTACTGTTGCTGCCACATACAGCAGGAAGTACACACACACTATAGAGCACACTGTCTGACACATACTGTACAGTATAAAATACACATAGTGACACACTGCCTGTCACATATAGCAGACACACATACACACACACAAACACACACACACACTATAGTGCACACTGCCCGTCACATGTAGCAGACACACACACACACACACACACACACACACACACACACACACACACACACCCTATAGAGCACAGTGCCTGTCATATATAGCAGACACACACACAAACACACACACACTATAGTGCACACTGCCAGTCACATATAGCAGACACACGCACACTATAGAGCCAGGGCCAGCCCTAGACTTTTTGCCGCCTGAGGGTGGGTGGGGGGCCGCCGAGCTGGAGGGGGTAGCGGACAGGAAGGGGGTATTGGGCAAAGCGGCGGGGAGGGGGTCAGACCCCCCCCTCCCTCACCTGGGTCTCCCGATCTGCGCTCCCCCTCCAGCTTTAAAAAGTTAAGTAGCAACCGCTACTAGTAAGAGATGACTCACCTCTTCCACGTTCCAGCGTGCGTTCCACTGTTGTCACTTCCTGCAATGCTGTCCACTTACAGAACTTTGTAAAGTTGTAGGGGGAGCACAGATCGGGGGACCCAGGCAAGGGAGGAGGGGTCTGACCCCCCCTCCCCGCCGCTAGGTCCAATACCCCCTTCCTGCCCACTACCCCTCCAGCTCGGTGGCCGGCCCCCCGCACCCACGGACAGGCAGTGCCGCCCCCCAGAAGTTCCACCTGAGGTAATTGTTTCATCCCGCCTCATGGGCGGACAGGCCCTGTATAGAGCACACTGCCTGTCACATATAGCAGACACACACACACACACACAAACACACACACACACACACACACACACACACACACACACACACACACTATAGAGCACACTGCCTATCACATATATATAGCAGACACACACACTACAGAGCACACCACCTATCACATATATAACAGACACACACACTATACAGCACACTGCCTGTCACATATAGCAAACAAATACACACACACACACACACACACACACACACACACACACACACACACACACACTTCCTGTCACATATAGTGCACAAACACACACACACAACCTGTCACATATAGTAGACACACAAACATACAACCTGTCACATGTAGTACACACACTACCTGTCACATATAGTAGTATACACACACACAACTTACTTGCAGTTTAGTTAGGAGGGGGGGTGGATGAGACCATGGCCTAGAGCACCACAGGAGGAAGGGCACCAAAGCAGCAGGCTAAACTGGTGCAGCATTTGCAAGCTTGCAAATGCTGCAATGCAGGGAGGTCAGGCGAGCGTCTGACCATGGTACTCTGCTGCTAGCCGCCTGTGCAACGGTCACCTTGCTCTCTGTGCACGTTTGCATTGTGGCCGGCAGCTATGGATTTGGGCAGCATTGGAGACGGAAAGGAAGAGGAAGCTTCTGCACTGGAGAAGAGCGGAGAAATGAATGACATTAATGGCTGCTGCGGTGTGAAAGGAAAGCTAGCTACCTATACTGAAAGGGGTGGAAAAGGAGGGATTAAGGGAGTCATCTGGCTACCTATACTGGAGGGAAAGGGGGAGGAGTCATCTGGCTACATATACTAGAAGAACGGGGGGGAGGGGTCATCAGGCTACCTATACTGGGGGAAAGGGAAAGGAGTCATTTTGCTACCTAAACTGGGAGGGGAGGGGGTCATCAGGCTACCTATACTAGAGGGAAGGGGTCATCTCGCTACCTTTACTGAAGGGGGGCGGCTGGTGACAGTGGCCTAGGGTGGTAAAAAGTACAAATCTGGCCCTGACTGCAGACTAGGTGTAATTTATTTGCACTTCTTATTGGCTGTCAAGCAGTTTGCGGACTACATATAAGTGGCAGAGTGCTATATGGGAGTGAGTATTCCATTCCATTCCAACACAGGGGCCACCCCTTCAGGTGCAGACAAGGTCAGATTTATACTTTTTGTGCCCATGGGCCTAGTATGTTGTGGCTTGCCATTCATGTGCAGAGCCCCTCAGGGCCGGCCTTAGGTTTCACAGCGCCCTGAGCGTAACCAGATTTTGGTGCCCCCCCCCCCCACATTCAACCTCTTCGCGTGTGAGCGCACCACACACATACACTAATGGGGGGGGGGGATCTGCTGCCTAAATACACTAAAAGGGGATCTGCGACTGCAAGACTAGAAGACTAGTAGCCTAAGCCTATATACACTAAAGGGGGGGATCTGCCTACATATACAACACTAGTAGCCTATATACACTAAGGGGGATGATCTGCCAGATCCCCCATTAGTGTATATAGGCTTAGGCTACTAGTCTCGCAGTCGCAGATCCCCTTTTAGTGTATTTAGGCAGCAGATCCCCCCCCCCCCATTAGTGTATCTAGCAGCATAAGCATATTTCCCCTTTAGCGTAGGAAGGTTGGGGAGCCTTACTTTTTGCTGGTCAGTCTTCTCTTCTTACTGTCTGCAGAGCAGTCTGCAGACTTAGTGCCAGTGTAGGTGCCAGGATTCTGGGAGCAGGAGAGAAGGACTCGTCGTCACTCAGGACATTGTCACAAGGCTGGTGGCACACGTGCTGCGCGCTTCTCTGCAGCAGCCTGAAGCTCAGCGCGCCTCCATCCACCCTGATTCCTGACTTATAGCTATAATTGCCCCCAGTATAGGTAGCCAGGCATAGGTGACCCAGTAAAGGTAGCCAGCTATAGATCCCCCCAGTATAGGTTAGCCAGTATACTTGCCCCAGTATAGGTTAGATAGGCATTTGTCCCAGCTATAGGTTAGATAGGTAGGTGCCCCCAGTACAGGTTAGATAGGTAGGTGCCCCCAGTATAGGTTAGATAGGTAGCTGCCCCCAGTATAAATTAGATAGGTAGCTGCCCCCAGTATAGATTAGACAGGTAGCTGCCCCCCAGTATAGGTTAGATAGGTAGCTGCCCCCAGTATTGGCTAGATAGGTAGGTGCCCGAGTATAGGTTAGATAGGTAGCTGCCCCCAGTATAGGTTAGATAGGTAGCTGCCCCCAGTATAGGTTAGATAGGTAGCTGCCCCCAGTATAGATTAGATAGGTAGCTGCCCCCAGTATAGATTAGATAGGTAGGTGCCCCCAGTATAGGTTAGATAGGTAGGTGCCCCCAGTACAGGTTAGATAGGTAGGTACCTGCAATATAGGTTAGATAGGTAGGTGCCCCCAGTATAGGTTAGATAGGTAGCTGCCCCCAGTATAGATTAGATAGGTAGCTGCCCCCAGTATAGATTAGACAGGTAGCTGCCCCCCAGTATAGGTTAGATAGGTAGCTGCCCCCAGTATTGGCTAGATAGGTAGGTGCCCCAGTATAGGTTAGATAGGTAGCTGCCCCCAGTATAGGTTAGATAGGTAGCTGCCCCCAGTATAGGTTAGATAGGTAGCTGCCCCCAGTATAGATTAGATAGGTAGCTGCCCCCAGTATAGATTAGATAGGTAGGTGCCCCCAGTATAGGTTAGATAGGTAGGTGCCCCCAGTATTGGCTAGATAGGTAGCTGCCCCCAGTATAGGTTAGATAGGTAGCTGCCCCCAGTATAGGTTAGATAGGTAGGTGCCCCCAGTATAGGTTAGATAGGTAGCTGCCCCCAGTATAGATTAGACCGGTAGCTGCCCCCAGTATAGATTAGACCGGTAGCTGCCCCCCAGTATAGGTTAGATAGGTACCTGCCCCCAGTATTGGCTAGATAGGTAGGTGCCCCAGTATAGGTTAGATAGGTAGCTGCCCCCAGTATAGATTAGATAGGTAGCTGCCCCCAGTATAGATTAGACAGGTAGCTGCCCCCCAGTTTAGGTTAGATAGGTAGCTGCCCCCAGTATTGGCTAGATAGGTAGGTGCCCCAGTATAGGTTAGATAGGTAGCTGCCCCCAGTATAGGTTAGATAGGTAGCTGCCCCCAGTATAGGTTAGGTAGGTAGCTGCCCCCAGTAAAGGTTAGATAGGTAGCTGCCCCAGTATAGATTAGATAGGTAGGTGCCCCCAGTATAGGTTAGATAGGTAGGTGCCCCCAGTATTGGCTAGATAGGTAGCTGCCCCCAGTATTGGCTAGATAGGTAGATGCCCCCAGTATAGGTTAGATAGGTAGCTGCCCCCCAGTATAGGTTAGATATGTAGGTGCCCCCAGTATAAGTTAGATAGGTGCCCCCAGTATTGGCTAGATAGTTAGCTGCCCCCAGTATAGATTAGTTAGGTAGGTACCCTCCCCTCATAGTGGAGGGGGAGCCGCAGGGAGGGCAGCCCGACCTCTCCCTCCCTTCCTCTCCGGGCCACCCTCTGTGCTCCCCCCTCCGATGAAGACTGCAGCAGGAAGCTAATTCAAAGAGAACAACTCACCTCCCTGGTTCCGATCTCCGGCGCCTCTCACTTGCCGCTGGTCTCCTCTTCTACATCAGTTACTGATACACACTAAACTTCCTGCTTAACAGGAAGTTTAGTGTGTATCAGTAACTAATGTAGAAGAGGAGACCAGCGGCAAGTGAGAGGCGCCGGCGATCGGAACCAGGGAGGTGAGGAGTTCTCTTTGCATTAGCTTTCTGCTGCAGTCTTCATTGGAGGGGGGAGCACGGAGAGCGCCCGGAGAGGAAGGGAGGGAGAGGTCGGGCTGCGGCTCCCTCCTCCATCATCACATGTTTGCTCCCCAGCCATCACCCCCAACAGCGGCACCAGGAGGCGGGGCTAGACGGACCCAGCCGGGGCGCGCATCTTCCATATTAAGACACATGTGGCCAGGCGGCAGGAGCGCCCCCTGGAAGCCGGCGCCCTGAGCAATCGCACTGGTCGCTCAGGTCAAAGGCCGGCCCTGGAGCCCCTCCCATTCCATGTGCAGCCCCCTCTTCCATGTATACCATGCATGTACTGTAGGCTCTCTTATATGAACAGTTTCCTTGGGCATCACATTCCCTTTTTCATCTGGTTCTCCCCTTCTCAGCCCCCTTTTTCATATGCAGCAACCTCTCTTTAATGTTCAGGTGCCTCCATGGGCTGAAGCCGCCCAAAGCCTGGGCCATTGTGACCTTTCCAGAAATCCAGCCCTGTGTGCAGGTGTTATATAATCCCTGAAAAATGGACCTCCTGACCATGAGTGCCAACATAGTGGGAAGAGTAATATTAGTAACCAATGCCCCAGAGAGCATAAAAAGAACTGCGCTCCACAGCACTAGACACAAGACTGTTAATATAAAATACCACTGTAGCACCAATGTAGGGGATCCGCAGACTTTGTCAGAGTACACACACTCTCCACTCCCGATAAGTCCACAAAAAAAGTTGCGATCACAATCCAGAGCTCTGAGCGTGGCCTAGGATTTCCCTGTAAAAGATATCTAATATAGTGCAATATTGCTTTCAATGAACACACCCGGTGACACACTTCAGGGGGTTGTGTAAAAGCAGCCTCCACCGACTTATAGAAGAAAAACACAGGGGGATATTCTCACCCCCTTAGTGAGTCTCACTCACCAGATTGTTTCTTTAATATCAAGCTTATAAACCCTCCATCCTGGGTATTCACAATTCCAGACCTTCAAATATATAAAAGTGGGACTCGCATAGTGTAAAAACCTTTTTCCATTTAATAAAAGCTGCATAAAAACATGCGTACCGGATTTCCAGAGCTTAAGCGCTTGTATGTGCGTGTCAGCACCGCCGCGGTCGGATCTCCGCTGCACGCCACAGTCACAGGGGGACTGTGGCGTGCAGCGGAGATCCGACCGCGGCGGTGCTGACACGCACATACAAGCGCTTAAGCTCTGGAAATCCGGTACGCATGTTTTTATGCAGCTTTTATTAAATGGAAAAAGGTTTTTACACTATGCGAGTCCCACTTTTATATATTTGAAGGTCTGGAATTGTGAATACCCAGGATGGAGGGTTTATAAGCTTGATATTAAAGAAACAATCTGGTGAGTGAGACTCACTAAGGGGGTGAGAATATCCCCCTGTGTTTTTCTTCTATAAGTCGGTGGAGGCTGCTTTTACACAACCCCCTGAAGTGTGTCACCGGGTGTGTTCATTGAAAGCAATATTGCACTATATTAGATATCTTTTACAGGGAAATCCTAGGCCACGCTCAGAGCTCTGGATTGTGATCGCAACTTTTTTTGTGGACTTATAGTGGGAAGAGGGGAGGTGAATGTGGGGGATCCACATCATAGGTTTGCTTTGGGAAGGGGGCATGATATGTAGTTACACCCCTGTTCTCACTCATCTTCATGGGAGCAGAATCAGCCTGGATTATAAACTGGATATATATTCTAAGTACAGATTTTTACATTTCCTTTTTCTATAGCATTTTACCCTCCATTTACCGTAACTGGATGCACAGCATAGGGTTATGCTTTAACCTCCTTGCCGGTTATCCCGAGCTCAGCTCGGGGTAACCTGCGCAGGAGGATATCTCAGGCCCCGCTGGGCCGATTTGCATAATTTTTTTTTTGTTACAAGCAGCTAGCACTTTGCTAGCTGCTTGTAACTTTCGATCACCGCCGCTCGCCGCCGATCCGCCGCAATCCGCCGCGCCGAGTCGCTCCCCCCCGCCCCAGAGCCCTGCGCTGCCTGGCCAATCAGTGCCAGGCAGCGTTGAGGGGCGGATCGGGATTCCCTATGACGTCCCGACGTCCATGACGTCGGTGACGTCATCCCGCCCCGTCGCCATGGCGACCGGGGAAGCCCTGCAGGAAATCCCGTTCTCAACGGGATTCCCTGCATACTCTGATCGCCGAAGGCGATCGGAGTGGGTAGGGGGATGCCGCCGCTTAGCGGCTATCATGTAGCGAGCCCTTGGCTCGCTACATGATTTAAAAAAAAAAAATTAAAAAAATGTGCGGCGCTGCCTCCTTGCCGGATTTTTTAGACCGGCAAGGAGGTTAAAGAGAACCCAAGGAGGATTTTCTAAATCTTAGTAGGACAGAGGCATGTTCTCTGCACAATGACATGCCTCTGTGTCTTTCTGCTGCTGCTGCCAGTCCCCTGGGCTCTGCTGTCCCCCTGAAAAATAGCGACAGACTAGAGACAATCTACTGTACTAAAGCACTTCCTGGCTCGTGGCTTAGCTTCCGATTGGAGGAAGCTTACGGAGGCGGGGAGTGAGGGGACTGAGGCGGGAGCCCTGCAATGGAGGAGGCAGGGAAGGCGCACAGTGATTGACAAATACAAGGTAAACAGAAGGCTAGCGACAAACAGATTGTCGCTAGCCTAGTGCTATTTTTCAGGAGGGACAGCAGAGCCCAGGGGGGACTGGAGGTAGCACCAGAAGGACACAGTGGCATGTCATTGTGCAGAGAACATGTCTCTGTGTCCTATTAAGATTTAGAAAATCTGCCTCGGGTTCTCTTTAAATATCATGGACGAAAATATAGAATGCAGAGTAAAACAGAAAAAGGTGAACTTGGGCATTAAAGACTTTAGATTTCTTTTTCTTTTATTTAAATGTTACAGGCTTTATATCACAGGTTGCTCTGCGCACACAGAACAGAGATGAATTTTTACCAAGCAATAGAATGTCACAATAGAATGTCAAGTTGACCTTTTGTGTGCAAGAGCAGAAATCAGGCTGCAGCTGCATTAATGTACATTACTTAATGCATTCTTCAAAGTGATGTATTCCACACGTTCTGGTGTTTGGCAGGATGTATAATAAAGCAAACAATATTATTTTTATTACACTGCATACCACTGCACAGTCTCAGTGAAATAGAATTGGTGGATGTGGCTTCTTGTATTTTTTTTAATGATAATATATTTAATCATATGTATTAATGTATAGTTTAGAACATGGTACGGCAATCTATGTTGGGCACCTTGGTAACATTATTGTAGGGTTCTTGTACAATTCTGAACTGTACCTTAAAAGGCAATGCCATGTTACTTTTTAAAGGAGCCAAGATGTGAGACCTATTGAAGCTGCCATATTTATTTCATTTTAAACAATAATAGTTGCCTGGCAGTCCTGCTGATCTTTTTCACACACCTGAAACAAGCATGCAGCTAATCTTGTCAGATTTGTCAGAAACATTTGATCTGCATATGCTTGTTCAGGCTCTGACTTAAAGTATTACAGGCAGTGGGATCAGCAGGAAAGCCAGGCAATGTTCATTACTCAAATAGTCGAATACTCGAATAGCCTCAGCCTCCATATCGTTCTCACCTTGGGTTCCCTTTAAAGCAGGGGTCTCAAACTCGCGAGCCCGCGGGCCATTTGCGGCCCTAGATACAATATTTTGTGGCCCGCGCCGGCAAAAGCTTCCTTATAGTTCGCTTCAGTGCTCCCAAGTAATCCACTGCATCCCCGCCGCTAAACGAGGGCTGCAGAGCCCCCTAATCGCCCAGGGGGCAATCCGCCAACATTTCCTGGAAGGGGCAGAGCTTTCAGCTTCAGCTCTGCCCCTCCTGGCATCAGTCGCCGCACGGATCGCCGCCTCTCCCCGCCCCTCTCTGTGAAGGAAGAGTTAGAGGGGCGGGGAGAGGCGGCGATGCACCGTGATTGACGTCAGAAGGGGCAGAGCTGAAGCTGAAAGCTCTGCCCCTTCCGGTGGATTGCCCCTTGGGCGATTTGGGGGCTCTGCAGCCCTCGTTTTGCGGCGGGGACACGGCGGATTACTTGTATTTGGGGCACTGAAGCAAACTATAAGGTAAAACACTTCAGTGTGAATTTGATTTTGAAATAAAAATCAATGCAAGGGGGGGGGGGGGGGGCGTGAGCTGCTGATTGTGAAATCCCTTATGTGGCCCAGCCTCATCCTGACTTTGCCTCCTGCGGCCCCCAGGTAAATTGAGTTTGAGACCCCTGCTTTAAAGCATTGTGAATAGCAATAATAGTCAGTGCTGCTCGGATACCCCTTTTCAAACTCCGGATCCGATTCGGATCCGGATACCCAGATATCCGAATCAGATATCCGACCTCAGTATTCGGCGTATCCGGGCGGATTGGGATATCCGGATAGCAAAACCGGAAGTGGCCTGTAAATTGCTTCTAAAACGTTTTTTAGGGTAAATGAGGCATCATGTTTTTTTAAAGGGAAACACTAATTGATTATGTGGGGATTTAAAATCCCCCCCCCAAAAAAAGGATGTCAATTAACATCAGGACTAGGTTCCAGACAGCGGTCGTGCAGCCCACAATGGGCCTGATTCACAAAGCGGTGCAAACGTTTTCGCGGACTTTTGCGCGCGCAATTTGCCGCGATTCGCACGATCGCGGACTTTTGCGCGCGCAATTTGCCGCAAATTGCGTGCGCAAAAGTCCGCGACCGTGCGAATCGCGGCAAGTTGCGCGCGCAAAAGTCCGCGAAAAAGTTTGCACCGCTTTGTGAATCAGGCCCAATGTGTCCAAAGTCCAACCGCGCAACTGGGACATGACAGTTTTCAGGCCAGACAACTCTAAAAAAATTACACAGCAATTGTGTTCAGATAATCACTATGGCACCTAGTGTTGGTACCACGGCACAGATAAAACATTAAAAAGGAGAGGTTCCAGGAAGCGGTCGTACTGGCACAGTTGGGCCTCCCCACAACTTGGACAGCACAGACACCTCAGATAATAACCATGGCACCTAGTGTTGGTAGTACCACGGCTGTAAAAAAAAATTGAACCTGGCTTATGAATGAAGATAGAGCCAAGAGGTTGTGGTGGTAAAAGGTGGTGGTAAGGCAGGCATAATGAAAACACACTCAGCCACTTCATTTCCCCCTCTTGCCAACAACAGGGGCCAGGAACTCACCTTCCACCCAAGCCTGGTTCATCTTGAGAAATGTCAGTCTGTCCACAGACTGGGTGGACAGACAAGAGTGCTTTTCGGTGACCACGCCACCGGCTGCACTGAAGCACCTTTCTGACAGCACGCTGGAAGGCGGGCAGGACAGCACTTCCAGGGTGTACTGCGCCAGCTCGCTCCAGATATCCAGGTGCTTGACCCAGTAATCCAAAGGTTCACAGGGGTGGCGGTGTCAAGCTCGCTGTAGGACCCCATGTATTCAGCCACCATCCGGGTCAGGTGCTGGTTCTGGCTTTGAGAGACGGATGCTGTTGCAGGCACCTCCTCTGTAGGCAGCGGTACTGGCGTAGCATAGAGTGCCTTTGTCAGAGACAGCAGGTTTGTTGGGCGCCTGCTGCTGCTGGATGCACACACCTGCTGCTGTGCTGGCTGGTCTGTGACAGCAGGGGGGTTGGGAGTCTGAGGGAAGGTTTCCTCCAAGCGCCGAACCAGAATCCGCTGCAAGTCCCTCATTCGGCGCACAGGGTCTCCTCCTACAGGCAGGAACTGAGCCAGCTTTCCCTTCAGCCGTGGGTCTAGCATCAGGGTGATCCAGATGTTCTCCCGAGCATGCATCTGCTTCACCCTTGGGTCTTTGTGCAGGCACTGCAGCACGTGCGCTGCCATGGGGAAGAGGGCTGCCATCTCAGCTGACACATCATCTTCTGCACTGCTGAGAGTGCTGTCCTCCTCCACTGATTCCTGATCCTCCTGCTACTCTCTCCACCTCCACACCACTGCAGCTGTACTATGCCCCCTCCTCTTCATGGTCAGGGACCTACAACTCCTCAAACAGCAAATCCTCCTCAACCTCCACCTCCTGCCGCACAGAGGTGGACTGTGCAGGTGGCTGCTGTTCCTGCTGGATCAATGCTGCCTCTCCCATATCCAGCAGAGCATCGAGGGCCTTTTCCAGCATGCACACCATGGTCACCCACTCACATGACGCATGGTCCCGGCTGACCATGTTGGTGGCCTCCAGGAAGGGTGCCAGCACCAAGCACACCAGCTGCATTTTTCCCCACTCAGCAGGGCGGATGATGTCCGGGAGATGGGTGGTGCCGGTCCCGGACAAGTTGGCCTCCATGGTGGCTTTGGCCAGGTAATGGTTGACAGCCTGCTTTTGTTCAACCAGACGTTCCAAAATTGCCAGGGTGGAATTCCAGCGTGTTGGAACGTCTATGATGAGCCGGTGCAGTGGAAGGTTCAGCTCCAGCTGCACGGCTTCCAGGGACGCTGTGGCACTACCCAAACGGCGAAAATGACCTACGGTTCGCCTTGCCGCTCCCAAAAGAGTGTCCATCCCCTGGTAGGTGTGCAGGAATTAAGGGCGTGGGCCAGATGTGAGCCAGACAGGGGATGTGGTGAGGTTTCCTCGGTGGATGGCGGCAACCAGGTTGGCCCCATTGTCGGCCACCACCTTTCTGACTTTCAGGTCTCTGGGGGTCAGCCAACCCCTCTCCTGCTCTCGGAGTTTGGCCAGGACGTGGTCTGCCTTAAGTTTTTTCTTCCTCAGGCTGACCATCTCCAGCAGCGCTTGGCAGTGGTGGGCCTTCACGCTGCTGCTGAGGCGGGGGTATTTGGCGGCGGGTTTGCTGGAGGATGGAACCGGATCAGAGCTGGAACCTGCTGCACTTCCCCTGACCCTGGTGCACCATCCACTGGGGTGATGATGCTGCTGTCCCCTCCTCACCCCCTTCCATCAAACTGACCCAGTGCACGGTGAGAGATTGGTACCGGCCTGTCCCAAACCGGCTTGACCATGGCCAAGCCTCCTTGAAACGCAGATATAGATGTTCCACATTTTAACCACTCTTACTGTAAAGAACTTATTTCTAAATAAATGGCAAAAACCTTTTTCCTAAAAACACAGATTATGTCCCATAACCCTTTGCACAATCCTAGGGACAAAAAGCCGATCAATCGTGCCCGTGGCCAGGAGTGCTTTGCGCATGCTGACGACTTCTTTGTGACGTCATGACTATGTTGTGCCCATGCACAAAGCGATCCGGGCCGCCGTGCACAATCAAGAATGCGTAAAGCCGGGCCAATACCTGTGCACTAATGCCCGACCAGGAAATAGCTGCTGAGGACATTTCCGAGAGAAAGAAGGGTGGTGGAGGAGAACTGGTATAGCGGTGGGCATGAGGACTGCTTCATATACATGCCTGCTCCCCCCGTTTTTTACGTTTATGTTTCAGCTCTGGTATCCTTTAATGTCTTAAAACCATACACCAAAATGTATCTTATAAAAGGTAATCACGTATTTTGTAGTATATACAGGCGCTGATCCAAACTTTATCTCATGTGTATGTTTCACCACCTGCTCAGGATCAACCACATCCACAATCGGTTCCAAGAAAAATGCATACAAATCCACAGTGCTTGGTACTCAAATCGGTATCTGCAGTAACCCCACAATGCTCAAAAGCATATTTCCACAGGCAACTTATATGAGATCGTTTTTTTGGATCTTAAATGTGTACTGGGTTACACTATATGCTTTTAACTACTAAGGGTCCCTGTCAAAAGGACCCTGGAAGTAAGTCATTGTATATGTGATGTAGATTCAGCTTCTAATAAATGTTTATGTGATTCTTGGATGGAGAAGTGACCTGTCTCGATTTATTTCTGGTGATGGTCACTGTGGAAATATGCATTTGAGCACTGTGGGGTTACTGCAGATGCCGATTTGAGTACCAAGCGCTGTGGATTTGTATGCATTTTTATAAAAGGTAATGTTACTACCAAGATATGCAAGGACATGTGGTGGCATTTTGTCTGTACTGTATGGCCAAATCACTGTGCAAGGTTAATGGCAATAGGTACTTATATTCAGTGCCGAGTTGATGCTATTGTACAACTGAAACATCACATCACTCATTGAAGACAGCAAAGGAGATTGAAAGGGTTAGGTTTCTGCAAGAAAAATAAGAAGAGAGGTAAATAAGGAGGGTTATGAAAATTGTCTCAGAAGATAAATGAACCCACTAAAATAACAAACTTTTTAGTAGAATAGCATTTTGAGCATATCACCAGTAGCCTATTGTGTGGTGATTTGATTTCTGCACCGCCATCTACTCCCATCCTCCTCATCCCACTGTGGCAGCGCTAGAAGCCCCAAAACAGGAGGTATGTAAATATTTTCGTTCCACAGCTCCAGCGCAGACGCAGTAGCGGCTCTCCGCTCGGGCTCATTCGGAAATAGCTGAGCCTGATCGGGTCCGCTCTACTGATGCAGTATGCCTAATGAAAAATGTCTTATATCATGGCGAATCAACCACTTTAGTCGATCGAGCAGGATGGAAGATATCGGTCGATTGCATAGAAACTGGCTACTGTTCACATATCAGTCAATTCAGACCGTGAAAGCACAACATCAGTCTGATCGATTTGTGAAAGTGAATTGCATAGGATATCGCTTGTAGTGTGTGGACTACTAGTCGATCGATTTTCGATCAGCCACAATGAAGTTGTTTGCCCAGTAAAATCAATTATTTTGTCGACTGATTCAGAATCGCTAGCTATATGACTACCTTTAGACTCATTGTTCCTCAAATGCTAGTGTTCGTGACTGCAACTCAAACACCGCGATTTTTGGCAAGATTCCCAGAACTGTTGTGAAATAATCCAATTCGCTCCTGCATCTATTCAATGCGATTTCTCTAGAGTCGTTCTGCTGAAAATGCTGAATGCATCGCTGTTGCATCACTGCCACGATGCTGCTACGAATGTTCACTGTTTCAGTGCAGTGGTGCTCATCCAGATTCCGGATATCCGAACTACCCAGATAATCCGAATTTTTTCCACTGTCTGAACTTTGAATAGCATTTCGGATATTTTTTAAACTCTGAATAGCGCTATCCGACAAACTCGGATTTCCCATCTTAAATCCGAAATCTGGGTGGATGGTTAGTAGAGAGAGAGAGAGAGAAAGAGAGAGACCTCCGAAAGGGATTTTGACCATTTGACAAGACTTTTGGAAGCATTTTAAGCCATTTTCAGGTCTCTCCCGGTTTTCTATCCGGATATAGGAATCCGCCAGGATATTGCTTTCGGATAT
Organism: Hyperolius riggenbachi; assembly: GCF_040937935.1. NCBI lineage: Eukaryota > Metazoa > Chordata > Amphibia > Anura > Hyperoliidae > Hyperolius > Hyperolius riggenbachi. The sequence continues at coordinate 367,740,474 of NC_090650.1, forward strand.
AACAAAAAGTTTGGATTCGGATATCCGATTCGGATCCGGATATCTGGGTATCCACATCCGGATCAATTCAGATTTTGAAAAGGGGTATCCAAGCACCCCTATTGCAGTGCTTTACCAATCACCAGGGATACGCAAGCGCTGCAAAATCACTGCTAGTGGGCCCCGGCCCTGAGTGATTTCTGGCATATCATCCCAAACACCTTTACTGCATTTCATTACTGGTGCCCATTGTCCTGTATTTTTTAAACAAGTCCACATGTAGTCATTCTTATAAGCACCAATGTCCTCTGTTAGCCGGCACTTGCCTTTTTACAGTATAACCGAACCCAGCTCTGTTTGGCTAAATTGATTCTTGTAAAAGCAGGGCTATGGAAACACACGCTAAAGAGTAAAGCAGTTTATTGGCCTGACTATACTACAGAGCCAAGTGTATTTCAAGCATGACCAAGTCAAAGCAGAACAGTAGCCAGATAGGAAGAAGTAATTATTTCAGATTACAAAATGCTTCACTGGTTCTCTTCATGAGACAACTGCATAGTCTGCTTCAGCTTGGATGCAATCAATACTATATTTTGTCAGAATCTTGTGAGGTTGAAAACAAGATGATTCACATCGTTGTAGACAGTAGCTGGGGGCTATTTAGGAATACATTACAATAAGCAAAACAAGTTTCACACTAAGTTTTTTTACGGAAACAAATTTGTTAACGCGTCTCACGCTGTTAAAATGAGAGGGGAATGAAACGGTGTCAGCTTCGGCAACATCACCGAAATTATTAAATAACAACAGAATATTATCAGGGATCCAATAGGCTTATTAAGCTAATTGCCAAGTCCCCTGACCAAAAATAAATAAATAAATCACATAACGGTCCATGACAGGAATCATTGAAAAAGGCTATCAAATCTCTGGATTTTTTTTTTATTTAGTGGGCTCACGCTGCCCCCCACAGCTCTGTCTCTGAACATTCATTATATCATAATTATAAAGTCCCTTTGAAGTGGATAGAAATCCCCCAGCCTCTTCTCATCAATTATTTTCACCTGTTAATTCATTTTGTGTGAGGTAATAACCTCAGCATAATAACAAACGTGCAAGTACTCCGATTTTGCAATTAAAAGCAGCAGGGCTCCTATTTTGATCATACAGACTGTGACATCCATCACAGAAAACAATTTGGGCCTAGCGGGATGACAGATGCCAAAGTGATGGCTCTACTAACTAACTGCTTGTCGTGAGGGGGAAGGAGGGGGAAAAAAAATACATATAAGCTGGCTTCATTCTGCAGCTGCAAGCTATCTGATGGTTCTGGCCATTCAGAGAGGGAAGCCTGCAGTGACTAAATTACTGTGAGGTAATTTTACTTCAGAAAATGTGGATTTTTTGATATATACGGGGCCTGCATTCCAGTGGCTGGTGTAATTTGGAAACAAATAGTCTTTCATTTGAAAATACCTGCAATCACTGTCAGTGTTCGTTGTTCATTGTTTCTCGTTCCTGGGCCTATAAAAAAAAAAGCGCAATCCTCATTATTTTACCTTTTCAAATCTTATTAGGTAGAGACGTCAAGTGGTTATCTTTCTGCTTTGTTTGACTAAATCGGAAAGAAGGGGGGATTTCTGCAAACCTCAGGACAGGTGCCTGAATAATAGAAGAGAATTCTTCTTTTTGCTTTTCACTTTACATCAAGGCTTAATGAATCCTAAGTCGGGATTCACGGTAGTGACTAGCAAGTTTTAAAGCGACATGTTTCTCAATTTCGAGATAATTATTACAATAGCCCGCAAGCAAGAAAGCCAATTAGTTGTAAAATGGATTCACAAGAGAATATATCTGCACACTTTAAAGCATAAACAGATCAGAGCGTTTTCGCGAGATTGGCAAATGTATCCTGGGCTCCTCAATCTGGTTTTATTTACATTTTGTCACTACAGATTACAGTACACATGAAGAAAAGGAAGAAAGGAGATCAGATGCCTTTCAGACACAACTTCTCTAAATCAGTCAAATACAGTATGCTTTGCGCACATACAGGATTAGCTCAGGCCTTCCAAGCAATCAGCCTGAATGACACAGCACAATGGGGCTTGATACTGGAACACAGCTCTGCTCAACAGTCTGGTAGCATTGATTTAAGGTGGTGCAAATAAGCAGAATTACTGAGATATCTTATTAGACCTTTGGTCTTTCATCGTATCGGGACTCCAGAGGAAAGCTATGGCTAGCTGGTGTTTTAAAGAGAAACTCTACACAAACTTAAAAAAAAAATGAATAAAATGAAGAAGGGTTAAAGTTCCTGACAGGTGTTTATTGCTGCCCATGAAACCATGAGGAAAATGAACAGAATGAATGGGTAACAGTGGGAGAGGAAGCAAATGGGTTGATTACCAACCATGATACAAATGGTAGTGAAAAGTCAAAGGGTGTGAAAGGGTTCGAATTTTTGCTATTTTTTAAAATTCTTGTCAGTTTCCTTGTAAGGATGACTTTGTTTTTCCCATACTAATCCAAAGTCCTGAGTTAATGTTCTACCAAAAGGGAGCCAGAGACGAAAGAACCCTAAAAGATGAAAAAAGATGTTATACATACCTGGGGCTTCCTCCAGCTCCATAAGCCCGGATTGCTCCCACGCCGACATCCACCGCTGCCTCTATCGCCGGTACCGGGTCCCGTCACTTCCGCCGGATGTGATCAGTCTTCCACATGAACAGCGGCTCCCTCCGGCTTTGTACGCATGCGCCTGCGCAGTGCGGGGGGAGTGCACTGCGCTTGCGTTGACTGGCTCGACTGGCCAAAATTACGGGACCCGGTACCAGCGGACAGAGGCAGCGGTGGATGGTGGCGTGGGAGCGATCCAGGCTTATGGAGCTGGAGGAAGCCCCAGGCATGTATAAAATCTTTTTTTTTTTGTTGTCTCTGGTTCTCTTTAAGGCTGGGTTCCCACATCAAGAGGTGTCCAGTCCTGTCCTGTCAGTTTTGACAGTTGGCATCAGTTTTGTATCTGTTTCTATGGCCATGGATCAAAAGGAAAGAGGAAAGGTCTCCCCATATTGATAGCACCACTCCAGGGTATAATCAAAAAGTATAACAAAGTTTATTTGTATCAAAAGACATCTATCAATTGTTGGGACACACAAATGAAAACAATTAAAACGATTCACACTCTCCCAGGGTAATGGTAAGTAATATATGCATAAATATTCAAATTAAGCAACCTGTCATGACCTTATCCACACTACCCTGTTATCAATTTGATCCAGGGTGTGTTTGGACCCGGGTTCAGAAAAAAAGTGCTAGAACAGTGAACACAGTAGAACAAAGTGCATACACAAAACAACAACAATTGAAAATGGCCATCTACTTAAAGAGACTCTGTAACAAAATGTTGAGCCTTATTTCTTCTATCCTATAAGTTCCTATAGCTGTTCTAATGTGCTCTGGCTTGCTGCAGCCTTTCCTAGTTGCACAGTGGCTGTGTTATCTCTGTTATATGATCTAATCTTCTCTCCTCTGTCGGGTCTGTCGGGCTCAGGCAGTCAGACTGGAATGTGCTGTGCTGCTTGTGATTGGATAGAAGCTATACACACCCTATCCAGGCCCCCTGCACACTCTGTATGACTCACACACGGAGCTACTCTCAGCCTATCACTTGCCATGTCTTTTGTTTGTAAACACTGCATAAAAATGGCAATTACAAGCCAGGATTGCAGCAAGGAGTGGCAGAAACAGCACAGAGGGGCCCAGGAGAACATAAAGAACAGAATGGTATGCTTTTTATTGTAAGAATTTTACAGTACAGATTCTCTATAGGAGATGTACAGCATATACTTCTCAAGGGTTATGACAGACAAGGAGATCCCAAGGAGAGTGTAAGTGTTTCAATTTACAGGGTGAACAAGTTTCTATGGCTGTGTTCACACATAAATCTGTACTTTTCCAGTCCAGTCCTGTCCTGTAGGTTTTGTATCAGATTTCTATAGATGTGTTCACACATAAAAGTTGTACAGTTCCAATCCAGTCCCATCTTGCCACAACTGGATGTTACTCTGCTAACTTTCTGTACTATATTTGTTGGACTTCACTGTAGTTATAGCAGAGGTGTTACATTTTGTTTTAGCTAAGGTGATTGAGCACTCCTTCATCTAACCTTATTCTCCTTTGCACAAAAGTGTCCCTGCTTTCTGAAAGAAAATCTTACCCGTATTCATATATTTTTGAGGGGTTTTATCCTGTTTTTTAGTTCTTCACTCTTTCAGTTTTTTGCTTTGCTCTTATTCTGGCTTTTTTCCCCATTTCTTTCTTCTCCCTCTACCCATCCCTTCAGCAGCTAGAGGTCTTGGAATTGCACATTATCTTGAGATATTTTGGCTGGGTTTTTTTTAACACTTGCCCAGTGTTTTAGCTGGAGAGGTTTGTTAGTAAAGTGTAATGTCAATGCTTGATATTGTACACGTTTTTCTTTCCTGTAGTGGCCACTCGGGTATATACATAATTTTTCCTAGTTTGGTTATTATTGGACAGGGTTGTTCGAGTTGAAAGTTGAATGGGCAGAGGCAGGCCCAGGCCTAACAGTTCAACAGTCCAGCCCACCTGGCTCACCCACTCTTGCTGAGGTGACGTACCAGATCGAGTGCCATGCAGGCGAGTTTGGCAGTCAGGTTGCATAAATGAGTGCACTGGGAAGAGCAGAGATGGGGCAGGTGGGGCAGGAACACCATATATAAGTAAAACTGGGAGTAAGTTGCCAGCATCAGATCCACAGATTCTACCAATGGTGTCTGGAGTTGTGTACCAATGCATAGCTATTGAGTATTGCATTAACTGAAGTGTCGTGTTCCTAAGCAACCACATATTCCCAATTATCCTCAGTCAGTTTTATCATCTACAGTGGTTTTTAGGCCTTTTTCCATTTTGCTTTGCCTACACGATTATGAATTGGAGCTCAGTGTCGCAAGAGATTCTCTCTGTGGTTACTGAAGACCGGGGGAAATAGCAGGGGCAAAGCCAGGATTTTCAAGGGGAGGATTCCTGAAAGGTCTCCATCAGCCACACACAATACAGTATAATAATATGGTAGGACATCATGCTGGGTACACATAATGCAATTTCCCGTCCTTCTGACCAATCGACAAGAGGATCGATCAGGAGCAGTTTGAATACAGATAATAATGAGGACAGCCGACATTGGTAATGAAGGAGAAAGTGAAGCAGGGCACAGGGCTGTGACTCTGTTAAGTTCCCCAGAGGTGCTTCATGCTCTGTGCACACGCTGCTGCTACATCCAAATCATCTGTAGCAGGGAAATAGAGGGGGAAGTGCTGTGAGTAGACATTCTGGTGTCTCAACTTGTGCCTGTCCCAAGACACTGCACTGGCCCTGGTCTGAGGGGGGGGGGGGGTTCTGGGCAGCTGTAATCCCCCCTCCCCGCGTTTGACTATGGGTAATAGGGAATATGGGACAGAAGCATGTGCCCTTTGGGAGGGTAGCATGTGAATATGTGATGTTAGGAGAGAAAGGTTAGTAGGAATTAGCATAAGTGGCATCAGATGTACCTTACCAACCGCAGCAAACAACTTCGCACCCACTGCAGCTCTGCACAGCAAATTGGCACCCACTGTAAATTAGCACTGATTGTAGTGTGGTATGCAGGGCCGGGCCGAGGCATAGGCTGGAGAGGCTCCAGCCTCAGGGTGCAGTATAGGAGGGGGCGCAGAATTCATTCAGCTGTCATTCCTAATTGTGTTTGAAGAAGAAAGAAATAAGAAAAGGGGATACATAGCAGTGACTGCAAGCCAGATGACTAGATATTAAGGTGTTGGGGAGGTTGTGGGCCCTGTGGCGCCTCTTAAGTCTAATAGCAATCAGTGTGTGATGGCTGGGGTGGCAGGGATGGAGGGGCGCACTTTGGTGTCTCAGCCTTGGGTGCTGGAGGACCTTGTCCCGGCTCTGGTGGTATGCACTGGAAGTAAGCACCAACAGCAACCCGGCACTTACTGAAGCTTAACACCCATAGCAAACAACTTGGCACCCACAGTGAATTGGCTCCATCTGCATCAATTGTAGCTTAGAATGAAGTGGGAGTTAGCAACAACTGCAACCTGGCACCCACAACAAGCAAATTGGCATGTATTGCAGCTTATCACCCATAGTGGCACTCACTGTAGCTTAGCACCATAAGCAACGTGGCACCCACTGCAGGTTAACACCTACAACAAATTGACATTCACTGTAATTCAGCAGGCACAGCAGCGTGGCACCCACTGCAGCTTTGCACCCATAGCAAATTGGCACTCACCGTAACTTAGCACCCACAGCAACATGGCACCCACTGCATCTTAGCATCCACAGAAACCTGACGCCCACCGCTGCTTTACACCCACTGCAAATTGCCACCTATATCTGTATCCTAGCACCTATGGTAACACTGTACCAACTGCTGCTTAGCATATATTGCAAATTGGCACCCACTACAATGTAGCACACGCTGCTGCTTAGCACCCAGTGTTACTGATATAATTTGCTTGTTATTGGTAATAAGAGGGCATTGATGTTATATGATCTATCATTGGTGACACCTGTAGGTCACTAGTATCTGGCTATTTTTTTCTAACATGTGCACATCACAGCAATTTGAAAGTTGTGCTTGCTTGGTAAGAAACTACTATGTATTTTCAGGGGGGGTTATTTATTGATTTTTCTTTAATGTGATGTCTTGACGTGTGATACTGAAGTCGTGAGTCTTGTGGTGTAGTATGGGTAAAAAGTGTGACACATTACCACAGTGTCTACAGCATGCTGTTCAGGTCTATGCACAGTATTCGACCCTTCCCATGGTCACTTATGATTACACCAATTTTTCACTGTGGTGCTCTACACAGCTGCACATCTTCCTTTCTTTGGTGTTCAGGTGTGCTTCATATATTCTGGGATCCTGGTATCACTCCTGTCAGTCTTTCAGAAGCAAAGGCTACACTTGTACTGGGGCAACATACTTCTCTTGATCTAACAGTTTATCCTGTAAAACATTATGTGTGTGTGTGACCTGGGTTCAAATCTCGGCTCTTCCTATTCAGTAAGCCAGCACCTACTCAGTAGGGAGACCTTGGGCTAGACTCCCTAACATTACTACTGCCTATTGAGCACACCCTAGTGACTGCAGCTCAAGGACTTTGAGTTTGCCAGAAGAAAAGTGCAATTTAAATGTTATTTGACTTGTCTTGTGTAGGGCAACTCTGATTGCATTACCTGGGGGGCACTAAAAAGGTCAGAGACTGTCCTGGCTAAGAGAGGCTTTGCAAGGCTCTTCAAGTCACATAGGCCAGGCCTACCTACAAATAGCTTGCTTAGGCAATTTTTCATGGTGGAAAAGTGTGTCAGTTGTGACTAGGATATGTTCTGTATGATCTCAGAAGGGAAGATAACCTCATGGAATACTGGAAGTCCAAGATGGACCAGTGGCCAGTGCTTACAAAAGCCTTGGATCTTAGAACGTTTTCTCACCCCTGGCCGATTCCACTGATTGGCCGCTGTACACAGTGGCCTTCATGTTTCCCTCACTAAAGCTTATCTGTAATATTACTCATTAATACTGTGAATGGTGCTGGCCAGTTCTAGCGCCAATCTAACCAATTCCTTGTAGACCCTCTTTGCATATGCTTCCAGCCAGAGCCAGATCATCCACAAGGCAAACCTAGGCAGTTGCCTAGAGCCTGGAGAGAGTCTAGGAGCCTGCTGGATGCTAGCCCCCACCACTTCTTACTAAAAAAGCCAGGTGACCATCAGCAGTGGGCAAAAACTGCTATCTTGCCTGATGCCCCAATTCATCTCAATCCCTTTCTGCTTCCAGCCTACCACCATCTCCTCCTCCTCCCTTATTCTCCCTTCAGGTTTCCTTTAAGAGCACCGACAGAAATTCCATTTTGGTAGTCCCCGCAACAAATTCCCGTTCTCTCGCTCTCTCTCTTAACTATTGATATACTGTCAGTTCTTCTAGACAAAAATGACTGAGGTGTGCAAAATTGTTAGGGTGACACTCTTAAACAACATCGGTCCACCCCTTTCAAGACAAAGGTTGTGCTCTCACTTTATGTTCCGCCTGCTACTATTTTCTGCTAATGATCTAAGCTATCACATTGCACAGACATATATAGACCACAACCACTTAACCAAGGCTTTTGGGCCCGGGTCAGGGAACCTGTTCTTACAATCAGAAGATGAGGGTATGCAGCTTTTTTCTCCTTCCTGTAATATTAGAAGTCAAAGCCACCTTGTAGAGGAAAAACTACTTTACATCTGTAACGCTGCTCTCATTTACCGTTCGTGTCGCCAAATGGCTTATGCTTGTCAGTTTTTTGTAAGGCTCCTTCTAACAATGCAACTAATTAGCTTACCGGCTAATATGAGACAGCTCTACTTTTTTTTCTATTATCCAGTCTTTATTAAGTGAGCTGATGCTGAGGCGAATATCTTCGTCTCTATAATGATGAGATCTTTTTTCCGCCTATTAAAGGAAGCTTTTCTCCTAGAACAAAGTTGTCTTTACGGAAAGAATGGGAGAAAAAGCAGAGAAAGTGCAGTAGGAACAAGTAAAGCCCTTTTTTGTTGCTGAAGTACGTTATTAAAAGTTTTAGTAGCAGCGCTGAGAGTAAGGTGCCTGCGCCTTTAATCATCTCCTGCTATAAAACAGTGTCTTATATTTTCATGTCTTCTGCTGTCCCACAGGGCAACAAGGCCATCTTTAACAACTTTAATTTCTCTTCATGACAGGACGAGCCCTGCCCCAGGTCTCCGCCGCTGCCGAAAATGTCTAGAAAAAGGGATAATGAAGGCAATATTAGAATTGTAAACAAGAACAATTTGGTAATAAAAACCATATATTTCCTCCATAGGACTTTGGGCTCCACAGCAACAGCAGAATGTGTCATGTGTCATAATTTGTTAAGTACTGCTAAGCACTACTTAAAACGCTCAGAGGGCAAGAACAATTGGCAGTGATTAAAGAGGACATAAAAAAATATTGAATTTATAATTCAGTTACGTTTGTTTCTCACTTTTTGGTGCATTAATAAAGCAAAGATATTCATGAGACCCGTGCCACACTTAGAATTGTTTATGCCACTTTCTTTTATTGTTGGCCTTTTTAATTTCTAAATGAAAGTCCCTGTGATTTTATGACTCTGCGGTGCTGCTCTTAGAAAGATATAATTATAGTTTTAAGCTCTGGGGAAAAAGATGGTAGATGTTTGATCTGTAAGGACAAGCTGTAAAGAATGAATGGTATAAGTACAATGAAAGAATTCATGGTCTAGACTCGGAAAACACCATTTTAGTGATGTGATTTGATGATAAGCCTAAAAAGACAAAAAAGGAAACTGAGTGGTTGCCAAAAGCAACAGGTGAAATATTAGACTTTGTTGCCTTACTGGCTGTCAAAACAAAACATGTTTGTTTGCAATATTTATCTGCCCCTTCAGTTTTTTAGGCCATTATACACTTACAATCACATGTGCATATTTGCATGCTTAAAGTGGATACAAGATACAATGTGGGGCCTTACTAACGGCCTCCTTTCATATAGAGTCTCTTCTCCCCCCTGAATTTTTTTTCCCATCCTTCCTAATACCCAATTACAGTAGGTAAAGCAGACTCTCCCAAATGACCTGATGCTTGTGTATCTACTTGTCCTCGTTCCAGCTTGCATCTACTCAGCAACTTCTAAACTGTCCACTTGAATTCCAAGCTGCGGTCACATGACTGTAAGCTCTAGTGGCCAGTTCGGAAGCTGTCACGGAGATGCAAGGACCAGAGCTGGATTGAGGACAGGTCGATATGCACACTTCAAAGTGCACTCTGCACCCAACGGCACCTCCAACGCCCACTCTGTATCTGGGGCTATGGAGGCACTGGGGGGGGGGGGGGTGTATTACCAGATCAAAAGACCGGATTTAGACTTTTACTCCCCCTAGGCCAAGAATGTCGGTGCATCCCTTCCATGTGCAGCAGCTTCCCTCCCATTCCATGTGCAGCCCCCTCATCCATGTGTTACATCCATGAATGCAGCCCTTCTCTTTTATGTACAGCTCCCTTGAGCATCGACTTCACTTTTTCATGTGTTGCTCCCCATTTGCAGCCTTCTCTTTCATATGTAGCAACCCCTCTTTCATGTCCAGGTGCCCCCTTGGCCTGTAGCCTCCCAAGGCCCTGGCCTTTGTGGCCTTTCCAAAAATCAAACCCTGGCCAGGTCATAGCTTTTGTCCTAATTGTTAGATCAAGAGTCGGGTGTGGGCTTATCCATGAGCGGGCCTATGCATGGGCATGTAAACAATGCATTTGTGCTATTTTATTATCTCAATTAAAAAATATATATATATTAAATAATAAATAACAGAGCATTAATACGTACAAAAGCACATTAAAATATTATACATGCCCTTTAAGATGTAGAAAAAAATAATATTGTTACTGTCCACACAAAGCCACTGAAGTAAGTGAATAGTATATATCCTCTCTTTTCATGCACTTGGACTCATAGCTACCAGTACTTTATATGCCTGCTGCTGTTTTGCATGGCCTGCTTTAGAAGGAATGCTGATATTATGCCTTGTTGCAAAATGCATAAAGAAAGCATAAGAATAGAGCTTTGATGCCCATGAATACATTCTAAATTGGGTTGTGCTTGGAAAGCACTGAATAAAAATTAATTGAATATGTTTATCATTATGTAGCTCCCTTTGGGACAATGAAGCCTTCAAAGAAGTGGTTAAAAGCAAAGTCACGATTTCCATGGCTGATTCCATGCTATGCAATTGACTGAAATAAGCAAGGTGGAAAAAAAAAGGGAGGCAAACTGCATAATACAAAATCATGAAGATAAATGGTTGCTGAACTTTAATGTGTAAAAAAAAATCCTCTACAATGCACTTAAGTATATAAAAAGCTCCTTTAAAAGATTGGTGTTTAATGGCACAGAAATAAATGGAAAACATACCTGGAGGTTATTGTTGATTAGCAGTGCGCAGGAAGCAGCTAGCGTCAGTGGAAAGGAAAGACTGATAGAATATGTACGCATATGTGTATTCATATACTGGCTTTTAGAAATCCCACTTTTGCATGCTTTCTATATAATATACTAGCAAATTTGTGCCTGCCAGGCACAGAACAGAGCTGGGTGGATATGCAAGAAGGATATTGATTGAGCTGCTAGATGACTAATCTTGCCATCTTCTCTGCTTTTTCTCACACTTTATTCCCCCCCCCAGTTTTTTTCGTTCCTTTGTCTATTTTGATAGTGCAAGCCCCACACATGGACATAACTAACAAACAAACAACAAACACAGAACATTTATATCTCGCTTTTCTCCTGGCGGACTCAAAGCCCCAGAGCTGCAGCCACTAGGACAGATAGGCAGTAGCAGTGTTAGGGAGACTTGCCCAAGGTCCCCTACTGAATAGGTGCAGGCTTACTGAACAGGCAGAGCCGAGATTCAAACCCTGGTCTCCTGTGTCAGAGGCAGAGCCCTTAACCATTACACTATCCAGCCACTACCTAGAAGGGAGAAACCCCTTCGATCGTATGGGCCCCAGTGATGTGGAGGATCCCAACTACTAGCCTTCCCTTTTTCCGATACAGGGGACCATACTTCAGATCAGATGGTTTTGTGGCTACGCTTGTCAAGGGTGTGAAGATCACTATGCCAAACTTGTTTTATAATAATATTATAATAAAAAGCCAAACATTTGTATAGCGCTTTTCTCCTGTTGGACACAAAGCACTCAAGAGCTGCAGCCACTGGGACGCATTAAAGAGGCCACCCTGCAGTGTTAGGAAGTCTTGCCTTGAACTTCTTACTGAATAGGTACTTGACCTAGCCAGGATTCGAAACCTGGTCTCCCATGTCAAAGGCAGAGCCCTTAACCAGTACACTATCCAGCCACTCTCTTTATGACCCCTGTGAGATGGGCTCCAAGGCCGTGAAGGGCACCAAGGGAAGGCAAAAGAAGGGGTGTGAGCATTTGAGTGCTCCATAAAAGTTTTGCTGGGGATCCTCATGAATTGTAGCTATGCCACTGCCCCCACACATATTTAGTTCAGCCTCCTATCCTGTACCTCCTGCTTTCTCTTCCACCATGTATGAATCAGGGCAATGTGGCACCTGTATCTTTTTTCCTTTAGGTGAATCTTCAGGTTTAGGCACTCTATTCATTTAAAGGAAACCTCAAGTGTAACTAAGATGCCCCGTTTCATTTACCTTCGGCTTCTTTCAGCCCCCTGTAGTCCTTCTGGTCTTTCACTTTCATTCCATTCTAAATCCTTCAGCAACTGTGCCCTTCTGAAAGTGGGACAACTGACACAGTCGTTGGTCACTGGTGTGCATGCTCAGTGTGCCTCCTTGATTGTGCTCCCATAACCAGGAGTGTTTTGCACATGTGCAATTGCAATTTTTACTAACTGTGCACGTGCAGAAAGTGGCATAACTAACCATTATGGGGCCCCATAGCAGCATTTTTGTGGTGCCATCATATCTAGGCACTCTTGAGCAATACTACCTGTCCCTACCCTATGGATATGTGTTGATTGGTCAATTTACATTCTCATGCAATGCACACTGTGTGTAGTCCATGAGCCCTGAGACAGAGTCAGAGGTTAGAGCCACAAAGCAAAATTAACAGTAAACACATCAAGTACCATCTGGGCCCCCTCTTCTCCAGGGCCCCATAGCAGTTGCTATGTTTGCTATGGCTATTGCTACGCCCCTGCGTGCAGAACACTCTCAGCTACAGGAGCATGATTGAGGAGGCGTTCAACCCGGGGCCATGCATGCAGCTTTCAGAGGGGACAGCTGCTTACTGGAATGACAGGGAAGAACCAGAAGAACAACTATAGAGGGCTAGAAGAAGCCCTAGGTACACTTTAGGTTTAGATGCTCACTTTAGGTGTGATTTCAGCCCTGTTCATTGCAGAACCAAGTGGCTTCAGTGTGTTTGTTTCAGTGCTGAGAATTTTGACACTGGTCTTGTTTGTTAGGTCAGTGTCTTTTGGACTTTATGTAACGATTGGTGTCAGCAACCAGAGAGAGAATCTGATCCTTGGCGATCCGCAATATCCCCAAGAATACAGATATACCCGATTATTGAGGATCTGCGGAATCGTCAATAATCAGATATGTCTAACCTCTAGACACCGGAGAGAGTGTAAGTGTTTGGTGCAACAGTAACAACTCTGAGTAAAGACCACCAGTGGAGCTGGCGGCCTATATTCCTGAGGAATTCACCCCTGAGCGGTGGGTGATATTCCTGTAGCCTGTGGACCCCTGAGCGAGGGACCAAGGCTGGGTTGCAGGAAGCCCTGCTGCTAATATGTAAGGTTTTGCCCTGAACTGGGCTAACGTAACACAGTAATAACACAATCCTAGTCTGGGGTGTGAGGTCCGTATTCACAACACCCTGGAACTAGTCTGGAGCATAACATAAATGATAATACAATTCCCTAGTCCTGGGTGTGAGTTCCGTGATCATCAACACCCTGGAACTAGTCTGGAGTATAACATAAATGATAATACAGTTCCCTAGTCTTGGATGTGAGGGCCTTGATCTCAACACCCTGGAACTATGCTAGAGAATACACAGAAGATACACAGTATTCCTAGTCTGGGGTGTGAGGGCCTTGATCTCAACACCCTGGAACTGGTCTAACAAATAATACAATTCAACTAGTACTTTAAGCTATCAAGAATCTGACTCAGTGCGGACCCCCAGCTCCAGCCGGCTCCGGCACACTGTCGGGTCTAGCCAAGGTCTGAGTGCCTTCACGCAAGTGTTAGCAATGGCAGACAACCAGCAACTGACAAGCAGCAGAATATATAGTTGCTGGACTCTGCCGCCCCGCCCGAGCCATTCAGCCAATCATGAAGTCCTGCAGGAATCAGCTGATCTTCTTGATCAGCTGGCACTTCCCTTGCTGGTATAAAGGTCCTGAGTTCAGGCCCGCGCGCGCGTAGCTCTCCATCTGCCTATGTGCACTAACAGACCCAGCCACACCAAGCGCATGCTGCTGCATGCAAACCGCCGTGTTGGACGCGGAAACAGCCGCTTTGCTGTCAGGACATGCGGTGGCTTTTCCGCATTCCACCATACTACCAGACGCGTGTCTATGCGTGCAAACCGCCGCTTTGGACGTGGAGTCAGCCGCCTTGCTCTTGGCATATGCGGCGGCTTTTCCGCGTTTTCTCACACTTTAGTTGGTTTATTTGTCACGCCTATCACAACATTTAAATTATATTCCTAGTACGATGTAAGGTGACAATATATTGTTATTTTTTTTGTATCCTATTGATAACTGCAAGCCTTTATTTGATAGATTAATAGTAACTATTAATAGTTATCCGAATGTAACTATTTATGTAGTTTTTTTTTTTTTTTTTTAAATGCTGGCAGCAGGCCAGGAGCTGGAGGGCCCAGGTCTGTACATAATGCAGAGCAGCAGTGGGTGGAGAGTTATACATTACCTGCTCCCAGAGGCAATTCAGGACCCTCTTTAATTCCTATTCAGTTTGTACTGTGCAGCCAGCAAATCCCTATGGGACTTTAGTCCCATGCCATGTGGCAGGTACAGAAGACACATGGTGATTGGCTGGGCTGCATGGCACTTGTAAACTGAACAGGAAGTAAAGAGGACCTATATTCACCGGGTATGTTGTTATGCCCCTGTTATTCAGGGTCTATGGCTAAGGGATTGTACAACTTTTCCACCCTACTATCATCCATACTTGGTCTGAAGGATGATAGTTCGGCGTGTGAACATTTGACAAATGACTAGATGAGTGAATGATAACAGGCTGTTTGCCCAATCCAACAAGCAGATCAACTCAAATGACTGTTGGGCTGATTTTGTGCAGTTAACCACATGTGTACATTTCGACTGAATGACTTTTTAATGCGGCTATATCATGCAGTTTATCATTCACTTGCGTGCACAGTATGCAAATGACTTGGTAAGTCAGTTATTTGGTGCATGGAAAATACAAGTCCTGCAATCATTTGGTCGTGCAGTCGGTCATGTCATCAGGTTGGTCATACAGAAAAGTCGCATGTGTGTATGAGCCTTAAAGCAGCAGGGATAGCCATACTATCCTCCCAGGGAAAAAAAACAACTTATACTGTATAAGTAGATAACTACTTGTTCTACTTACATAGCAGATGTATTGTACTGTCAATGTTTTGATTCCAGTTAATTTTTGTAACAAACGCTGAAGAGGCAGCTGCGGGGAACAGCGCTACCTCCATAGCTGCCTCCAGCTCCCTGTTTGGCAGCATGTCCGGGCCTTAGGGGTCTAGCACGCCGAGGACGGAACTGTCAGTTGCACATAGGGTTGCCCTGTCGCGCGCGCATAGACAGGACCTTTATGCGGGGAGGAGGCGCATCAGCTGACCGGCTGGTTGGCTGACGTCAGAGGAGACACTCGCCGCTTCCCTTTTTATGATTGCTGGGGGCGTGCCTGAAGGGTCTCCTCTGCTTCATAAGCCGTACTGTGTCACTCGCAACCTTTCTGCTGTTGCGAATACTTGGTGTTAGCGCTCAGACCCTTAGATAGTTCCGGTGTGCTTTGAACCGGGAGGAAACCGGGGATTTCACACAAGATAGGAATTGTTGATAGACTTAATCATTACTCTACTGTATATTATTTGTTATGACTCTGGCTCGTTCTGACCTCTCTCTTGCTAAGTGATTCTGTACCTTTGCTCATCTGATCTAGTTGCTAAACCTTGCCTGTTTATATCTTCCTGACTCTGCCTTCCGATTTTGTACTGCATCTGTCTGTCTGTTGCCAAACCCGATCTGTCTGACTACTCTACTCTCACCAGAGGGCCCTTGTCTCTGGTGAGAGGCATTATACTGATTGTACCCACCAGCTCCTCTGGTGAGGTATTGCTCTTATCATTATTACTGTTGCACCAAACACCATCTGCATTTGTTGTCACATCAGCTTCTGATATACCAGTATTATAGGTGATTCTGCAGATCACTTAATAATCAGAATTCTGTCTCTTGCTGACACAAATCGTTACAATTTTATATAGTAAATAAAGATAATTCTGTTCCTGCCATTTGCCATCTTGATTCCCTCCGACTGAAGCCCATCCTGATGTCATTTGCTCCCTTACTCTTTTTTTTTCCTCCTAGAAACTGCAATGTCATAGCTAGCTTTGCAAACACATGTGAGCACAGCACAGATCAGATTTCAGCAGCTCACTGTACTACCCTCAAGCAATCAGAGAGTAGCAGGAATGTGGGAGGGGTAATGACAAGCTCCCCTCTCCTTGGCAGTGGCAAAAATAGAGTCAGGCTGACTGAGATAAGATTTTTTACAACACAAACATTTCTGAATAGATTGGAGTGCTTGCAACGCAGGGTAAGGTTTCAGGCTGCATATTAAACAAAGAGCAGTGGGTAAATGGAATTTGATTGTGTGCCTGACAATCCCTCTTTAAGGGTAATCGAGGCCCAGCAGGACAGCCAAGCAATTTGCATTGTTTGAAAGGAAGTAAATATGGCAGCCTCCATAGTCCTCTTGCTTCAGATATACTTTAAAAAGTACATTTCTGCATCTAAGCTTTTGCTCAGATAATTTTTTTCCCATTAGTGACAGCGAGATTAGGAAAGAGTTAACAATGTTGACCAGCTCAGCTAGTTTAGGCATATCTCATGTTCTCTAAAGAGCTTTGCGTTCTGCCAATAAAAAGAATGTGATATTGTGTTTGTAAAGGGGCCCTACTCTTAGCTTTTGTTTGCAAACGTGTTCCTGAGTTGCAGGTTCACATTAAACTTTATATGGTATCAAATGGAGGAAGCAAAGGGGAGGGTTAAGAAGGATTTAAAATGAAGCTGTTGCCAGGGTTACCACAGCCCAGTAGATATCCTTGAGGATGTAACGCATAGGGCGGGACCTGAAAGAGGCAGATGTGTTTTGTATAAACACTTATCTCTACATTTGAAATGCACATGGCTGGACTTTTTATATGAATAAATAGTTTTATGATGTGAAAGTGATAAACAGTGGTTAGCAACATTTTTGAAACTGTGGGAAAACAGAAAAGATGAAAGGCAATACGAGTTTCCATATTTTAACAAATGATCCCGGCACCAGACTACATGGATGTGCCATAGACTGGAGTGTGTTGTGGGCTTGCCAGAGATGGACGTCCTACTATCTGGTGAGTGTGGTCTCTTCTAGGAATGAGCACAAAGGGGGGAAGAGGCACCCAGGAGTGTATAAAACTGAATTTAAAACAAGTAAAACAAAAAAGGGAGGAGTTGACTTACCTCAATAATGACAATTCATAAATGAATATAATGTAAGACACCTCCCCCTTTTTCTCTTTTATTTGTTTTTAAATCAGTTTTATACACTCCTGGGTGCCCCTTTGTGCTTGTTTCCCTCCTGAGGGTCTGGTCACCAGGTGGCTGATGCCACATGTCAGTACCTTATTACTGTTTTTCAAGAGTGCGCCCATCACCACCCTCTGTGGATACCCGAGTGGAGTTGGGTTGGTGCATCTACACCTGCTTCCAATGGTTGGATACTCCGTATGCAACCTCCCTTTGAGAGTATTCATTTATCCTAATTTTCATTTTTATATACTTTGTGACGTACTGCACCATTTGGGCTCTCACTGTCTCTTTGTTTTCTTCTTCGTGTACATTGCTCACCATTCCACACTGTTCTTCTAGGAATGACGGTGATCAATTTGGGGAAAACTCCTGAAAATGTTTTTGTGTGTGTGTCTGAATGCCGTGCACTATTGATGCAGGTGTTTCACAGAAGTGGTCACCCTCATTGCTAGTAGGGACAATGCTCACCTTTGATCTAAATTAGGAGCCTTTGATCAGGGTTTGAATCCTGGCTCAAGCCAGTATGTAAATCAGTAAAGAGTCTTTGGGCAATGCTCCCTAATGATCCAGGCTGCTGGTGGAACGTGCCCAAGTGGCTGCAGCCGCAAAGTGATTTGAGTCCGCCAAGAGAAAAGCGCAATATGAATCTTGGCTTGTCTTATTGATAATATTAAATTAACTGCACCATAACTTCTGAAAAAAGGAAGTAAAGAACAGATCCAGATACAAAGCAGAGGGTAAGGTCCACCAATTCCACCTGCCAGACATCAAACTCCCTGCTCATGTGTATTAGGCCGAGATAAAGCTCTCAATCATAGCCACCTAAATTATAATTAAAGCGGAATATAACCCTGCATTTCAACTTTGCTCTAAAACATTATTTACAGCATATTATATGCAACCAGCATTTATTTTTTACTAGACCAGCATTGGAAGGGTTACACACAGAGCTTTAAAGTTCGTGGAGAGAACTGCTGAAGTATAGATAGATACATTTCAGTAAACAAAATGTAGCAAGTGAGGAATGTTACACACTCTTTGGCTGTCCTCCACCTCCTGCACAGTCAGAATGGGGTCACTTGTGCGGTTCCTATAATGCCCTGGCATTTTAGGGGCCCTAAACCGTGAGGAGTAGTCTAGAAACCAAATGCCTCAAAATGACCTGTGAAATTCTAAAGGTACTCATAGGACGTTGAGCCTCTTAGCGCACCTAGGCTGCAAAAAAGTGTCACACATGTGGTATCGCCGTACTCAGGAGAAGTAGTATAATGTGTTTTGGGGTGTATTTTTACACATACCCATGCTGGGTGGGAGAAATATCTCTGTAAATTACAATTTTTGATTTTTTTTACACACAATTGTCCATTTACAGAGAGATTTCTCCCACCCAGCATGGGTATGTGTAAAAATACACCCCAAAACACATTATACTACTTCTCCTGAGTACGGTGATATCACATGTGTGACACTTTTTTGCAGCCTAGGTGCGCTAAGGGGCCCAACATCCTATTCATAGGTCATTTTGAGGCATTTGGTTTCTAGACTACTCCTCACGGTTTAGGGCCCCTAAAATGCCAGGGCAGTATAGAAACCCCACAAGTGACCCCATTTTAGAAAGAAGACACCCCAATGTATTCCGTTAGGTGTATGGTGAGTTCATAGAAGATTTTATTTTTTGTCACAAGTTAGTGGAAAATTGCACTTTGTGAAAAAAAAACAATAAAAATCAATTTCCGCTAACTTTTGACAAAAAATAAAATCTTCTATGAACTCGTCATACACCTAATGGAATACCTTGGGGTGTCTTCTTTCTAAAATGGGGTCACTTGTGGGGTTCCTATACTGCCCTGGCATTTTAGGGGCCCAAAACCATGAGGAGTAGTCTGGAAACCAAATGCCTCAAAATGACTGTTCAGGGGTATAAGCATCTGCAAATTTTGATGACAGGTGGTCTATGAGGGGCCGAATTTTGTGGAACCGGTCATAAGCAGGATGGCCTCTTAGATGACAGGTTGTATTGGCACTGAAGTGCAGGAAGCGCCGGATGTTCTCAAATCGTGACCTGGACATGGCAATTAAGTCGTACCAGCAGTGATCAGAAAAAAAATTTCTGTCACTGCGGTGGGGCGGGTGAGGGTTTGGCCGGGTGATCAGAAGCCCGCAGGGGGCATATTAGGGCCTGATCTGATGGGTAGCAGTGACAGGTGGTGACAGGGGGTGACGGGGTGATTGATAGGTGATCAGTAGGTGATTTAGGACCTAATCTAAAAAATTGCATTGAGATAGTGATAGGGAGTGATTAATGGGTGATTAGGGGGGTGATTGGGTGCAAACAGGTGTCTGAGGGGTGAGCAGGGGGGTCTGATGGGTGCAGTGGGCGATCAGGGGGCAGGATCAGTGTGCTTGGGTGCTTACTAGGAGGGCTGCAACCTGCCCTGGTGGTCCCTCGATCACTGGGACCGCCAGGGCAGGAGGCAGCCTGTATAATACGCTTTGTATACATTACAAAGCGTATTATCCGCTTTACATGCGGCAGATCGGGGGTTAACAACCCGCCGGCGCTGCTAATTGGCCGGCGGGTTCACGTCGCGGGTGCGCACATCCAGCGTGCGATCCCCAGCCAGCTAGTCCGCAACGAGCCACCGCCGATCGGCGTATTGCGGTCGTTGCGGGCTCCACTTTGCCACCGCCCCTATAAATATAGATATATAGATATAGATATATATATATATATATCTCTTGTATATATATATATATATATATATATATATATATATATATATATATATATATATATATATATATATAGATAGATAGATAGATAGATAGATAGATAGATATATAGATAGATAGATCTATATCTATATATATAGATCTATATCTATATATATATATATAGATCTATCTATATATATATAGATCTATACAGTATAGATCTATATATAGGTGGTTGGGAGGGGATCAAGAGATACATGGGGGGGAGATCGGGATAAAAAAGTGTTTTTTTTTTATACTAAAATCGCACAGCCTGTCACGGCTGCAGGCTGTGCGTCTCTCCCTGTCACAAGACCCACACAGTGACAGGGAGAGGGAGGCGGAACGGCAACTTTCGGAGGGTGATCGCTGTGATTGGCTCACAGCGATCACACGGCAGGGAGCCAATCAGTGACGGCTCCTGCCAATACCCGGAAGCCTTAGCTGTCATAAGACAGCTAAGTGCAGCAGGTTCGGTGCGCACGATCGTGGCGGGGAGCGGCGGCGCCGGTGATAGAGATCTACGCCCTGCCAGCCAGGAGCCCATCAAAACAGGGCGTAGATCTCTATCACCTCAGTCCGCAAATGGTTAAGATTAAGCCTAGTACACACAACCAATTTTGATAGGCCAATCACTGACCAATTTTACCACTCCATGTTGAAGAAAAATCAAAGATTTTAAACCCTGTGAACAGATTGTGTAGGTAAGCTCTCATATTACATAGGAGTGGTAAAATTGGCCAAACAGTGTACAATCAAAATTGGGTGTGTGCACGCACCCTAAGTTACTCCAGTTTTACGAAGTTAAATACTATTTTCTTACTCACTTTTTAGTACTTGAAAGGCTATTTTGTAAATAAGATGAGAAAACCCTCAGAAACAATTACTCAGGTGAACAATCTATTGAATCAGGGCTGTGATATTTCATTTTCCCTTTAGACCAAAGTTTGTCTTCAAATCATTTTTCAACAAAGCACCATTAGCAGTCTGTAAATAGTGAATAACGTTTACAAATGTGGTAGCTTGATACGTTTATTTTCTGTATGGATTTACACAGTATTTTCCAGCTGAGCCAAAGATGCATTTTTTGGCACATACAGGATTACCTGGTGTAGTTACTTTTGAAACAATAACTATGTGAGATACAACAGTCTGAATAGAGAGCTTTTGCGATTGCCGGTAAAGCTATGACAGCATTAAATTCAGAGAAAATGAGTCTCAGCCATGGATTGAAGATCTGGACACAACATTTAAAGTTTTCTTTCTCCGAATCTGTGGACTTAGTGTGTTGCTGGATGAGGGACAAAACCAGGATTACAAGCTTAAACTCGAAAGATAAAATACATTGGAAATAAAAGGGCTGCAAGAAAATGATGCTATTTTACTTGACCTGGCCACTGGGAGAAGAACAGTTTTACCAAGACTGAAAGGGGAAAGTCATTCCTTTACAAAGGTGTACAGTTATGAAATGTTAACGAGATCCAGTTCTGAATTTATAAGCAGTGCTGTATTAGTTTTACAAAAGATCAGGTGAACACATCTCCATTGGACAGATTTAACTTGTATAATTGGCTAAATTATTTATAAACTCCAAGCATGAGGTGAAGCTTAACTTCGGCAGGGTCATTAAAAAATATTTGGCTTGCCTGTATGAAATGGTAAAATATTGGACTTCATTTACTGCGGCCTCTCCACAGATATCACAGCACCTGCCAAGTGATCCATCAATCCTGAACTGGGTTCATTAAAAAGGTGTTGTGGTCATAAAATTAGTTATATGTTGGTATTGAGCGACCAATTTAAAACTTCCATATTCATAGAGTAGCCACACGTCAAGCTATTTTAAAGAGAACCCGAGGTGGGCAGATGGACACAGAGGCATGTTCTCTGCCTCATAACATGCCTCTGTGTCCGACTCCCCACACCACCTCTCTCTGCCCCCCCACTGCCGCGCTATAGCCCCCCGAGATTGGTGACATTATTTGTCGCCATCTTGGAGGTAAACAAAGGGAGAGGGATTTCCTGTTCAGAAGGCCAGGGGTGTTCCTACAGGGTTTACAGAGCTGCCATTGGGCAGCTCTCTCTCCCTGGCCGCACCCCCTGCCGCTCTGGATCAGATAATCAATCTCTCTTTCCAGTGTCATAACCTATAGGTCACAAAAGTGAAAGTGGGCCATTGTGGTCCACAGGAGAGGTGGGGAGCAGCGTTTTTTAAGGCTACCTGATCCGCTCAGCTCCCCGGATCAGGTAGCCTATTTTTTTTTTTTAGCCCACCTCGGGCTCTCTTTAAGTGAATGGTCATCTGACCATGTTCCTGTACTCTCCCGCATAGTACAAAACATGCAATGCAACTTAGAAATGGAGGCGAAACTCCGATATAATCCTAACTCCATACACTTCTCTCCCGACAATCCCATACATTGGGAAGATATACTAAAAACTGTAAATTGACAGTCCAGATGCAGTTATGGTTCACTTTGTATCCTTGAAAACTACTAGTGATAAATATGCATTCTAAGATATTATCTTAACTTTTGGAGCTTCACCCTATTTCCTCTAGCCCCCTACCTCTCCCTCCCCCATAATACCCAATCCTCTACCTTCTACTCCTCTGATGAGACAAATTGCTAGCAAGTAGGGTTAGAGCTGCTGTGTTCACAGCTTCTAGTGTTGGACCAACTGTTTGGTCCCTTTGTTGTTTAAGGTTATCTTTTCTTTACTTGCAAAGCACAATTAATGTCTGTTATACGTTAATAACATATTAGAAGTTATGAGGTACATCTATCCGTTTATCTCACATCTCTGATAAGTAGTGTACAATTACTAAAGAAGTTTGCACAACTGTATTTATAGATGTTGCCTTTTATAGCTTTATAGCCTATACATCTCAAATGATGTATGTTCTCGAATACCACTTATACTGTTTCTAAGGCCCAGTTCACACTTGCTTTAAAAATGTATCCATGAGATTAATTTTTAAAGATACTCAGAAACGCAGGAAGCGGATCCTATGTTAAAAATAGGACCCGCTTCCTCTTGTTAAAAACATGGATCCGTGGACGATCCGTGTCACGCAAAATGCAAGACGGAACGTAGAGTCCGGACATTGCACTTTTTTCCCGGACTAGACAGAAAAAACGTGCCCAATGAAAGCCTATGAGAATGGACTCCGCATCCGCTTCACCCGTTTTTGTCTCATCTACACCACCGGCGTGGCGTATTACGTGTAGTGGTGCTCAGCAGAGCTCGAATATTCGAGTAGCTCGAATATTCGAGCTCTTTTTCAGCTATTCGAGCTCGGTATTCGAGCTCCGAATAGCTGTAGCTATTCGAATGGGCTATCCGAGTACACTCGAATAGCCCATTCACTATTCGAGCTATTCGAGCAACCCGGCGCTATTCGAGCTCGGTACCGAGCTCGAATAGCGTCATAGCCCAGATTGATGTCCTTAGAGCCAATCAGAGGGCTCCCAGGCCCTCTGACGGCAGCCAATCACAGAGGGGGACCCTGGCCAGCCCCTACCCTATAAATAGCGGCCGCCATGTTCCGTTTCTACATGCTTGCCTGAGACTTGTACAGAGAGAGAGTTGCTCCTTTGTGCTTTGGCTTAGCAAGTGCTCTATTGTGATCATTTACCTAGCGTTTTTGCTCACCTACACCTGCCATATACACCTATATTGTTGTTAGTTAGATAGACATTGTATTTTAGTTAGTAGCTTGTGTGTTACATTAGAGACAGGCAGCTGCTGCAAGCTTACAGGTTTAGGCCTCAGGGGGGCCTTGCCTCTGTGGGCAGCTGTCCTCTGTTTATTTCTCTCATCTATACCAGTATTTCTGCTGTCCTTTACTAATAGTATTGTAGTTATACTGTACTAGGAGTAGGACACTCACTGACTGTCACTGTTTATAGGCTACTAGCTAGCTCCTGCGTGTGTGCACTCACTCACTGTGTGTGTACACACACTCTATTTCCTTCTGATTACTGATAGATTATTGTTAGTTATTTGTACTTACTTACTACTTACTCTTACTGTACCCGTAGGGACACTCAGTGTCACTGTTCATATAGGCTACTAGCTCCTGCGTGCGGTCACTCACTGTCTGAGTGTACACACACCACCCACACTCCATTTCCTTCTGATCGCTGATTGATTATTGTAATTAGTTAGTTCTACTTACTGTTACTACTTACTCTTACTGTACTAGGAGTCTAGGACACTCAGTCACTGTGTTCATAGGCTACTAGCTCCTGCGTGCGGTCACTCACTGTCTGAGTGTACACACACCACCCACACTCTATTTCCTTCTGATCGCTGATTGATTATTGTAATTAGTTAGTTGTACTTACTGTTACTACTTACTCTTACTGTACTAGGAGTCTAGGACACTCAGTCACTGTGTTCATAGGCTACTAGCTCCTGCGTGCGTGCACTCACTGTCTGAGTGTACACACACCCACACTCCATTTCCTTCTGATCGCTGATTGATTATTGTAATTAGTTAGTTCTACTTACTGTTACTACTTACTCTTACTGTACTAGGAGTCTAGGACACTCAGTCACTGTGTTCATAGGCTACTAGCTCCTGCGTGCGGTCACTCACTGTCTGAGTGTACACACACCACCCACACTCCATTTCCTTCTGATCGCTGATTGATTATTGTAATTAGTTAGTTCTACTTACTGTTACTACTTACTCTTACTGTACTAGGAGTCTAGGACACTCAGTCACTGTCCATAGGCTACTAGCTCCTGCGTGCGGTCACTCACTGTCTGAGTGTACACACACCACCCACACTCTATTTCCTTCTGATCGCTGATTGATTATTGTAATTAGTTAGTTGTACTTACTGTTACTACTTACTCTTACTGTACTAGGAGTCTAGGACACTCAGTCACTGTGTTCATAGGCTACTAGCTCCTGCGTGCGTGCACTCACTGTCTGAGTGTACACACACCCACACTCCATTTCCTTCTGATCGCTGATTGATTATTGTAATTAGTTAGTTCTACTTACTGTTACTACTTACTCTTACTGTACTAGGAGTCTAGGACACTCAGTCACTGTGTTCATAGGCTACTAGCTCCTGCGTGCGTGCACTCACTGTCTGAGTGTACACACACCCACACTCCATTTCCTTCTGATCGCTGATTGATTATTGTAATTAGTTAGTTCTACTTACTGTTACTACTTACTCTTACTGTACTAGGAGTCTAGGACACTCAGTCACTGTGTTCATAGGCTACTAGCTCCTGCGTGCGGTCACTCACTGTCTGAGTGTACACACACCACCCACACTCCATTTCCTTCTGATCGCTGATTGATTATTGTAATTAGTTAGTTCTACTTACTGTTACTACTTACTCTTACTGTACTAGGAGTCTAGGACACTCAGTCACTGTGTTCATAGGCTACTAGCTCCTGCGTGCGGTCACTCACTGTCTGAGTGTACACACACCACCCACACTCCATTTCCTTCTGATCGCTGATTGATTATTGTAATTAGTTAGTTCTACTTACTGTTACTACTTACTCTTACTGTACTAGGAGTCTAGGACACTCAGTCACTGTCCATAGGCTACTAGCTCCTGCGTGCGGTCACTCACTGTCTGAGTGTACACACACCACCCACACTCTATTTCCTTCTGATCGCTGATTGATTATTGTAATTAGTTAGTTGTACTTACTGTTACTACTTACTCTTACTGTACTAGGAGTCTAGGACACTCAGTCACTGTGTTCATAGGCTACTAGCTCCTGCGTGCGTGCACTCACTGTCTGAGTGTACACACACCCACACTCCATTTCCTTCTGATCGCTGATTGATTATTGTAATTAGTTAGTTCTACTTACTGTTACTACTTACTCTTACTGTACTAGGAGTCTAGGACACTCAGTCACTGTGTTCATAGGCTACTAGCTCCTGCGTGCGGTCACTCACTGTCTGAGTGTACACACACCACCCACACTCCATTTCCTTCTGATCGCTGATTGATTATTGTAATTAGTTAGTTCTACTTACTGTTACTACTTACTCTTACTGTACTAGGAGTCTAGGACACTCAGTCACTGTCCATAGGCTACTAGCTCCTGCGTGCGGTCACTCACTGTCTGAGTGTACACACACCACCCACACTCTATTTCCTTCTGATCGCTGATTGATTATTGTAATTAGTTAGTTCTACTTACTGTTACTACTTACTCTTACTGTACTAGGAGTCTAGGACACTCAGTCACTGTGTTCATAGGCTACTAGCTCCTGCGTGCGTGCACTCACTGTCTGAGTGTACACACACTAAATTTACTTGTGATTACTACTGATTATTGTAACTGCTAGTTGTACTTCCTGACTGTTACTACTTACTTACTGTACTAGGGGACACTCACTCAGTCACCTCACCAACCAACCCACTCCATTAAAGTACCCCACTTTTCACCCGCCCTTTTAAAAAACTTTTGTCTATACGCCCAAAACATTGAAGATGTCTGGAAGTGGCAGCCAGCGCGGTTTGGGCAAGGGGAAGGGCAGCAAGGGAATCAGGAGGAGAGGGAGCAGCATTGTGGCAAGCCGCGGCCGCGGCCGCGGGCGCGCCACCATGCACAGTTCCGCAGCAGCAGCAGCAGCGTCAGTGGCTAACATTCCTCCCATAGCCACTGGCCGTGGACGCCTTGGGCGCCGCCCAGCAGGAGCATCTGCAACTCACGCTGCAGAGACGCAGCAGCAGCGTGTAGCACCTGCTCCCATTTTCCTCCAGCCGGGTCGGAAACGTCCCATTGAGGAAAAGGATGCAGACACTGTGGTGCAACTCATGACGGAGGATGAGCAGCCCGCCATCAGCTCTGCATCCGAGGCCTCCACCCTCACCACCACCACCACCACCACCACCACCCCTGTTCGCAGCAGCCGCCCAGCAGGGTCTGGGGAGGAGGCCAGTTCACCGTCACTCGCCGACCTGTCATTCAGCAGTCTTTTGACCCCAGGCATCATGAGTAAATTGTCTGCTGTTGTTGGCGATCTTGAGGAGGAGATGCTGATGGGCACTTTGGGGGATGAGGGATTGGACAGCAAGACTGTGGCGACAGTCAAGCAGCCCATCCATGCATCAGGAGAGGAGTTTGGGGGGTCCTCATCCCAGCAGGACATGTTTCAGGAGGGGGAGGATGATGATGACCCGGTGACAGACAGAGACTGGGTGCCACCACCTCCAGGGGATGTCGTCCTCAGCAGCTCTGAGGAGGAGGAGGAGGATGCGCTTGTGGGCCTTGCAAGGAGGCGCATCATTGCAAGCATTGGCAGCGTCCCACACCCTGCTGGTGTCTCAGGCTCAGCAGCAGCAGCAGCAGCATCAGCCAGTACCACCACCAGCCGCACCCAAGCCCCCCAAGCCCCCCCCCCAACCACCACAGGGAGACAGGCAGCAGCGCTTCCATGCCGTAGGGGGATGTTTAAGTCACCAATCTGGCGATATTTCACCATGCCCACTGTGTACAGCAAGTACGCCACTTGCAACCACTGTCAGCGGAAGTTGAGCAGAGGTGCAGACCCCTTAAAGTTCTGCACCAGCTCGCTCATCAACCACCTTGCGGCTAAACATTTCCACCAGCATGAGGAGTTCCAGAGGCTGAAGGCATCTGGTGCTGGCAGTGGCACCACACCCATCACTGCACAGCCTTCAGCAGCAGCAGCAGCAACAGCAGCCACCCGCCCTCCTGCTCCTCCAGCAGCACCAGCAGGAGTGCGGAAACGCACTGCTCCTCCCCCCTCTGCAACTCCTGCCGCCGACACTGAGGCCTGTTCTGGCAGCCAGTCCTCAGTGGCCTCCTCTGCTGTGTCTGCTGATTCCCGTGTCAGCAAAAGGCCACGCCAGAGCCTTTTGAGCGAGTCCTTCCAGGGGGTGGTTAGGGCTCTGCCTCCCAGCAGCCGTCGCGTGCGGCAGCTGAACGGCTTGCTGGCACGGGCCATGTGCTCCCAACTCCTGCCGTACACGCTCGTGCAGGAGGGGAGCGACATTCGTGCGCTGCTTGCTTGCGCAGCCCCAGACTGGCAGCTCCCCAGCAGACACTTTTTCTCCCGCAAGGCCATTCCTGCACTGCACCGCTTTGTGATGGCCAATGTGGAGCGAGGGCTGGAGCACGCGGTTGGTGAAAGGGTCCACGTCACCATGGACTCCTGGAGCAGCCGCTTCGGGACAGGCCGCTACCTGTCCTTCACTGTCCACTGGGTCAGCTTGGTGGAAGGGGGTGAGGATGGGAGAGCAGCAGCGGGCACAGCAGCAGCAGCAACACAGTGGGTGGTGCCACCCCGCAGGCTCAGGGGAACTGCAGCAGGTTCCTCCGATCCTCTGCCATCCTCCGGCACACCTGGCCAAACCCCCCGCCTCAGCAGCAGCGTGAAGGCCCGCCACTGCCAAGCGCTGCTGCACTTGGTCAGCCTTGGGAAGACCAAGCTGACGGCAACCCATGTGTTGGCCAAACTCCAGGAGCAGGAGAGGATTTGGCTGACCCCCAGAGGCCTCAGAGTCGGAGAGGTGGTGGCCGACAATGGGGCCAATCTGGTTGCCGCAATAGACAGGGGAAACCTGACCCACATCCCCTGTCTTGCCCACGTGCTGAACCTGGTGGTGCAGAAGTTCCTGCGCACCTACCAGGGGATGGGCGAACTGCTGGAAACGGCAAGGAATGTTGTGCGTCACTTCCGGCGCTCGGCTGCAGCCTGTGCGAGCCTGGAAGACGTGCAAAAGGAGCTGGATCTGCCACGCCATCGGCTGATCCTTGACGTTCCGACTCGCTGGAACTCCACCCTGGCGATGTTGGAGCGTCTGGTTGAACAGAGGCGCGCTGTCAAAGAGTACCTTGCCCTGGCCACTATTTCCGCAGCTCTGAGAAGGGACAAGACCAGCAACTTACCGTCCATCGTCCCCGATGATGACTGGAGGCACATGCAGCAGGTGTGCTTAGTGCTGGCTCCCTTCCTGCAGGCCACAAACATGGTGAGCAGGGACCATGCTATGGTCTGCGAGTGGGTGCCCCTGGTTTCTCTGCTGAACAGGGCCCTCGATGCTTTGCTGGAACAGGGAGCGGCAGCCTTGGACCAGCAGGAGCGGCAACCAGCTGCGCAGTCCACCTCTGAGGGGGAGGAGGAGGAGGACTTGGTGGAGGTCCCTGACCTGGCTGCTGATGAGGGGGATCAGCACAGCGCAGCTGAGTTGGTGCGGGGGTGGAGAGAGGATGAGGCGGCAGAGGAGGAGGATGAGGACAGCACTGACGTCGATGTGCCAGCAGACGTGGCCCGCCTCTTCCCAATGGCAGCGCACATGCTGACGTGCCTGCGCAGGGATCCCAGGGTGATCCAGATGAAGCAGAGGGAGGACATCTGGATCAGCATGATGTTGGACCCACGCCTCAAGGGGAAGTTGAGCCAGTTCCTGCCGCCTGCAGGAGGAGACCCAGCGCAACAAATAAGGAGCTTGCAGCAGGCCCTTGTTGAGCGCTTGGAGGAAGCCTTCCCCCAGCCTTCCACCCCCACTGTCCAGCAGCCAGCACAGAGGCAGCAGCAGGTGCCTGCATCCAGCAGCAGCAAGCGCCCCACAGACCTGCTGTCTCTCAGCCACGAGCTCTACAGGACTGTAGAGGCTCCGGCAGCAGTGACTAGAGAGGAGATGCATGCAGCAGCATCCTCCTCCGGTCACAGCCAACGCCTGACCAGCATGGTGGCTGACTACATGGGGTCGTACAGCGGGCTTGACAGCGATGCCCCTGTTGATCCCATGGAGTATTGGGTCAAGCGCATGGAGATCTGGAGCGAGCTGGCGCAGTACGCCCTGGAAGTGCTGTCCTGCCCCCCTTCCAGCGTGCTGTCCGAGCGCTGCTTCAGTGCAGCTGGTGGCGTGGTCACCGAGAAACGCTCACGTCTGTCTCACAAGTCTGTGGACAGACTGACGTTTCTCAAGATGAACCAGGCGTGGGTGGAAGGCGAGTTCCTGGCCCCTGTTGTCGGCGAGAGGGGGACATGAACTGGCTGCCGGAACCATCGTTAATGTGCCTTACCACCCTTTACCACCTCCTGGCTCCTGCTCGCTAAGCCAGCCTGGTTCACTTTGACTATTACGTCGCCTGCAGCCACACATTTTACACCTACAGTGGGCTGCTGTGTACTGCCCTTCTGCTGTCTGTCTGTGTTTCCCACTGCCAGGGTACACAGATGATTTACCTTCTGCTGCCACTCTGCCACCAGCTATTACGTCAAACAATAGCTATATTGGTTGCAAAACCAAAAACCAAACAAACCATTAAAAAAAAAAAAAAGGTTTAATTTTTCTGAGGTGCCCGGGTTGAAAACTGTGTTGTCCCAGTTGTGTATTGGACACAATGTGGGCTGCACGACCGCTGTCTGGGACCTCCTGTTGTGTTTATTTACAGCCCTGGTATCACCGCTAGGTACCAGGGCTATTATGTCACGCTGCCTACCTGCTGCCACACTCACACTGCTCCTCCATACCTCCTCCTGCTGCTGCTGCTGCTGCTGTCTGTCTGTGTTTCCCACTGCCAGGGTACACAGATGATTTACCTTCTGCTGCCACTCTGCCACCAGCTATTACGTCAAACAATAGCTATATTGGTTGCAAAACCAAAAACCAAACAAACCATTAAAAAAAAAAAAAAGGTTTAATTTTTCTGAGGTGCCCGGGTTGAAAACTGTGTTGTCCCAGTTGTGTATTGGACACAATGTGGGCTGCACGACCGCTGTCTGGGACCTCCTGTTGTGTTTATTTACAGCCCTGGTATCACCGCTAGGTACCAGGGCTATTATGTCACGCTGCCTACCTGCTGCCACACTCACACTGCTCCTCCATACCTCCTCCTGCTGCTGCTGCTGCTGCTGTCTGTCTGTGTTTCCCACTGCCAGGGTACACAGATGATTTACCTTCTGCTGCCACTCTGCCACCAGCTATTACGTCAAACAATAGCTATATTGGTTGCAAAACCAAAAACCAAACAAACCATTAAAAAAAAAAAAAAGGTTTAATTTTTCTGAGGTGCCCGGGTTGAAAACTGTGTTGTCCCAGTTGTGTATTGGACACAATGTGGGCTGCACGACCGCTGTCTGGGACCTCCTGTTGTGTTTATTTACAGCCCTGGTATCACCGCTAGGTACCAGGGCTATTATGTCACGCTGCCTACCTGCTGCCACACTCACACTGCTCCTCCATACCTCCTCCTGCTGCTGCTGCTGCTGCTGTCTGTCTGTGTTTCCCACTGCCAGGGTACACAGATGATTTACCTTCTGCTGCCACTCTGCCACCAGCTATTACGTCAAACAATAGCTATATTGGTTGCAAAACCAAAAACCAAACAAACCATTAAAAAAAAAAAAAAGGTTTAATTTTTCTGAGGTGCCCGGGTTGAAAACTGTGTTGTCCCAGTTGTGTATTGGACACAATGTGGGCTGCACGACCGCTGTCTGGGACCTCCTGTTGTGTTTATTTACAGCCCTGGTATCACCGCTAGGTACCAGGGCTATTATGTCACGCTGCCTACCTGCTGCCACACTCACACTGCTCCTCCATACCTCCTCCTGCTGCTGCTGCTGCTGCTGTCTGTCTGTGTTTCCCACTGCCAGGGTACACAGATGATTTACCTTCTGCTGCCACTCTGCCACCAGCTATTACGTCAAACAATAGCTATATTGGTTGCAAAACCAAAAACCAAACAAACCATTAAAAAAAAAAAAAGGTTTAATTTTTCTGAGGTGCCCGGGTTGAAAACTGTGTTGTCCCAGTTGTGTATTGGACACAATGTGGGCTGCACGACCGCTGTCTGGGACCTCCTGTTGTGTTTATTTACAGCCCTGGTATCACCGCTAGGTACCAGGGCTATTATGTCACGCTGCCTACCTGCTGCCACACTCACACTGCTCCTCCATACCTCCTCCTGCTGCTGCTGCTGCTGCTGTCTGTCTGTGTTTCCCACTGCCAGGGTACACAGATGATTTACCTTCTGCTGCCACTCTGCCACCAGCTATTACGTCAAACAATAGCTATATTGGTTGCAAAACCAAAAACCAAACAAACCATTAAAAAAAAAAAAAAGGTTTAATTTTTCTGAGGTGCCCGGGTTGAAAACTGTGTTGTCCCAGTTGTGTATTGGACACAATGTGGGCTGCACGACCGCTGTCTGGGACCTCCTGTTGTGTTTATTTACAGCCCTGGTATCACCGCTAGGTACCAGGGCTATTATGTCACGGCGAGCTGCCTGCCTCATTGACTGCCTGCTGCCACACACTCATCCTCCTCCTCCTGCTGCTGAATTTACCTCCTGCTGTCTTTGTGTTTCCACTGCCAGGGAGCACATACAATGGCGCTTCCAACATGCGTGCGCCCACCAGCTATTTGTTACGCTCAAAAATAGCTGCATTTCTTTAAAAAAAAAATTGAAAAGAGAAATACGTGAAGAAGAAGAAGACGATATTGAAAAGGAAGGAGAAGATGAAGAAGAAGAAGAAGAAGAAGAAGAAGAAGAAGAAGAAGAAGAAGAAGAAGAAGAAGAAGAAGAAGAAGAAGAAGAAGAAGAAGAAGAAGAAGAAGAAGAAGAAGAAGAAGAAGAAGAAGAAGAAGAAGAAGAAGAAGAAGAAGAAGAAGAAGAAGAAGAAGAAGATGATACAGTAACACTACTGAACAAAATTAAGGACATAACTTCTCTTTCCACATTTTTTTTTTAAAGGAACATCCCCACATAATCACTTGCTGTTGTTACTTGGAAAAAAAGAGGTTTCTTGCATCATTCACCCTCAAAACAAGTGTTGGAAGCTATTTAAGGCCAATTCGAATAGTCAGCTCGAATAGTTAGCTCGAATACCGACTCGAATAGTGAGCTCGAAGTCCGAGGTCGAATCGAATAGTAAAAATTATTCGACTCGAATATTCGACTGACCTCGAATAATTTACTATTCGAATTCGACCAAACTCGAATTTTAAAAAGGGGTATTTGAGCAACACTAATTACGTGTCCTGCCGCCCATCATCGCCGCTCGGTCCCTTCTGAACAGCCTTGTGGCCGGAGATTCTCCATTGTGCAGTAGACCAATGGGAGTCCTCACCAACAGGGAGAATTCTCATTTATTCATGTTGAACCAATGAAAACTCTCCCTGTTGCTAGGCAGTATTGGCCTGTTGCAGCCTATGGAGAGCAATGCTTCTGCACTTTGATTGCGCACACCTTATTAGGTAGAACCCTGATCCATGACAGAGCCAATGTGCAGATATGAATGCGTGAGACCACTGCAGCATGCATAATGTGACCATATCCTCATATTATGTATTCTTCTTTGAGGTGAGACGTGCGAGTAAACGGCAAAAATCTAAATTATCCAAAACTACTGTAATGTGTTTATTAATTACTTCCCGACCACCCATAGGCGGCAGAAAAGTGTACACTGGAACACTCTCCATTCTCTCTCAATTCGATTAAATGATTGAGTCGAATGGTCGATCTTACAGCCAAATCGCTAGATGTATGGCTACCTTAAATTGGACCTGAACTCTTGCACAGGACATAAGGAAAATATATCAGAAATGCCCCCTGTATGTATTAAAGAGTTTAGCTTGTGTAATTCCCTCTCATTTTTGTCTAATCACTAGTTGTAATTTGATCTCCCCCCTGTGTCACATGACTGCCTATAGCATATATGCAGATATGCCCATTTGAAAGTACAGGCTGTAAACAATATGTCTGTGTAATGCTGGGGGGTCATACTTTCTGTCCACCGAGCACAACAAGGCTAAGAGCTGGATGATGGAAGAGGTTACACAGGCTGCCCAGAGCAACTGCAGCTCTGGGCTTCCGATATTGTTACAAATAAAACACAATGGCAGCGCAGTGCGATGTTGCGCTGCCTTAGTTTGCACTCTGCTGCCTTAGCGATAGAAAGTATTCAGACAGGTACAAGACAGGACTCACAGCTCACAGTCACATCCACAGAAGCAGAGCAAGCTGGCTAACAACAGTCACCAGCAAGCATCCACCCAGGCAAGACTACAGGATAGAACGTAACTAATAGCAACTGCAGCCTATAGTTACGTTCCCAGAAACTAGAGTAGCAGGAATACTACCAGTCACCAACGTGGTGATGGCAGAATCCAAGCTATCTGGATAATGGACTTCACTGATTCCCCGCGGATGCAGCGAACGTCCATCAAGCATGGAACTAGGCAACACACAATGATAAGAAAAATAACAAACTCCTCAACTAACGGATAAATATATATTAGCAAATCTGCATATAGATTTATCAAGAACTAGCTAAAGCACAAGTAATAAGGTCGCACAGAACTACAATAACAGAACTATACAGAGTAACAAGGTGCCCAGTAGATCAGCATACTGACCACTATGACGGGCAGGGTATGAAATGGGAGGCAGACTTTTATGCTGGCAACAGCCAATGGATGCAGGTATGCAAATCTCCACACAGCTGAATGGTAATCATTCAATCCTGAGCTGGCTTGATTACCATTTGCTAGCTGGCTGTGAATGCAAAGGACCCCCATAAGAAATACATACAGAATTATGTAACAACATGCATGCAGGAAATCAAGGGTTATCTGGCCGCAGCTCAGCTGCAAGAAGCAATTGGTGGAATGATGACAGCATCCTGAGCTGCCCAGAACTGCAGAGCGATTGCAAATGACAATGAGACCCATTGCAAATGCATAACCGAATGCAAGCAGATAAGCCAGAACTGTTCATTTACAGCTCTACTGCAACGGACAGAATACACTACAGGAGGGATCCTTACAGTCTGCTTCTATGAATCAGGAAATAGAAACTGCAGATTTATTTTAGCATTGTATCAGCTGTAACAAACATGTTTTTGTCTATAGGTTATTATGCTGTTGTGTGTCTTTTAGAGCAAAGAGGAGTTCTGAGTTGAGGCCCACTTTATCACTTCAAATCCAAAACAGTGAAGAGAGTTCCCATGCTGAAGTACACAAGCCAAAGCAAGAATTACAAAACCCAAGGGCCAAAAACTCAATCAACAGCAGACAAGTCAACTTTATAAATCATTATATCTGTGCATTTAATTTATTAATTTATTAAGCGTATTTTTTACAATTGATCTGTGTTAAAATCTGGAAGCATTTTTAATGGATAAGTGTTGCATAAATAAGATAACCTAAATAACTACAATTACATGTTTTATTTTTACATTTTTACTTCTAAAATATGTAATGCCAACATGCAAACATCGTCTTTTCCTGGTAAAATCAGAAAGGTAATTAAAATAAATTATTCTTTCACAAAGCTGTACGGCGTTTGACCTTCTAGTTATAACTTCATGGAATGTCAAAACTAAAATTAAGTGAATATGCAAACATTTTAATTAAAGACACGTGTCCGAGCGTTTGAGAATGCATTGGGAAGAGTAATTATTCATCTCTTAATGAGATAATTGGAGACTATAACCAGATGTTCAGACAGGAACCATTAATTCAAACATATCTCCATTTATAAATTGTTATGAAATGAGAATGTCTGGAATGTTGGTATTTATACAGAATATCATCAGTGGGTACTGTGTCTGTTTTTTTAATATTTATTTTTTCTCTGCATTATCACGTAGACTGCAGACACAGATTCCATGTCTTATCTACATTTATGCTGTTAAAGACATATACTAAATAAAGAAACTATTTCAGAAACAGAGCTGATTATCATTTCTATGCCCAGCAAATTTACAAACAGCATAAGAAATCCCAAAATTATAACAACTATTCATTCTCTGAATTAGTATGGAAATGCTTGAGGCCGGTTTTACACATATTTTTTGCGTTGCGGTGGCGATGCGAATGTGATGCTCTTGCCACATCCCACTGCAATGCAAAAATGACATACATATGAAAGAGTTGGCAGAGTGTGCCAACAGTGTTATACAAATAGTGCTGCCCTCCACTCAGTGACACACTTCCTGCTGGGCAGGAAGTACACCATTGAGATTCCTGTCGTTTGTGCATGTGCACTGCACTGCGCTCACGTCGAATAACTTCCTGCATCGCCCATTGACTCCAGTGAGTCATTGACTCCATTGAATTGACGGGAATCTGGAAGCTTCTGGCGCAACATGACTCAGTAATTGTACAAGGCCCACTTGCATTGCCATTGCGTTACCCGGTGGTAAAACAGGGTAACGCAACATACACTTGCAAAGCAAGTGTAAAAATGGCTTTAAAAATAACTTGACTTTTCTGTTTGCTACCCCTCCCATTTCCTTCAAAAGTACCCCAAAAAATTGAAATTAATCTACTGCAGACTGCAGAGATTTGGCCTGAAATAGAAAACAGAGATGATCACCAAATGACACCAATAAACAAGCACATTGTATTCTTACTTGCATTTCCCTCCATAAACTAATTACTCCTGCAATCTTTCTTTCCTCTCCATTGAACAGTACACACTACTTGGCTATAACCAAGCACCACACCTGTATAGCACTTGTGGCTCAACCTTTCCCTCTAGTGATCGATGCACAATCATTAATGGCAACAGTTATTACGCATGTGTATGTACCTTTAGGTGGGTGGGGTAACTCAAGGTAGAAGAGAAGGATGCAGATGACATCCCTCATAACAATGACTCCGCCAAACGGCAGGACTTGGTATATCATTTTTATTAAACTGCTATAGTATTTCTTTAACACAACACATTCGACCATTTTCAATGTGATATAAAGACTTCTGCTTGAAGGTTCACATACTGTAGTGGATTTTATGGTAGATTCATTGTTTATTAACTTTGCATTTTCTGAACTAGCATGGAACTGCTTTAAAGATTACTTTACTTATCTGTTTGCTAAACCTCCCCTTTCCATAAAAAGTGTCCAAAAATAAATCTCCTACAGAGATTATTCATAAATTAAAATTTGGCCTGAGAGAAAACAGAGATGGTCAGTCTGAGTCTTTGTTTGTCCGAATGAACCCAAGTTTTGATGATAACCCAGAGGTATAGATGTAGAGTTGCCGCTCATCTTCTTCCTGACCGGTTTCGATTTCGAACTCTGTTGTCATCAAGGAATCACGCCTCTGCTAGCATTCTACCACTTCTGCATGTTTTTCCAATAAGAAATTGAACATCAATCAATACTGTACATTTTTGTTTTGTGAATGTAACTCAGACACCACTAAATCCAAAAAGATTAGCAAGCCATCCAGGCATTGTTTATAAAGCAATTCTGTAAGGATCTGCACATGCAGATTCTTATCAAGACAAGGCAAGAGCAAGAAATCACAAATAAGAAAATACTGAGATCTGCACAGGTTGGATTTGAAGGGTAACACATGTTTATTTACAAAGGTGAGGCAATTCAAATATACATCCACCATACACATACAATCTGAGATACACGATGAATCACAATACCAGAACCGCTCTAACTGACTAACTATACAGATATATACAACAAATATGCAATAACACAGATCACACAATATATATACAATGGCACAAATGGGAACACAGATCTCACGATATATACAGGAGTGGATAAACCAAGTCAGCATACAAGAGACAAGTTAGACAGGCAGTAATCAAACTAGGCAATCTGAAAATATCAGTAGGCAAGGAATATAACAGGAGGCAAGAATAGTCGGACTAGCAAGGGTCAATACCAGGAGTTTAGAGTAAAGGAACATGGATCAGGGAGCACAGGAAGATGGCCAGAGTGACAACACTGCAATAGTACCAGAATGATCTAGCCACTTGCTGCTAGGAAGTCCACTCTTAAATATGCAGCACATTGATCAGGTGACTGGGCAGACACTCCTCACAGTTCCATCTGCTGGCGAGCTGGGGAACTGCACAGCTCCCAGCAAGACGAGAGCCATCTTCACCAGTGCTGCCACCAGCAGGATAACAAAGGCACAGATCTTGACAAATGTATATGGCAACCTCCATATCTTTCTCACTAAATGATCACTCTAATAATGTTAATTTATAGTAGCAAATATATCGGCGAAAAGGGACAATGGAACCGCCGCTGAGAAGAACAATGTCCAAAAGTTCAGAAGTCAGGCATACATCAAAGGTCAGCGCAGGTTTAGAAAGTCATTATATGTAGGGAATGGTAAATTCTTCACCACAATATATCAAATGCTCAGAGGTAGGTATCCACCAAACATCAAAACTAGAAAAGGCTTACCAGCTCCCAACAACCCACATTATAAGGTTGTAAAATGGCTCAGGTCACAGATAACGTCCAGGGATCATCAGACATCGTGAAGATCCAGTGGACATCCGTATGGAGGTAAAGTTTCAGGAATTTATTTAGGAAAACAAAAACGGCAATATCTAAGCGTAACCCGTTTATTTAGATAAAATTTCTTTAAAAGGCAGTAGATATGGGGGGCGGCGCCTGGAGGCCAAGCGAGACAGACGCATGGATCCTTAGCTCCGGCTAAATCAGCCTCATAAGCACCACTCTCCTCCGCAGACCCACTGCAAATCATCCCACCCTGACCCTCTGAGGACGGGCTTCCTGAATATGGGTCCCAAGAAGCAAAATGTGGACCACGAGAACCAGGTGGCCGAGATCTTCACCCGAAAGAACAAAGGGGCGAACTCGCAAGATGGCGCCGGCCCATCATCGGACGGCCTACAGACTCCAAGGCGCCAGAACTCGCCTAAAGACACAGTAACCAAGGCGGACCTGAACCAACTCTTCCACAATCTGGAAAAGCTCATAAAGGCCACGAACTTAGAGACTGTGCGGGAAATCAGATCGGAGATCTCGTCGCTGGGCGACAGAATCCATGACCTAGAAAAGGGTCTGGACGAGGTGAGAGCCCACAACAAGCAAACAGACACAGACATAACCGTGCTCAAAGCAGAGGTGACAGCCCTGAAAGAAGCCAGGGAGGACGGAGAGAACAGAGACAGACGATGCAACCTGAGAGTGCGAGGGGTACCGGAGACTGAGGAAGAAATAGGGCCCTACCTGAAAGCCCTATTCCTTGCAGTGGCTCCTACATTGACAGAGGAGGACCTAAGGATGGACAGAGCTCATAGAGCCTTAAGAACCATCTCTAAAGATGGCATCCCGCCGAGAGACATCATCACTCGGCTGCACTACTACAGCTCGAAAGAAACCATACTCCTAGCCTCACGTGACATCCCTGATATAACCTTCAGAGGAGCTAGGATCCAGATCTTCCCTGATCTCTCCCCTACAACATTAAAGAAACGAAAGGATATGAAGCCCCTCACATCCATACTAATTTGCCACAAAATAAGGTACCGATGGGGCTTCCCCTTCAAATTAACCATCCTGCATAAAGGCAAACAACTATCACTAAGTGACCCAGATGACATCACAGACATCCTAACTCAGCTGGGCCTGCAACATGAAGCTCCCGCACCGCCAGCTTCTCAACCCCAGTCCGAAAGGATCCCTCCTCCAGAACCGGAATGGACCACGGTGGCACCGCGCAGGGGACCAAGATCACCTCGCTCATCAGCCCCAGCTTCTCCTACTTCGCCCTCTCCTGATGACTCGGTTGGGTGAGAACTTATATCCCTCCATTTGATCCCCTTTTTTTCTCTGTTGACCTGTTCCCTCATGGCTTACTTTATAAGGCGCTATGGCGCACATCTACCCCTAATCGCGGGCTGCCCACCGCCGGAGAAGGCAGAAACACTGTCCCAAATCTAACTCTTCCCCACTGCACAGACTGATGGGGTCAGTGTCCCTACACCTATGTCTCTTCTGCGGACTGTTTGTTTCCTTGAGCCTGCAACACGGAGGCGTGCTTCTGTCTGGCGGTTTTCAGGATGCATAGCTCCCGACTTAAGCTGCAACTACCATCGCAGCAGAAACTAATCTTAATTGAGATATTGTTGTTACATATCTCCCCCCCCCTACTCTCGGTAGGGGCGACTGGTGTTATTACGTTTTATTACTCTCACAGCTAGCGCCCACCCATGTCCTACGTTATTCTTATGAGTTAAGTTATACTGTTTGGAAAGTGTCCACTATTAATCTATATTGTATGATGATGCTCATCTCTCTCCTATTTGGGGATCCGAGGCATACGTATTGCACAGCTCTAAGACTCCACTTCCTAGCTACCAACCCCCTGCAGCATTATGCCCTCTAATTTAAACGTACCTCCTGGTCCAACCCCCTCCGCAATCAAAATAATCACGCACAATGTTAAAGGCCTCAACTCCCCTAACAAACGAAGGCTAGCATGCAAATACTATGCCAATCAGCAGGGCGATATAATATTCTTACAGGAAACCCATTATAAAAGGAATCACGAACCAAAGTTCTGGCACAAATCATATCAGACTGTGTATTATGCCTCGGCTCCCCAAAAGAAATGCGGGGTGGCAATCCTGATTCATAAACGCATCTCCTTTGTAGCAGACACCGTATACAGGGATAAAACAGGGAGATTTATAATAGTAACAGGTGATCTCCAGGGCACACCGGTCACACTGATCTCGGTTTACGCCCCATCGGAAGGACAAAGACCCTACTTTAACACCCTATCGGACAAAATAGCATTATATAGGAAGGGAAGGGTACTGATCTTGGGAGACTTCAACTCCTCTCTAGATGGCAGAAGCTCCGGCTCTCATAGACGCTGTTCTTCCACTAAAACACTGATGCAGTTCCTGAGTGACACTAACACATGGGATGCTTGGAGAGCGACTCACCCGGGAGAAAGGGGGCATACCTTCTTCTCTCACCCACACCAATGCTATACCAGAATTGATTATATTCTCCTAGATGCTCTATCATTAGAGAACCTAGACATGACAGATATCCTAGAGATATCATGGTCAGACCACGCTCCCGTGGTAGCTAGCCTAAACTCTATCCACACCAAATATCCCCCTCAATGGAGAATGAATGACTCACTCCTAGTAGACACAGAATCTGCCTGCACAATCTTAGAAGAGATCAAACAATTCTTCTCCCTGAACGCCCCCTCTGATACCACCCAGGCCATCAGATGGGCGGCCCATAAGGCCACCATACGAGGCAAACTTATCCAGATCTCAGCTAGGTTAAAAAGACAAGCTAAGACCAAAACAGACAATTTAATGAAAGAGATCAGGAGACTCGAAACAATACATGCTGCTGGAAATGACCCGACAATCTTCACGCAGCTACAGACCTGCAGGCAAGAATTATGCTCTCTCCTCTACTCTAAGGCGGACTACTCCTTGCGCCTCACTAACCAAAGATACTATGCAAAGGGCAACAAACCCGACACAATGCTGGCTAGAAAACTAACCCAAAGGCTAGCCCTCAATAGACTAAACCCAGTACGCAACCCACAGGGACAGCTCCTTCACGACCCTAGGTCAATAATACAACAATTTGCTAACTACTACAGCGACCTCTATAATGGCACCACCACAAATAAAACTACCACTCCCATAACAGCTATCTCGGAATATCTATCCCGAATCCCCATACCCAGACTAGACACAAAACACACCACCGGACTGAACACCCCCGTGACGCCTGAAGAGGTGATGGAAGCCATCAAGACCCTAAAACCCTCGAAGGCCCCAGGCCCTGACGGCTACTCCCCACAATATTACAAAACCCACAAAGAAATATTAGCGCCAGAACTGGCCACACTCATGAACCGCTTAATGGAAGGCGAGGAGGACCTCCCCCCTGAAATGCTTAAAGCTACAATAGTTGTGATCCCTAAGCCTGGCAGAGACCCTTGCGAGGTCAAAAATTACCGCCCGATCTCCCTAATTAACACTGATCTTAAACTGATAGCGAAAGTGTTTGCAATTAGACTAAACAAATGCCTCCATACTATCATACACCCCGATCAGACCGGGTTTATCTGGGGCAGGCAGACCACTGATAACGTGCGCAGGACGTTGGGGGTTTTGGAGGCCATGGGGACCTGTCGGACGCCTTCTCTGCTCCTCTCTTTGGATGCGGAGAAGGCGTTCGACAGGGTCGACTGGAGATACATGAGGGTGGTGATGCAGAGGTTTGGGCTCCCTGAAGGGTTTTTAAACATAGTTAGAAGCATGTATACAGGTCCAACAGCAGTAGTGAGCAATATGGGACTCTCATCGCAGCAATTTCCAATACTTAACGGCACCAGGCAGGGGTGCCCTCTTTCCCCCCTGCTTTTCGCCTTATGTATTGAGCCCCTTGCCATTCTAACTAGAAGCAACCCAGATATAACGGGTATAGACATAGGTGAATCTTCATACAAGATAGCAATGTTTGCAGACGACACAATCTTCTCGCTATCTAACCCTCAGGTGTCCCTGCCCAACCTTATCAAACCTATTGACAGCTTCAGTCTAGTCTCAGGATTCAAAATAAATAAGACCAAATCCGAGGCTCTAGCAATTGGATTGACTGCAATTCAAAAACAAGCCCTCTCCTCAGCCTTTGGCTTTAAATTTAAAGAAACCGTTCTCAAATATTTAGGTATTAAGTTAACCCCTGAGTTAAACAACCTCTACGGAACAAACTACCATCCCATGCTGAAAACTCTCCACGCCCTGCTGAATAAGTGGTCCCAATACCATCTCTCTCTGATAGGACGTATTACGGCAGTAAAAATGACTTTGGTACCCCAAATACTCTACTTATTCAGGGCCCTACCCATTAAAGTAGTTACAAGAGATATTCAGAAACTACAGTCCCACATAACCTCCTTTATATGGGAAAATAGACCACCCAGGATTAAATACCAATATTTGGCTAGGAGCAAACTCCAGGGGGGTTTCGGAGCACCGAAGCTAATGCAATACTATAGAGCCTCCAGATTAGCACAGACTATACAATGGGCAACCCCCTTGGGTAGAACTAGATGGGTAGACTTGGAAGCATCCTTAATTCGCCCCTTTCCAATATCAAGCCTAATATGGACAGACAGGCCGGCTATTCCAACGCTGAAGAAATGGCGCATAATTCAAACCACACTATCCATCTGGAAAAATATAGCCAAGCCTCTAGGCTCACTCGGGCTCATCTCCCAACTAACCTCATTATTCAGGAACCTAGATTTTACCCCAGGGTTAGACCCACACCCGTGGACAACTTGGGTGAACAAGGGAATAACACGCGTCAAAGACTTATTGATAGACGGGCAAATACT
Source organism: Hyperolius riggenbachi (assembly GCF_040937935.1). NCBI lineage: Eukaryota > Metazoa > Chordata > Amphibia > Anura > Hyperoliidae > Hyperolius > Hyperolius riggenbachi. The sequence goes on from NC_090650.1 coordinate 367,783,762, forward strand.
CTCTTGGGGTGACCTATCTAACAAACATTCCCTCCCCCCAGCAGAAATCTTTCGCTACCTACAATTAAGAGGATTGGTCCTATCCCTCAAAAAGAGAGGCCTCAGGCTTGAATTAAGCGAAATTGAAAAAGAATTCATAAGCAAAACAACAACTAGGAAGGGCCTCATATCTGACATGTATACTATTATATGGTACCAAACACTGGAGGACAACACACCAGCAATGCTTAAATGGCAAGAAAGGCTACACCTCCCTTTAGATGATAATGCCTGGCTCTCAATTTTTGGCAACATGTCCAAATCCTCTATGAACATAATTCTCAAAGAGCGATCATATAAAATACTCTACGACTGGTATCGTACACCTTCCAAATTATTCCAATGGGGCCTGATACCCTCCGAATCATGCTATAGAGGCTGCGGCCGAAAAGCTGACCAGGTGCATTGCTGGTGGGAGTGCCCTTTAGTAAACTCATTCTGGCTTATGTGCTTCCAATTAATCTCGGAAATACTCGGGAGTGAGGTCCAGTCAGACCCTTGGGTGGCTCTCTTTCACAGAAACATCCCCAGATTCTCTAAAAATATAAATGCGTTCATTTCTCAGTTCTGTAATGCAGCCCTCGCTCTACTGGCTAAAACTTGGAAAAGCCTACCCCCTCCTAAAGAATCCTTCATTCTTAAAATCAAGGACATATACTGGCTAGAACATATCACATCATTTCTGACCACTAAGCCAGAGCAATTCCTGGGCACATTGAGCCGGTGGTCGGACTGGACATCCTCTCGAGCGAATGGCAGGGGAAGTAATACCCAAGTAGTATAGAGGAGGCTATGTGGCAAGCGCCTCTGACCCATATGACCAGGGGAATCCTCGGACCCTGAATTAGCACGTTGACATGGGCAATCAATGCACAATGGACACTTTCCTTTTTGTTAATTCTTGTTAATTTTTGTTTATCTTTTATTTTAGTTTCAGTTAGTTTTTTTTGATTAACGACCAGGTCTTACCTCAGCTCAGCACTGAACTACGTAACAGCCTAATCAACATAACGAAAGATGTTTCTTTGAAGCTTCTCTCTTTAATGGCGATATCATATTGTTAAGACTACCCTTTGTAACTGCTAACTACTGCTTTAGTGGATTAGACTGTATATATTTGTCAAACTTACTCTTCACTGAACTGTAAACTTGATCTGCTCTTATTCTTCAATACTTCAATTCTTTAAAAAAAAAAAAAAAAAAAAAGGCAGTAGATATAAAAACAATAACTCACATACGGGGCCCATAAACAGGGAACCCCGTAAGATTAGCGCGCATGTAATGGTCAATCGTAGACAATGGTGCTGCCTGTTACCTTCCCTTCCCTTCGGGAAGGGAAGGGAAGGTAAACCTAGGTGCGTCTTATATTCCGGAGCGTCTTATACGTCGCGAAATACGGTATTTGGAACAAAAGAAAAAGAGTAAATATGTTAAACATAGATAGAGTGAATATGTTGCCCTGTGCTTCCAAGACCCCCAGGTATTCTCATAAAACACAAAAAAAACAGAAGCCGAAGGTAAACCTAGGTGCGTCTTATATTCCGGAGCGTCTTATACGTCGCGAAATACGGTATTTGGAACAAAAGAAAAAAAAGTAAATATGTTAAACATAGATAGAGTGAATATGTTGCCCTGTGCTTCCAAGACCCCCAGGTATTCTCATAAAACACAAAAAAAAAACAGAAGCCAAATAGTCCAGGATGTCTGGACATTTGGATTAGGATAGGTGTTTTTTTACTCAAAAGCCTGGGGGGAGATGCCCGCCTCCGCTCGGGTTTTCCAGGTACTGTGTTGCAGGAACTGAATAGTCGCACTTCTAAGTAGTGTTGGGCAAACACCTAGATGTTCGGGTTCGCGAACGTTCGCCGAACATCGCCGCGATGTTCGAGTGTTCGCGCCGAACTCCGAACATAATGGAAGTCAATGGGGACCCGAACGTTCGTGCTTTGTAAAGCTTCCTTACATGCTACATACCCCAAATTTGCAGGGTATGTGCACCTTGGGAGTGGGTACAAGAGGAAAAAAAATATTTGAAAAAGAGCTTATAGTTTTTGAGAAAATTGATTGTAAAGTTTCAAAGGAAAAACTGTCTTTTAAATGCGGAAAATGTCATGTTTCTTTGCACAGGTAACATGCTTTTTGTCGCCATGCAGTCATAAATGTAATACAGAGAAGAGGTTCCAGGAAATGGGACCGGTAACGCTAACCCAGCAGCAGCACACGTGATGGAACAGGAGGAGGGCGGCGCAGGAGGAGAAGGCCACGCTTTGAGACACAACCCAGGCCTTGCATGAGGACAAGAAGCGTGCGGATAGCAATGCTTTTTGCCGCCATGCAGTCATAAATGTAATAAAGATGAGAGGTTCAATAAACAGGGACCGGAAACGCTAACCCAGCAGCAGCAGCAGCAGCACACGTGATGGAACAGGAGGAGGCGCAGGAGGAGAAGGCCACGCTTTTTGAGACACAGCATCCCAGGCCTTGCATGAGGACAAATAGCGTGCGGATATAGCAATGCTTTTTGCCGCCATGCAGTCATAAATGTAATAAAGATGAGAGGTTCAATAAACAGGGATCGGAAACGCTAACCCAGCAGCAGCAGCAGCACACGTGAGGGAACAGGAGGAGCCGCAGGAGGAGAAGGCCACGCTTTTTGAGACACAACATCCCAGGCCTTGCATGAGGACAAATAGCGTGCGGATATAGCAATGCTTTTTGCCGCCATGCAGTCATAAATGTAATAAAGATGAGAGGTTCAATAAACAGGGACCGGAAACGCTAACCCAGCAGCAGCAGCACACGTGAGGGAACAGGAGGAGCCGCAGGAGGAGAAGGCCACGCTTTTTGAGACACAACATCCCAGGCCTTGCATGAGGACAAATAGCGTTCGGATATAGCAATGCTTTTTTCCGCCATGCAGTCATAAATGTAATAAAGATGAGAGGTTCAATAAACAGGGACCGGAAACGCTAACCCAGCAGCAGCAGCACACGTGATGGAATAGGAGGAGGCGCAGGAGGAGAAGGCCACGCTTTTTGAGACACAGCATCCCAGGCCTTGCATGAGGACAAATAGCGTGCGGATATAGCAATGCTTTTTGCCGCCATGCAGTCATAAATGTAATAAAGATGAGAGGTTCAATAAACAGGGACCGGAAACGCTAACCCAGCAGCAGCAGCAGCAGCACACGTGATGGAACAGGAGGAGGCGCAGGAGGAGAAGGCCACGCTTTTTGAGACACAGCATCCCAGGCCTTGCATGAGGACAAATAGCGTGCGGATATAGCAATGCTTTTTGCCGCCATGCAGTCATAAATGTATTAAAGATGAGAGGTTCAATAAACAGGGACCGGAAACACTAACCCATCACAGATGGTCATTGTTCATGTTACTTGGTTGGGGTCCAGGAGTGTTGCGTAGTCATTTCCAATCCAGGATTGATTCATTTTAATTTGAGTCAGACGGTCTGCATTTTCTGTGGAGAGGCGGATACGCCGATCTGTGACGATGCCTCCGGCAGCACTGAAACAGCGTTCCGACATAACGCTGGCTGCCGGGCAAGCCAGCACCTCTATTGCGTACATTGCCAGTTCGTGCCAGGTGTCTAGCTTCGATACCCAATAGTTGAAGGGTGCAGATGGATTGTTCAACACAGCTACGCCATCTGACATGTAGTTATTGACCATCTTCTCCAGGCGATCGGTGTTGGAGGTGGATCTGCACGCTTGCTGTTCTGTGGGCTGCTGCTGCATGGGTGTCATAAAATTTTCCCACTCCAAGGACACTGCCGATACCATTCCCTTTTGGGCACTAGCTGCGGCTTGTGTTGTTTGCTGCCCTCCTGGTCGTCCTGGGTTTGCGGAAGTCAGTCTGTCGGCGTACAACTGGCTAGAGGAGGGGGAGGATGTCAATCTCCTCTCTAAAGTCTCCACAAGGGCCTGCTGGTATTCTTCCATTTTGACCTGTCTGACTCTTTCTTCAAGCAGTTTTGGAACATTGTGTTTGTACCGTGGATCCAGAAGGGTATAAACCCAGTAATTGGTGTTGTCCAGAATGCGCACAATGCGTGGGTCGCGTTCAATGCAGTCTAGCATGAATTGAGCCATGTGTGCCAGAGTCCTTCCAGAATCCTCATCATCCTCTTGTGAGCGTTGTGATAGTTGTTGTGATGCATCATAGTGGTCACCTTCTTCCTGGTCTGCTTCTGCTGACCATTCGCGCTGAATTGTGGAAGTCCAAAGTGCACCGCTCTAGCCCTCGTCAGTGGTGGCAGGAAATTCCTGCTCCAACTCCAGCTGTTCCTCCTCCTCTTCTTCGTCATAGCTGCTGGGGCCAGCGTTTCCTGATGCGGATGGCCTGATGTTGGTACCATCACGCTGATCGTTTTCTCCTTCAGATTCCCCCAGTTGCATCATGACAGCTGTTTCCTTGATTTTCAACATTGACCTCTTCAGTAAACACAGCAGTGGTATGGTAATGCTGACTGAAGAGTTGTCACTGCTCACAAGCAACGTGGATTGCTCAAAATTTTGGAGGACTTGGCAGAGGTCCAACATGTTGGCCCAATCGGATCCACAGAAGCTTGGCAGCTGTCCGGATGGGCCTCGGTACTGCGCCGTCATGTACTGGACCACTGCACTCTTCTGCTCGCAAAAGCGGGCTAGCATGTGCAGCGTAGAATTCCAGCGCGTAGGGACATCACACAGCAAGCGATGGTGGAGGAGATTGAAGCGCTCCTGCATCTTGGCGAGTGCCCCCGAAGCAGTACTGGAATTTCTGCAATGTTTGGCCACTCGTCGCACCTTCAACAGAAGATCGGCCACGCCTGGGTATGTCCTCAGGAACCGCTGAACTACTAGGTTCATCACGTGCACCAGGCAAGGGATGTGTGTCAGCTTAGCCAACCTTAAAGCGCGAATGAGATTACTCCCATTATCACACACAACCATGCCCGGTTTCAGGTCCAGTGGTGCCAGCCACAAATCCGTCTGTTCCTTTATTCCCCTCCAAATTTCCTCCCCTGTGTGCTGCTTATCCCCAAGGCAGATCAGCTTCAGCAACGCTTGCTGACGCATGCCAACAGCTGTGCTGCACTGCTTCCATGATCCTACTGCTGCTGGGTTAGCGTTTCCGGATGAGGTACAGCTTTGAGATGCGTTGGAGGAGAAGGAGTCAGAGAGGTAGGTGCTGCTGTTGTTATCCAGTGGGACGGCGGTGCAGCTGTTTGCGGCGTGGGCAGCACCCATGCCGTAGCAGGTGAGGAATCGCTGCCAGGCTCCACAAGGTTCACCCAGTGCGCGGTAAGGGAGATGTATCGACCCTGGCCGAACGCACTCGTCCAGGTGTCAGTGGTGAGGTGAACCTTGCAGGCAACGGCATTCTTCAAGCTTCGGGTTATTTTGCTGACCACGTGCTCATGCAACTCAGGCACTGCAGAGCGCGCAAAGTGGTAGTGGCTGGGAACCACATAACGTGGAACGGCCACTGACATCATGCCCTTGAAGCTGTTTGTCTCCACCACTCGATATGGCAGCATTTCGCAGGCCAGAAGCTTGGCTATGCTGGCTGTTACTGCCACGGCCCGGGGGTCATTTGCTGGCAATTTCCTCTTGCGATCAAACATCTCCGAGACAGACAACTAAATCGTAGGGCTGCACACTGAAGGGCTGTTGGTTGTTGTGTTTGATGAACACTGGGAGACCTCAAGAGCACTACTCCGGAAAGTGACAGTGTCAGCGTCGTCTGATGTTTGTGAATGTTGTGAACCACGCAATGGCTGGGCTACTGCTGCTGCTGAGGCTGGTCTGGAGGTGAGTCTGGTGACCCCAAGGGAGGCAGTGTTGCTGGTACCCTGTCCTGCCGCGTTTGCCCACAGAGTGGGATGTTTGGATAGCATGTGGCGGCTCATGCTGGTGGTGGAGAGGTTGTAAATACTTTTCCCCCTGCTCAGGCCGGTCTTGCACACCTTGCAAATCGCCATAGTACCATCCTCAGTGCAGTCTTCAAAGAAAGCCCAGACTTTGGAGCACCTGCCTTGCTGGCGATTTCTGTTTGCGCCTCTTTTGCCTCTCACTTGAACTTCCACGCTTGTGGTGCCTGAAATTGCGCGCCGCCTACCTTGTGGCACAAGGCGAACTCGTGCAGCAGTGGGTTCTTCAACAGACTCATCTGTGCTGCTGCTACGACGGCGATGTTCTCGTTCACAAACAAAATCTGGGTCTCTGTCCACATTGTCCATACCCTCCTCTTCCATCTCCTGAAACTCGTCATATGTCATTGTGGGGGGCCGCCGCCGTGGAGTAGAGCTCCCCAGAACAACCTCTGCGCAGCTCACTCCAACGTCGTCTTCCAGATCTTGTCGGCCGACCTCCTGCAATTGCAACCCCTCCTGCCCAACGTGCTCTGGGATTTGGGTTTCCGAGTCCTCCTCGGACTCGCCTTGTATTTCAGTGCGCGGTGCATTTCCCACAGTTAATGGTTGTGAATCCGGGCACAACATTTCTGGCTGTTCCTCCATTGACCTTTAAAAGGTGGAAGTTTGTTGGGCTGGGAATAGCTCCTGCAAATACCCCATTGTGTCCTGAGGTAATTCATCGGACTGGTTATCTGGCAGTTGTGTGCGTGGTGTCACTGCCGGTTGTGTCAGCTTTGTGCCCACTGGCTCCTTGTAACTGGCTGAGGACTCGGACCTCGTGCGTGATGTGCTGGTGCTGCTTAACCCACTGCTGGACGCTTGAGAGGTCATTCAAGTAATTATCTGGTACTGTTCTTTTGGATTTGTGAGGGTTGTTGTCCTGGACAACATGGGCGGTATTGAGTGGGTTTTCTTGGGTGCTCCCCTGTGGCCTGTACGTGAACCGTCAGGGGAAACACCTCTTCCCTTGCCCCTCCCTCTTTCACCGGATTTCTTCCTCATTTCACTTATCCTTAAAGTACACGCTGACTGGCAGCAGTACAGTGGCAGTACAGAAATGCTATACAGTGGTGGGTGAGCGGTGTACCACTATTCCCAGCAGCGACACAGAGCACAATGCTATACAGTGGCGGGTGAGCGGTGTACTTCTATTTCCAGCAGACACAGAGTGGCAGTAAACAGAATGCTATATAGTGTGGCTGAGCGAGGTACACAGAGTGGCAGTAAACAGAATGCTATATAGTGTGGCTGAGCGAGCGGTGTACTACTATTCCCAGCAGACACAGAACAGTAAACAGAATGCTATATAGTGTGGCTGAGCGGTGTACCACTATTCCCAGCAGCGACACAGAGCACAATGCTATACAGTGGCGGGTGAGCAGTGTACCACTATTCCCAGCAGCGACACAGAGCACAATGCTATACAGTGGCGGGTGAGCGGTGTACTACTATTCCCAGCAGACACAGAGTGGCAGTAAACAGAACGCTATATAGTGTGGCTGAGTGAGGTACACAGAGTGGCAGTAAACAGAATGCTATATAGTGTGGCTGAGCAAGCGGTGTACTACTATTCCCAACAGACACAGAACAGTAAACAGAATGCTATATAGTGTGGCTGAGCGGTGTACCACTATTCCCAGCAGCGACACAGAGCACAATGCTATACAGTGGTGGGTGAGCGGTGTACCACTATTCCCAGCAGCGACACAGAGCACAATGCTATACAGTGGCGGGTGAGCGGTGTACTACTATTCCCAGCAGACACAGAGTGGCAGTAAACAGAATGCTATATAGTGTGGCTGAGCGAGGTACACAGAGTGGCAGTAAACAGAATGCTATATAGTGTGGCTGAGCTAGCGGTGTACTACTATTCCCAGCAGACACAGAACAGTAAACAGAATGCTATATAGTGTGGCTGAGCGGTGTACCACTATTCCCAGCAGCGACACAGAGCACAATGCTATACAGTGGCAGGTGAGCGGTGTACCACTATTCCCAGCAGCGACACAGAGCACAATGCTATACAGTGGCGGGTGAGCGGTGTACTTCTATTCCCAGCAGACACAGAGTGGCAGTAAACAGAATGCTATATAGTGTGGCTGAGCGAGGTACACAGAGTGGCAGTAAACAGAATGCTATATAGTGTGGCTGAGCGAGCGGTGTACTACTATTCCCAGCAGACACAGAACAGTAAACAGAATGCTATATAGTGTGGCTGAGCGGTGTACCACTATTCCCAGCAGCGACACAGAGCACAATGCTATACAGTGGCGGGTGAGCGGTGTACCACTATTCCCAGCAGCGACACAGAGCACAATGCTATACAGTGGCGGGTGAGCGGTGTACTACTATTCCCAGCAGACACAGAGTGGCAGTAAACAGAATGCTATATAGTGTGGCTGAGCGAGGTAAACAGAGTGGCAGTAAACAGAATGCTATATAGTGTGGCTGAGCGAGCGGTGTACTACTATTCCGAGCAGACACAGAGTGGCAGTAAACAGAATGCTATATAGTGTGGCTGAGCGAGGTACACAGAGTGGCAGTAAACAGAATGCTATATAGTGTGGCTGAGCGAGGTAAACAGAGTGGCAGTAAACAGAATGCTATATAGTGTGGCTGAGCGAGCGGTGTACTACTATTCCGAGCAGACACAGAGTGGCAGTAAACAGAATGCTATATAGTGTGGCTGAGCGAGGTACACAGAGTGGCAGTAAACAGAATGCTATATAGTGTGGCTGAGCGAGCGGTGTACTATTATTCCCAGCAGCAACACAATGACTGGGGGGACCCTGGCTAGCGTGGCTGGAGCGCGAACTACCCTGCCTGCCTACCCAAAGCTAAACCCACAGACAAATGGCGGAGATATGACGTGGTTCGGGTATTTATTTACCCGAACCACGTGACAGTTCGGCCAATCAGAGCGTGTTCGGGTCCGAACCACGTGACCCGTTCGGCCAATCACAGCGCTAGCCGAACGTTCGGGGAACGTTCAGCCATGCGCTCTTAGTTCGGCCATGTGGCCGAACGGTTTGGCCAAACACCATCAGGTGTTCGACCGAACTCGAACATCACCCGAACAGGGTGATGTTCTGCAGAACCCGAACAGTGGCGAACACTGTTCGCCCAACACTACTTCTAAGTAGTTTCCTAGAGCCAACTAAAAAACTACAACCTCCCAACTGAGGTGTATGATATGGTACAAATATAATTTTGGAGGCGCCTGAGTGCCTTTTCTGGTCTAAGCTGACAGGCACTATTGTTAAATAGACCTGAAGAATAGGGTGAAATCCCAAGAAATGTGTTGTCCTTTAAGTGGAGAATAACATTAGCATTTCTAGCTATTGCTGTTTTGTTTTCTGCAGGAGAGGTAAGGCCAACACAACCTCTTCTTTTTAAACTATTTTTAAGCGTCTTCTCATATTGGGTGCCTCCGAAATTCTCTTTGTACCACATTAAAGGAGTTCTGTGGGGGGATGTTGCAAATAAAAACAGACATTTACCTGGGGCTGCTATTAGCCCCCTGTAGCAGTAACGTCCCACGCCGTCCTCCTCCGATCCGCCATTCCCCGCAGCCAGCACCGAGCAACAAGACGAATAATGTGCTCTCCCGCTCGTGTCATCGGAAGCTTACTGCGCAGGCACAGTACGAAGTTTTCTTGTACTGCACCTGCGCAGCAAGCTTCCGTTGACGCGCGCAGGAGGGAGCAGGCACTTGGGCACGTGGGCACGGCCGCACAGCCACAGTTGAATGGCATGCCGCACTTGACCGGGGCCAGCGGCGGAGAACGGCGGATCAGAGGACGGCGTGGGACATTACTGCCACAGGGGGCTGATAGAAGGCCCAGGTAAGTGTCTGTTTTTATCTTCAACACCCCCCCCCCCCCCAGAATCCCTTGAAAAATATTAAAATATTAAGTATTTATGTGCCACAGGTTTGTTTCAAAGCCCCACTTTACGGCAGAGAAGAAAATACATCTTTACACAATGTTACAAGTTTCTAAAATGTAATTTTGTGAACCTACAAATCTGCAAGACTCTCATGCAAGCCTGCTCTGTAGTCAGTCCTCCTATATATTTATAAAGGTATTTAATACACCTTGGCGTATCATTTCGAAGCGCAGCTCATCATGTTATATTTTTTATGGTTTGTTTCTCCAGGTGATTCCCTGTAGACACATATGATTAGACAATTGTTTTATATTTAGAATATCTGGTTAATCCTTTCCATTCTCATTATCCTAATCATTTGTAATCTGTCTTCTCCTTACCTAAGCATCGCATAAAACTCATCTCTGCAAAATGGCTTCTAAGGAAAATCTCGGAGCACCTTTATACAACATGCATTTTAAAGATGATTTTGGCAGTTGGTTTAGTATATGCTTCAAAAGCACTCAGGCAGTGGGGCCTCTGGGACGTAGTACTTTGTATCTGCCTGTCTTCTCAGATCACAGCAGACTTTCACATACTCACTTCCAATCACATTCTATCTATAATTCCAGTATTTAATTGTTTGGCATAAATGTGTCTGCCACTGAAATATGTGAACAGCCGAACAGTATGTAAAAATGTTTTTAAAATGTCCCCCTGGTTATACAAGACGTTTTCATGTGAAAAAGTAAGAGTTACATATTCAGAGTGTGTTCAGGTTATAGTCATCATGTTTACAAATATATATATATGTGATGTATGATATGTAACAACTGTATTTTTTGTTTAATGTATTTTGTTCCTGCTTTGTTTGTTTGCTGTGATTGTGTTACTGGAGTCGGGTGGGGGATATACTATTGTTCTGTTGTGTGTTAGCAGACTGGCCTTGTCCTTATCACTTGATTACATTTGAGGTGTGTTTGTTGACCATCCTAATTTATTGTCTGGTAGAGAGAGAGAAACAGTCAGTTTGGTGTGAGACAGCTGGGTGAAAGCTGTATGCTACTCTGCGGATGTAATTTTGCTTACAAATGCTTCAGAATAAAGCGTTGATCATTGGATTCCATGTCTGCTCCCTGTTTATGGACAATCCTCATGTCATATCATGACATATTGGTGAGCAGTGCTGGGACAGAGCAGACTTTGGAAGACCAGAAGCATGGAGGAGATGCTGCAAGAGCTCAAAATCACTACCCTTCGGAAATTATGCCGTAAGAGGGGCTTACATCCTGATGGTCTGAAGAAACCTCAGCTTGTGGAACTTTTGATGGAGAGGATACAAGCTGCCAGTAATGCTGAGGCACCGAGTGAAAGTGGACATGTGCAGACCGATGAAGGCTTGGAGGAACAGTCTCAGGAACAGACCCAGGAAGGTGTTGCCAGAGGTGAGGACATGCTTCACACATTGCTCAGAGTGCTGAGTGAGATGATGGCACAGAATGTGAACAGATCTCAGGGGGGAATGTTACAGCCACGTATGGACACTGTCAGACTGTATTCCTTATTCCCCATGTTTGATGAAAGTAAAGAGGAAATAGATGCCTACTTAGAAACCTTTGAACTGATATGTGAGACACATTGCATCCCAACCAGTGAGTGGCATCGCATTCTGTTGGGAAAGCTGACTGGCCGGGCCAGTGACACTTTTAAATCGCTCCCTCTGGCACAACGAATGAACTTTACTGAATTAAAGCGGGCATTGCTGGCTCGGTATGCCAAAACTCCCGAGATATACAGACAATCTTTCCGATCACTGTGTAAGACCTCACAAACCTCTTTTACTGAGTTCGGAGTGAAGCTGCATCATGTATTTAATCAGTGGATTAAGGGCAGTGGTGTCAGGACTTTGGAAGACTTAAAAGAACTGTGTTTGCGGGAACAATTCCTGAGCTGCTGTCCTCCAGAGCTGAAAATGTGGGTATTGGATCAGAACCCTCCAACAATGAGGGAGGCTGCAAAGCTGGCCGATCAGTTTGTGGAGAACCGGTCCCAGGTGTGTCATCTTCCAGAGGATTCGTGTGTCTGTGAAGCATCCAGGACAGCATCTTGTGTAGAGCCCAGGCCCACCACTCCAGAGAGGAGTTCTGCCACTTCAGGTGTTACAAAGAACAAGGTGAGGAAGTTGTGTTTTGGCTGTGGGTCGACTGAGCACCTGGTAGCAGCATGCCCACATGTCATCAGAGACAATGGAACTGCTCAGTTTCCTCAGCCCACTGATGGTAGAAACGTGGCAACTAACTCCTCAGGCATTGCCCCACTCTTAAGAACAGTAGCGGAAAAAGACAATGCCAGAGGGATTAATTATGTTTGTCTGTCAAATAATATCTTGACCAGTGACTCATCTGACTGTGCCCAGTCCCATGGAGCTTGCAGGACAAATTCCAAGGTGTACATTGGACACTTGGAAAGCCAAATCAGCAAGTGGGAGTTGAGGCAAGTGTTTTGCCACTATGGACCTGTGCGCCATATCTGGGTCTCCAGGAGTCCACCTGGATTTGGCTTTGTGGAGTTTGAGAATCCAGAAGATGCAGCAAGGGCTGTATTCGAATTGAATGGACAAATTGTATGTGGACATCGAGTCAAAGTTGAACTGGAATATACAAAAGCGAGAACAATTAATTATGAACTCCCACCTAGGTTGAGAAGGAGCAGGTGGACAGATTTGCCACGTGCCTGTACCTCAGTCTCACCCAACTAATGGGTTCACCTGGGGGTCCAGGAATGTAAGGGGGGAGGAATGTGATGTATGATATGTAACAACTGTATTTTTTGTTTAATGTATTTTGTTCCTGCTTTGTTTGTTTGCTGTGATTGTGTTACTGGAGTCGGGTGGGGGATATACTATTGTTCTGTTGTGTGTTAGCAGACTGGCCTTGTCCTTATCACTTGATTACATTTGAGGTGTGTTTGTTGACCATCCTAATTTATTGTCTGGTAGAGAGAGAGAAACAGTCAGTTTGGTGTGAGACAGCTGGGTGAAAGCTGTATGCTACTCTGCGGATGTAATTTTGCTTACAAATGCTTCAGAATAAAGCGTTGATCATTGGATTCCATGTCTGCTCCCTGTTTATGGACAATCCTCATGTCATATCATGACAATATACACACCATGTTCCTAATTACTGTATATTTTGGCATATAAGACGCCGGGTGTCATTGATGCCGGGTGATACGCCCTATCCTGTTACTGACACTCAGATCTTCGCTGCTGAGGACTGTAGTGAAGCGGGGCAGGCGAACATGTGCGAGATTTGAGAGGCAGAGAAGGAGGTAAATAGGATACAAAGGTGGGCCAGAAAGGTGAAAGAGGCGTGTTTTATCGGCACTGCGCGATCTATTCTTCCATACCTCTCTGATAAACAGGGAGACAAGGAGAGCTGACCAATCCACTTAGGAGAGCTGACCAATTCATCCAACCAGTCAATTGCCTATACATTGTTATATACTGGGTACCACACGGATCAGTGCTTTTCAGCGCTGCTAGATTTGGGCGCAGTCGGCGCCTCCATAGACTATAATAGGAATCATTCCTATTGCAGCGCTCAGTGAGTAACGTCGGCGCCGTCAGAAGACGGAGCCGAGGTTGCTTAAAAACATAATAATTCGGCCTCCAGCAATCGCTGGAAGCTGAATTATTTCATTCCCCCACTATCCATGGCGCCTGGAGGGGGAATAGTAATTACATCGGCCCGGACTTGTGCAGAAGCAGGATCAGCTATATACCGCTGTATCCTGCGCCCAAGTCTACCGGCGCCGATTTCAAATGTACTCGGTACCACATACAGTACAGCACCAGTATCTGATGTTTTTTCAATTTTTATTTGGTGTGCGTTGGAAGAGGAGTAGTCTTATATGGCAAGTATATCCCAAAATCTATATTTTAACTGGAAAAGTTGGGGGGGGGGGTCGCACCCAGTCGTCTTATACGCCGGAATATACGGTATTATGCAAATTCTTTTTCCCTCTGGATTTTCCTAAATAGTGGATGCAAGTGGCAGTCAGCATCATCTTTAAGTCATCAACCATGAGAGCATAATTCAAATGTTAGTAAACAAATTCGAGTCTTCATGATAACGGGATTTATCAAACATAAAAAAAACTTAAAATGCACTGTTCCACATTATTACGTACTGCAGAGTTTTAAACCATTTTATAGGCTGTAAAGATCTGCAAATGGGCATTTGTTGAATTTGCAGCATTGGGAGGTCATATTTACTATAATCAAAAGCTACTTCAATCAAAAACGTCTTAACAGATCAATTTATGTAGTAACATAGGACCCCTTATTTGATAGCAGCTTCAGAATTCTCACATCCAATAAACTTGTGAGTTTCTTTGAGAGTGTCTGCTTGAATTTCTTTGCAGGATGTCAGAATAGCCTCTCAGAGCTGATGTTTGGATGTAAACTGCCTCCCACCCTCATATATCTTTTGCTTCAGGATGCTCAAAAGGATCTCACTATGATGGCGGTGAGGGGGGATGAGGGCCAGATTATGAGTTTCTCCGCTAATATGCAGAGTTATTCCTTGCAGCATGAGCTGTTGCCACAGGCGTAGGGATCGCTATAGCAACCATAGCGTTGCTATAGGGCCCGGATCCCTTCACTTCAACTGGGGGGCCCGCCTGTCCTGCAGCCTATTTTTGTTTCCTGCTTTTTTTTTCTTTAATCATGGGTCCAGGGCCCATTCAGGATTGCTGGAGTGGGCACCCTCGCCCGGGCCCCTCCCCCCCCCATTGCAAAAAGGCTGGCAGGTGGAATGGGACTATTTTGCACCTGCCGCCTCTCTGCATATCCCTCCGCCTGCCGACACTTACTTCATAGTTCCGGCCTGGCCTGGAACACAGAAGAGCGGCGCTAGCTATGGCTCCGCCCCTCCCGCACGTAGCTCCGCCCCTACATTGTGTCGCTCCGCCTCTCCCGCATGTAGCTCCGCCCCTTCCCGTCTGTCTGCCCGGTCACAGCATCGGAAGCCAGACACTGTGAGTAACTGGCCCATAGTGTGGGGGTGTGTGTATGTATATGTGTGGGTGTGTGTATGCATGGTGTGTGTATGTATGGGGTGTGTGTGTATGCATGGTGTGTGTATGCATGGTGTGTATGCATGCATGGTGTGTGTGTGTGTATGCATGCATGGTGTGTGTGTGTGTATGCATGCATGGTGTGTGTGTATGCATGGTGTGTGTGTGTGTGTGTGTGTGTGTGTGTGTGTGTGTGTGTGTGTGTGTGTGTGTGTGTGTGCATGGTGTGTGTGTGTGTGTGTGTGTGTGTATGTGTGTGTATGTGTGTGTATGTATGGTGTGTATGTATGCATGGTGTGTGTGTATGTATGCATGGTGTGTGTGTGTGTATGTGTATGTGTATGCATGGTGTGTGTATGCATGGTGTGTGTGTATGTATGCATGGTATGTGTGTGTGCAGGGGTGCCGCCAGGGGCCTCACGTTTTTAGGGGCCTCAGAAGCTCCTTGAGGAGGAAGAGCAAGATCCCTGGGGGAGCTGCTCGCCAGAAGCCGGCCGGAAGAGAAGACTTCTTTCAGGTGAGTACATTCTCTTTTTTTTTTTTTTTTTGCTGAAATGTGGCCCAAACTGCGTTAATTATCTGATGAAATGTGGCCCAAACTGCGTTTATTATCTGATGAAATGTGGCCCGAACTGTGTTTATTATCTGATGAAATGTTGCCCAAACTGCGTTTATTACCTGATGAAATGTGGCCCAAATTGCATTTATTATCTGATGAAATGTGGCACAAACTGCGTTTATTATCTGATGAAATGTCGCCTGAACTGCGTTTGTTTTCTGCTGAAATGTGGGCCAAATTGCGTTTATTTTCTGTTTGTGTTGGGGGAGGGAGAATTTACCCGGGGGTGAGGGGGGCCCATGAAAAAAATTTGCTATGGGGCCCAGTGATTTCTAGCTACGCCCCTGGCTGTTGCATTGTCATGCATGAAGATGCCATCCGCCACTCCAACCATCTAGACCATCCAGGGTTCTACGGCACTCATCAATAAACAAGACCGTTTGAAAATTCTTCTTCATGTAGTTCTGGGCCCACTGCAGCCATTTCTGCTTGTGCGCATTGGTTAGGGGAGGCTGAATAGAGAAGGTTTATGCATAACTTGGAGGATCCTGCACCTTGATGTTCACCGGACTCCAGAAGCACCAGCAGCTTCAAATACCTGTTTGCTGCTTTGTTATGGCATTTTTGTTATGGCATTTTAGCAGCTGCTTTCTTAATCTGATGTATTTGTTTGGCAGAACCTTTCCTTGCTTTGCTGCACAAACACGTGTGTGCTCTGAGTCAGCCACAAATCTTTGTAAGTAAGCGAACCCTTACAATTATTATATAAAGCTAGGCCAGGCTCACAATGTCACATCATAGTGGACAATTTATTCACATATTCACATAGCAAGCATGATGCAATTATACTAGTGTGACTAGTATTGATGGAACAAGTAGCGGCGATAGTGTGTGACTAATTTCAGTTAAACTGCCGCGCTCTCCACTCCTGTAATCACAAAAGACAGACTCCGCATAGGGTAATATTGTTTTAGTCCTGCTTTTCACACCATTCCACCAACTCCAAATCACTTGTGCTCTGTGCTCCCCAGGTGGTGAATCATCTGTCTCCCTCACCCCCTGTTCATAAATGCTCACCAGATTCTCTCCACCTCAGTTGTCAGGTGGGTCTCACGTATATTGCAAACACTTGCTCCCAATCCTCTCTACCTCAGCTGCCGAGCGGGTTTTATGGATATCACAAGACCTTATTCCTGCAAGGGAAAGATCTCTGCATAGGGTAGTACAGTTCAAGCTGCAGTACAGTTATATACTCCCGCCTCTATATCCACACCTGTGACAAGTGCCAGTCCACCACAATACGTGCCAAACTGCTTACCAGATGTATCCCACCTCTTGACTGGGTGGAAACAACGCTTTTTATTATTCCAATCACCACGATCCTCAGTAGTTTGTAAAAACCTCTTATAGGAACTTTGATTTATTTTCTCCGTTAAAATCAATCATAAAACATAAAAAGAGAAAAGGAAGCATACATAGCGTAATCCTGTTAACACTGCCTCTGTGCGCAATGTAGAATCTCACTTACGCGTTCAGAAGCACTCTGCTCGTATTAAATACAGTTGGCTGCCAATGCCCATCCGTCTGGCTCCCGGGTGTGTGTCTACCACACTCGCGTTCTCCCGTTGCCGTCGCCTCCTCCTTCAGTCGCGGGGTTTACTTGCGTGCACCTCTAACTTGACCGGCCGGTCCGTGCGCTATCCTCACGACGTCAGACGCTTAGCTCCGCGTCGGAGCGGAGCTAAGCGTCTGACGTCGTGAGGATAGCGCACGGACCGGCCGGTCAAGTTAGAGGTGCACGCAAGTAAACCCCGCGACTGAAGGAGGAGGCGACGGCAACGGGAGAACGCGAGTGTGGTAGACACACACCCGGGAGCCAGACGGATGGGCATTGGCAGCCAACTGTATTTAATACGAGCAGAGTGCTTCTGAACGCGTAAGTGAGATTCTACATTGCGCACAGAGGCAGTGTTAACAGGATTACGCTATGTATGCTTCCTTTTCTCTTTTTATGTTTTATGATTGATTTTAACGGAGAAAATAAATCAAAGTTCCTATAAGAGGTTTTTACAAACTACTGAGGATCGTGGTGATTGGAATAATAAAAAGCGTTGTTTCCACCCAGTCAAGAGGTGGGATACATCTGGTAAGCAGTTTGGCACGTATTGTGGTGGACTGGCACTTGTCACAGGTGTGGATATAGAGGCGGGAGTATATAACTGTACTGCAGCTTGAACTGTACTACCCTATGCAGAGATCTTTCCCTTGCAGGAATAAGGTCTTGTGATATCCATAAAACCCGCTCGGCAGCTGAGGTAGAGAGGATTGGGAGCAAGTGTTTGCAATATACGTGAGACCCACCTGACAACTGAGGTGGAGAGAATCTGGTGAGCATTTATGAACAGGGGGTGAGGGAGACAGATGATTCACCACCTGGGGAGCACAGAGCACAAGTGATTTGGAGTTGGTGGAATGGTGTGAAAAGCAGGACTAAAACAATATTACCCTATGCGGAGTCTGTCTTTTGTGATTACAGGAGTGGAGAGCGCGGCAGTTTAACTGAAATTTGTTATCCAAGAACTGGACTTTCTGCAGGCGAACCCATCTTTGATTGTTGACTGTATGAAGTGGTAATCAGTGTATGAACTTTGGCGCAGTGTTTCTCTGAATAGATAGTGTGTGACTAGTACTGATGGAACAAGTAGCGGCGGATAGTGTGTGACTAGTACTGACGGAACAAATAGCGGTGGATAGTGTGTGACTAGTACCGATGGAACAAATAGCGGTGGATAGTGTGTGACTAGTACAGGCGGAACAAGTAGTGGTGGATAGTGTGTGACTAGTACTGATGGAACAAGTAGCAGTGGATAGTGTGTGACTAGTACTGATGGAACAAATAGCGGTGGATAGTGTGTGACTAGTACTGACGGAACAAATAGCGGTGGATAGTGTGTGACTAGTACTGACGGAACAAATAGCGGTGAATAGTGTGTGACTAGTACTGACGGAACAAATAGCGGTGGATAGTGTGTGACTAGTACTGACGGAACAAATAGTGGTGGATAGTGTGAGACGAGTACTGACGGAACAAATAGCGGTGGATAGTGTGTGACTAGTACTGATGGAACAAATAGCGGCGGATAGTGTGTGACTAGTACTGATGGAACAAATAGCGGCAGATAGTGTGTGACTAGTACTGATGGAACAAATAGCGGCGGATAGTGTGTGACTAGTACTGACGGAACAAATAACGGCGGATAGTGTGTGACTAGTACTGATGGAACAAATAGCGGTGGATAGTGTGTGACTAGTACTGATGGAACAAATAGCGGTGGATAGTGTGTGACTAGTACTGACGGAACAAATAGCGGTGGATAGTGTGTGACTAGTACTGATGGAACAAATAGCGGCGGATAGTGTGTGATTAGTACTGATGGAACAAGTAGCGGTGGATAGTGTGTGACTAGTACTGATGGAACAAATAGCGGCGGATAGTGTGTGACTAGTACTAATGGACAAGTAGTAGCAGATAGCAGATGGGCAGCATGGTGGTGTAATGGTTAGCGATCTTGCCTTGCAGCACTGGGTTCATTTGAATCCCAGCCAGGTCAACATCTGCAAGGAGTTTGTATGTTTTCCCCGTGTCTGAGTGGGTTTCCTCCAGGTACTCCAGTTTCCTCCCACATCCCAAACGTATGCTGATAAGCTAATTGGCTTTTCCCTAAAATTGGCCCTAGACTATGATACATGTACTACACGATACATACATAGACATACAGTATGACTATAGTAGGGACAACATTGTGAGCCCCTCTGAGGAACAATTAGTGATAAGACAATACTGTATACTCTATACAGCGCTGCATAATATGTTGGCACTATATAAATACTTAAATAAATAAAATAAGATACAATGCAGTGCTTCTGTCACTCGCACCGGGACTTGCCGAGTAGATAGGGAGGGGATGGTGTGGGAGGGGTCATCTGACTGCTGACTTTACTACAAGCCACTGCAGGGAAAAGGTTCCTTTTTAAAATTTGAGCACCGCCCACTTAAAGAGGCTCAGAGATAAAATTAACTCAAGCTCTGAAACTTACCCGGGGCTTCCTCCCGCCCCATAAACGTGTGTAAGCCCCACGCCATCCTCCCATGGTCTGCCGTTCAGCCGCGTTGATATCCGTTATCAGCCTCAGTCTATGCCAGCCAGGGTCTACGGCCTATGCGCAGGCTTCCAGTGCATGCGCAGTAGACCCGGACTGACGTCACTGAAGCTGGTAACAGTGCTTACTGCGGCTGAACGGCAGACCGCGGGAGGTTGGGGTGGGACTTAAGCTGGCCACTAGCGGTCCAATTTCTAGCGGAAAATCGTTCGAGCGATCAGAAATTCTGATCGGACGAAAAATCGTTCACTACACCATCAACTAACCAATCATTGCTTCCTATCTATCACGACCACCAAGAAAATCCAAATTTTCGTTCGCCGAAAATTCATTCAGGCGACATTTTTTTCACTCGTTCATAATCGATTGTGTCCATCAATGGAGATTATTTACAACCAATCCGAACAGAATTTCTGATCGCTCGAACGATTTTTCGCTAGAAATTGGACCATTAGTGGCCAGCTTTAGACACGTTTATGAGGCGGGCGGAAGCCCCGGGTAAGAATCAGAGCTTGAGTTAATTTCATCTCTGAGTCTCTTTAAGGATCCTGTCTACGGTCCTGAGTTTGGGTCCACTTTAAGACTTAGGCAATTAGGCGAAAGGATCTACAAGCCCACAAAGGGGGTCACCTATTTAGCTTTATTGACGGACAAGCCCATTTTTTTTTTTTTTTGGAAGGGGGGGGGGGGGGTGTATGTTCCATATAAGAAAGACATACCCTGTGCATCTGCCACAGTTTACCTTTGAAATACATATATAACATGTTTCTCTCTTCTTTTCCAGTGTAGTTCTGCTTACTCCATATAAAAAAAATTGCGAAGACTGATAATTTATGTACAAGTAAATGCAAAGACATACACACACATAACATTAATAATTTATAGAGGCTGCTCATGAGCTGCATGTTACATTCTGGAATATTAATCAGATGAACTAAATGTTTACATGGATATATTATGGTATTTGTGAATATGAAAACCACAGAAAAAAATGCATCATTTAAAGCCTTTGTCTAGAGAACTCCTACTATGCTTATTCTAATAACTGTTCTACAGCAGCATTATTAATTTTTATTATCGCAGTCTTAGCCAAAAGATATTTACTCCAAACGGTAAACTATCTACTTGTATAGGGAGTGCTGGTTGGATAACAGTTTAATGAACTTTTCATTCAAGCGATTCACTAGGTCGATACCATGAAATTAACAACACGTGTTAGGATATATCCCATTATTGGCTTCATGATGTAATTTAAATATGGTTTATGAGTGAATTATGGGCTTGGAAATATAACGGGAAGATAATTTGTTAAGCAATGCCGTGCTCGCTGAATTGGATTTCATGGATGGAAATAAATGTCCATGTCTTGTGTCTTATATGGTGTTGAAGATATGCGGTGAATTATAAAATGCTTCATCCCGGAGAATGGGTTGATCACATGAAGTCACACACAACATTTATTCTGTTTTGCCCATTTATGGATGGGATGCATGAGAACTGTAAACTTTGAGTGACATTCCACCTTTGCCAAGAAATAAGCACTCTATAAACATAGAATCAGCTCTGCCTAGTTTTAGGATTAGGGCCATATGCCTACCTTGTATATTTTAATTGAAGTGCTCATCTGCTCCACACTGCTTGTGGAAGCTTCCAGTGGTGTAACTATGGGGTAGCATCCACCCTGATTGTGGGGGCACCTTGTGGGGAGGAGGGGCGTTGACATTTTCCCTCCTCCATCAGGGTCCCCTTCCATGCTCCCCTGGCTATGACTGTTCATCCAGACCTACGGATCATCATGGCCATAGTGACAGCTGGGGCTTACCTGTTCCACCATCGGGTTGACTCCATTGACTAAGTTGAGCACTGGCCGAGGAAACCCTCTCACACTCTATGACAATCCTCAAGTGCTGCTCTGCTAGCGCTCCTCTCTCCCGCATAACAACCTTGGACCTGCACTATCACCCGAGGGTCCCTATCCCTAGCAGGTCATAGTCTTTATACTGATGTACACAGCTTAGTCTAGGTAGACATTTTCAATAATGGGTGCCTAACTGTTCCCTATGTTCCCTAATCAAGCACACTGCTCTGCTACCTGTCATGCAGCTTGCTCTGTACTACGGAAAGGGGGGGGGGGGTGACTGGAAGTAGAGAGCTGCTGGTGCATGTAGGATGATTGCCAATAAGCAGTTGGCAGAGATCGGATTTATACTTTTTGTGCCCCTATGCCAGGTATGTTGTGGCTCCCCTTTTTGGTGCAGCAGCGCCCTCCCATTCCATGTGCAGCCTCTCTTCCATTTGTATCTTCCATATACAGCACCCCTTTTCTTTCATGAATGGCTCCCTTTGACATCAGTTTCCCTTTTTGATGTGTTGCTACCCATTTTAAAGAGAAACTCTGACCAAAAATTGAACTTTATCTTAATCAGTAGCTGATACCTCCTTTTACATGAGAAATCTAATCCTTTTCACAAACAGACCATCAGGGGGTGCTGTATGACTGATATTGTGGTGAAACCCCCCCCCACAAGAAACCCCTCCCACAAGAAAAGTTCAAACTTTTGGCAGTTTCCTGTCTGTGAACCTTGTTGCATTGTGGAAAATAGCTGTTTACAGCTGTTTCCAACTGCCAAAAACCATGCAGCAGCTACATCACCTGCCAACAGTAAAATGTTCACTGGAGTTCCTCTTTAAGTCTCTTTTTTCATATGTAGCAGCCCCTCTTTCATGTCCAGGTGCCCACTTGGGCTGCAGCCGCCCAAGACCCGGACCTTTGTGGCCCTAACAGAAATCCAGCCCTAGTTGGGGGACATCTGCACATAATTTGAAAGATGCCTCAAATGATATCCAGTGATCGCTGCAGGCCACCTAAGTTGAAGGCACATGAGCCCTTTTGCAGCACCAGTCAATGTTAACAGTCATTTTATAACCACAGCAACGTTTTCCATGAAATGGTTAATCTTCCCAGGATTCACAACACGCCAGCCATTTCAAGTAAATATGTGAACAACTTTAAAGGAATAGCTAAAAATCATACATACTTACTGAAGCTCGTTAAGAAATTGACCAATTAGACTTGCTTCACTAACTAGAATACTTCAGTGAGCATTGTTCTGAACACAAGTGTGTCTGCTGGCAGCTCTCTAGATTACATTTGTGGGAGTAATAGGAAAGGTTATTCTTGGCACATTGTAGCATTTTCAGAGAGGTTAGCTGTACTGCCCTCTCTATAGGTTAACTCCAGCAGATTAGTGGAATTCTGCAGGTGCCCTGCTGCTTTTACTATTTGATTTTAATTAACTTACCACTGCTACATTTCATATGCACAGAAGAAGGGCATCAAAGCATAACAACCTCTGCTTCTCGCTGGTTTTCTCTACGATTATCCTGGGCTATGGATTTTACTGTGTGTTTGAAAACTCCAACTTTAACTCTTTGAACTTAATCATCACGTTCTCTGTAGCTCTATGGAAGGCACTACAAATAGCACCGGTCAACAACAATTTTAATCCCCAAGATTGGGACACTTTTTCTAAGCCTACTTAATGATGCTGTTTCTAATTATGAAGTCAGATTTTTTTCTTCTTTCGAACTTAGATTTCTTGTGACAACGCCTTCATATTTACATGATTTAAAAACATTGAGGCAAAAATAATTAATACATGTTTTTTTCCACATTAAGAATAAATGCAGGGAAAAGCTAGCTGGTTATTCACTCACCACGGCCACGTAGCACGTCCCACCCCAAAGCTCCAAGGTAGGAAAATGTCTCTTTAAAGTGGACCTGAACGCTTGCACATGACAAAAGGAAAACTTAGAGATATGCACCCTGTGTGTATTTAGAGAGTTTAGCCTGCCTAATTCCCCCTCATCTGTGACTAATCCAAAATTGTAATTTGATCCCTCAGCTGTGTCAGTACAGCAATCTCGACAGAGCAGCTGATTTGTAAACACAGGATGTTAACCCTATGTCTGCTTCTATGAAAGAAGGAAGTAGACACATTGCAGATTTATTGCAGGATTTGTATCAGCTGTAACAAAGAAATGGCTTTTGTTAAAGGTTATTATGCTGCGGCTTATCTTTGAGAGAAGAGAGGAAGTTCTGAGTTCAGGTGCGCTTTAACAAGACAGATAATCTGCAAAGAGGGAAACAAGGTTAAGCAACCAAATCCTCCAACAGCACAGGTCCGGTACAGTCTTCCTGTGACAGACTTCTTGCTTGAGTCACTTGCTAGCAAAGTGGGAAATTTGGGTACCAAAGGCACTGTGGAACTTTTGCCACTGCCGCAGGCGCCCATGTTAAAAGCCATGATCGGTGGATACAGAAGGAAATTTGAGCACTTAAAAAAAAAAAAGATGAGCGCCACAGGCGGTCCCTAATAGCCAAAAATAAATAAATAAGTGCTATACTCAGAATCTGAATCATTTATTTTGCCAAGTACAAAGAACAGGGGGTTGTAACCAAAATTGGTTTTGGCTCATATAGGTTCTGGAAGAATGGGGGAGGATAATGTCTGAAAGCCAAAAGCCGAGGCTGCTATACTACGGCACCACCAGTCACACTTGGCAGTCATCTGTCATCTCTAAGGACACATGGGAGGGAGGCAGAGGGAGGTGAAGGTTCAGCAGTGGTGGCTCAGTTCTTCATAGAAACCTGCGGTGATGGTTGACGCTGCTGAGAATCCCAATAGCTGGCATCTGGCGGTGCTGGCCAAGGTGTTCCAGCTCAAATGGCCTACTAGTGTTAATTTCTGTGGGGGGTCCCCACTCCTGGGCAGCATTCAGCACGACTGGTCAAGATAATCTATAAAAAATAGCCACTACAAAAAAATATCAGTTACAAGTAGCATGTGCCTGCTACGGCCCAAAAATAGTGGGCACACTAGGTTTAGAGTCAGGAGTAAGTGTATCAAGGAATGTCCGCATAATAGCAGACATCAGAAAAAAAATTAGCTTATACTGACATAGCCTGACATAAGCGACAATTGATAATCGGTATTGGGAGTTACAATTTTTCCAGAAATCCACGGAATTGGTAATCAACATTTTTGGTAATTAGAATTTCCGTGGAGTCGGAAATTAGCATTTATGACCATCCCTACCCAAGTATGTATGTTGCCTGATTATAGGATTACAGGCAGTCCCTACTTACAAATGACTCGAGTCATTGACTTGAGTCAAGACAACAACATTGTCTTCATGTGATTAATATTTAATACTGTTTTCTAGTACATATTTTTGTTGGTAAATGTTACAGTATTGTATAAACTGTTATAAATAGTTTAAAGGCACTTTAAGAACAACCAAAAATTATAGTTTATACTATATGTCTAAATGTGTCCAAAAGTAAATAATTTATCCACGTTTCACAACGTTTAACACAGACTCCACTTACCAACTAATTCAATTTACAATTTCAAACAATCTCCCAGAACAGAACCAGTTTGTAAGTTGGAGACCACTTCAATTCACTCTCCCAGGATGAGGTGACTATGGTTAAAGCAGCAGTAAACCATGCTGACTATCTGTGGTCCTCTAGACCAGTGTTCCCCAACCCTGCCCTCAAGGCCCACCAACAGCGCATGTTTTGTAGAAAATCAACAGAAGTAGTTCATTAGCTCTGGTGAGACACTAATTTAACGTCCGCAGCATAGCTGGCCTTTGACCTGTGCGACCGGAGCGGTCGCTCAGGGCGCCGGCTTCCAAGGGGCACCTACTCCTAATTCCTATACTGGGGGCACCTATAGCTGGCTACCTTTACTGAGGGCACCAACACCTGGCTACCTATACTGGAGGCACCTACGCCTGGCTACCTATGGGGGGGATGGAGACCTTTAACTGACTTCCTATATTGGGGGCACCTATGCATGGCAACCTATATTGAGGGCACCGACACATGACATCCTATACTGGGGGCACCTATACTTGGCTACCTACCTATACTGAGTCTGAGGGCATTTTGTTTTTTTGGGGGGGGGGGTGTCGGTGCTGTGCTATCATTCTAAATGGAGGGGGGGCGGCTAACTGTCCCACTGATTGTTTTTATTAATATTCCTGAAAGATTCTAGCCTTCATTTTTAAGTGTATTCAGGATAATGCACTCTTTCCATCCATTCGTGGTTATGAACAGTATTTTTGCTATTATACATATGTGACCTGTCACGGAGATCTGAGCATTTGTGTCACATTGTCAAAAAGGTTGGGAACCACTGTCCTAGGAGATATCTCAGGAGAAAAGGTGAATTGCATATGGGCCTGTATGTGTGTGCACGCACGCGGGAAGAGGACTGGGGGGGCACAAAAATCAGGTTTCGCTCAGGGCGCTGTGAAACCTAAGGCTGGCCCTGGTCCGCAGTGTCAGGTTCTGGGCCACATATGAACCAGTGATTGGACCATTGTCTCTAACTCATCTTGCAGTTGACAATGGAGTGTGGACAGTACCAGCATAGGTTTTATCCTGTAGACATAACAACAGAAGTGGTTTAAGTAATGCCTTTAATCATTAACTGTACAAGATTTCCTTGCAAGCTTTTGAAACTTTAAGTTTGTGAGAAATAGCTTCACACAGTTTGGATTTCCATTTGTGTATCATGAAGAAGGAACTTAAATCTTCAAAAGCTTTCAAGGAAATCTTGTACAGCTGGTCATTAAAGGTGTTATGTCTTTGGATTTTCACCATGACTAACGCCGTACCACACACAACTGCTTTTCTTGTAGTCAACCTTACATGCTTCAAGACTCAAACATTTTCCAGGAGACTATCGTGTCCGTCCTGTCTTCATACAAGGTTACTCTCTGGAAACTATCACCACATGCCTGGTATTATTAGTTATTCACATCTAGAGATGGCCCCAACGGTTTGCCGGCAAACGGATCCCGCCGAACGTCTGGGGTTCGCGATCGCGGAAAACTGCGAACTTTTCCGGAAGTTCGGTTCGCCCCCATAGTTCATCATGAGGGTCAACTTTGACCCTCTACATCACAGTCAGCAGGCACATTGTAGCCAATCAGGCTACACTTCCTTCTGGAGCAACTCCCTCCCCCCCCCCTTATAAAAGGCAGGCAGTGTCAGGCTTTTCACTTACTCGTGTGCCTGCATTAATTAGAGAAGGGAGAGCTGTTATGCAGAGACCTATAGGGAAAACTTAGTTCGGCTCTTCTAGGCTTGTTAGCTTGCTCCTTGCTGATTCTTATTGCTAAAAAAGCACCCCTCAACAGCTCTTTTGAGCGCTAACCTTGTTCTTGTGATCTGTTTTTTTTTTTGTGTGTGTGGCCCACTTGCATTATATACAGCCCTGTCAGTCAGTCGCAGCTGGCCTTTTGGCACCTTGGTGGTATAATTACTGCTGTGCCAGGTGCACATTATAATACCCATCACTGCATATACCTACTACCTGTTGTTCACTTCAGTGCACCCACCTACCTACGTGAGCACACACAGTGTCACTGTGCCTGTCCGGTACCTGTCTGTGTGTGACAGGTGCACATTGTAATACCCATCACTGCATATACCTACCTGTTGTTCACTTCAGTGCACCCACCTACCTATGTGAGTGCACGCAGTGTCACTGTGCCTGTCTGGCACCTGTGTGTGTGTGACAGGTGCACATTGTAATACCCATCACTGCATATACCTACTACCTGTTGTTCACTTCAGTGCACCCACCTACCTACTTGAGCGCACGCAGTGTCACTGTACCTTCTCGGTACCCGTGTGTGTTTGACAGGTGCACATTTGTAATACCCATCACTGCATAGACCTACCTGTTGTGTTCAGTGCACC
Organism: Hyperolius riggenbachi; assembly: GCF_040937935.1. Classification (NCBI taxonomy): domain Eukaryota; kingdom Metazoa; phylum Chordata; class Amphibia; order Anura; family Hyperoliidae; genus Hyperolius; species Hyperolius riggenbachi. The sequence goes on from NC_090650.1 coordinate 367,811,160, forward strand.
CACCTACCTACGTGAGTGCACGCAGTGTGATATACCACTCTGTGCATACCTGTTAACTGCACCTGTGTGACTGCACATTGTATTAGTCAAGTCAGTGCATACCTTTCACTTCATCCCCCCCGATATGGACAAAACAGACAAAACAGGTAGAGGCAGAGGTAGAGGCAGACCTAGAGGAAGGCCACCCGGAAGGTCTGTGCGAGGTCGAGCTGATGTGATTTCGTGCGGCCCTGGACCATAGTACAGTGCTCAGAAGAAGGCACATCCCATCAACTCCCAAGATTGTCAGGACGTGGTTGACTATTTAACACAGAACACCTCATCTTCCGCAGCCACCAGCGCTACTCCAAGTACCACATCCACTACATTTGACAGTTCGCAGGAGTTATTTGGTGGGGAAATCACTGATGCACAGCCATTATTGTTACAACCAGATGAAGGCACTAAGCAAGTTACACCACCTCATATGTCTGAGTTAGGCGACACTATGGACGTAACGTGTGAGGAGGAGGATGATAAAGTACCTGCTGTTGGTGCCATTTTGGAGGTGTCTGAGGCAAGCAAAGCTGGGCAGGATGATTATGATGATGACGATGATACGGATGCCATGTATGTTCCCAATAGAGGAGATGAACAGAGGGACAGTTCAGAGGGGGAGTCAAAGAGGAGTAGGAGGAGATGAGTTCCTGAAAGAAGCAGGGGGAGCTTGTCATCAGAAACAGTTGGTGGCAGTGTCCAGCACCATGTATGGCCACCTATGGACAGCCAGCCAACATGCCCTTCAACGTCAGCTGCTGATGCCACCATAGTGCCATCACCCCAGGGGGGGCTCAGTGGTTTAAACATTTTTTAATGTGTCTGCTGTAGATCTGAGCAATGCCATCTGTTCTCTCTGCCTCCAAAAATTGAGCCGTGGAAAGGCCAACACCCACGTAGGGACAACTGCCTTACGGAGGCACATGGAGGAAAGGCACAAACTGCAATGGGAAAAGCACCTAAACAAAAGCAGCACACAAAAGCAAAGCCACCGTCCTCTTCCTCTTCCAAGTTGCCGGTGAGATGCCTGATTTGCGATAGCCCGACTCGCTGGAATTTGACCCTCCTTATGTTCTCTCGCCTGCTAGAACAGGAGAAAGCCATCACCCAGTACCTCTACAACCACAGTAGAAGGACACAGTCTGAGGAGATGGGGATGTTCTGGCCCAACAACTGGACACTCATGCGAAATGCATGCAGGCTCATGCGGCCGTTTAAAGGGGGTGACCAACCTGGTGAGTTGCAGTGAAGGCACCATCAGCGACTTGATCCCGTACGCTTACTTCCTGGAGAGTGCCGTGCGTAGAGTGGTGGATCAAGCTGTGGAGGAGCGTGAACAGGAACAGTTATGGGAGGAAGCGTTGTGGGATAAATTCTCATCAGAACCAGATGTTTCCTCAACGCCTGCGGCAGCACAGAGGGGGAGGAGGAAGAGGAGGAAGAGTCCTGTGGGGAAGAGGAGTCATACTCGGATGATGAGGAAGGTGTTTCATTGGAGGAGGAGGAGGCGGTGGCAGAAGAACAACCACAGCAGGCATCCCAGGGGGCTTGGGCTGCTCAAATTTCCCGTGGTATTGTTCGTTGCTGGGGGAGGAGGAGGAGGACTTACCTGACATCACTGAGGAAGAGCAAGAGGAGATGGAAAGTACGTCTGGATCCAACTTTGTGCAAATGGCGTCTTTCGGGGATCGGTTGAAAAGGGCGCCCGAGCTGCCTGTATGAAAAGGGCGCCGCCATAGACATCAATGTTATTCCTGGAAATATGGGCTGCAAGGTGTAGAAAAGGGCGCCCGAGTTTTGATATAGGCTACAAGTGGGCTCCCCTTTGTAGCCCATATTTTTTCGGCTACAAGGTTTTTGGCTACAAGCGGGCTCCCCTTTGTAGCCCGTATTTTTTCCGGCTACAAGGTTTTCGGCTACAGTAAGGTGCCCCTTTGTAGCCCATATTATTGCCTTTTTTTCTAGCCTAAGTTTTTATATGGGCTACAAGTGCTGGAAGCCGAATTATTTAATTCCCCCACTATCTATGGCGGCCTGGAGGGGGAATAGTAATTAACACATCCCGGAGTATTTTTGTAGCCGAAGTTTTTATATGGGCTACAAGCACTGTAAGCCAAATTATTTCATTCCCCCACTATCCACGGCGGCCTGGAGGGGGAATAGTAATTAACACATCCCAGAGTTTTTTTTCTAGCCGAAGTTTTTATATGGGCTACACCAAGCTTCTTTTTTGTAGCCGAAGTTTATATGGGCTACACCAGGCGCCTTTTTTGTAGCCGAAGTTGGTATATATGGGCTCCACCAGGCGCCCTTTTTTACCGGCGCCCTTTTCATGTAGACCCGTCTTTCGTGCTGTCCAGTCTGTTGAGGGACCCCCGTATAAAAAAACTCAAGGGGAATGAGCTGTACTGGGTGGCCACGCTACTAGACCCTCGGTATAGGCACAAAGTGGCGAACATGTTAACAACTCACCTGAAGGCAGAAAGGATGCAGCACTTGCAGAACAAGCTGGCAACTATGCTTTACAATGCGTTTAAGGGTGATGTCACAGCACAACGCAATAAAGGTACCACTGCCAGTAATCCTTCTCCCATGTCCACGCAGGCAAGGACAGGACACTCCAGCGATCTCATGGTGATGTTAGACATGCGAACATTTTTTAGTCAAACGCCTCACCTTAGCCCTTCCGTATCCACCCTCCACCAATGCCTGGACCGGCAGGTAGCCGACTACCTGGCCTTAAGTGTGGATGTAGACACTGTGAGCAGCGATGAACCCTTGGACTACTGGGTGCACAGGTTTGACCTGTGGCCAGAGCTGTCCCAATTTGCCATCCAACTTCTGTCTTGCTCTGTCTTAAGCTTCCTGTCAGAAAGGACCTTCAGCGCAGCTGGAGGCATTGTCACTGAGAAGAGAAGTCGCCTAAGTCACAAAAGTGTTCAGTACCTCACCTTTATCAAAATGAATGAGGCATGGATCCCGGAGGGCTACTGCCCGCCCGAAGACTAAGTCAGTCCCCACACACAGTATCTCTTCCTGCGCGCTGTGTGACTGCCTGCCCAAGACTAAGTCGCCCCCGACACAGCATCTCTGCCTGCAGGCCGCTTGACTGCCGCCACCAACAGGGTCCAGGACTCCAAGTGGATTCCTGAATTTTTAAGGCCACTGCTAGCAGCGGCCGCTATAATAATTTTTCTGGTGCGTGTACATGCCTGCCTAATTTTTCTGGCTGCACTGCAGCGGCAACAACAAAACAAAAGGCATGTACATGTGCCAATTCCCCTTCATTACCTTGCCACGGTGAAGGGGCTTGCGTATCACAATGAAGCAATGATCTATGGCTATATGAGTGTCTCGGGGGGGGGGGGGGAGAGGGGGGCACACCCAAGATAATAAGGTCATTGCTTCATTGTGGACAGACCAAATTTAATCAGCTGGACAGTCACTGTTGTTCTGTCATTGAGCTACCTCAGCCTGGCGACCATATGGGCTTGAAAATCGCTATTGCCTGCACTCTCGCCATGGTGCGCACCAGTCCAGCACGGCCATCACAACACAAACAGCTGTTTGCGGTGCGTTACACAGTGAGTTTGGTGTGTCAGTGTGAAGCAGTACTCTAATTACACTCCCTGATTGATGTATATGTTACGGCCAGAACCCGAAGTGTGGCCACTTCGCGTTCTGGCCAGCCACTTCGGGTTCTGGCCGGCCAATGGGCGAAGTGGCCGCAGCACAGTGGCCAATGTTAGAAATGTTATGTTTATGCCGTCTCGCTGCGGCCAAATTTATGACAACTTGCTTAATTGAATTAAATATAGCCGGCGGCAATGTAATAGATGAAGCCGCCGGCTTTCGCACTGCCTCTCTCCTCCCCCCCCCCCGCCTCTCTCCTCTCCCCGCCTCCCATACAACAAGTAGCAGCCGGCAGGGACACGCGTGTCCCCGAGAGTCGTTCGGCGCGACAGTCACAGGGGAATCCTGACGTTCCTGCAGAGCGGGTGCTGGCAGAAGCAATGTCTTCAGCCTCCCCACTCTGCTGCCCCTGCCGAGACGAACGACTCTCCGGCTGCATGTCCCCGCCGGCTGCTACTTATTGTATGGGAGGCGGGGAGAGAAGAGAGGCGGGGGGGGGGAGGAGAGAGGCAGTGCGAAAGCCGGCAGCTTCATCTATTACATTGCCGCCGGCTATGTTTAATTAAATTAAGCAAGGTTGTCATAAATTTGGCTGCAGCGAGACGGCTTAAACATAACATTTCTAACATTGGCCGCTGCGCTGCGGCCACTTCGCACATTGGCCGGCCAGAACCCGAAGTGGCTGGCCAGAACGCGAAGTGGCCACACTACGGGTTCTGGCCGTAACATATACACATGCAAGATGTTTTAAAACACTTTAGGCCTCCAATTTAGGATTCAATGTGATTTCTGCCCTTAATACGCTGCTTTGCGTATAATCCAGATTTTTCCCGGGGACTTTTGGCGTGTATCCCACTCTGCCATGCCTCCCTCCCTCGAAACATCGTTTTCATCACTTTTGTGGCCAGCATAAGTGTTTCTAGTTTTCAAAGTTCGATTCCCTATTGAAGTCTATTGCGGTTCGCGAAAGTTTGCGCAAACCAAACTTTTGTGGAAGTTTGCGAACCCGGTTTGCGAACCGAAAATCGGAGGTTCGGGCCATCTCTATTCACATCTCCTTCATTCCATCGAAGGTGAAGATGAGCCTTTTGTCCATAATGTTGGAGAAGAATGCTCTGCAAAAGGCTTTGCCAACCTCCAGTTGAAGAGTACCCCCCAATCTTACAGATCATGTGAGGAGAAGGAAAATGGAGAGGTAGACGGATGGATGCAGCTTTCAAAAAGAAACTGTAGTATAACTGTATGTTATATAAGGAATAAAATTGCTTATTGTTTACTATATTCATTTAAAGATTTAGTCAGTGTTTGCTCATTGCAAAATCTTTTCTCTCCCTGATTTACATTCTGACATTTATCGCTGGTGGTGACCTCTTTAGTTCTGTCAGGTGATCTGTGTGGAATGTTTGTTTACGGAGAAATCTATGCACAGAGGGAGATGCTGCTGCTTGCTTGGCAGTTGGAAAAAGCCGTTATTTCCCACAATGCAATGTGGTTCACAAACAGCAAACTGTCAGGACCTTGGTCATGACATCACACTGTGGGAGGGGTTTCACCACAATATCAGCCATACAGACCCCCAATGATCTTCTCAAGAAATGGTAAAGATTTCTTGTGGGGAAAGGGGGTATCAGCTACTGATTAGAATAAAGTTCAATCCTAGATTTAAGTTCCTCTTTAAAGAGAAACTCCAACCTAGAATTGAACTTTATCCCAATCAGTAGGTGATACCCCGTTTTACATGAGAAATATAATGATTTTCACAAACAGACCATCAGGGGGCGCTGTATGACTGATTTTGTGCTGAAACCCCTCCCACAAGAAGCTCTGAGTACCGCGGTACTAGGGGCAAACTGCCACAATGTAACAATGTTCACAGATAGGAATTAGCTGTTTACAGCTGTCTCTAACTGCCAAAACAGCTAGCAGCAGCTACATAACCTGCCCACAGTAAAAATGTCACCATGTAATAAATGTCAGAATGTAAATCGGGGAGAGGAAAGATTTTACAATGAGCAAACACTGACTAAATCATTTATACATAATTATGGTAAAAAATGAACCACTTTTTTTACTACATTATTTTCACTGGAGTTCCTCTTGAACATAAGCTACCATTTACTTGCTGTTATTACCTTTACAAACCATAATATCATGCACAAGGCAATAACTGTTAGCAACACATCCCATTTCAGATCAGTGGAAATCAATTCTGACCGGTTGCTTTGACATGAAGCAGGTTGTATACGCTTTATTAATGAGCTCACTTGTGTTTTTAGGCTCTGCAGCCCTTTAGCTCTTTTCACATCGCTCTCAGTGTCTGTCTAACTAAATTGCTCTCTAAGAAACAACACATTTCTGGCACTTGTTTTAATCCCTATGAAAATGTCCACAGCCACTTCCCGGAGGAAGCATAAACTATTCTAAACAATGTCACTGTCCCCAGACTGTTTTATGGCGCTGGCTGGACCTGCGCTCTCTCTCCAGCACAACGCGGGAGCTGAAAACAAAGTCATTTATTCTCATTTTCCTCCTTCTAACTTCTGCTTTCTGCATGCAACTTGGTTATTACTTTTTTTTTTGTCCGTGGCGTTGAATACCTTAATAGGTAACACGGTTTTCTGCCGATTGCTGTAATTTATTACCCAAGTTAATCTAGCCCGAATTGCCTCCTGGATGTAATAATTTGTTATTACTTTTTTTCGGCCCCCTTTTTTTGTGCATAACATGTTTATTATAAAGATGTCACCGACGTGATGCCTAGCAACCACCGGAATGTTGCACAGTTGCTTTGCATACATTTTCCTAAGGGAAAGATCAGGCCTGGTCCCTGCTTGGGAGAGCTGTCAGTATATTCTGATATATGAGGGATAAAAGGGTCTCTGCTTGCAGCCTTCCAATAAGCTGGAGTCATGGCCCCTAAGCACTGACTGCAGCATCACTATACAGTGTTAGAAAATGTGTCAATTATCAGATGAACTGCCTGAGGGTAACGCCTGGGTCTAGGTCATAAAACCATCAGCAACAAGGAAGGGGAGAAATTGATGAGGAAGTTACTTGAATTAATTGATAACAAGACTGTCTGTATGTGGAATATTCATTATAGCGAAAGAGCCGGGGATGAATAATTTAGGTGTTGACTTTATTTTCCTGCGCAAGTAGTATATAGTATTTGAAAAGCAAATCAGAAGCTCCTCTTGTCAAGCTGCTCAGTTTGTTTAATGAAGTTCTATTTATCAGAGAGGAAATAAACAACAATCGCCAAAAGTGCAAAGGAAGCTGTAACGCTCGCAAACAGGATGCTGCCAATATCAGCCCAGCTGTGGTGACACCGTTACATTATAGCGCAGTGTATTGTGGCGACTGGGGAAGAAGCATTGCATACATACATCATTCTTGCCTTATGTTTATTTAAGATGCGCTATACTTGATTTCTTATTTTGTAGAAGTGATGAAGTTGTCAATTACAGAGGAACTGTAGTGAAAATAATGCAACGAATAAAATTGTTTATTTTTTATTTTTTACAATATTCATTTATAAATTATTTAGTCAGTGATTGTCCATTATAAAATCTCTCTTGTATCTGATTTACATTTTGAAATGAGTACATATTAACTCGGCGCTGCTCAGTTCTGCGCTGGGAGAGCCGAATGGCGGCTCTCACCGCTGCCGCAAAACTCAGAGGCGGCGTTAAATACTATTTCCCCTCCGAGTTGTCCCAACTCGGGGGGCGATGTTAGTAGCCCCAAATTACTACTACACTCCCCGTGCAGCATAGCATTGCTGCTATGGGGTGCCCGGCTTCGGCGCTCGGCTCTCAGAGCCGCGCGCCGAAATGCACTGATCTGTTTTGAAATGTATCACAGGCTGCAACATCCATCAACAGTCCTGCCAGAAGATCTTTGCAAAAGAGCAGGCCTCCCAACTTAGAGAGCAGGCCTCCCAACTTAGAGAGCAGGCCCCCCAACTTAGAGAGCAGAGCTGTACAGAGGCGCCAGTAGGATAAAAGTCACTAAAATGTTTAAAACGTTCGGGATGCGGTGGTGGACCAGCCAACCCAAAACAGACACAGGTACTGTCGAGTCAAGTAATAAATAATTTATTTATATACTCCAAAGACAAGTTGCAACGCCTTTCACGGGCAAAATCCCGCTTCCTCAGGCAATAAACAACTGGAGTGATACACAGCACGGAGTCCAAAATACGCTTGGCACCCCACAGAGGTGCCAAGCGTATTTTGGACTCCGTGCTGTGTATCACTCCAGTTGTTTATTGCCTGAGGAAGCGGGATTTTGCCCGTGAAATGCGTTGCAACTTGTCTTTGGAGTATATAAATAACTTATTTATTACTTGAATCAACAGTACCTGTGTCTGTTTTGGGTTGGCTGGTCCACCACCGCATCCCGAACGTTTTAAACGTTTTAGTGACTTTTATCCTACTGGCGCCTCTGTACAGCTCTACACATCAAGAATCCACCCTTGGTGGAAGGGTGGTACACCCTCTTTTTTCCTCTATCCACAGAGAGCGACGTCTTAATCCTGAGTGGGGACAGGCTTGGTCTCCCCACCTGCCTTTTCAGTAGTTGCCTTGGAGGCAACCCTGGTTTGTAAGTACAATACTTACGTTTCATCATTATCATTCGCACTCCTCCAATACAAGCTACACTATATTGGACTCTCGGTTTTCTACCTTTCAACTTAGACAGCAGGCCTCCCAACTTAGAGAGCAGGCCTCCCAACTTAGAGAGCAGGCCTCCCAACTTTTCAACATACAAAAAAGGGACATTTGAGCCACACCCCTGCCACACCCCTAATCACACCCCTGACACACCCCTACCCATGCATACCATAAAGATTTCAAGTGAAAACATGTTGTTTTATAATTCAAACCACACTGGTCCTTTCTATCCTGGTTCATTTTCCTTCATATTGACATGTAAAAATAAGAAATATAGCAATTCAAATGATGGGAATAAAGTTTAGAGTCAGTTAAATGTATTTTTCAGTAGAAAAATACATTTATTTACACACATCTGTACATGAGTCCTGAAAGAGGGAAAAATAAGGGTGAAAGAGGGACAAATGGATTAGGTTCCCATAGAGGAACCGTGTGAAAATCCGCTCAGCTGCCTGCGCAGGCAGGCAGCCTTTTGACCATTGTTTAGGTTTGCTTGCTGCAGAACTCTGGAAAGGAGACCTTCTGTCAGTTGTGCAGCTTGTGTTGCTGAGGGATTTGCATACATTAGTCATGCAAATCCGTTACCTGCCTTCTTTTGATGACTGGCACTATAAAAGCATTCTGCTCCCAGAATGCTTTGCTGGACATTTCCCTTTCATGGTCTGTTCCTGATGGACACTCCTGGAGTGTCAGCCATTCCCGTTTGTTAAAGTTATCTTAGTGTAATTCGTAGGAATGCACTAGGCAGGTTCCCTAGTGCAGTTAGGATTGCATTATCTGTTTTGCCTGTTCCGTCTGTCTTGTGTTTGGATCGCACAAGCCCTAGCGTTAGCAGCTGTGGATCCTTCTGATAGAGTCTGGAGTGTAGGTTGGAACAGCGGTTGTTTCTGCCTACCTCATTTGTTCTGTCTCCTGGGATCGCGCTAGCCACTTTTCGCTAGCGCTGTGGATCCTTCTGTTCTGTCTCCTGGGATCGCGGTAGCCACTTTTCGCTAGCGCTGTGGATCCTTCTGTTCTGTCTCCTGGGATCGCGCTAGCCACTTTTCGCTAGTGCTGTGGATCCTATCTCTCGCTTGTCCCTGTTTTCGTGTGTCTGTCTTGTCTGCTACGGACGCTTGCTGGAGGCTCGGTGAGGTAACCGTTAAGCAAGCGTTCGCGTCCTCTGTATCATGTTTGTCTGTCGATGGTTAGTTAGGCGTGCTTGTCTCTATTGTGCTTATCACGTGGAGACCGCGCATAACCGCGTGCACTGTTGCGAATGAGTGCGGTGTTCGCGGTTAGCTAGCGTTTGTTATTTTCCGTATCTCTTCATTGTATGATTTGCTGTGCCTTTGCTACCCTTGTGCGCTGTCCTGCTCTGTTTTGTGTCTCTATCGGCAATCGCCAATCTTGTGATTGCGTTCCCACTTTGTTTCCGCTGTTGTGTGTTCACTGTCGCTGGGTGGCGGCTAGTTTGGTGCACACACATACATCCTGTCCCTGTGCTCTTTCTCTTTACGGGCTCTTCAGCCCCGTTTATCGGGTTCTGTACAATTCCCATCTGGCATCTGTGGCTGTGCAGCGGCGGTGTTCGCCTGCACTCCATAGCGCCATCTGCCGGTGGGAATTGCCCTCTGCGGGTGCATAGCACCTAGCCTGGGTTTCCCAAAATCATACGCTGGTGGAGGGTTTTCGTTGTGTCAGTGCGCGTCTTGTGCGCTGACCGCGAAAACGACCCCGCCACCGTTACAAACCGCTCCTCCATGGACAGTTGGGAGCTATGCGAGAGTTCTATACACAGAGGAAGATACTGTTTGCTTGACAGTTGGAAACAGCCTATATTTTCCACAATGCAGCAAGGTTCACAAACAGCAAACTGTCAGGACCATGGACATGACATCACACTGTGGGAGGGGTTTCACCACAATATCAGCCATACAGATACCCCTGATGCTTTATTTGAGAAAAGATTTCTCGTGGGAAAGGGGATATCGGCTACTGATTGGAATGAAGTTCAATCCTAGGTTAAAGTTCCACTTTAAAGAGGAACTCCAATGAAAATAATGTAATAAAAAAAGTGCTTCATTCTTACAATAATTATGTATAAATGGTTTAGTCAGTGTTTGCCCATTGTAAAATCTTTCCTTTCCCTGATTTACATTCTGACATTTATCACATGATGGTACCATTTTTACAGCTGGCAGGTGATGTCGGTGGAAGGAGATGCTACCTGGGATAGGTGGGTAACTATAACCACCTAATAGTGCTATCTGGCAGGAGTTGACAAAGGCCACCGTAGAGGGTGAAAACATCACCTAATGCTGAAACGTGGTCGTGGGACAAAGGCCACCTACTGCTGCTATCTCAGGGGGAGTAAAGGCCACCTTGTGCTGATATCTGGGGGGGGGGGGGGCAACGGCTACCTGGTGCTGATATCTGGAGGGGGGGCAGAGGCTACCTGGTGCTGATATATGGGGGGGGGGACCTCAGACTGATATCTGGAGGCAAAGACCAACTAATGTTGCTATTGGGGGAGGACAAAGGCCAGGACAGGGGTGCTTCATGGTAACTTTTGATCAGAGCCCCATTTTATATAGAACAGACCCTGCTGGATTGCATTATCTCCACCATTCAGTCTACAAAGGAGGCTGAAACAACCTGACCCTGACTGGAAGAAGTGGTCCATGGCTGAGCTCCTTGTCAGGTATTTTATAAGTTAATCATCTGGCCTCAGCTTATCAAGGGGCTTCTATGCATACATAAACAAGTGCTTGCACAGATCTAGGAAAACATCTGTGTCTGAACAGCGGATCTATAATATTAAATGCCTATCACGTTGCTAATTATCTTTCTTTGGTTTACAAAGTTATGAATAATAACTTCATCAAGGTGTTCTCACCATTTCATCTGCTACTTGTCCCAATCCTCCAGACATCTGACACAAGCCTTTACCAGCTTCTGCTTGCCTACAGGGCTGTCAAACCTGCTGTTATTGCACTGCAAAGCATGCCGCAAGCTGAGTATCTGGAAATCATTTGTTGGTTCCTTGGCAGCCGGAACACTACTCAGAATGATAGCATGCACTAGCCTAAAAACCCTGCCCTTTCCCCAGTCTAAAGCCAATGCAAGCCTGCCCATTGGCTGCAAAAGCATTATCTCTATCACCTGATCTTTTAAATAAAAAGAAGGGAAACAGTCATCATATGAATGGATCAATAACTGGCCAGGATAGAGTTTGACCTGTTTGGTGATCTACTGTATTGCGTCAACCAGGACAGAGCATTGCCCATCTTTGTTCCTTATTTCAACAGCCAGACAGGTGTAACCTGGTGATCACTCTTTTCCAGGTGTTAAAATAGGTGTTGCGTGTCCTTGCTGTCCCATTGTGAGAATCTGCTCAGCTGCCTGTGCAGACAGGCAGCGTTTTGACCACTGTTCACGTCTGCATTCTGCAGGTCTCTTTAAGAGAGACCTTCTGTCAGTTTTGCAGCTTGTGTTGCTGAGGGATTTGCATACATTAGTCATGCAAATCCGTTACCTGCCTTCTTTTGATGACTGGCACTATAAAAGCATTCTGCTCCCAGAATGCTTTGCTGGACATTTCCCTTCCATGGTCTGTTCCTGATGGACACTGCTGGAGTGTTAGCCGTTGCTATGTAGTATGCACTCCTAGTGAGTGTCAGCCATGCTACTTCTCGTTGAAGATTAGTTTAGAGTTATTCGTGGGACTGCTCTAGGCAGATTCCCTAGTCTAGTTAGGATTGTATTATTTGTATTGCCTGTTTTGTCTGTCTGTGGGGTGCTAACCAGAGCAGCGGTTGCTACTGGTAGGCCCTTCTGTTCTGTTATTATCTTCTCTGGATCGCACTAGTCTCTTTGCGCTAGTGCTGTGGATCCTTCTGTTCTGTCTTCTGGGATCGCTCTAGCCACTTTTTGCTAGCGCTGGGGATCCTTCTGTCGCTTGTCCCTGTTTTCGTGTGTCTGTCTTGTCTGCTGCGCTTGCTGGAGGCTCGGTGAGGTAACCATTAAGCAAGCGCTCGCGTCCTCTGTTTCATGTTTGTCTGTTAATGGTTAGTTAGGCGTGCTTGTCTCTATTGTGCTTATCACGTGGAGACCGCGCATAACCACGTGCACTGTTGCGAATGAGTGCAGTGCGGTTAGCTAGCGTTTGTTATTTTCCGTATCTCCTTATTGTATTATTTGCTGTGCCTTTGCTACTCTCGTGCTCCGCCTTGCTGTAACCTTGTGTCACGTCTGGCGATCGCACCTCTCGCGATCACGTTCCTGCTTCTTATCTGCTGTGGTGTGTGCACAGTCGCGGGTTGGCAACTAATTTTATGCACACACACACAATCTGTCTCTGTGCTCACTCTCAATCGCTTCTCTTGCGATTGCGTTTCTTCCCTTCGTACAATTCCTGTCTGGCGTGTGTGGTAGGGCAGAGGAGCTGTTCCTCTGCACTCCACAGCTCCACCTGCCAACAGGAATTTCCCTCTGCAGGTGCATAGCACCTAGCCTGGGTGTCCTCAATTATACGCTTGTGGAGGAAATCCGCCGCGTCAGCGCACGTCTGGTGCGCTGACCACGGAGACGATTCCGCAATCGTTACAGAATGTCCAGCCAAACCAAAATTCCCAGGGCAGAGGGAACCTTCGATTTGTTTCAGATGTCATTGCCTGAGGCAAAGGCATATGTGGATCCTATTATAGGTAGCATCGCACACTACATTAAAGCAGTTAAAAAGTCTGTCCTCGTTCCTGACCCCAACCCATATGGAGATTACCTAGATACTGGGTTGTTTGAACCACCATTTGCCTCATGGGAGATTGGGGCCTTGTTGGAAGAGTTTGATTTCGATTGGAAAGCCTTTTGCGATTTTTATATCGCAAAGAGCGCGGATGACCTGAATGATAGTCTCGACTCTATGTACCTTTTGATCGATTCTGATGAATGTGATGAGTGTGATGTGGATCTGGTGATTTATGTGTGGCAGACTATTTTGGACGAATTGCACACACACCAACCAATTATTTCCAATAAAGAGACACCATTGTCACATGATTATTCCTGTCTTTCTGGGGTAAAGCAAGTGAGTTTGGACACTGTGCGACCTGAAATGAATGGGTGTGCCTCGACTGTGGACACCTGCGTGAATTCTGATGGAGTTTCTCCCGTTTGTTTAGAGGTTAAATCTGTGCAATCTGATGCCTGTTTCTCAGATGTTCCTGCCGATTGTAATCGGCGTGAGTGTGTCAGTTTTGTCAATGATTTGTGGGATCCCTTGTCATGTAAAAACAGATCTTCTTCTCTCAGTACTACTTTAAGATCCTCCATCTATGATCTTGCTATGGGGAAAATTCCCAAACTATGCAGTTTCAAGAGTAAAATTAATATGATTCCTCATGTTGTTGCCACAACTTCCCCTAACATGGTTCAGTATGAATGCTCAGACCTAGTCAGGTGTGAATGGGAGCCCCCGTTCCAGAAAAAACAGCTCGAAGCGTTGGCGTATGAATTGGAGAACGATTCAGAGTCGTTTTGTGAGTACTACATTGCCAGAAGTGAATCTATCTTGAGAGCATGTATAAGTTATGCTTCCGCCTTAAGAGAAAAAAAGGGGTGTGAATTTGACTTTGTGAGTCCGCTGATTTGTATGTGGAAAATTATTCTGAATGAACTACGTGTACATCATTCAGGTGACGTTTGTAAAGGTACATTGTCAGCTGGCGTTTCTGAGATCCAGCAATCCAGCCTGGAGACCTCAGAATCCCTGTCTTTGGAGTGTTCGGTTTCGCAACCTAAAGCGATTGTGGATTCGCAAATTTTGCGTTCTGTCTCCTCAGATTCGACATCGTTAGCCGAGTCTAAGAATGAGACAGCACTTTGGTTTTGTGAACCTGATACTGAAGCACCTTTGCTCTGTCCAGAGAAGATGTCTCTGAGCCTGCCCTGTATCATGAATAAAGACATTATGTCCACTCGCATTGACATTTGCGAGTCTGATTCTGAAGTAAGTACTGACTCTCCACCCAGTAATCTGGATGAGTCAATACTACCTTGTTTAAAATCTCCTGCAGTGTCCCTAGAGGCTCGTCAAGGTATTGCAACCATTGTTACCTGTTTCTCTGCTATTTTTGAATTGCAGTCGGGTTTGACTGCTATGGAGGAATTTCCCTGCAGTGAAACGAAACTCAGAAGGCCAGAGTTAGTTTCACTAGATATTTCTGTGTATTCCTGTCCTGATGATGAAATTCAGTCTCAGTTTATGGTGGAACCTTCCCTGGGACATCTGCCCGGTTCACAAAATAAAGTTCAAGCTTTGCCCTGTAACATGGATAGTTTAGAATCCTTCTTAGGAGACTTGAAAAAGGATGTTCCTGAGGTCCTGTCTGACCTCCTGGAGATTTTCGAGTTCCTCCCAAGGGGTGTAGAACTTGTAGGAGACGTCTCCTGCCCCCAAGTCCTTCTGAGGTGTTGCCCACTTCAGTAGGCATTGCTGCCTTGCTGGCTACCTTTTCAGCTCTGATGGAGCTTCACGCCTGTGTAGTCAATGATGATATTATTGTCACAGAGATTTCTGAATTTGTATCCGAGTCTTCTTTTGAAAGTCCAGTGCCTGTGACCTCCACTCATGATGATTCTCTGCCCGGTACTGGTTTTGGTCTTGACGTGCCGGACTCTGAGGTTGGCAGTTCCCCGACATGTTCTGAGGTTTCTCCTGTGCTGGTGTACCCCAGTGTGCTCTGTGACCCAGAAAGCCCAAGTGTGCCTCGGTTACCAGCGTACTCAGATGCTTCCTCGGTGGAGACATGCTCTGATATGGCCTGCCTGCTTGCATGCCCAGAAGTGGTCCCTGAAAGTCTTGATCTTGATGGGTGTCCTTGTAATTCTGAATCCGGATTTGTCATTGGTTCCATGGGGGTTCTTGTTAATTCTCCATGTGAGCCTGGTGATTGTTCTACCCTCTTGGGATCTCTGTGGAGCTTCAAAAGGTTCTGGGAGATTCCGGGAGAGATTTTGCTTGGTACCCTGGATAAGATCAACGGTGGCTTTTGTGTTGTAAGGGACACTTCGAACAGGTATTGTGGCAGGTTTGGTATTTTCGGACGCTCCCTGGAAGGTGGTGGGTATTGTCTGGAGGGTGTCGATGGCTTCTTCTCTGGCGTTCACAGTCCTGATGGGTGTTATACTGAGACTGGTAGTACTGATGGGCATGTTTCGGTGGCTTCTGTTTCCGATGAGGTCGGTTTCGGGTGGACTGACTCTGGAATTGGACCTTGTCGGGTTGCCCCGACCTTCATGAGTCTTCTGTTAGAATGGTTTGGAGATATCAGTTTTGAGGGTCGTCTGGAATTCGACCCTAGAAGGGGGGGTACTGTGAGAATCTGCTCAGCTGCCTGTGCAGACAGGCAGCGTTTTGACCACTGTTCACGTCTGCATTCTGCAGGTCTCTTTAAGAGAGACCTTCTGTCAGTTTTGCAGCTTGTGTTGCTGAGGGATTTGCATACATTAGTCATGCAAATCCGTTACCTGCCTTCTTTTGATGACTGGCACTATAAAAGCATTCTGCTCCCAGAATGCTTTGCTGGACATTTCCCTTCCATGGTCTGTTCCTGATGGACACTGCTGGAGTGTCAGCCGTTGCTATGTAGTATACACTCCTAGTGAGTGTCAGCCATGCTACTTCTCGTTGAAGATTAGTTTAGAGTTATTCGTGGGACTGCGCTAGGCAGATTCCCTAGTCTAGTTAGAATTGTATTATTTGTATTGCCTGTTCTGTCTGTCTGTGGGGTGCTAACCAGAGCAGCGGTTGCTACTGGTAGGCCCTTCTGTTCTGTTATTATCTTCTCTGGATCGCACTAGTCTCTTTGCGCTAGTGCTGTGGATCCTTCTGTTCTGTCTTCTGGGATCGCTCTAGCCACTTTTCGCTAGCGCTGGGGATCCTTCTGTCGCTTGTCCCTGTTTTCGTGTGTCTGTCTTGTCTGCTGCGCTTGCTGGAGGCTCGGTGAGGTAACCGTTAAGAAAGCGCTCGCGTCCTCTGTTTCATGTTTGTCTGTTAATGGTTAGTTAGGCGTGCTTGTCTCTATTGTGCTTATCATGTGGAGACCGCGCATAACCGCGTGCACTGTTGCGAATAAGTGCGGTGTTCGCGGTTAGCTAGCGTTTGTTATTTTCCGTATCTCCTTATTGTATTATTTGCTGTGCCTTTGCTACTCTCGTGCTCCGCCTTGCTGTAACCTTGTGTCACGTCTGGCGATCGCACCTCTCGCGATCACGTTCCTGCTTCTTATCTGCTGTGGTGTGTGCACAGTCGCGGGTTGGCGACTAATTTTATGCACACACACACAATCTGTCTCTGTGCTCACTCTCAATCGCTTCTCTTGCGATTGCGTTTCTTCCCTTCGTACAATTCCTGTCTGGCGTGTGTGGTAGGGCAGAGGAGCTGTTCCTCTGCACTCCACAGCTCCACCTGCCGACAGGAATTTCCCTCTGCAGGTGCATAGCACCTAGCCTGGGTGTCCTCAATTATACGCTTGTGGAGGAAATCCGCCGCGTCAGCGCACGTCTGGTGCGCTGACCACGGAGACGATTCCGCAATCGTTACACCCATTTGAAAAGATTGCCAATAGAGAAAACTTTTGCAAAACATGCACTGTTGGGGAGTCACAAGGACAGGTTTGAAAAACACTGAGCTAGAAACTCAGCTGAGATGGTCCTTAATCACTGCCATTTCTATAGGTGTGTGCATAGTGCAACCGCCCGGAAGAAAGTGCACTCAGTGTGTGAATTATGAAAAGTGGCCAGCCGACTATAGAATGATCTCACCTCAGTGTAATGCTGGTTAGCCCGTATGGGTGTACCAGCTCGCAGGCTTTGTCCCTTTGAGCCAGGGACCCGGCTTGTGGCAGCGGGGATTTCTTCGTTCCTCTCCTCTCGCAGCTGTAGATAGCACCACTTGCTAGGTAACTTAACCAATAGGTGGCTGCATTATTTAAAAAATCCTATCAGAAGGAAGTATGCAAATAGGCTGAGGACCATGATCTTCTGCTCTGTGTCCTATGACTCCTATTAGAATGAAGTATGCAAATTAGGATGAGGATCATGATTCTCTGTTCTCTATCCTATTAGAATAAAGTATGCAAATAGGTTGTGGACCATGATCCTCTGCTCTGTGTCCTATCAGAGTAAAGTATGCAAATAGGGTGAGGACCATGATCCTCTGCTCTGTATTTAAGTGGAGCAAATACATATTTTTAATAAGAATATGAGTAGAATACATTAATCAGTCTCATTTTAAAAGACTGTTTAAAATCATTCGATTAAAAAAAAACAATAACAAGGGTGGTTTAAAATAGGTTAAAATCGCCATAAAGTTGGTACATATTTTATAATTGGGGTATCCAGGTAGAACAAGGGAGAAATTTGTTTGTGATATATCATGGTATCTGGTCCACCAGTTGACATTGATGTAGTTTCCACATCAACAGTTGATGACAATCATGTATCAACATAAAGAATAAAATTGTGAAATGTAAATGTTACTAAATAAATATAAAAGACACAGCTTTATTACTGTTGTACAGGCATAAATGAATGGATACAAATTGTAAAAAACATAATGCTATTAATAGGTATAATGTTGTCCCACATTTTTTAAAAAATCGCTCCTCCGGACCTTCTGGAAGTTTATT
This sequence comes from Hyperolius riggenbachi, assembly GCF_040937935.1. Taxonomy (NCBI): domain Eukaryota; kingdom Metazoa; phylum Chordata; class Amphibia; order Anura; family Hyperoliidae; genus Hyperolius; species Hyperolius riggenbachi. Next base: position 367,829,176 of record NC_090650.1, read on the forward strand.
CTACTTTACTACATACCCTATGCTATAGGCACCTACCTAGCTAACCTATACGGGGGCAACTATGCCTGGCTACCTATACTAGGGGAGAACTATAGCTGGCTTACTATCCTGGGGGCAACTAGACCTTGCTCCACTGGGGGGGGGGGGGGCAATTTTTACACCCTAGTCCTGGGTGCAATTTAGCTAGAAACTGCCCTGTCTTTAATGGTTGGCTAGTGGCTACATTGTAAAGTGTTGTCTCATATCTCAGATTTCTATCTAGCTTGAGGGTATAGTACAGATGGACAATTACTTCAGTGTCAGAACTAGGCCTTTCTATTGTTGACTGCACTGTGAGACAGTGAGACCTTATTAATTTATCATATGTAGATAGGGAAGATGGATATAGAAAGAAAGAAAGATCTGTTACCCTTCAGATATCTGGTATCCTAATTTTTTTGAAATCCAGGTTTAACATGATGTGCACAGTAGGCAATCTATAAACACACCTTAGATGGTAAAATGCCTTAACTTAATATTAGGTGTGGTACTTCCATGGGATAAACCATGAGTTATGCAGGTTGGTAGCAGGTTTCTTCTAGTCACTATTTCATTATTAGAGGTTGCAAAGTATACAGGGTGCAGAGCAGGGATGGAAGACATTTGGTCACTGATCCAGGACAGATTATAATCATTGTTTTTTCTGCTTCACGGGATTCTCTAGCAGAACTGCAACTCCATTATGACATCTAACCAGAACATCATCAAAGGGGATTCCCTGCTTTTTATGGCCGGTTAGATTCACCTACTGCTGTAAGATTCTGCAGAAGTGGATGTAAAGTATAAAGAGAAAAGTAAATGTACTATTGGAGCTGTGAGTGTGAAGGTTATATGTCAGACAGGTATTATAATAGGGTTGCTTTATAGATACGAAATCGCATGAGAGTTTGGTGAAGTGAAGCAAGAAAGGTCATTGAATGAAATTGCAAATATCGGGTCAATAGAGCTCTATACCTAAAGTAGTCTAACAGTCCTACTCAGTAGTTAGTGCAATTCACTTACACAGAACTAGGGACAGCATTGAGGAAGCCAATCCCAAAATAAAGGGTTTCTGTCTCCCCATCGCCATGCTAAATTTATTTGAAAAGACAGAAGGAATTGGTCTCCCCAGCATTTTCCCTGCTCTGTTTTAGGTCTTGTTCACATCTAAAATCGAAATCGCAAACGTTTTTGCGATTCTGTGCGTGATTTTTTTAGCGCCTACCAGTGCTTGCTGGCATGCTGCGTTTTTTTTAAAGTGCTTTTTTAAAGCGATTTTGCAGAGCGATTTTTTAATTTACTCCCTGACGGACTTTAGGAAGTGAACTCTTTGACCTAGAAAAGAATAAATACAATGGGCCTGATTCACAAAGTGGTGCAAACACTTTGCACGCCTGTGAAAAGCTCTTTATCACGCCTAAACTTAGTTTAGGTGTGATAAAATGAAACTCGCGCGAAATCCCGCGTGCAAAGGTTTGCGCGCGCAATGGCACGGCACACGGTGCATTGCGCGCGATGCGCCCATTAAACCCTATGGGCGCTGCGTGCGGAATTGCGCAATTGCGCATGCAAAACTTTGCGCGCGGGACTTTGCGCGCGATAAAGAGCACAAAGCGGTGCTAACTCAGTGGTGAAAAGCTTATCACGCCTAAAGTCTTTTAGGCGTGATAACTGAGTTATCACCGCTTTGTGAATCAGGCCCAATGTAAAATTGCGGACGCAATCGCTGCACAAATGGTACAGTGAGCATTTAGGGCTCTTCCTATACCTTCCATTAGAGCAAAATCGCCCCAAAAATGGTACAGGCACTGCTTTGCATTGATATGAACCTTCTCATACAGATTCATTGCACAAGCGTTTTGTGAGCGATTTTGAAAAAGGCCGAAAAGGCCCTAGATGTGAACGAGCCCTTACAGTGGTTTATCTGGCTGAAGTATAGTGCCTGATTTCTTTTAAATATTTTTTTACTTCTACAAACTCAGTCCTTATTTTAGAGGTAAGGCCCCCATATATACTTAATCAGTTGCTCTCAGTTATAACTGAAAGAAAACTGATTTTCAAAGTAATGCCCATGTTTTCCTATGGCACCTTTCACACTTAATGCGTTTTAACGCATATGGAAAAAAAATGCGTACTAACGCGTACCAACGCGTACTAACACACTAACGCACAGCAACTGATTAAGTGTAAATGGGCCCTAAGGCTTACAACCCGAATTACTGGTGAAGTTATTTTTGGGGCACCTCCTCTTCCTCCATTATAGCTATCGACAGCCCCCATGATATGTGTATTTTTGTCTTTCTGACTAAACAATAGCTTAAATCAATGGAGCACAATAGAGGATGCAGAGGTTGTGACTTCGGTGTCCTTATCCCCCTTCCCCCTCCCCACATGGGCCCACCATGGCTCTCCTTTAACCACTGTATTAGCACTTAGCACTTCAGTTGGGGAAAAAAACCTGCTACACATGCTCTGAATACGGACAATCATAGGAATAGCATTGCATCGCGTTTTGATGATATTGGCCCATAACTTTATCACCAGAGTTATCTCCTAGGAAATAATTTTCTACTTCTCTTTAAACTAACTTTTCAGCATTTTACAACTGAAAAAGTACAATCAAATTTATTCTGAGTATTTTCTTGCCTGCTGGTGGCTTAAAGGCATTTTATGACACGTTGTGAAAATATCACCTAGGACAAAACTCAGGAGAAAAAGTGAATTGCATATAGGCCCTTGTCTGTTGTGACGGAACACAAAAAAACACAGTGGGAAAGAACCCTAACAGTATGGCTTTCCTTGGCAGGTTTGGTACTTACTTTAAATTGCTATGTATAAAGTGCTTAAGGGGCTCCAAAGTAAAACTTGGACTTAAACCCATAGTGTCCTTAGTTACGGTAGTAGCTTTAAAAGACATATGTAGTAGCAGGCGTATGTTATTTATGTTCCCCTTAAAAATGACTTGTGACCCTATTGATTGATTTACCTGTGACACTATCTAAATTCTGATATAAGTAAGTGGTAGTTTGAAGATTAAGTGCACACTTATGATTTTGAGGGCCATTTACTACCCAGTGGGGTTTTAATCTGTGGGCCTGTACACATTGTAGGGCATATCATGGTTGAAGGTGTTATGTTTTACAGTGAGCTGTAGAGTGCACACTTAGGGCTTAATTCACAAAGCGGTGCTAACCTACTTAGCATGTCTAAAGTCTCTAGACGTGCTAACCAGGGTGCTAAGTAGGTTTAGAACCAGATTTCTCAATCAGAGTTTTATTCCTATGCGCGCGCTGTGTCCCATAGGCTTTAATGGGCACGTGTGTAGTGCACGTGTAAAGTTTTACGCGCATAAAGTTTTACGCGCATAAAATTTTGCGAGCATAAAGTTTTGTGCACGAAAAGCTCGTTTAGACGTGCTAAGGGGGTTTTCACAGGCGTGCTAACAGTTAGCACCGCTTTGTGAATCAAGCCCTTATTATAGCTGCTGAACATTCTCATACCTTCTGACTACTGGCGTTGTGCTTATAGTGGTTTTCAGTCATATTCAAGCCATTTTCCAGGTGTTTGCAAAATTAGTAGTGTGGATTTAACCGTATTGCAACCAGGCTGCTTGTTCAGGGTGTATAGATAAGAAACTATTCCTTTTTAAAGATGGCTGCATTAATATTCCTCTTCCTTCAGGATTCATTTAACCACTTGAGGACTGCAGGGCTAAACCCCCCTAGTGATCAGGCAATTTTTAGCTAAATTGGCCACTGCAGCTTTAAGGCCAAGCTGCAGGGCCGCACAACTCAGCACACAAGTGATTCCCCCCCCCCCCCCCCCTTTTCTCCCTACCAACAAAGCTCTCTGTTGGTGGGGTCTGATCGCTCCCCCCATGTTTATTTTTTTTAAAATGAATATTATTGTTTTGTTTTTTTTCTTCAAAACCCCTGTTTCTTTAAGTTTATTCCCTCCCTCCCTCCCTCCTTCCCGCCCCACAGCCGGCCAATTATGGCGATCGGCTGTCATAGGCTTCTGCCTATGAGAGCCGATCGCTCTCTTGTCCCCCATGGGGACAGCCGTGTCACACGGCTGTCCCCATTGCAGCGCTGCACCTAGTAAATAGACGGCGTGATCGCCGTCTAACAGTCTCCCGAGCGGCAATAGCCGCTTGGAGACTGAAGGCGGGGCGGGGCGGAGCTCCGCCCTCCGAGCATGAGATGCGCGCGCACCATGCGCGCGATCTCATGCAAAACAGAGCCCCAGGACTTTACGCCAATTGGCGTTAGGCGGTCCTGGGGCTGCCGCCGCGGCCACGCCTACTGGCGTGACGCGGGCGGCAGAAGGTTAAAGAGGATGTGAACTATTCCACAGGACAGAAGGAAAACATAGATAAATGCACCCTGTATGTATTTAGAGAGTTTAGCCTGTCTAATTCCTCCTCATCTGTGACTCACCACTGTAATTTGATCTCTCAGATGTGTCAGCTCAGGAATCCCCTCTGCCATGGCAGAGCAGCTAATTTGTAAATACAGGATGTTAACAATATGTCTGCTTCCATGGAAGCAGGAAGTAAACACACTGCAGGATTTGTATCAGCTATAACAAAGAAATGTTTTACTTTAAAGGTTAGTATGCTATTACATATCTTTAGAGAAGAGAGGAAGTTCTGAGTTCAGGTCCACTTTAACAATATGCCTGCTTGCATGGAAACAGGAAGTAGACACAATGCAGGTTTATTGCAGGATTTGTATCAGCTGTACCAAATAAATGTTTTCTTCTTTAACCACCCTGGCGTTCTATTAAGATCGCCAGGGCGGCTGCGGGAGGGTTTTTTTTAAATTAAAAAAAAAACTATTTCATGCAGCCAACTGAAAGTTGGCTGCATGAAAGCCCACTAGATGGCGCTCCGGAGGCGTTCTTCTGATCGCCTCCGGCGGCCAAAAGTAACACGGAAGGCCGCAATGAGCGGCCTTCCGTGTTTTGCTTACTTCGTCGCTATGGCGACGAGCGGAGTGACGTCATGGACGTCAGCCGACGTCCTGACGTCAGCCGCCTCCGATCCAGCCCTTAGCGCTGGCCGGAACTATTTGTTCCGGCTGCGCAGGGCTCAGGCGGCTGGGGGGACCCTCTTTCGCCGCTGCTCGCGGCGGCGATCAGGCAGCACACGTGGCTGGCAAAGTGCCGGCTGCGTGTGCTGCACTTTATTTCATGAAAATCGGCCCAGCAGGGCCTGAGCGGCACCCTCTGGCGGTAATGGACGAGCTGAGCTCGTCCATACCGCTAAGGTGGTTAAAGGTTATTATGCTGTTACTTATCTTTTAGAGCAAGGAGGAAGTTCTGAGTTCAGGTCCGCTTTAACCAGCAGAGTTCCCTCCCCTAAAGACCAAGAGTAAGAGCGTCCCCTGCAGTCATAATAATTTATTAGGAGGCTTCCTACTGCCACACAGCGATTCTATTAATTAAAATTGTTATCAGAGAACCTCCTTAATGCTCCTCATTCCTTTCTGCTTAAGTCAGTATTTCATTTCACTTTTATTGCTTCCATCTATGGCAAATTTATGAAAGACTATATTTTAAGTGTCACCTCCAAAAATAAAACTTAGCCCCGGCAAAAGTTTCTTTCTCTCCGTCGCCGTCGGAATTGGTGAATTTGCAGCGCATAGACACAAAGACTTTATTTTCTCTTTTTACGATGATGATTATGATTTGACTTCCTCCCAGAGCTCCAGTTTAATGCAAATAGCACATTCTGAAAATAGCTGCTAGTAAATATGGTAGCTGTTTCATAAAGCAGCGCTGTCATTTTCTTTCAATAAATTTACTGGAATACTTTGAATTTAATATCGGGGGCTTAATTCGTAATGGAAAATGATGTTTGATGGTGTTTAAATGCAAAGTAAGTCACTTTATAAAGCATGGGGCTCTTTTAAGTTTTTTTAACTTCTTGACATGTGTCACAATTTGGAATTCTGTTCTCATGGGATAAATGCCAGATTACATGGTGTAGTATTTTTATCCTCTGTACTTTCACTGTAGAAGCACACAACATCAAAGAGGAGGCAGATCACTCACATCAGCAGAAAATGGAATAGGTCTGTAATATGCGGGCTTTGATCTCCGGTTTTAATAATTATCTTGGCTACATGCATGCATTGAAAGTAAGATTGGAATTAATAAGTCCAAAAGGCATAGGAAGGGGGGGGGGGGGGGGGGGGCGTACAAAATACCAAAGTTTTACTATCTCTACCAAGATAAACTAGGCAATCCGAGCCCATCTGATTGCAATTTGCTCATTTAGGACATGAATGGGTAAAAGGTTATTCCTCCCACAAAGCTCATTGTCACTCTGGAAAACAAAATAGAAACGTCTCTTATTACGCTCTTACGTCTCTCTTAATTTAAACCAGAAGCTCACTTAAACTAACAAGTTACAATTTATCAGCGCTGGTATGGATTTTAGCAAAAGGATGCCGTAGGTGAAAATCATTACATTTGTATGAAAAATCAACACGGCACAAATGTTATCATTAAAAAACTATTCTAATATCGCCCAAGGACAGAGATTTCTTTTGATATGGAAAGTAAAACAGATCTTCCAGACACATGAAGGATTTGCAGACACGGCATTTGGCAGCAGCATTTTAAATGACCGGTCAGTGGAGTGTCTGGATGTCTGCTGCTGATACTATTAATGCAGTTCAGAAATGCTATTTTTGAAAGAAGTCTCCTACTTGCATAAAGATATGCAGGGCCATGTTTGCATATATTAAAATGGATCTGAAGGGTTTTTTTTGTATCCTCGTCTATTGCACAGAGGAGTGATTCAGAAATAAACAGGCTGGGCAGTGCTATAGAAGACTAATGAGACACAAAGTGGTATTTAGCCATACATTTTTTAGATTTTGACCAGAGTAAATCCATTTTAGAAGTAATAGAAGTAGAGGCACTTTCCTTGAAGCAACTGGGTGCTGGGCAAGGAGTTAATGGAATCCTATCCACTCATCAATTTTCAGATGAACAAGTCAGCACACCAAGGTTAAAGACAGATTGTGTAGCTTTAAAGTGTACCTGAGATGGTACACTGTGCCTTATTTATACTTACCTGAGGCTTCCTCTAGCCGGGTGCGGATTGTGGGCTCCCTCGGCCTCCTCTTCGGTCCCTCCGTTCTGACCCTCTGTCTCCCGGTAATCCGTCCAGTCATGGCTAGTCATGGACTTCAGCCAAGCGCACGCCCCCGTCCTGCTCCCATGCCTGGAAGCGTTCTCCTCTTGTGCAGGTGCAGAACACTCCCAGCAGCGGGAATGCGACGAGGGGTGTGTGCACTGCTGAGCCACACATTCACAGAAAAGCGTGGCGGGCTGGATTACTGGGAGGCATAGTGCAAGAACAGAGGGGTTAAAAATCATGGCGAGGGAGTCCATGGTCCTCATGGGGCTGGAGGAAGCCCCAACAAGTAAGTATAAATACACCCTATTATACAAGCTCAGGTTCTCTTTGATGCAGAAGTACATAGTGAAAACCCCACAACTGTTTTGTGGCCTCATAGGATTCCCTTTGACAAGGAAGAGTAAACTGTGGCCATATTCTTCTTTCCTTCCTTCTCCCCCTATGGCACTACAGCCTGATTTGAGCCTTGACCTCCTTCAGTTTCGTGCTCCATCCATCTCTGTTTTGATTTCTGAGGCTTCTCTGAAGGTTTCTTAAAAATTAGGTTTTTACGAGAAAAGCTTATTGCCCAAACCTCAGACTTGAAGGATCATGGTATCCTATTTAGTCTGCAACATCACCTATTTAGTTTGGAACATCACCAATGACCTTTCCGGGAGACGCTACCAGTAGCTAGGCTGCCACTGGCATAGCTCTCATGTTCGCTTGTTCAGGCAAGCCCCACCACTGTGACAAAGTAAGGATACCCTTGGTGGGGGTCTTCTTTCCTTCAGGGATTCCCATTGTACAAATGTCTCCTCATTTGCTGCTTTCAATGACAATGGTCTCAGTTATTCCCAACGATCCCAAATGGAGACTCAGACAGCAATAAAAACCACATCAAAGTTTTAAATTTCATCTTTAGGATTTATTATTTTTTTTATTATTATTATGTAGCTTACCCCCTTTATCTCACGGTCTAATAAACTAATGGTCCACCAAACTGCCCCCCCCCCCCCAACTCCTCACATCTATTCCATTCTCAACTTGATCAATGATCACATAAAATGGGGGGAGGTGCCCCAAAATGTGAGTAATGAAACAATCTTACCTCAGACTGGAGGTTTAAGATAATACATTTATTTGACATCAGAAAGGATGATGCGTTTTGTTCGGACTACCCACTTCTTCGGGTCTACAGTATTATTATTATTATTATTTTTTATTTATATGGCACCAACATATTCCGCAGCGCTTTACAAAGCACAATAAGACGACAAGGGGAACATAGATACACTAACAAAATGTACAACAGAGTTCCAAGCAGCACAAATATTGTGACAAAAACAGTAAACATTAGGAGGAGGACCCTGCCCTTGCGAGCTTACAATCTAATGGGTAGTGGGGGACACACTAGGTAAGGGGGTGGAGGATGGATGAGGCAGTGACCCTTTGCCTCTGATTACATTGTGTCAGATAAGTAAATAAGGGCTATAGAATGTTATAAGCTTGTCTGAAAGGTGTGTTTTAAGAGTGTGTTTGAAGATGCCCAGGTTAGGAGCATGACGTACAGGCTGTGGAAGAGAGTTCCAGATAAGGGATGATGCTTGTGTAAAGTCTTGGATGCGAGAATGAGAGGAGGTGATCAGCTTAGATTCCAGGAGAATTTCTTGGGAGGAGCAGAGGTTGCGGGAGGGACACTATCTTGAGATTAGTGATGAGATGTATGGAGAGCACAACTCATGGAGGGCTTTGTATGATAGAGTCAGGAGTTTGAACTGGATCCTCTGGGTAAAGGGTAACCAATGGAGAGAACGGCACAGTGGGGCTGCATCGGAAGAGTATGTGGAGAGGTAAATGAGACGGGCCGCTGAATTTAGAAGGGATTGGAGAGGTGGTAACCTTTTTTGTGGTAGACCACAGAGCAGGGTGTTGCAGTAGTCTAGGCGGGAGATGATTAAGGCATGTACAAGCATTTTGGTGGCCTCTTGTGTGAGGCCACAGCTTCAACAGCTGCACATATGGACTTGGAGTGCCCAGTTTGTAAGTAGTATTTGACCCAGTTTTGTAAGTAAAATTTTACTCACATATTGTTCCATTGCCTTAAAATGCTACACTATTTGGTGCTCCTGGTGTTCTCTGTTCCCATTCCTTACCCAGTCCCTGAGGTTTGTCACCTGAATGTAATCTTCCCAATGCCCCTCAATGCAATTATTAATCACATGTCTTCTCCCGCCCATTGAATGTTCTGCTCTGCTTTGCCCTGTAGCAGTGCTGGCTACATAGTGAAAAGGTGCTCATATATGCATTGATTTTCATGTTCGATTCCCAGGCAAAATAAATCCCAAATTTTGATCAGTTTTGAGTGGGTAATAGTGACACACTACATAGAACAGTGCAATGTTGTGGTTCAATTCATTTTCAATAGATTACAAGTACCGTATTTCGCGCCGTATAAGACGCTCCGGAATATAAGACGCACCCAAATTTAGAGGGCAAAAACCAGGAAAAAAATACTAAACCTGGTGCGTCCATATTCCAGGAGCGTCTTGTACATGTTGTGTGCTCCTGTGTGCCTCATGTCTCTTCCTGTGTGCCCCATCTGTCCTGCTGTATGCCCCATGTGTTTTTCTATGTGTCCAGTGTGCCCCTTCTCCCCATGAGTACCTGTCTGCCTGTCTACCCCATGTGTACCCTGTCTGCCTGTCTCCCTCTGTGTCCTGTTTCCCCCATGTGTCCTGACTGCCCCTTCTCCCCATATGTCCTCCTGTGTCCGTCTCCCCATGTGTCCTGTCTCCCATATGTGTCCTGTGTGTCCCTTCTCCCCATGTGCACCTTGTCTGCCTGTCTCCCACATGTGTCCTGACTGCCCCTTCTCCCCATGTGTCCTCCGGGGTCAGTCTCCCCATGTGTCCTCCTGTGCACCTCTCCCCATGTATCCTCCTGTGTCAGTCTGTGTCCCTCTCCCCATGTGTCCTCCTGTGTCCGTCTGTGTCCTCCCCATGTGTCCTCCTGTGTCAGTCTGTGTCCTTCCCATGTGTCCTCCTGTGTCCGTCTGTGTCCTCCCCATGTGTCCTCCTGTGTCCGTCTGTGTCCTCCCCATGTGTCTCTCTCATCAGTCTTGTTTCCCCCCTTGTGGCATGTGCCTGGCTCCCCTGCGTGGTGTCCCCCTCTAATTTCCTCCTGCCCCCTCCATCCATGTGTGCATCTCCCCGGTGCCCGCCCCACCCCCCCCCCGCGCGTGTCTCCGATATCTAGCCTTCCTCTCTCCGGGTCTGCAGCTGCGGCGGCTTACCTCATATATGCCGCCGGGAAGACTGCAGACACCCGGCTACTCCATGTGTTCCCTCTACTGCGCGGCTTGTACTGATGACGCAATCAGTACAAGCCGCGCAGTAGAGGGAACACATGGAGTAGCCGGGTGTCTGCAGTCTTCCCGGCGGCATATATGAGGTAAGCCGCTGCAGCTGCAGACCCGGAGAGAGGAAGGCTAGATATCGGAGACACGCGCGCGGGGGGGGGGGGGGGGCACCGGGGAGATGCACACATGGAGGGGGCAGGAGGAAATTAGAGGGGGACACCTTAAGCACGCAGGGGAGCCAGGCACAGCGAGCGCACACACAGGCAGGGAATCCCCAATGGCGTCGGGTCGGCGGTTCATATCGGCGGCGTTCGCAAGTTGGGGATTCCCTGCCTTTGCCGTATAAGACGCAGGGACTTTTTCTCCCTATTTTTGGGGGAGAAAAAGTGCGTCTTATACGGCGGAAAATACGGTATATATCATAGTTGCGTAGTTAGTTTGGTTGAAAAAAGACATCCATCCATCAAGTTTAACCTCCCTGGCGGTTTATTTATTTTGCCAGGGAGGCTGCGGGAGGGTTTTTTTTAAATTAAAAAAAAAATATTTCATGCAGCCAACTGAAAGTTGGCTGCATGAAAGCCCACTAGAGGGCGCTCCGGAAGCGTACTTTCGATCGCCTCCGGCAATCGAAAGTAGCAAGATAGGCCGCAATGTTTCGCTTTCCTCGTCGCCATGGCGACGAGCGGAGTGACGTCATGGACGTCAGTCGACGTCCTGACGTCAGAGCCGCCCGATCCAGCCCCTAGCGCCGGCCGGAACTGTTTGTTCCGGCTGCGCTGGGCTCGGGCGGCTGGGGGGACCCTCTTTCGCCGCTGCACGCGGCGGATCGCCGCGGAGCGGCGGATCGCCGCGGAGCGGCGGCGATCGGGCAGCACACGCGGCTGGCAAAGTGCCGGCTGCGTGTGCTGCTTTTTTCAGATTGCAAATCGGCCCAGCAGGGCCTGAGCGGCGACCTCCGGCGGCATACCCCGAGCTCAGCTCGGGATTACCGCCAAGGAGGTTAATCAGAAAAAAAATGATTACTCTCCAGAACCCAAATGCAGTGTCATAGCAATAGGGGATGCAGAGATTTCGGCTGCATTGGGACCCCTGAACTAGAAGGGCCTACTTTGGACCCTCCTTCGTGTACATATTAGTACACCGCCAGAGAGCTGCTGCTCAAATCCCCGGTGGTGTTAACAACTGTTCCCCCTCTGAGTCGTCGCAACTTTGGAGAGAGAAATCATTTGGGATCAAAATTTCACTTAATTTCCCTGACCCACACTAAACACTATAGCATTACTGCTATAGCGGCAGCTAGTTTCGGCGCTTGGCACTGAGCGCTGTGCACCAAAGAAACCTGTTTTTCCTCCTTCATCTATCTTATTAGCTTTTCATTGAAGCTATGCTGGTAATGAACACCTCTATATGTGCATTGAATAGTAGTAATCCTTAAAGAGAATCTGAAGCAAGAATAAAACTCGCTTTTTCCCTTATATTCAGCAGGGGCATGTGTGCCCCTGCTAAAAAGCCGCTATCCCGCGGCAGAACGGGGGTCCTTTACCCCCCAAATACCCTCCGTTCTGTGCAGAGAGCGCTTCCTTCTTGAGGCAGGGCTAACGGCCACAGCCCTGCCTCTCAGCGCATCTATCAGCGCTGATCGCTGCCTCTCCCCCGCCCCTCTCAGTCTTCCTTCACTGAGAGGGGCAGGGAGAGGCGGAGATCCGCCGCTGATAGACGCGCATGGAGGCAGAGCTACAGCTCATAGCTCTGCCTCCATGAGCAGCAAAATCTACGACCAAGTTGGTCGTGGATTTTGTAGGGGGGATTTGGGGGGTAAAGGACCTCCGTTGTGCCGCGGGATTGTGGCGTTTTAGCAGGGGCAAACATGCCCCTGCTGAATATAAGGGAAAAAGCGAGTTTTATTCTCGCTTCAGACTCTCTTTAACAAACTCCTTACTCTGATTACACCTATCTGACAATGCAGCTGTACTTGGTAGGTTTTGGGGCTCCATTTCAATACAGTGGTTGGGGCCGCTTGTAAAACTTGCCCTGGAGCTCTAAGCTTCTCTGTTACGCCACTGCCCGCATATATCCCAGTTGATCCAGAGAAAGACGAAAAAACTTTGCATAAGGCCAATTGGCTTAGGCCTTAAAAGGAAAAAAATCCTTCCCAACTCCAGATAGCAATCAGATAAATCCCTGGATCAACTCTGCCAGGAATTAATGCCACTCCACTGATGGATTCATCTCCTACAACCTACCTGCTTTAAAGTTTCCTGACATGTCTATGGGTTACAAGAAAAGTTAGAGTGTACAGAAACCACAAAAACCATAACTGTAGCTTGTCATCATTAAGGGCGTAACAATAGACCCTGCAAGGGATGCAGCTGCAGCGTGGACCAGAAGCCACAGGGGGGCCCGTGGGGGGAGAAGCTTCTTTTCCTTGTCCCGAGAGACAACTAAGAACACGGAGAGAAAAAGCTTTCTGCTCTCTGCATAATTGTTCTAGTGACTGCATCTGCTCAGCCACTGATAAGAAATCATACAAAGTATTGTAGGCAAAGATTTGTAGAGAGTCCCTATTCAGTGTGCAGCAGGGTCTTGTGTACAATGCCCAGCCCCAATGTAAGGAATCGCAGAGACACCGACGCGGAGACTAGCGGCATGGCGGCGGTGTCCGTGTGTCAGCCGGCGGCTTCAGCCGTGCGGCTGCAGCATGGTGTCTCATCTGGTCCTTCCTCCTTGCACAGGTGGAGGGCTACGTGTGCGCGCGCTAGGAGACAGGATCTTTATGCTGATAGAAGGGGAGTCAGCTGATCTCGCCGATCAGCTGACTCCAGGGGGTCTCTGGATTGTCTGAGTGGCTGGGGCGGAGCTGCACACCACTCTCGCTACATATATGGACAACCTGTCAGTTGCAGGTTGTCTGCTGTCGTGAATACTTCGTGTGCTAGCGCTCAGACCTTAGACTAGATCCCTGGTGTTGATGCTAAGGACTTCACACCAAGACTAGGACATTGCTTATATTGTATTTGATTTCCTGTGTATGACTCTTGGCTAAACCCTGACACTGATCCTGCTTTCTGACTCTGTACTTCTGCTTATCTGCCTTACCTGTTGCTGAACCTTTTGCCTGATTACCGATTACTATCTTGCCTTACGATTTTGTACCGATATCTACCTCTCTGTTGCTGAACCTTTGCCTGATTACCGATTACTCTCTTGCCTTACGATTTTGTACCAATACTTACCTCTCTGTTGCCAACTCGATTAGTCTGACCCCTCTACTCTCACCAGAGGGCCCTTGTCTCTGGTGAGGGGCTATGTACTGTTAGGGCCCTCCTACTCCTCTGGAGAGGTACAGCCAAGCCTACCAGTACTACTGTTGCACCAAGCACTACATCATTGTATCTCTCTGCTATACTAGTATTATTGGTGATTCTGCAGATCACCACATAATCTGGTATAGAGTCTGCATTATTGGTGATTCTGCAGATCACCATATAATCGGACATTTGAGTCGCAACACAGTACCTTTACACCCAACATCCCTACTCCTCTCCAAGTGTTCTGTACTGAAGTGATGATGGCTGCAGAGCCAGTCCTGCTCTATCAGAGATGGACAGAGTGAGTGTAATAAGCTGAGGCTGTGAGCACACTCATCTGTCTGTTTTCTGTATGCATTTTCTGCACACCATGTGTGTCTGTATGTGTGAAAACATGCACGTTTTATCACAGAAGCTAATGTAATTAATAGAGAAAATATGTGCAGTGCTTCACTGCTGCAAATTGAATAACATTGGTTTTCAGTTTACCTGTGCAGAAAGTGGGGGGTGGCGGGGGGCATCCAACGTTTTGAATGGGGGCCCAGTGACTTTTAGTTACGCCCTTGCATGTCATCATGTTGTCTTGTGGCTGGATTCCAAAGGCGAGGCCTTTCCTTGCCTAACTACCCCCCTCCTACTCCAGAAAAAAATACCCTTCAAAACAATCAAAAAGATAGTACAAGTATTTTGATATTCTTTGTGATAAACTGCATAACATATTTTGTACATTTATCTAAACCACAAACTGAGTGCATTTTTTTTCACTATACACCAATTATTAGCACTCAAAAAACATTAAAAACAACTTTTATTCTGCTTTTTTACATGTAAGAATGGTAAAATGTAATATACAAGTAAACTACATTGCTTGCATTTGCTTTAAATACTAGTCTTGAACCTTTATTTTTCTCCAATTATATAGCAAGTTTAAAATAGAATAGATTGTCATTTCCATGAAAAAATAATAATACTTAACACAGATACTGATATCTGAAGACCAGCAAATGTTCATAAATGAAATGGTCACATAGTTATGGTTCTATTACTGCTCGACAATATTGATGTCTGCCTGTCAATCAAGAAGCAGAGCTGTCGGGTCTGATACATTTTGTGTAGTTCAGCCATGATTTGTTGTTTCATTTATTATTCTGTATTACATGTATCAACCTGCTGCAAATGATCACTTGGCAGATGAGGTTCCTAATCTCCAGAGTTCGGTTTGTTCTAGTCAATATTCCATACACCAGCACTCTATTTGGTCTGTCAATTAAATTGTTTAATTACCTCAGTAGGGATAGAAATGGATGTGATTCTGAAATAACGAGCACTGGGACATCTTCATCTGCAAAAACTGCAACTTTGCTAAGTACATAACTGTGTTACTTTTCTGAGGACTTTAAGAGATTTACACATGACATTAACACTGCGCTGCAGTATTTTTTACACTGGATCATATTGGAGTAATTTTTCTATGTATCCATGTATCCATAGTCTATCTATCTATCTATCTATCTATCTATCTATCTATCTATCTATCTATCTATCCAGGGTTCGAATCTTGGCTCTGCCTGTTCAGTAAGCCAGTAATTCAGTAAGGAGTTCATTGGGCAAGACTCCCTAACACTGCTACTGCCTACTGAGTGCGCTCTAGTGGCTGCCTCGCAAGCGCTTTGAGTCCGACAGGAGAAAGGCGCTATACAAATACTGCCATTATTATCTATCTATCTATCTATCTATCTATCTATCTATCTATCTATCTATCTATCTATCTATCTATCCATGTATAGACACCTTTGATCAAAGAGGCGCTATCACGTATAGACACCTTTTAGGGTAAGTTTTACCTTGTTTTTGATATAGATACTATACACTATTGTTATTATAGAGCCAGATGGTGATCAGTGTGATTATGGTGATTATTATTACAGAGCTCGATTGCGACCAGGCTAATAAGATTTAATATTTTTTGACCGTGCAAGTGCAAGGTCTAATCTATGGAGATTATAACTGCTGGTGCCGGCTGTGTGTGATTACTATTATAGTGCAGGATGGTGATCAGCTAAACCTATAAAACAGCTAGACTATTTGTGAAATGCTTAAAGAAAACCTGAACTGAAAATTAAAAGGCAAAATAAGCATTCACAAGTCATACTTACCTTCCATGTAGTCTACTTTTTAGTGTCTTTCTCCTGTCCCGCGTCCTGTTTGTTCACTGTGATCAAGGGAATTTTCCGTCCTCCATTTTGAAAATGGCCATTACCCATAACAGCTTTCTGGTCAGCACACAGTTAAACTGTAACATCGCCCACTTGAGCCATAGGGAAACATGGACATTACCAGGTGCATCAGTTTTCCTCTCAGCTATAACTGACAGCAACTGATATTTTACTGACAGCAACTGATATATTTCAGATCTGACAAAATGTTGTCAGAACTGGGAGGGATTATTGTCAGAAAAAATGGTGAGCTTCTGAGAGGAACTGATGGCAAGGTAACTATGTAATGTTCATTTGAAGTTACCTCATGTGTTTATTTCAAATATTTTTACTCAGTACAGGTTCTCTTTAAGTGTTTAATGTGGACCTGTGGAGGTGATAGCTGCTGCTGTATCTCAGTGTGGTACCATTTACTTCCATGGGATGCTCATATCAGGGATGAGCAGAAACTACGCCAGTGCAAAATTTACGCATCGTAGTTCGCATCTACGCATCGCAGTTCGCAGGTGAAGTTTCAAAACTACACTTACGAATTTACGCGTAGCGAAGCACTGTTACGCGTAGCTTACGCCCACTATGCGTAGTTAACATGTGTATTGCGTAGTGAACTACGGATGCGTTACTCGCGTCTAATAAAATTTTCTGCATACTGGCATAAGCATCCGCATATACTACGCTTCGCACTACGCGTAATTGCTTATTTTAATGCGTAGTCTACGAAATGCATACGAAGCTAATATTTGATTTCGAAGCCGTAGTTTGGCGAAGCGTAATTGCGTAAAACTACGCATAGTTCCAGCGTAGCGAAGTTGGCTGACTACAATCATCCCTGGTTCATATAGATGTTCACAGCATGAATGAATTTTTGATGTATATTAGGATGGTTATATGGATAAAATTGGGGGAAGATCCATAGACAAACACGGGGGGATTACAGCTGCCCAGAATCCCCCCTCAGACCAGGACCGGTGCAGTGTCTGGGGATATGCACAAGTTGACACCAGAATATCTGCAGGTATCCTGCAGCTCACAGCACTGCCCCCTTTCTTTCCCTGCTACAGTTGACTTTGGATGGAGCAGCAGCAGTGTGTGTACAGAGCATGGAGCAGCAGTGTGTGTACAGAGCATTGAGCAGCAGTGTGTGAACAGAGCATGGAGCAGCAGTGTGTGTACAGAGCATGGAGCAGCTCTTGGGAACTTCACAGAGTCAGGTATGAGCACAGCCCTGTGCCATGCTGTGTGAATGCTTCACTTTCCCCTCCATTAGCAATGTCAGCTGTCCTCATCATTATCTGTATCCATACTGCTCCTGATCGATACCATTGTCGGTCGGTTGGTCAGACGTGCAATTGCATTATGTGTTCCCAGCATGATATTCTACCATTTATTATACTGTATTGTGCATGGCTGAGAGAGACCTTTCAGGAACTTCCCCACCTTGTAAATCCTGGGTTTGCCCCTGAGATCTATGTGGATATATACTTTCGCATGTATGAGTCTCCACTATGGTGGTCATAATGTTGATGTGTCCTCAAGGGAGGTTTACTACTAGCACATTTAGATATGTATCGTATGTAGATGTCTGTATTGTTGATGATATAAGAGGGATCGATAATGGACAGGAAAAAGCTAATAGGTGAAGTATTATTATTTTATATTCCTCCCACTTGCCATGAGGAATTTTTTCATTGTTGATTGTTGTGGCTTTTATATTAGAATTATATTGTGTAGTAAAATACACTCCTTTGTATGTTTTTATTTCTGTTACTCCTTCTTGTACTTTGCCTGAGGAAGCGGGCATCAGACCCCGTGACACGCGTTGCAGATTTTTTGGAGTAAGAAATACATTTATTTTTTGTTTATGATACATACTGTTTTTAACTCATTTTATGCTTCTTTGGTGCTTCTGTAATTTCTAAAGTGATAGAATATCGACTAGGCGGATGGGTGTTTATACCCTATCTTCTGTCTAAGGAGAGAGAGATCTCAGCCCGAGTGGGGAGTCTGGGGACGGGGAAAATTACCCATTTGCGCATATAGTGGTTGCCTGAGGCGGCAACCCATATTTGTGAGTAAATCTTTCCTTACCTAAAGCATTTCTTATACTAACAATAATACACTATTGGGGCTCCCCATAATTTCTTCTTTTGTCTCTACAAAATTCAGAAGAAGGCTCAGCTGAGGTTTTTCATTCTGCACCAACTGAAAAAAATCAGGAGCTGCTCACCAGTTATTATACTGCTACTATTGAATCCATCCTTTACGTCTCTGTTTTCATCTGGTATGCAGTGCAGGTGCAGCAGCTAGCGACAAGTATAAACTCCAAAAATGTATTAGCACTGCGGAAAAGATCATTGGATCGCCCCTACCATATCTTGACCTCCTCCACGCTGCCAAAATAAAGACGAGGGCCACCAGGATTTTACAAACGATTTCTCCCAATTTGGCAGTTGGTTCTTTGAGCCCCTCCCATTGGGCTACAGCTACAGAACCATCCCATCCAGAACCACCAGGTGCAGGAACACCTTCTTCCCCCAAGCAGGCCTTATGCTGAACTCCAATGCTTTCATCCATTTTCATGGTTGGCCATAGGGCCTTTGCAGTCATTTCTGCATGTTTTTTCTACTTTTTTTTTAGTTACCATTCAGTATACTTTATTGGTCCACAATGTCTGAAAGGCATATCTTTTTCATATTATCTTGTGGTAGGACGGGTTGACATGACACTCACAGCAATTCAGAGACCCTTGAGCCCAAAGTTCAAATGTTAAAGGATACCACAACTGAACATGTGTGGTTAAAATGAGTGCAGCACTGTATAGGTTGTAATACGCACATACCGACTGTTCCTCCCTCCCCCCTCCGTCTGCCGCTGTTCACACTCTATACACCCCGGTGTGCAGCGACTTGCTTGACCTCTGCCCCGGACATACTGCGCCCTGTGTGCGCAGTATGTCCTTCCCCCTTCACTTCTGGCCGTCGCACATCGCGAGGCTCAGAAGCTGCTGTCCACTCTGCGCTGCGTGTGCGCTCCATTACACCGAACGTCACATAATTAGCATGTGACGCTCGGTGTAATGGAGCGCACACGCAGCGCAGAGGGGACAGCAGCTTCTGAGCCTCGCACTGTGCGACGGCCAGAAGTGAAGGGGGAAGGACATACTGCGCACACAGGGCGCAGTACGTCCGGGGCAGAGGTCAAGCAAGTCGCCGCACACCGGAGTGTATAGAGTGTGAACGGCGGCAGACGGAGGGGGGCGGGAGGAACAGTCGGTATGTGCATATTACAACCTATACAGTGCTGCACTCATTTTAACCACACATGTTCAGTTGTGGTATCCTTTAAGGGCTAGAAAGAGAGTACTGCAAGAAGCAAGAGCCTGTACTTCAGAGGTAACAACACATAAATAGAGGCATCATTTAGGGCAGTGTTTCTCAACACGTGGTTTGTGTACCCCAGGGGAGACCACAGCAGGGGGTATGCAGCCAGGAGGGGACCCAGCGCAAAACGGGGAGCATTTACACACATGGTAGCAGCAGGGACGGGGGTTCACTCCCCCCTCCCTCACCTTGGGAGGGGGGAGTCAGTGCTTCCCCCTCCGACACTCATTAAAGTGGACCCAAATTAAAAATACAAGATTTCAGAAATAAAATCTATTTTCTAAATTATAATAATAAATAGCAGCCTTTTTTCAGCTGCATGATGACAAATATAAAATATTTCACATTTATTGGAGGAACCTCTCCCTTCCTTTCAAATTGCCGGGATTTTTCTGGCAAACTGGTGGAGTAGATGGTGTCCAGCAACAAAAACAAAACACAGGCTGCTACTGATGATGTCACGGGTAGGTGATCTCAGCTTGTGTGAGATTTCACATAGACGACGCCCCTGTGAGGGAGGGTAGCTGATGACAAACACACCCATGATCTAAAACCTCCTACTAAGCTCAGAAGTAATGGCTACCACCTGTATAACTCTAGCTATGAAAAGAGAAGGGTGAAAAGCATGCACTGAAATAATCATAGGTTTGAAGGAGTGTTTAATTATCTTTGTATGTGTCAGAGTGGTGCAACTAAATATTTTTAATTTAAAAAATGTTTGGTTTGGGTCCGCTTTAATAGCAGCAGCGGTGGCGGCATGGTAAAAGGAACACAGACTTATTTTCGCGTTCCACGCTGGAGGTCTTTCTCTGTCAGCGATGACGCTACTTCCTGTTTATCAGGAAGTAGCGTCAGGCTCAGAGAAGATCGGACCTCCGGCGTGGAACGCAGAAGTAAGTGTGTGTTCCTTTTACCATGTCTCTACCACTGCTGCTACTAATGAGTGTCAGAGGGGGTATATATATACATATATATATATATATATATATATATATATATATATATATAGATAGATATATAGATATATATATAGATATATAGATATATATATATACACACACACACACACACACACACACACGTGGGGGGATACTTGGCTGTCACTGAATTGCGATAAAAGCTATGGACATGTGAGTGTGCAGTTTTAAAGCCAATGGGTACCGTTTCAAAAAAGAAAAAGTCATATACTCACCTAAGGAGAGGGAAGGCTCGGTCCTAATGAGCCTTCCCTCTCCTCTCCCGATGCCCTCGGTGCTGCGCTGGCTCCCCCGTTCGCGTCCGCCACCGCAGGGACTTCGGAGGTCTTCGGGAGCACTCGGGCTTCCGAAGACGGGCCGCTCCATACTACGTACGCGCGAGCGCGTCATAGAGGGCGCTCGTGCATGCGTAGTATGGAGCGGCCCCGTCCTCAGGAGCCCGAGTGCTCCCGAAGGCTTCCGAAAGCTCCTTTCGGCATGCGGAAGTGGCAGTATTTGACCGATCTGGTCGAATACTGCCACGGGGGATCCTACGCGGGACCGTGCACCGGGAGAGGAGAGGGAAGGCTCATTAGGACCGGGCCTTCCCTCTCCTTAGGTGAGTATCTGACTTTTTCTTTTTTCAATCGGTAAACATTCACTTTAATGTTTTATTAAACTGTTGGACGGTTTTACGCTATGGGAGCCTTGTGCTTTTATTTTGAGGTGAATGGCTGCTTTATGAAGAAACTGCAATACTGATTAAGCTGTGGATCATTAGAGTCTGTGGATAAGGTTGAGTGCCCAGTCTTGAGGGTGTGGTGGAGGTGTGTTCACTGAAGCTGATGCAATAGAAGTTGCCCATTTTTAAAGCTTGAAGACACATATGGGGCTTGATTCACAAAAGAGTGCTAACTGTTAGCACGGCTGTTTTCGCGCGAATTTTCGCATTGCGCGTGATCGCGAATTTTCGCGCTAAACGATAACGGTTTTGCGTGCAAACGCGAATTTACGTGAAAACGTTATCGTTTAGCGCGGAAATTCGCGATCACGCGCAATGCGAAAATTTGCGCGAAAACGGCCGTGCTAACAGTTAGCACCCTTTTGTGAATCAAGCCCATGGACTCTTAATGCTTATACAGATCTCAGGGCATACTACTGTGTGTTTATGTGCAAGGACTTTTCTTAAAGCTGCAGCACATTTTTTATGATTATTAACCACTTAAGCTCTCAGTCGTTTTCACTTTATGCATCCGAGCAATGTTCACCTCCCATTCATTCGCCTATAACTTTATCACTACTTATCACAATTAACTGATCTATATCTTGTTTTTTCCGCCACAAATTAGGCTTTCTTTGGGGGGTACATTTTGCTGAGAGCTACCTTACTGTAAATGCATTTTAACAGTAAGAATAAGAAAAAAACGGAAAAAAATTCATTACTTCTCAGTTTTCGGCCATTATAGTTTTAAAATAATACATGCCACCATAATGAAAACCCACGTATTCTAATTGCCCATTTGTCATGGTTATTTCACCATTTAAATTATGTCCCTATCATAATGTATGGCGACAATATTTTATTTGGAAACAAAAGAGCATTTTTTCCGTTTTGCATCCATCACTATTTACAAGCTTATATAAAAAAAAAATATAGAAATATTTCATCTTTACACAGATATTTAAATAGTTTAGACCCTTAGGTAAATATTTACGTGTTGTTGTTTTTTTTATTGTAATGGTTTTGTTTTTTTTATTAAACATTTTACGTGGGTATTTTTGGGAGGGTGGAAAGTAAATAGTGTTTTATTTAGGGAAATATTTGTGTAGTGTAATTTTTTTCTACTTTTAGATGTAGTTTTACTCTATGGCCACAAGATGGCAACCTTGAGTTTGTTTACATGACGTCACTCTAAGCGTACAATGTACGCTTAGAGGGACATAGAGTCAGAAAAAGCGAAGCTTCTGAGAGATCAGGCACCATAGCCCATGATCAGTGATCAGGCACCATAGCCCGATTCATTGATTCCTGGGCTACATAATCCGCTGCCGGGAGTGCGCGTGCACACGCGCGATCAGCCGTGGGAGCGCGCAGGAGCGCGCATGTCCTCCTTGACGTTTTTATACGTCAAGGAGGACAAAGTGGTTAAGAGAGAACTAACCACCACAAATCGATCAGTATTTTTAGCGTTAATTCACTAAAGAAGCTTGCCTTATTAACTGGTTCCGGACCGATGCAGTCTGAATCTACGTCCAGCAAGTGGTGCTGCCGCTCTGACTTGACATAGATTAAATGTCCTGATAATTGGTGTGCTACTGCCGATACCGCTGATCTTGCCGCTCTGAACCCGCCGAAATTCGCTCATTCTGCCACCTGTAAGATGGCAGAGCACTGCAAGCAGGTCAGGAGCCACTTTCATTGGCTCCTGACCGCGTGATCACGAAGAGCCAATCACATTGGCTCCCATTGATAGTCAGCGTCAGGAGCCAATGAAAAAATCTATTAACCCTTCGCACTCTTGCATGCAAATGTTCAAACAAATGCATTCACAGATTCACTCATCCAGGCACAACTGTTATCCCTACAGCTAAATTAAAAGCGGGGGTCTTAGTTCACAGAAGAATGCATTCTTATGCTTAGTCACCTATACTGCGCAGAAGTACCCAGGTAAACATAGGTGTCCTAACTCTGGCCCTGTAACATGCATAGTGCAGAAATGCAAACACATTAATTGCATCAAACCTATCAATGGATTAGGAGCACACATCCTGACGTCCTCTCCTGGGACAGATAGTGCATCTTACCAATCGCACAAGGGAGCTAACGTAATGTATCCATGTGCACCATGCACATACACCAGCATAAGCTGTGTGCATACTGACAAACACATACAGGGGAAGGAGGGAGTGCACTGAATTAGACCCTAGCCACAGGGGTCAGTAACAAGAAAAAATACAGATATCCAGGCACATCGCATCTAGTTAGGACATTAAATAAGTTATTAAGGAAAGGCAGGTGCTAAAGGGGGTGTGGCTAGAAAACGGCAAAAATCTATTAATCCTTCGCACTCTTGCATGCAAATGTTCAAACAAATGCATTCACAGATTCACTCATCCAGTCACAACTGTTATCCCTACAGCTAAGTTAAAAGCCGGGGTCTTAGTTCACAGAAGAATGCATTCTTATGCTTAGTCACCTATACTGCGCAGAAGTACCCAGGTAAACATAGGTGTCCTAACTCTGGCCCTGTAACATGCATAGTGCAGAAATGCAAACACATTAATTGCATCAAACCTATCAATGGATTAGGAGCACACATCCTGACGTCCTCTCCTGGGACAGATAGTGCATCTTACCAATCGCACAAGGGAGCTAACGTAATGTATCCATGTGCACCATGCACATACACCAGCATAAGCTGTGTGCATACTGACAAACACATACAGGGGAAGGAGGGAGTGCACTGAATTAGACCCTAGCCACAGGGGTCAGTAACAAGAAAAAATACAGATATCCAGGCACATCGCATCTAGTTAGGACATTAAATAAGTTATTAAGGAAAGGCAGGTGCTAAAGGGGGTGTGGCTAGAAAACGGCAAAAATCTATTAATCCTTCGCACTCTTGCATGCAAATGTTCAAACAAATGCATTCACAGATTCACTCATCCAGTCACAACTGTTATCCCTACAGCTAAGTTAAAAGCCGGGGTCTTAGTTCACAGAAGAATGCATTCTTATGCTTAGTCACCTATACTGCGCAGAAGTACCCAGGTAAACATAGGTGTCCTAACTCTGGCCCTGTAACAT
This sequence comes from Hyperolius riggenbachi, assembly GCF_040937935.1. Lineage (NCBI taxonomy): Eukaryota > Metazoa > Chordata > Amphibia > Anura > Hyperoliidae > Hyperolius > Hyperolius riggenbachi. The sequence goes on from NC_090650.1 coordinate 367,853,355, forward strand.
GCATAGTGCAGAAATGCAAACACATTCATTGCATCAAACCTATCAATGGATTAGGAGCACACATCCTGACGTCCTCTCCTCGGACAGATAGTGCATCTTACCAATCGCACAAAGGAGCCAATGAAAGGCTGTCTGACTGGCTGTCACTCTGCCGTCATAGAGATGGCAAAAAGAGAATCCTGCGGTGATGGTGCAGGGTCGTGACCGGTGAGAGCGGCAGGTATGTGTGGCGATTCATCAGGAATCAGCGTTTTACCATACCAGCAGTCTGTGCTCCTTAAAACGGACCCAAACCAAACATTTTTTTAATTCAAAATATTTAGTTGCACCACTCTGACACATACAAAGATAAGTAAACAATCATTCAAGCCTATGAGCATTTCAGTGCATGTTTTTAACCATTCTCTTCTCATAACTAGAGTTATACAGGTGGTAGCCATTACTTCTGAGCTTAATAGGAGGTTTTAGATCATGGGTGTGTTTGTCATTAGCTACCCTCCCTCACAGGGGCATCGTCTATGTGAAATCTCACACAAGCTGAGATCACCTCCCCGTGACATCATCAGTAGCAGCCTGTGTTTTTTGTTTTTGTTTTTTACCTCCTCCACCAGTCTGCCGGATTTTGTCCTGACAATATGAAAGGAAGGGAGGGGTTTCTCCAATAAATGTAAAATATTTTATATTTGTCATCATGCAGCTGAAAAAGGCTGCTATTTATTATTATAAGTTAGAAAATAGATTTTACTTCTGAAATCTTGTATTTTTCATTTGGGGCCACTTTAAGGGGGCAGAGACTGCTGGTACGGAAGTGTTTATGGTGTAAAGATACGTTTTCACAGTGAGAGAATTATCTTATCCTCCAGTCCTTCTCTGTAGTTATTTTCACTTGCAGATAATTAACAGCCTGTCTTTAGAACTTTAGAATTCTGTAGTTATTTTAAGGATTGAAGCGTTAACTTTAGAGATCTCTCCTTAACTTAAAGTGGATCCGAGATAAACTTTTACTCATTGCATAATTGCACTCCTTTCATATAGTTTAAAGGGCATTCCTCAAGCCAAATACTTTTTTTGTTTTAATACTCTAATTCCCTATAAACTAAACAAGCCTCGTCCACAGCTCCTTTTGTGCCTTGGCACTGTAGCAAGGGCTTATGGGAGCTCAGTCTGGGCAGGAGGAGGAGGAGGTTACTAGCCATTGATTTCAGAAGCAGAGGGGAGGAGGAGAGGGGACTGAATTTACACACAGGCAAGCTGATAGCATTTCCAGCCTTCAGCCTGTGACAATGTGACACACAGAACATGGCTGCCCTCGTTGTATCACAGGAATAAATAATCATAAACTTTTGAAGCTGTTTCCAGCTAGATATGCGGTGTAAACTATCTAATCTTTAGATAAGATATATAGACAAGTTACTTGTTATAGTTAGTTTTTCATCTCGGATTCGCTTTAAAGTCAGAAAAGTTACGTTTAGGTTTGCCTAAGGTAAATTGTTTAGTGAATACTACATGCCTTATCACCATGGTGATAACACTAGAAACAGCTCAGAAACGTTATTAAAGACAGGAGGTAAGCTTAGTGAACTGAGGCCATTGGGCTGAGAGCCCTGCCCTTGTGAGCTTACAATCTAACGTAATAGGAAGGAAACAAGCGGTGGAGTAGTTTACAATATGTAATATACAATATGTATACTTAGAAGCAGTGTGTTATGTTTAGTGAGCAGTACAACTTGGCCAGAGGTTGAAGAGGAATGGCCTGTGTAAGAGCTTATGCTTGTCGGAAAAAGTGAGTTTCGAGGGGCCGCTTAAATATTTCAAAGGCCGTAGAGTTATAGATGTGTTTTGGAAGGAGATTCCAGAGGACGGGTGAGGCACATGAGAAATCTTGTATATGTGAATGTGAGGAAGGGATTCTAGAGGACAGAAGAAGGTTGTGTGCAGATCTGAGATTGTGGTTGGGGCTATGTCTGGAAACTATTGAGGAGATGTACAGGGGAGAGATATTGTGGAAAGCTTTGTAGGTTAGGGTTAAGTGTTTGACATGGATCTCTAGTTAGTCTAGGCCTCTATGGATTTTTCAGAATCCCTGCCCTACTTACCAAAATACAATGTCAGTACATGTGGATGCCGATGAACTCAGAAGTTATTCAGCGGATTTTTTTTCCAATTAAAGTGGATGTGAGATCAGAACTTCCTCTTTGCACTGAAATATTAGGGACAGGAAAAAAAATGTCTTTGTTGAAATGCACAGAAATCCCCCCAAAAACCTGAAAATTTACTGGATGAACTTTCAGGGAGCAAGGGAAGGGTTAAAGCATCTGTCTTTCCTGTACAGCCAGTACAGCTAACACTGAGGCACTGTGAGTCATGCCTACTGATAACACACTTGTTACACTCAACTGTAGCTAAATAAACAAACACAGCTCAGTGCAGCTGATTTCTACAACATTTCTATGTGGAATAAACACATTTCAGTCTGTTCTTTGCAAGAGCTTGGGTGTGTCAACTTTAAGATTGTTCAGGCAAAAGAACCAACTAACCCGAGTCAATGTAGATCATTCGGATCCAATGTGAATCCCAGGTGGACTAATGCTTCTAACACTTCTAGGAGCTCATCGGTTAGAAACAACCTATTCATACAAATTAAGAAATCCACATTTATGTCCACAGATGTCTTTTTACACAGCAGAAACATTTCACAAAGCACATAAACACCATGTTATTTTATTACATTTAATATTCTGTGATTGACTTTACAGAGGAAAACAAAGCAATAACTAAAATAATAACATTTCTTTCATTTAATTGAATGCAGTGACATTCATAACAAAATGACAATAATCTACCTAAATCAACTTTTTGCTCTTGTTAAAGTTTTTTTTTTTTTTTTAATCCTTTTTAATTTTCATGTTTGACAAAGGAATACAGCTGACGACAAAAGACATTGTAATTTTCATATTGCTCAGTGTTCATAAAACATCACTAATATGATTTCTACCTTCCCTTTGTTCTCAATTAAATTAAATGTTTCACTACAATTAATGCCTTCTTAGACTTTGGTTTTTCATTAAAGGTTCCTCTCCCCTCCGCTCAAGAACATTTCATATCCATTTTTTTTCCTAAGAACCTAGGCTCCAGCCGCTCCAGTGAATGTTTCATTATGCCTGCTAGCCATAAATATAATTGTGAACCAATATCATTTTAATTGTTTCACTTATAACTTGTTTTAAATGATTCAACAGTCATCATGAAAGATAAGTGCTCTTGTAGCCTGCAGGCTTTAGAGTCATAATAGCAAGAGGCGATGTAACAGAATATCGAAATAATGAAACCATATGCACAAGATAATGACAAAGCACTTGTATGGCTGCTAAGATAAATGAAAAAAATGTAGATCTTCTTTGGCCCGAAACATCCATTCCCATCCACGGCATCATTTCAATCATTAGACATCCCAAACAAATTGATGGAGCAAGACAGAGTGCAAGAGACACAAAAAAAAAATACAGCCGTGCCATGTTTAGATTTACAATATGGCCGTAATAATTGCCTTGGTTTCTATTGCTATTGCCATGGATTGTAAATAATGGATCTAACAAGCTTTACAAATGCTCTCGTTAATAATCAAAAAAGATGGCACTCTCTCATTGAAGGGGGGGCATATAAATTAGAGTTAATTACAGGAGATAATTGCAACAACCAGCTTTTGTGCTTATGTGTGTGGCTGATGGATGCATTCAACCAATGCTTCTTTGTGTCTTTAAATTTAATAAGCAAACAGCCTTTTTTTATGTTTGCAGTTTACTGGCATTTCCTGGCTCTGGCAGGAGAAATATGCGATGGGAGGGCTTGCTAATGGCAGAACATAATCACATTAATTAAAATATAACTGCCATTAAAAGATTTGTAATATGAAATTAGGGCATGTTGTGAACGAAGAGTATTGGGCTTAGAGTGCATATTACAGCCATTACTCTGTGCTCTCCGCGCAGCAGTGAGTAACCTCACGTGTCATAAATGTAATGTATTAGCCTTGTTTGCCTTGAAATCTAGGGTTTTTAGTTTCCTTATTAAAATGTAAACATTTTGCTCGCACCACTTCAGCGGGTTCACAATAAAGTCAGTGAAAGCTAAAACCCGCAAGTAAGTATTAATATATCCTTAAAAATTGATTTTTCCAAATGCTTATGGTCGGCCACTTCTCTCCGGAATTATTTATGCCGTTGTTTAGAAAATAAAGAACACACGGGGACACATTTATAAAGGGGGAAACGGTTCTTTGAACATTCACTGTCCCTTAAAAGAAAAATACAGCGAAGTTTCACGGAAGCAAACAATGAATAAAAATAACATTTGCAATTTACTCATTTTGTTTTTCGTTTTTGCTTTGAAATGTTGTTAGCAAAAGAAGTTGGTGAAATTCCTAAAACTGTTCATTAAGTTTAGTTCTTAGACTTTGGCCAGATATTGATGGTTCTCCCACCATGTTTGACCGATACTTCAAGAAACAATAGCAAAGTTCAGTTCAGCACGGCCAGTTCTAGCTAAAATGGGGCACTGGGAAAAATTTAACAAGGCCCCCACCACATACATGAAAAAAGGTGCCTGGAAAAAAGGGTGGAGGGGATTGCTTCTAGTAGAATATTACTAAAATTTGCAATATTCTACTAGAGATGGCCCGAACCTCCGATTTTCGGTTCACGAACCGCGTTCGCGAACTTCCGCAAATGTTCGCAAACATGCAAACTTTTGCGAACCGCAATAGACTTCAATGGAGAGGCGAACTTTTAAAACTAGAAACATTTATGCTGGCCACAAAAGTGATGGAAAAGATGTTTCAATGAGTTTTAACATCTGAGTTTTTGCATGGCAGAGTGGGATAGACGCCAAAAGTCCCGGGGAAAAAATCTGGATTTGACGCACAGCAGGGTGTAAGGGCAGAAATCACATTGCATGCTAAATTGGGGGCCTAAAGTGCTTTAAAACATCTTGCATGTGTATACATCAATCAGGTAGTGTAATTAGTGTACTGCTTCACACTGACACACCAAATTCACTGTGTAACACACCGTAAACAGCTGTTTGGGTAGTGATGGCCGTGCTGGACTGGTGCACACCCTGGCCAGAGTGCAGGCCATGGCGGTTTTCCAACCCATATGGTCGCTGGGCTGAGGTAGCTGAATGACAGAACAACAGTGACTGAGTGCCAAGCTGATCGAATTTGGTTTGTCCATAATGCAGCAATGACCTTATTATCTTTTTTCTTGGGTCAGGTGTGCCCCCCAACCCCAACACACTAATATAGCTGTCGGTCATTGTTTCATTGTGATGTGCAAGCCCCTTCACCATGGCAAGGTAACGATCACGAAGGGGAATTGACACATGTACATGCCTTTTGTTTTGTTGTTGCAGCCACAGTGCAGGCAGAAAAATTAGGCAGGCATGTACACGCACCAGAAAAATTATTATAGCGGCCGCTGCTATCAGCAGCCTTAAAAATGTAGGAATCCGCCTGGAGTCCTGGTGGACCCTGTTGGTAGTGGCGGAGAAGGCAGTCAAGCGGCCTGCAGGCAGAAATGCTGTGTGGGGACCGACTTAGTCTTGTGGCAGGCAGTCACACAGCGTGCAGGCAGAGATGCTGTGTGTGAGGACTGACTTAGTCTTCGGGCAGGCCTGAGCGTGCTTTGCAGACCAGGCATCCGTGGTCAGATGGACCCTTGACCCAACGCTGTGTGCCAGAGATGTCACCACTCGCCTTTCAACATCACGGTACAGTTTAGGTATCGCCTTTTTTGAGAAATAATTGTGGCCCGGTATCTTCCACTGCGGTGTGGCTTTGCTTTTGTGTGCTGCTTTTCCTCAGGTGGTCATCCCATTGCAGTTTGTGCTTTGTAATCATGTGCCTTCGCAAGGTAGTTGTCCCTACACGGGTCCATTTTCGGTGGCAGAGAGTACAGATGGCATTGCTGTCATCTGAGGCAGACACACAAAAAAATTTCCACATCGCTGAGCCCTGGGGTGATGGCATTTTGGTGGTGGCGGCCAACTGAGTGTTAAGTGGGGTGCCAGAATCAGAGCAGGAGAAGGAAGATATGTCACGCTTCTGTGCGTAAGCTGAGAAAGATGAGGTGTTCTGTGTTAAATAGTCAACTACATCCTGACAATATTGCGGGTTGATGGCACATGCCTTCTTCTGAACAATGTACTTTGGTCGAGGGCCGCACGAAATCATGACAGCGCGACCTCGAACAGACCTGCCAGGTAGCCTGCCCCTGGCTCTGCCATTTGTTTTGTCCCTATTGGGGGGGATGAAGTGAAAAGTGTGCACTGACTTGACTAATACAATGTACGGTTACACAGGTGCAGTGAACAGGTTGCAGTGACGGCTGGTACAACAATGTGTGGTTACACAGGTGCAGTTAACAGGTATGCACGGACTAGTATATAAAACAGCGTGCGGTCACACAGGTGCAGTGAACAGGTATGCAGTAACTTCTGGTACAACAATGTGCAGTTACACAGGTGCAGTGAACAGATTGCAGTGACTGGTATTACAAATGTGCAGCTGTCACACACACAGGTACCGTGAACAGGTGCAGCGACTGGTGGTGGTATATAAAATTGCGTGCGCTCACGTAGGTAGGTAGGTGCACTGAACAGTGAACAGGTGCAGTGATTGGGATTACAAATGTGCAGCTGCCTGTCACACACACACACACACAGGTACCATGAACAGGTGCAATGACTGGTGGTATTAACAATGTGTGCACTCACATAGGTAGGTAGGTAGGTAGGTAGGTGCACTGAACAGTGAACAGGTGCAGTGATTGGCATTACAAATGTGCAGCTGCCAGTCAAACACACAGGTAGTCACTGAATGTGCTTGGTCTGGCAGTGGCACAGTAGGAATTACCAAGGCTGTCTATGCAACACAAGTGTCTGTGGGACACACACACACAAACAAAATAGATCACAAGAAAAAGATAAGCTCTCAAAAGAGCTGTTGAGGGATGCTTTTTTTTAGCAATACGAATCAACAAGGAGCAAGCTAACAAGCCTACAAGAGCCTAACTAAGCTTTACCTATAGCTCTCTCTCTGCAGCAGCAGCAGCAACTCTCCCTTCTCTAATTACTGCAGGCACACGAGTTAGTCCAATGTCTGATGCTGCCTGCCTTTTATAAGGGAGGGTGGGGCTCCAGGAGGGAGTGTAGCCTGATTGGCTACAATGTGCCTGCTGACTGTGATGTAGAGGATCAAAGTTGACCCTAATGATGCACTATGGGGGCGAATAAAAAAAGTTTTTTTGTGGTTCTCCGTGATCGCAAACACCGGAAGTTTGCAGGTTCCCGTTCGCCAGCGAACAGTTTGGGCCATCTCTATATTCTACTGCTGGATTCTGATAGTAAAATATTGGTGATCTTAACCGATGTTTTACTATGGCTAAACGTAAATCTACCCTCACACAGAACCCTCCTCTACCGTGCCTAACCCTAACACCTCCTGGTGGTGCCAAATCTTAGACCTCCCTGGTGCTGCCTAACCTTAATACCCCCTCCTTTTGGATCCTAACCCCACCTAGTGATGCCTAACCCCTCCCCCCTGTGCCTTACCTTAACCCCCCCACTGTAGAGCCACGACTTGGGACAAAGAAGGTAAATTTCAACACTTGAAGGTTTCCCATAGAATCGCGTGACACGTCTGCTATGCAATGCCACAATTTGAATATCTGCTTCTGCACGCCTCCAGGCACCTGAAATTTATTTTCTTTGCCACAAATCACGGCTTTGTGGCTGCTCCTACTGGTGCCAAAATGTACCTCCTGTGCTGCAAATCACGGTCATTATAATAGCGGCGCTTTGCAGCAAAAAAGGACTTCTTCAGTATAGTGGTGTTTGGTGCCCTTCCCATATAGCAGCTTTAGGAGGCCTTTGCACCCCTTCCCCATGCGTTCCCATTCATTGATCTCCCCTCTAACTATTGGTGGCAAGAACGAGTGTAGGAGCAAGCGCAGGAGCGAGCGAGAGTGCACAACAGTAAGGGCCATAGTACCTACGTCCCTGCAAGGTGAAGGGGGATTTTGCAGGGACATAGATACTTGTCCCGAGGGAGGGTAAGTGGTTAAATCACAAAGAGCAGATTTCATTTGGAAGTGATTCTTCCTGTTAGAGGACAGAGACTGCAGATTTTGGTCAACCATGAGATGAATACTCAGCTAAGGCATATGGCAACATTATAATGTCCATGTAGGTAAACAGACATAGCTGGCAGCCTGGCACACCGTATTTATACCGTAAGTGTAGACAATTTTTTTTTTATGTGCAGTATAAATACACCAATGTTTTAGAGTGTTTGAAGACACCCATAGGGTGTAAAAGAAAAGGGCTGGCTTTTTTTCGGTTGTTGACACAGCAAATCACAATCTTAAAATTGAAAATGTATGTAAATACATGCAAATAAGAAGTACGTTTCTTCAGAGTAAAATGAGCCATAAATTACTTTTCTCCTATGTTGCTGTCACTTACAGTAAGTAGTAGAAATCTGACATTACCGACAGATTTTGGACTAGCCCATCTTCTCATAAGGGGTTCTCAGGGTTTTCTTTATTTTTAAAAGCACTTAGTGAACGGCAGTTGCTCTGTCTAACTGCCAAAAAAAGAGTGCAGCGAGCACAGAGGCTGGCCAGCATCTGTATAAATCTTTTTCAGGGAATGTCTTTATAAAGAATAAAGGCCATGCTGAGAATCCCCCATGAAGAGATGGACTAGCCCAAAACTTGTCGGTAATGTCAGATTTCTACTTCCTACTGTAAGTGACAGCAACATAGGAGAGAAATAATGTATGGCTCATTTTATTCTGGGAGAATTGTACTTCTTATTTGTATGTGTTTTAAATTTTAAGATTTTCGCGACAGTTACTCTTTAAGCAGAGATGGATTAAGATGTAATAGGACTTAGGCAAGGTAGTAGATTTGGGGCCCCTTTTTGGTAAGCTGAAGTGGAGAGGGGTCAGAGAAGGTGGCTGGTGGGCCCCTTGACACTCACTAGGCCCCAGGCACTTGCCTAGGTTGCCTGGGGGAATGATCCTGCTCTGCTTTAAAGTGACACTGTAGCTCGAACACTGTTAATCCAGCACAGGAAGATTTGGGTGCAGCTGGCGCCACCATAGGCCGTAATAGGAATTACAGCTATAGCAGCGCACAGTGAGTAACTTCGGCGCCGTCAGAAGACGGAGCTGAAGTTACTTTTAAAACACAATAATTCATCTTCCAGCAATTGCTGGAATCCTAATTATGTCATTCCCCACTATCCATGGCGACCTGGAGGGGGAATAGTATTTACACGACCAGGACTTGTGCAGCAGCAGCATCAGCCATATACACGGCCAGGACTTGTGCAGCAGCAGGATCAGCCATATACCGGCTGTATCCTGTGCCCAAGTCTCCTGCGCCGTTACCTCTCGTACACCTGTAGCTGGTCATTCAGCTTGAATAAGCATAGGTATGTGTCAATAAAGTGTTGGCCCATAAATAGGATGTTTTACATAAGGGGCTGCTGTACATGTTGGGTTGCACATAAAGGAGAGAGCTGCTGTACATGCTGGGCTCCATAAATAGAGAGATTGCTGCTCAACAATGCGGTACTACATTGTGGTACTGTAGAATTAAATGCTTTGTGTTTATTGAAAAAAAAAAGTTGAAATTTGTATAGCACTTTTCCCTTGTTGGACTCAAAGTGCTCGAGAGCTTCAGCCACATCGAGCGTGCTTAGTAGGCTACCCTGGAGCATTAAGGATTCTTGTCCAAAGACTCCTTACTGAATAAGTAACTGTCTCCATCCAGGATTAGCTACTTAAAGACCACGCCATGCCAATTGGCGTGAATGCGGCGGTAGCCCCAGGACCATCTAACGCCAACTGGCGTGCAGTCCTTGGAACTGTTTTGCAGGAGATCGCGCGCATCTCCACTTGAATGACGGACTGTTAGACAATGAAAGCACCGTCTATTCACAGTGTACAGCGCTGCGATCTACAGCACTGTACTGGGGACAGCCGTGTGACACAGCTGTTCCCCTGGGAGGTTCAGAGAGTGATCAGCTCTCATAGGCTAATGTCTATGAGAGCCGATCGCTGGGATTGGCTGCCAGGGGGAGGGAAGGAGGGGTATCAGAAGATAAATTATAAAATAGTAAAATTTATTATAAAAAATAAATAAATAAACAACAACAACAAAAAAACAAGTCGGCAGGCGTCAGAGCCCACCAACGGATGGTTTTGTTGGTGGGCTGAAAAGGGAGTGGGGAATCACTTGTGTGCTGAGTTGTACAGCCCTACAGCGAGCCCTTAAAGCTGCAGTGACCTAAATAGTAAAAAATAGCCTGGTCACTAGGGGGTGTAAGCCTACGGTCCTCATGTGGTTAAGCACTGGTTTCCCATGTCAGAGGTGGTGCCCTTTACCAGTACACTACCCAGTTTGGCATCAGCTTGGAACTATGGCATAGATAAAGGAGGGTGCCAAAACATTCTCTGCTAGTATATTGACACAAGGATGTAAGGGCATGCAAATTTTATTATTTTTATTTAGTATTTTTATATCGCCAACAACTTCTGCAGAGGGGCTCACAATCTAATACCTACCACAGTCATATGTATGTATCGTGTAGTGTATATATTGTAGTCTAGAGACAATTTAGGGGAAGCCAGTTAACTTATCTGCATGTTTTTGGGATGTTAGAGGAAACCAGAGTGCCCAAGGGAAGCCCACGCAGACATGGAGAGAACATACAAACTCTGTGCAGATAGTGCCCTGGCTGGAATTTGAACCAGGAACCCAGTGCTGCAAGGCCAGAGTGCTAACCACTAGGGCCACCATGCAAAACAAAATTTGTTTTGTAAAGTATTTGTACTGTAATAGTTTTACTACTGGCCTTTTTGAATTTCTTCCCCAAAACTGTACCTTTACTCTAGTTCTAGTTTAAAACTGTACTTAAATGTATGATATATGTACAGGCAGGTTTTCTCATAATGCTTTTTACATATATGAGTACACTGATCAGCATGCTCTGAGTTTATTCTATTTTTACTTCATGGCAGTGCACATACAGAATGCAAGTATATTGATCCCAAATGCCTTCCTTTCTATGATGTAACTGGAGCAACAGATAATTGTAGCTCAGTTATTTTGTTTCATAAGCTTTCATGACTTCAGGAGTCTTAACTTTGGAGACAGCATAAGATTTAGCATTTAATGCTACTGAGGTGTTAACTTTGAGGTCTTGGCTATCCAATTTTTTTGTGGCCTTAGTTTGTAGACGGTGAGGATTTGGGCTTCTTGGCCTGTAGAGATCTTTTATTTCAGATTACAGACCTTATCTGACCTTTGGCTAAAATGATATACCGTTTGTTGGGGAAGATGCTTATGCGGTTATGTGGAGGATGTGTCAGGAATAGTTTGCTGAGGTGACAGATCAGAGATGCAGAATGCACACTTTTCTCTGATGATCGACACAACAGTGAAGATATTCTGCAGAAAGGAAAGCTAAATATGAATACATTAAAGTAGAAACAGGGCACTCCTGAGCCATATTAGACAATAATGTACATATACATATTCAGTAGATGGCAGATTCCGCTCACAATATTAAAAGGAAGGAAGACAGCTAAATATACAATTAAAATACACTCCTATATGTGAGCTGTCTTATCTGTCAAAAGCATTGTAATTCTGTGATCTATGTCTGATCTGTCCCGTGATTCAGACAGACCACCTGAACAATGTAAGGTGGTCACAGAGGCTAAAGTCTGGATGAACATCCATTCATGACTTATTTCAGGCCATTCTCCTGACCAGGGCCGTAACTATAAATCATGGTACCACCTTGCAAAACTTTGATGGGGGCCCCCCAATATTTACACCCTTCCACTTGTTAATCACTTGTGACCCTTACAGCCTGGAGGACCATCTTGCAGGGGTCATAAAACTAGTGTGGACATCGTAATCTTCCCACCCATAACATGTGCTGCCACAAAAACACCTGATCTGAAGGATGGGTTCCTTTATCAGAAGTGGGTAGTAGTTGGGGTCCCCTTACAGCTCTGGACCCTCTGAGCTCTGGCTCCCCTGTAGTTATGCCCCTGTCCTGAAATACTAGGGCATATTTAGAAAAAACCACAGCAGAGTTTCCAATCACAAGCCTTGATCTGGCCATCTGCTCTATATCTTAAATAGTTTTGCGCTGGTTTTAATAAACCTTCTGAATGGGAAACAGCTACGAGACGCAGCCTGTTGAAAAGGGCTCCTGTTCAACAGGCTGCTGGAGGCGGTGATAGGGTACACACTGGAAGGAGGGGTATTACGGGTATGCAATACCAAGGGGGTTGAGGTTAGGCACCACCAGGGAGGGGGTTAAGGTTAAGCACCACCAGGGGTCTTATGGTTAGGAACCACCAGGGACTTAGGGTTAGGCATCGGTAGAGGGAGGATTCTGTGTGAGAGAAATATTGGTAAATATCACGGATATTTTACTACATGAATTAATGAGTAGAATATCTGTAATTTTTACCAATGTTATACTATCGGCTATTTCCTGCACCCCTTTCAATGCAGCTCTTCTTATCCAAATATTTTTTAGTTTTGTCCAAATGAACTATCTCTCCAAGAACTGTTGCCTAGTGGTAGCCAGGGGCGTAACTAGGCCCCACCGGGACCCCCTGCAGATTTTCAGAGCGGGCCCCCTCCCCCCCTGGGGCCCGCTCGTGGCCGGTTTTTGGGTGCTGGAGGGGTGGCAGCATGAGGGGAAAGCCTTGCCCACAGTCGGCGGGGAGAGGGGAAGTTCCCCCCTCTCCCTCACCTCGGGGCTCTCCCCTCTGCGCTCTCCTCCAGCTAGTGAACGTGTGTGGGCAGCAGGCAGCAGCGGCGGCAGGATACATACCTTCTTCCTTGCGTTCCATCGCCGCCTTCTCGCTCTAGCGGCTGACGTCACTTCCGGAAGCGGAAGTGACGTCAGCCGCTAGAGCGAGAAGGCGGCGATGGAACACAAGGAAGAAGGTATGTATCCTGCCGCCGCTGCTGCCCGCTGCCCACACACGTTCACTAGCTGGAGGGGAGCGCAGAGGGGAGAGCCCCGAGGTGAGGGAGAGGGGGGAACTTCCCCTCTCCCCGCCGACTGTGGGCAAGGCTTTCCCCTCATGCTGCCACCCCTCCAGCCCCCAAAAAACAGCCCCGAGCGGGCCCCAGGGCCTATTGTTACGCCTCTGGTGGTAGCCACTCACATCCATAAATATAAAGTATGTATGTGAGCTTTACATGTCTGGAGCATCAGAAGCAATCAGAATTTCTAATGAATGTAAAGTTTAAAAGATAACTAAAGTGAGACCAGAAAAAAAAAATAGATAATTATCTCAATAGAGGGAAACCTCTGGATAGTCCTGAGGCTTCCCTAATCTTTCTACACCATTCTGTTCCTTCACTGGGACCCTTTTTAAAATATTTGACATTAATAACCTCCCTAGCATTCTGGACGACCTAGGCTCGTCCAGAGATGCCGGAGGTCACCGCTCAGGTGACCGCTCGCCGCCGCTTGCCGCCAATCAGCTGCTACCCGCCGCGATACAGGGCCCCCCCAGCCGAGACCCCGTGCGCTGCCTGGCCAATCAGTGCCAGGCAGAGCTGAGGGGTGGATCGGGTCTCCCTGTGACGTCACGACGTAGATGACGTCACAACGTTCGTCGCCATGGCGACGGGGGAAGCCCTCAAGGAAATCCCGTTCAGAACGGGATTTCCGGACGGGCCATTAAGCCGGCGGTGATCGGAGGGCAGGGAGGGACGCCGCAGGGAGGGGGGAATCATGTAGCTAGCGCTAGGCTGCTCCTCAAAAAAACCACCTTCCCCATCTGACTCCTCTTCCCCAGATGACTCCTCCCCCCCCCCCCCTCTGTGATGCCGCAGGTGTTGGTGATGTTTCCCACAACTCTGCCTCCTCTTCCTGATCTCGCTCCTCTACAGCTTGAACTACCACTCTATGCACGGCACGATCCAGGAAAAATGCATATGGGATCAACTCGCTGATGGCGCCTTCACTGCGACTCACCAGGTTTGTCACCTCCTCAAACAGACGCATGAGCCTGCAGGCATTACGCATGAGTGTCCAGTACTTCGGCCAGAAAAGCCCCAGCTCCCCAGAGCATGACCTTTCACTGCAGTTGTACAGATACTCGTTGACGGCTTTCTCCAGTTGTAGCAGGTGGTAAAACATGAGGAGCATTGAATTCCAGCGAGTCGGGGAATTGTAAATAAAGCGCCTCACCGGCAAGTTGTTTCTCCGCAGAATATCGGCCAAGTGCGCCATGGCCGTGTAGGAACACCTGAAATGCCCACACACCTTCCTGGACTGCTCTAGGACCATCTCTAAGCCTGGGTACTTAGACACAAATCTTTGGATTATAAGACTGAGCACATGTGCCATGCAGGGTACATGTGTCAAGCTGCCCAAACTCAAAGCAGAAATGAGATTGCTGACGTTGTCACACACCACGTTGCCGATCTCCAGTTGGTGCAGGGTCAACCACTGATCCACCTGTTTGTTCAGAGCAGCCAGGAGCGCTGCTCCAGTGTGACTCTCGGCTTTGAGGCAAGACATGTCCACGATGGCGTAACACCGTCGTACCTGGCATGCAGCAGGCCCTGAGGAGCTGGGGGTGTGTAGTTGGAGAGGAGATCGCAGCAACAGTAGAGTGGCACTGCCACTAAGCCGAGGAGGAGGACGACGACAGCAAAGAGGATGTAGCAGGAGGAGTAGGAGCAGAAGGAGAGGAGGTGGCAGCAGGCCTGCCTGCAAGCCATGGGTGTGTCACAACTAGGTCCACTGCACAGCCACATACTCCCTGCTTGCCAGCGGTCTCCAGGTTGACCCAATGTGCCGTATAAGTAATGTACCTGCCCTGACTGTGCTTTGCAGATCAGATGGACCCTTGACCCAGTGCTGTGTGCCAGAGATGATACCACTTGCCTTTCAACATAACAGTACAGTTTGGGTATCTCATTTTAAGAAAAATAATTGCGGTCTGGTATCTTCCACTGTGGTGTCCCAATCGCGACAAATTTTCTGAAGGCCTCAGAGTACCCCAGCTGGTATGGTAACAGCTGGCGAGCTTACAGTTCCGCCAAGCCAGCTGTCAGACGGCGGACAAAGGGGTGACTGGCAGACATTGGCTTCTACCGCTCAAAGATTTCCTTAATGGACACCTGGCTGCTGCTGTGGGCAGAGGAGCAGGAACCGCTCAAGGTGAGAGGCGGAGTGGAGGAGGGTGGCTGTGAAGGTGCAAGGGATAAAGCGGCTGAAGATGCTGCACCTGAAGGAGTAAGAGGAGCCAGAGGGTGGCTTTGCGTTTGCGTGCTGCTTTTCCTCAGGTGGTCATCCCATTGCTGTTTGTGCTTTCTCACCATGTGCCTTCATAAGGCAGTTGTCCCTACGTGGGTCTTGGTCTTTCCACGACTCAATTTTTGGTGGCAGAGAGTACAGATGGCATTGCTCTCATCTGAGGCAGACACACACAAAAATTTCCACACCACTGAGCCCTGGAATTATGGCACTTTGGTGGTGGCATCAGCAGCTGACCTTGAATGGCATGTTAGCTGGCTGTCATAGGTGGCGATACATGCCGCCGGACACTGCCACGATCTGTTTCTGATGATGAGCTCCCCCTGCTTCTTTCAGCAACTCATCTCCTCCTACTCCTCTTTGACTCCCCCTCTGAACTATCCCCCTGTTCATCTTGTCTATTGGGAACCCACGTGACATCAATGGCAGTATCATCATAATAATCATCATCATAATCATTATCCTCCACAGCTTTGCTTGTATCAGGCACCTCCAAAACTGCACCAACAACAGGTACTTCATATCCTCACACTTTAGGCCCATACTGGAGCCTAACTCAGACATATGAGGTGGTGGTTTAACATGCTTAGCGCCATCATCTTGTAACAAGAATGACTGTGAATCAGTTCATTCCCCACAAATAACTCCTGCAAAGTGTCAAATGGGGCGGATGTAGTGCTAGTAGTAGCAGTGGTGGCTGCGGAGGAAGATATGTCACGGTTTTGTGCAGAAGCTGAGGAAGATGAGGTGTTCTATGTTAAATAGTCAACTACATCCTGGCAATGTTGGGAGTTGATGGCACATGCCTTCTGAACACTGTACTTTGGTCCAGGGCCACACGAAATCATGTCAGCACGACCTCGAACAGACCTGCCGGGTGGCCTGCCTCTGGCTCTGCCTGTTGTTTTATCCATATTGGGGGGGATGAAGTGAAAGGTATGCACTGACTTGACTAATACAATGTGCAGTCACACAGGTGCAGTGAAAAGGTTGCAGTGACTGCTGGTATAACAATGTGCAGTCACACAGGTGCAGTGAACATGGATGCACTGACTCCTGGTATATAAAACAGTGTGCGGTCACACAGATGCAGTGAAATGTATGCAGTGACTGCTATATAAAACAGAGTGCGGTCACACAGGTGCAGTGAAAATGGATGCACTGTCTGCTGGTATATAAAACTGCGTGCGGTAACACAGTGCAGTGAACAGGTATGTAGTGATTGGTATATAAAACTGCGTGCTGTCACACAGGTGCAGTGAAAGATATACAGTGACTGGTATTACAATAAAATGTGCAGCTGTCACCCAGGCACAGTTAACAGGTATGCACGGTCTGGTATTTAAAACAGCGTGCGGTCACACCGGTGCAGTGAAAGGTATACAGTGACTGGTATTACAATACAATGTGCAGCTGTCACACAAGTGCAGTTAACAGGTATGCACGGACTGGTATATAAAACAGTGTGCGATCACACAGGTGCAGTGCACAGGTATGCAGTGACTGGTATTTAAAACTGCGTGCTGTCACACAGGTGCAGTGAAAGGTATACAGTGACTGGTATTACAATACAATGTGCAGCTGTCACACAGGTGCAGTTAACAGGTATGCACGGACTGTTATATAAAACAGTGTGCAGTCACACAGGTGCAGTGAACAGGTATGCAGTGACTGGTATAACAATGTGCTGTCACACAGGTGCAGTTAAAGGTATACAGTGACTGGTATTACAATACAATGTGCAGCTGTCACACAGGTGCAGTTAACAGGTATGCACGGACTGGTATATAAAACAGCGTGCGGTCACACAGGTGCAGTGAACAGGTATGCAGTGACTGGTGTATAAAACTGTGTGCTGTCACACAGGTGCAATAAAAGGTATACAGTGATTGGTATTAGAATACAATGTGCAGCTGTCAGACACACACACAGGGGCTATGAAATGGTAGGCACTTTATGTGCTGGGCCTGGCACAGTATAGCAATTAGCAAGAACCAGCTGCGACAGACAGGGCTGTATATGCAGTGTCAGTGGGCCATAAAAAAACAACACATTACACAAACACAAATCCGTGTTGTTCACGCAAATAAATTTGCATGCGAGCCGTTCGGGACATCTCTACTCTCAAATGACCTGAAGATAAAGATTGTTCACTATCATGGTTTAGGGGAAGGAAACAGAAAGCTGTTTCAGAGATTTCAGCTGTCTGTTTCCACAGTCAGGAACATAGTGAGGAAATGGAAGATCACAGGCTCAGTTGAAGTTAAGGCTTGAAGTGGCAGACCAAGAAAAATCTCGGATAAACTATTCGGAGCACTTTACACAAGGAGATGTTGTATTCAAGAATGATGCAGAGGAAGCCTTTTCTCCACCCACAGCACAAATAGAGCCACTTAAGGTATGCTAAAGCACATTTGGACAAGACAGCTTTATTTTGGAATAAGGTGCTGTGGACTGATGAAACTAAAATTTAGTTATTTGGGCATAACAAGGGGCGTTATGCATGGAGGAAAAACAGCACAACATTTCAAGAAAAACACCTGCTACATACTGTAAAATATGGTGGTGGTTCCATCATGCTGTGGGGCTGTGTGACCAGTGCAGGGACTGGGAATCTTGTCAAAGTTGAGGGATGCATGGATTCCACTCAGTATCATTAGATTCTAGAGACCAATGTCCAGGAATCAGTGACAAAGCTGAAGCTGCCCCAGGGCTGGATCTTTTAACAAGACAACGACCCTAAACACTGCTCAAAATCCACTAACGCATTCATGCAGAGGAACAAGTACAATGTTCTGGAATGGCCATCTCAGTCCCCAGACCTGAATATAATTGAAAATCTGTGATGTGAGTTAAAGAGAGGTTTTGTAAAGAGGAATGGTCCAAAATACTTTCAATCAGAATCCAGACTCTCATTGGAACCTACAGGAAGCGTTTAGAGGCTGTAATTTCTGCAAAAGGAGGATCTACTAAATATTGATTTCATTTCTTTTTTTGTGGTGCCCAAATGTATGCACCTGTCTAATTTCATTTAAACAATTATTGCACACTTTCTGTAAATCCAATAAACTTCATTTCACGTCTCAAATATCACTGTGTGTCTCCTATATGACATATATTTAACTGACATTTTTTATCGTAACAACCAACAATTTATACAGGAAAATCATGAAAATTAACAAGGTTGCCCAAACTTTCGCATTCCACTGTATTTGAATTAAAATAATCAGAGTAAATTGTCGGATGGGGATTGGATCATTCCAAATCGGAAAGGGGGAGCGCATCCTCACAAGTTTGTCTCAGGCAGCAAAAAGTGTAAGACCAGCCCTGCCCTTGTAAAAGATGCCTGCGTCACTTCCAAAGTAACACAGGCATGCATTACTTCCTATTTTGCGTACTTATTGAATGCAATAGGAAATAATTCACGAGGACATCTTGTGGCCAAATAGTAAAATTAACCTACAGACTTAAAGGGAACCTAAACTGAGAAGGATATGGATTTTTCCTTACCAGTTGCCTGACTCTCCTGCTGACCCTGTGTCTCTAATACTTTCAGCCTCAGCCCCTGAACAAGCATACAGATCAGGTGCTCTGACTGAAGTCAGACTGGATTAGCTGCATGCTTGTTTCAGGTGTGTGATTCAGCCACCACTGCAGCCAAAGAGATCAGCAGGAAGCCAGGCAACTGGTATTGTTTAAAAGGAAATATCCATATCCCTCTCAGTTTAGGTTCCCTTTAAGGGACTCATTTTTTTTAATATGTATGTCAAGAAGGTATATTATTATTAAATTATGGGCTTGTAATTAGTGGTGGATGTAAATTTGAAAAAATGCACCTTTATTTCCAAATAAAATATTGTCACCATACATTGTACTAGGGATATAATTTAAATGTTGCAATAACTGGGGAAAAAAATGGCAAATAAAATGTGTGGCTTTTATGCACAGTTTTACATCTTATTTTAAAACTATAATGGCCAAAAACTGAGAAATAATGAATTGTTTTGATGTTTTTCTTATTATTCCCATTAAAATGCATTTACAACAAAATAATACTTAGCAAAATGTACCACCCAAGGAAAGCCTTATTGGCAGTGAAAAAAAGGGATAGATCATTTTGTTGTGATAAGTAGTGATAACGTTATTGGGGAATGAAAGAGAGAAGCGCTGAAACGTGAAAATTCCTCTCGTCCATAAGGTGAAAACAACCCCCTGGCTGAAGTGGTTAAGCATGTTTGCTTAGTAGACATTATTTACTATTTGTGCAAAAAAAAAAATGTGCACTACGTGAACGTAATTTTGTGTAACTTTCAGAATTTAGATGTCGGAATTCCTAATACCAATTTTAAACCCAAAATTGTAAATTTCCAATGCGAAAGTCATAATTCCACAAAATCTATGTGCTCATTCCTACTAATTACCCCTCCTTATCTGTCTTTCACTTTATCTATGTAAAACCTTTTAAGCACCCAGCAAGAAAAAAAGTACTCAAATGAAGGTAGGAAACTAATTGTTGAAGTTAAGTTAATCAGGAACAACTTATTTCAAGGGATTTTTTTTTCTTTTTGCTTAGACTGTGCTGAAAATATACGGTGAACAGATAGGGAGATAATTCATGAGATATGTTTTGTAAATCAACCTCATTAACATTTGAAAGAATTTGACATCAGGATAGTTACCGTAATTATCATATGCTGTCTGTCCTTACTTCTTACTGTAACGATTGGTGTCAGCAACACAGATTTTTCTGATTATTGGTGATCTGCAGTATCACCAATAATACAGATGCTATACCTGATTATGTGGTGATCTGCAGAATCACCAATAATACTAGTATAGCCAGACAGGGGACACCCAATGTGGTATAGTGTTTGGTGCAACAGTAATCAGAGAAGTTATCTCCCGAGAAGCGGGAGATACAGACACTATTACAGCCAATGATTCTCTGAGGAACAGAGAATCAGACTGTACTGCAGCCAAGAATTCCCTGAGGAGCAGGGAATTCAGATAGTACTGCAGCCAGTGGACACCTGAGGAGCAGGAACCACTGACTGAGCTGCAAGAGTGATAACTGGTGGAATGAGTGTTTATGATTGTACTGCAGCCGAGGATTCCCTGAGGAGCAGGAAATCAGATTGTACTGCAGCCAGTGGACACCTGAGGAGCAGGGACCACTGACTGGGCTGCAAAAGTGATGACTGGAGTATTGAGAGATTATGATTAGACTGCAGCCAAGGATTCCCTGAGAAGCAGGGAATCAGACTGTATTGCAGCCAAGGATTCCCTGAGGAGCAGGGAAGAGAGCAGGGAATCAGACAGTACTGCAGCCAGTGGACCTCTAAGAGGTAGAGACCACTAACTGTGCTGCAAGATGGTCTTCTGAGGAGCAGGTGACCATAAACCTGTGCTTGCAGCTAATGAACACCTGAAGAGCAAGTGTCACGGACAGTACAGTAAAGCTGATCACCTAAGGGTTAGGTGACAGCCAGAAAGGTCAGACAAGCAAGGTCAGTAGCATTCGAACAGATAAGGTACAGAGACGGAAGACTGATTCGGTATCTGGGTACAGGCAATGTCGGCAACAGGATCTCAGATAGGCAGAGGTACCGAATCAGTAAGCAGGAGAATAGTCAGGAAAGCCAGAGATCATAACAGGTAACAGTAATAAGTATCAATCCTAATCTAGGTGTGAAGTCCTTGGTTTCAACACCTGGGAAATAGTCGAACACATAAACAGTAGCAATGTAGCAATCTCCTAGTCTTTAGGTGTGAAGTCCTTGGTTTCAACACCTGGGAACTAGTCTAATGAATGGTATACAAATCTTACAATACAATAGTGCAATAAGCTATCAACGAAATCTGACTAAGTGTGAATTCCCAGCTCTGGCTGGTTCTAACACACTGTAAGATCTGACTAGGGTCTGAGTGCTCACACGTAAGCATTCGCAACAGCAGACCACTTGCAACTGACAGGCAAGTCCTAAATATAGCCAGAGCGCTCCACAGCGCCGCCCCAGTCACTCAGCCAATCCGGAGCATAGCTGGAGTCAGCTGATCGGCTTGATCAGCTGACTCCCCTTCTACTAGCATAAAGGTCCTGTTGCCTGGCGTGCGCGCGCGTAGTTCTCAATCTGTGTGCACTAGAAGGACCAGGCGTACCAGCAGCATGTTGCTGCGCGACAGAAGCCGCCGGCTGGAACGCGGAGATAGCCGCCATGCCGCTTGCCCATGCGGCGGCATCTCTGCTATTCCTTACACTTACACAATACGCCTTTTTTTTAAATAAATGCAATTGCAGATAAACTGCAAGCGGTAGTCTAGTATTAAGTAAAGGTGATGCAGAGGGCAGGTGCTGAAATTCATCTTTCTCTCTTAAAAAAAATAGTATTTGTTATGTGCAGAATATTTTTTTAAAAATTATTTGGTTCCTCTCTTTCTTGGTGCGATCAACTCAAACATTGGCGTGATGAAAATTACGACTATATGTTTCAGCATATAAGATGCTCCAGACTATAAGACGTACCTATGTTTAGAGGGAGAACACTAGGCGAAAAAATATACTAAACCTGGTGTGTCCATGTCCAGGAGCATCTTGTAGATGTTCTCCCCCAATTATTGTGCCCTCCTTGTACCTCTTGTGTCCCCAATGTGTCTTCCTGTGTCCTCCATTAGTCCCTTTCTGTCTACCATGTGTCCCTTTATGTGTACCATGTGTCCCCTTCTGTTCCCATCTGTCCCCTTGTGTCACCTTCTGTCCCCCATGTGTCCCCTTCTCTCCCCTATGTGTGTCCTTCTCTCCCTCATGTGTGTCCTTCTGACCCCCGCCCCCCATGAAAGCAGCGGTAGCACGTCTCATCTAATCCATCGGCTCCAGCGGTGATCAGAGACCTCTCCTATCCCTCAATGTTCCTTATTGCATCATCAGCAGAAGCCAGCACTAGGGGAGCAGTGAGGGAGAGGGGAGGTCTCTGTTACCTGCTGGAGTCCATAGATGAGGTAAGCCGTGCTGCTGCTCAGGAATATATACAGTGGAGTGAAGCAGAACACTGGGGAGCTAGATAGGTGACTCCAGTATAGGGTAGCTACTATAGATGCCACCAGTATAGGTTAGATAGGTAGGTACCCCAGTATAGATTAGATAGGTAGGTGCCCCAGTATCGGTTAGCTAGGTAGGTGCCTCCAATATAGATAGCCAGTATAGTTGCCCCCAGTATAGGTTAGCTAGGTAGGTGCCCCAGTATAGGTTAGATAGGTAGGTGCCCCCAGTTTAGGTTAGCTAGGTGCCCCGAGTATAGGTTAGATACATAGGTGCCCAAGTATAGGTTAGGTAGGTAGGTTACCCCAGTATAGGTTAAATAGGTAGGTGCCTGCAGTATAGGTTAGATAGGTAGGTGCCCCCAGTATAGGTTAGATAGGTAGACATCTGATCTGCATGCTTGTTCAGGCTCTATGGCTTAAAGTATTGGAGGCAGAGGATTAGCAGGACAGCCAGGCAATGTGCAATGTTTAAAAGGAAATAAACATGGCATCCTCCATATCCCTCTCACCTCGGGTTCCCTTTAAATTCCCTTTCTTACCCATTGTTATGGTCTGCTTGAACTTCAGCAACTAATCTTCATCACGTGTAGATAGATGCCTAAATGCATTGAGTTTCTGCCACGTAATTGGCTGATTGCGTTAACAAGCAATTGACCAGGTGTACCTAATGAAGTGACCAGTAAGTATATGTTACACTTGTCCAGAGCTCCCACTGGGGTAGAATTTAAATCAATTAAATGTGTTGTAAGTTCATTTATCCTATACCCCCAACTATGACTCATTTTTTTATTGGCATGCATACGTTAACTAGCAGTACAATATAATTGTGATTATATACATTAGAATCATGCATTTATGGTGTTAAATATACTGTGTTCTCTTTAATTCATGTATTACTATATAAAACTCAAATATTATTGATACTAAAAAGCAGAAGTACCTGCTGAGCTCTTTACAACTAACCCTTTAGAACCGGTAAAATAAAGCTCTGGGCTGATTAGGGGGAGCTTTAACCTCCCTGGTGGTAAGCCCGACACAGTGTTGGGCTTGCCGCCGCAGGGGGTCGCATCGCCCCAGGAGGATTTTTTTTAATAAAATGTTTTACATATTCTTAAGCTAGCACTTCGCTAGCTAACTATGGTGCCCAAGTGCCTCCGGTCCCCTCCAATTGCCCACAATCACCTCCGGTATACATACCCCTCAGGGATCCCGCGATGGCGCAGCCTCCCAATCAGCACACGGCTTCGCTATGGGGAGTCATGACGTCATGTCCGATCGTCGCCATAGCGACGAGTGATGCTAATTGGGAAGCTGCGGCTCTTGCGGGATCGCTGATGGGTAAGTGTTGCCGGCGTCGATCGGGGAGCTCAGACCTGTGCCGGGGGACTTGGGCAACATAGTTAGCTAGCCTAGAGCTAGCTAACATAAAAGAAAAAAAAACATGTTAAAAGATTATGATGCCAAAATTTTAGGTGTTTCCATTATTTTGTCCAACCCTGTATATACAGTGGCTTGCAAAAGTATTCGGCCCCCTTGAAATTTTCCACATTTTGTCACATTACTGCCACAAACATGAATCAATTTTATTAGGATTCCATGTGAAAGACCAATACAAAGTGGTGTACATGTGAGAAGTGGAACAAAAATCATACATGATTCCAAACATTTTTTACAAATCAATAACTGCAAAGTGGGGTGTGCGTAATTAATCAGCCCCCTTTGGTCTGCGTGCAGGCAGTTGCCCATAGACATTGCCTGATGAGTTCTAATGACTAAATAGAGTGCACCTGTGTGTAATCTAATGTCAGTACAAATACAGCTGCTCTGTGATGCCCTCAGAGGTTGTCTAAGAGTATCTTGGGAGCAAAGTATCTTGGGAGCAACAACACCATGACGTTCAAAGACCACTCCAGACAGGTCAGGGATAAAGTTATTGAGAAATGTAAAGCAGGCTTAGGCTACAAAAAGATTCCCAAAGCTTTGAACATCCCACAGAGCACTGTTCAAGCGATCATTCAGAAATGGAAGGAGTATAGCACAACTGTAAACCTACCGAGACAAGGCCGTCCACCTAAACTCACAGGCCGAACAAGGAGAGCGCTGATCAGAAATGCAGTCAAGAGGCCTATGGTAACTCTGGACAAGCTGCAGAGATCTACAGCTCAGGTGGGGGAATCTGTCCATAGGACAACTATTAGTCGTGCACTGCACAAAGTTGGCTTTTATGGAAGAGTGGCAAGAAGAAAGCCATTGTTAACAGAAAAGCATAAGAAGTCCCATTTGCAGTTTACCACAAGCCATGTGGGGGGCACAGCAAACATGTGGAAGAAGGTGCTCTGGTCGGATGAGACCAAAATGGAACTTTTTGGCCAAAATGCAAAACACTATGTGTGGCAGAAAACTAACACTGCACATCACTCTGAATACACCATCCCCACTGGCAAATATGGTGCTGGCAGCATCAAGCTCCGGGGGGTGCTTCTCTTCAGCAGGGACAGGGAAGCTGGTCAGAGTTGATGGGAAGATGGATGGAGCCAAATACAGGGCAATCTTGGAAGAAAACCTCTTGGAGTCTGCAAAAGACTTGAGACTGGGGTGGAGGTTCACCTTCCAGCAGGACAACGACCCTAAAAATAAAGCCAGGGCAACAATGAAATGGTTTGAAACAAAACATATCCATGTGTTACAATTGCCCAGTCAAAGTCCAGATCTAAATCCAATCGAGAATCTGTGGCAAGATCTGAAAACTGCTGTTCACAAACGCTGTCCATCTAATCTGACTGAGCTGGAGCTGTTTTGCAAAGAAGAATGGGCAAGGATTTCAGTGTCTAGATGTGCAAAGCTGGTAGAGACATACCCTAAAAGACTGGCAGCTGTAATTGCAGCAAAAGGTGGTTCTACAAAGTATTGGCTCAGGGGGCTGAATAATTATGCAAACCCCACTTTGCAGTTATTTATTTGTAAAAAATGTTTGGAATCATGTATGATTTTCATTCCACTTCTCACGCGTAAACCACTTTGTATTGGTCTTTCACATGGAATTCCAATAAAATTGATTCATGTTCGTGGCAGTAATGTGACAAAATGTGGAAAACTTCAAGGGGGCCGAATACTTTTTGAAGCCACTGTATACATGCATATGGTCAGAGGCATTCCGCTTGCTGCAAGGCACTGTGCATTGACCTGAGGAAGCAGGCTAGAACTCGTGAAACGCGTTGTCCATGTTGTGTATTGAATAAATACATTTCAAGCACTACTGGTGTTTTGTCATCAAGAGGGGTAAGAGATTACCTCTCATTCTTATTTTAACTATTAAAAGTTTATATATATATATATATATACTTGGGCCAGAGATGGCTTAAGATGTAATGGGGCCCTAGGCCAAGTAGTAGATTTGGGCCCCCTTGTGGTCCTTTTGGTAAGCTGAAGTGGAGAGAGGTCAAAGAAAGTGGCAGGTCAGCCCCTTTACACCCACTAGGCCCCAAGCATCTGCCTAGGTTGCCTGGGTGATGATCCTGCTCTGACTTGGGCACTTCCATCCTTATGAGTTGTCAAGAAATGGGAATTTATAATAGCAAAAAAGTTGTATCTCTACCTATTCCTTTAGATTATAAGCTTGCAAGGGCAGAGCTCTCTCTCTTTTGTGTCTTGTTATTTGATGCACACTTTTGTTTGTCACTCTAACTTATATTGCCTACCATTTCTGTATTATGTATCAGTGCTTGCATTATTTTTATGTACTCATGTTTATTTTGTACTCCTTACCGTGCCACAGAAGATATTGGCGCTATGTAAATCTATAATAAAAATAATACAGTGCAGCAAAACAAGGTCTTATTTGCCTGTGGTGAACAGTGGAATGTGCAGTGCACAGAAAGTCCCAAGTACAGCTGTTACAGCCTTGCTACCTCCAAGGTTAATCACTGACTGCTGCAGTTGACACAGTGTCAGTCTTTACCCTCACACTATCTCCAACTGCTATGCTACTACGTAGTTGGTGCAAAACCTGGTGAACAATTAGGCACAGGTGCTGGTGGCCAAAAGCACTCCAGAACCCAGGAAAAAACTAGACTAAAGCCAAATCCAAAGAGAGTCATCAGGTTTGCATACCATAAGAAATGCAAAATCTTTGGTGCAATATACTAATCACTGACTGCTGCAGTTGACACAGTGTCAGTCTTTACCCTCACACTATCTCCAACTGCTATGCTACTACGTAGTTGGTGCAAAACCTGGTGAACAATTAGGCACAGGTGCTGGTGGCCAAAAGCACTCCAGAACCCAGGAAAAAACTAGACTAAAGTCAAATCCAAAGAGAGTCATCAGGTTTGCATACCGTAAGAAATGCAAAATCTTTGGTGCAATATACTCACTATCCATCACGCCAAAAGGCAAAGTAAGTGTGTGATTGTGTGTGTGTGTGTGTGTGTGTGTGTGTGTGTGTGTGTGTGTGTGTGTGTGTGTGTGTGTGTGTGTGTGTGTGTGTGTGTGTGTGTGTGTGTGTGTGTGTGTGTGTGTGTGTATTAGAGATGGCCCGAACTGCTCACCGGCGAACGGTTCTCGGCGAATTTCGGTGGTTCGCCTTCGCCCACGAATGCGAACTTTATGGTGGTTCGATTTGCCTCCTATACTACATCATTAGGGTCAACTTTGACCCTCTACATCACAGTCAGCAGGCACATTGTAGCCAATCAGGCTACACTCCCTCCTGGAGCCCCCCCCCCCTTATAAAAGGCAGGCAGCGTCAGGCGTTGGACTCACTTGTGTGCCTGCAATAATTAGAGAAGGGAAAGCTGCTGCAGACTCTCGTAGGGAAAGCTTAGTTAGGCTCTTGTAGGCTTCTTAGCTTGCTTCTTGCTGATTCTTATTGCTAAAAAAGCACCCCTCAACAGCTCTTTTGAGAGCTAATCTTGTTCTTGTGATCTATTTTTTTGTGTGTGTGTGTGGCCCACTTGCATTATATACAGCCCTGTCAGTCAGTCACAGCTGGCCTTTGGCCCCTTGGTGGTATAATTACTGCTGTGCCAGGTGCACATTATAATACCCATCACTGCATATACCTTACCTACTACCTGTTGTTCACTTCAGTGCACCCACCTACCTACGTGAGCGCACGCAGTGTCACTGTGCCTGTCCGGTACCTGTGTGTGTGTGACAGGTGCACATTGTAATACCCATCAATGCATATACCTACTACCTGTTGTTCACTTCAGTGCACCCACCTACCTACGTGAGCGCACGCACTGTCACTGTACCTGCTCGGTACCTGTGTGTGTGTGATAGGTGCACATTTGTAATACCCATCACTGCATATACCTACCAGCCCAATTTTTCTGGCTGCACTGCAGCTGCTACAACAAAACAAAAGGCATGTACATGCGCCAATTCCCCTTCATGATCATTACTTTCCCGCGGTGAAGGGGCTTGCGTATCACAATGAAGCAATGACCGCCGGCTATGTGAGTGTCTCGGGGAGGGGGGGGGGTTGCACACCCACGATAATAAGGTCGTTGCTTCATTGTGGACAGACCAAATTTGATCAGCTGGACAGTCACTGTTGTTCTATCATTGAGCTACCACAGCCCAGCGACCATATGGGCTTGAAACCCGCCACGGCCTGCACTCTCACCATGGTGCGCACCAAACCAGCACGGCCATCACTACACAAACAGCTGTTTGCGGTGCGTTACACAGTGAGTTTGGTGTGTTAGTGTGAAGCAGTACTCTAATTACACTCCCTGATTGATGTATACACATGCAAGATGTTTTAAAGCACTTTAGGCCTGCAATTTAGCATTCAATGTGATTTCTGCCCTTAAAACGCTGCTTTGCGTCAAATCCAGATTTTTCCCGGGGACATGGTAGTGCCTCCACAACTCTGTAAAACCCTCCCTATCCACTTCAGTATCAACTTGCCCAACTTACACCTCTGATCTTGTCCACAGGCACATGCTGGTGCACCCCATCCGATCCTCCAACGACCTACACCTGTTCCCACCTGTGCATTTCTTACTTCACACAGGCAATTGTAAGACTTCACTAGGGCTGCCCAACCCCCTGGAACTGGTTCCCACCACCCTCACCTTTAATTATTTCAAATGAGCCCTTGAAACCCACCTTTTCATGCTCGCCTACCCCTCACAGTACTATAGTATGTTACTGGGTCTTTACCCCAACCCTCTAGATCAGGGGTGTCAAACTCAAATACAAAGTGGGCCAAAATTATACACTGGGACTTAGCTGCAAGCTGAAATTGTACACTGGGACCTAGTCACGGGCCAACATCAATGTCTACTGCCCACCTTCCTCCCATATAAAGTTCTCTGGTGTCTAGTAGTCCTCTTTCCCCTATACAGGTCGCTGATGTCTAGAAACCCCCACCCTCCCCTTTACAGTTTCCTAGTGTTTAGTGCTTTCCCCCTACCTCCCCATATGGTTTCCCTGGTGTTCTAGGGCTACACCTCTAATATAGCTTCCTTGGTTGAGTAGAGTGGGCCAAATATAATGCAAAGTGGGGAAACTTATTGAGGCCCAAATTTAATGGCTCTGAGGGCCAAATTTGGCCCACGGTCTGGAGTTTGACATGTGTGCTCTAGATTGTAAGCCTCTGACAGGGTCCCCTCCCCTAGTTTATCCAGCTTGATTATGCACCCTCACTGTCAGACACCCCTCTCATGGGCTAAAATGGACTTGATCTAATTTACCAAAGACATTGAACTATTGTTACAAAAGACATTCATTTTAAACCCGCATGATCCTGTTTCTTGCTCTGTGATCCTTGTTTGTTGTCCTACTTTGTATGTTAGCCCCATTTATCTATTGTACATAACTGCGTAATATTCTGGTGCTTCATAAATACACTAAATAATATTAATAAAAAATAAAATATTCAATGTGCAAAAATTATTCTAGTAAAATAATTCCAGCTTATCCTTTGATGGTATGTTTTAGTCTAGTGTGAGATTTTACCATCAGCTTCCATGCCTATAATAAATCTATATACAATTGTTATGTGATCTTTATGCACATCTTTTGTTGACTTCGATCTGTTGTTGTGTTTCTTGGAATACTCACCAAGTAAGCCAACAACTTCCCTGATCCTACAAACAGTCCGTTTTAGGCACTCATGCTACATTTATTTGGCTTTTCTCTTTACCCAGCGTTATTTAAACTGTCCAAAAATAAATAAAAGCCATGTAGATGGGTAAGTTGTAAACTGAAAAGTGCTGTGCCCCTGTCTTTATAATCACCAGATATTCATTGTGACAATATAAAATCATTCCGATATGTCAATGTTCTTGGCACTGCGATTTCATCATATCCGTGCTGCTGAATAACACACTCTAATGATTACAGGCATTTATTATAGAAATAACAGAGATTTTCTGAATATTTCAAAATGTGTTTGAACAAAAGGCATCTTACTTATTATAATGTGAGATGCTTTTAAAGTCTACCATATAGTGTGGTGGGAATTCATGCATACAAGATATAAAAGGATCAGTCAAGCTTGTTGGAAAAAAACAGATTACATCTTTGTAGAATGTGTGACAAAAATGCTAAGAACCATAATTATATCTAACAAAGAATGCTACATGAACACAACAAAACATGCTCTTGGGGAGCAGAAAAAGAAACTTTGGAGAGTCCTGATCCATTTCATGTTAACTGTCAGGGGATTCTGGAACCCTTTAACCATTTCTTGGCTTTATCCCCCTTCGGAAAAAAAAATCCTTATCAAATCATTTCTATGTAGCTCCAAGTATTTCAGTACAACGTGTTACACAGACATACTTGAGCTGTGTCTGGATAGTAGAAAGACAAAAAGAAAGAACAATCGAGAGCCCCCAATAGTGTATTATTGTTAATATAAGGTCATCTTCAATTTGTACAGCAGATATGGATATACTCACAAGTCTGGGTTGCCGACCTCAGGCAACCACTCCAATCGCCTATGGGGATATTAAGCCTGTCCCCACTCAGGCTAAAAAGTCGCTCTCCGTAGAAGAAAAATAAGGGTGTACACACCCATCCACCAGGTGGATAATGATATTTGTAGTAGTTACAGAGGTGCCAGCAGAATAAAAATTAGTAGTCTATTAAAACCAAATAAAAAATTGGGGGACCGGGGTGGACCCGTCTCCCCAATATATATGATACAACCACCATATATGGTATTCAGAAAAATATATATTTAATCAGTACTCCACATAAAATTATGCAACGCTTTTTGCGGGTCCCAAGCTGGCTTCCTCAGGCAAATACAAGAGTAGGAGTAACTCCGAGGTTGTGCAGATAGGTGCAGCGCCTCTGTATCTGTGTCTGGATAGTGTACTGGTTAAAGAGAAACTTTAGTGAAAGGGGGCAAAAAATGAATACATTGCAAAATAGAAAGATAGAAGAGAGATTAATAAATCATTGATATTCACCATGTAATTTGTTCATGTTGTTTGATCCATAATGAGCTTGCATGTCATCATCTTTACTACTGGCAGACAAGACAGCATCAACTGCTATTATTTATAACCACACCCACTAACATTGTGATAGGCATATTTTTATAGAAATACATATGCACAGAAGGAGATATTGCTTGCTTGGCAGTTGGAAACAGCTGTTATTTCCCACAATGCAACAAGGTTCCCAGATAGGAAACTGTCAGGACCTAGGTCTTGACATCACACTGTGGGAGGGGATTTACCACAGTATTAGCCATACAGACTCCCCCGATGATCTACCATATTCAAAAAAAGGGAACAGGAAAGGGGGTATCACCTACTGACTGGGATGAAGTTCAATCCTTGGTAAAGTTCCTCTTTACGGACTCTTCTTCTGACATGGGTTGAGACCTGGGTTCAAATCCCAGCTCTTCCTGTTTAGTAAGCCAGCACCTATTCAGTAAGAAGATCTTGGGTGAGACACCCTAACACTGCTACTGCCTACTGAGTGCGCTCTAGTGATTGCTTTGAGTCCAACAGGAGAAAAGTGCTATGCTAAATACTGGAATTGTTATTATTAGGATTATTAGTAGTATTACTTAACTGGACAAACACTCACATAATTACTTATGTGTCTTTCCTTAGGTCACCGCCCATTAGATCTGTGTGTTTCCCTTTCTTTATGAAAGCTGACTTGCTTTGCTCTCAGTTGTTGGCAAGCAAAACAATACATTTGGGCAAAAGAGGCACCGCAGAAGTTTGGTCGCCTCATAGGTGGTAATGTTACAGCCAGGGCTGGATTTACCATAAGGCACTGTAGGCACGGCCTACAGGCGCCGGGTAATGGAAAGGTGGCCCACTCCCCTCCCCAAGTGCCTCCCTCCCTTGTTCCCTATGCAGAGTCCTGATGAGAGTATAAATGAGAGGTTAATCACCCAGCTCAGCATTCCACTGATGAGATCTCCCTTCAGTCAGGGGCACCTCTAGCTACTACTTGAGGGTACCTCTGGCTACCTAATACTAAGGGGCACCTGTAGCTACCTACACCAGGCAGGGGAAGTAGCGGAAAGATGACAGCTGGGACAGCCAGCACACTTGAGTCGCAGTTTGGAGGGGGTTTGTAGGTCTATGGAGGGCAAAGTCTAAGGTGCCAGGACATCTGTGCCTATATGCTCCTGTGATGTAAATCCGGGCCTGGTTATAGCTCAAATAAAAAAACATGCAAATCCAAGTTGAGGAAGATGTTTAATTTGCGTAAAAAACGTAGCTTGGCAGATCATTATCAGCTTAAGCCTGCTTCACAAGCTAAATAATGTGTGTCCAGTACCACCTGGTTTGTTCCGCGACTAGACAATAAGTCAAGAAAAGGATGGGAAAACTGATATCAGCTGCACCCTAGTGAGGTATCAGATTTGCATTTATTCAGAAAACTGGTGGAGAAACTACATAGCCACAATTAAATAATGTACTTCTTTAAATATAGAAACAGCATAGTGGTGTAGGGGTTAGCTCTCTTGTCTAGTATAGTGTACTGGTTAAAGAGGAACTTTAGTGAAAAGGGTAAAAAAAGAAATCCATAAATTGCAAAATAGAATGTTGATCATCTGGGTCCCTGGTTCGAATCCCAGCCAGGGCACTATCTGCACTATCTCCCAAATCCCAAAAACGTTCCCTCTAAATTGGCCATAGATTATTTATGATGCATACAATTCATGATACATACATAGGCATATGAGTATGGAAGGGATTAGATTGTGTGCTCCTCTAAGGGACACTTAAGTCACAAGACAATAAATATACTCTGTACAGTGCCGCGGAAGTTGTCAGCTCTAAAGAAATGCTTATTAATAATAATAAAAAATAAAAACATAATAATGGCACACAGGGACAACATCAAAATACATACAGAATGAACAGTATAAATGTAAACGAACAACTCATTTCCTAGCCCAGCCTAATGTCAATACCCCATGAAAAAAAAAATGTAGGAGAGTATGTAAAGTAGAATCGGGGAGGAGAGTATGTAGGGTAGAACCGGCAACTGGTATAAATAGGTTAGGTAGACATCTGCCTAACTGGACAGAAGGTGTTCAGGTGAAAGTACTCTAAGATCCGCTGCAGTTATGTGAGACTTGATAAACTGTGAATGTTATCAAACTGCAGGAGAATAAGATTTCTTTCACATGAGATGGTGGGCACTTACTAGAATTGAAAAAAAAAACAGCCCACCTATGAAATTATGTCTAAGCATGGTCATGGCCATGCTCAGCCGAATGGCAGTACTTGTAACACAATGGATCTCAGAGTTGGACAACTGGTGGTGTTATCCAGTAGCAAAACACATGCCCAAGAAGTACTGAGTGCTTCCTTCCATGTGAAAGGAGGACAGCCATGGCTTGTCTCAAACACAACAAGCCACATTTTGGGGTTACAAATGCAGCCATTTGTGTGTTTTAAAATTGAATTCAAGAGAAGCTCATGGGCAGTGGGCATGATGCTGAACTACGCAAATGTCTGAAGGAAGCCTAATGGAGCCCCAACCTGATGTGTGGTGTCTTGTGGTCTTCAACTAGCCCTGAAGTCATGCATCTGCCATATTTCTTAACCACTTCAGCCTTCAGTTGTTTTTCACCTTATGCACCTGAGCAATTTTCACCTCCCATTCATTTGCCAATAACTTTATCACTACTTATCACAATGAATTGATCTATAGCTTGTTTTTTTCTGCCACCAATTAGGCTTTCTATGGGTGGAATATTTTACTAAGAATTATTTTTTTCTAAATCCATTTTAACGGGAATATGAAGAAAAAAATGAAAAAAAATATCATTATTTCTCAGTTTTCTGCCATTATAGCTTTAAAACAATACATACTACCGTAATTAAAACCCACATATTTTATTTGCCCATGTATATATGTATATACAGTATATATATAGACACAAATTTTATTTGGGTATTTTTGGTGTGAGTTAGACAGTTAATTTTAAATATATAATTTATTGTGTGTATTTAAAAAAAAAAGAAGAATGTATGTAGTTTTACTATTTGGCCACAAGATGGCCCCAGTCAATTTTTTTCCCCACGTGTCACCTCCTCCTTACACTTCCTGTAAGCATGATCGCTCGCTTACAGGAAGTGTTGGGAGGACGTAATTTTTTTGTTGTTGTTCAGAAACATTGCGGCTTCTCAGATAAGCCTTCGGTCTTTCTAACGGGGACTTAGATCAATGGATGGGAACTGCGTTCCAATTCATTGATCTCTGGGCTAACGGGCAGCAGCACAGGAGCACGTGAGTGTACGCACAGGGCCGGCCTTAGGTTTCACAGCGCCCTGAGCGAAACTGATTTTTGTGCCCCCCCCTTTCATCCTTTTCCCATGTGCATATACACGCACGCACATAAACACACACACAGGCCCATATGCCATTCCCCTTTTCTCCTGAGATATCTCCTAGAACAGTGGTTCCCAACCTTTTTGATGTCGTGACACATCATGCCCAATGCTCAGATCTCTGTGACACGTCACATATGTATAATAGAACAAATACTATTAATAACCATTAATGGATGGAAAGAGTGCATTATCTTGAAAACACTTAAAAATGAAGGCTATAACCTTTCAGAAATATTAATAAAAACAATCAGTGGGACAGTTAGCCGCCTCCTCCCCCATTTAGAATGATAGCACAGCACCGACAATTTGCACCACGCATTATAGCTGCAGTGCGCCCCCCCCTCCAAAATCCCCTCAGACTCAGTATAGATAGGTAGCCAGGTATAGGTGTCCCCAGTATAGGAGCTCATGTATAGGTGCCCTCAATATAGGTTGCCAAGCATAGGTGCTCCAGTATAGGAAGTCAGTTGAAGGTCTCCATTCCCCCATAGGTAGCCAAACCGTAGGTGCCTTCAGTATAGGTAGCCAGGAGTAGGTGCTCTCCCTTAGTATAGGTAGCCAGCTATAGGTGCCCTAAGTATAGGAAATCAGGTGTAGGTGCTCTCAGTATAGGCAACCAGCTATAGGCGCCCCCTTGGAAGCTGGCACCCTGAGCAACCGCTCCGGTCGCTCATATCAAAGGCCGGCTATGTGTATGCACAATCGGCCGCGGCAGTAGCAGCCTTTTGGACATAGTTGATACATCCAAAAGGTTAAATGGTTAAACTATCCCCAAAAGTCGTACATGAACGTTTGTCACCAATGATTTGACAATATGTTATTATTACTGGTATTAATTTATATAGTTTAATCACCTTCTTTGGCTATGTAAATATTAACAAATACAGAGATGGTAAACATAGGTTTGACAGTGGATAATATAGACCAAATCTAACAAGACATAAAACATTTACAAGAAACAGTAGGGAAAGAACACTGTCATAGCAATCTAAACGATATTAGCTAATTTATGTGCCGTTTACCATGTGTTAATTTACGCACATGATTTGCCGAAAATGATAGCAAAACTTATCATGGCTGCTTAATGTTTTTGAATCATTAGATAAGGTAAAGTCCTCAAAAACATAAGCGTATCAAATAAGCGTCTCTAGGCACCAAAAAATTACTTAAATTATCACCTATTTAACCTTGTGATTGACTTACTAACAAAATTGTATGTACAGCTGACGTGCATTAATGTTAGCGTGACACATTGTAGAGAGTATTATGCATGACGCACAAAGTCAAGATCACATCTTTTATTGTATGCCAATCAAT
Source organism: Hyperolius riggenbachi (assembly GCF_040937935.1). Taxonomy (NCBI): domain Eukaryota; kingdom Metazoa; phylum Chordata; class Amphibia; order Anura; family Hyperoliidae; genus Hyperolius; species Hyperolius riggenbachi. The sequence continues at coordinate 367,888,916 of NC_090650.1, forward strand.
GTGTTATTTCATGCGTTGACATATGTAAACTTTTGCATTATCCCAGTTACGTGTGACAGAAACTTTGCATTAGTTAATGTGACAATGTATACTGCTCATACATTATAGTTTTATAAGTGTAAACAATTCAACAGCGTGAAAAAGTAATTGCCATTGTGTTGAAGCCATGGAAATTAAGAGTTGAAGTTGGCTTAGTAGCTTGTGTAGCAAGAAGACATTACAGCATATGTTAGTTTATGCATCAGCAGCATTGTGGCTGGCTAGCTATACAGTATATAAATCCAAGTGCCATCACTTAGTAAATATAAGCTTTTTGTAAAAGGCTGTACATCTGCTAGACTGATGTCCCACCACAAGGATCAGGTCCCGATCCCTCAAGCAACATTGCTGGGCCAAGGTGGTACAGATGCAAAGCCAGCCTATAGGCTGATGACACATTGTGTTGCCATGTTAGGGGGAGGCTGACGAAGAGGTGCAGATGTGACATCATACATCGGGGCAAGCAATGAGACCAAGGCTATTGGCCATCGCTCAGCTGAGTTGTTCTGCCTGGTGGATACCTGGCCGGGCAGCAGTCAGGGGCTGCTATACACATGCTGGATGTTATGATCATGTCTGCAGCGTTTACTGCTGGCTGCAGTGGTATTGTAACCCAAGCAGTTCTGATGTCATTACATGCATTTTCTTGCATAGTTTGGTTTGCACTTAAACTAGTTGCTGATTCCATCTGCAGTCACTCTGAAATTAATGACAGTTTAACATGCTCTTGTGTAAACAAACATTGTCTGCTGCAGTGGAGGGGCAGTCCCTTTCCTGCAGGCTGCATATCATTGTCTGCCTTTTCCTGCTATCAGCCTGTGATTAATTACCATTCACTTGTGTGGGAATCTGCAGGTCTGCTCCCATTGGATGACCTCAGTATAAAGAACTGCTTCCTGCAATGTCTCAGGGGCTACCATAGTCTCAGATTCTATCTGTTACTCTGCTCGTGCCCCACCTCGTTCCTGGTCCGTGTGGACTGCGCTTACTCCTGCGAAGGGGTCAGCGAGTCCTCCTAGTTCTGCTCTTGTTCTAGAAGTTGTTACTTGCTTGTCTTGTGTCATATATTGGTTCATCGCCAATATATACGCATACTTGCGCATTTTGTTATTTTCCTTGAATTCGTGTTACGTTGATACATCAGTGTCGCTGATATATACGTACACGAACTGTTTATATCCTGTGTTCCGTTAGTCAGCGTTCCAGCACGCTGAGCTAGTTATCCTGTTCCTGGTCCTGTTTGTGGATTGCGTTCATCTCTGCGAAGAGATAGTGAATCCTTCTGAGTCCTGTTCCCTGTATTACTCCAGTCTTAGTCAGAGTTCCTGCTTATGTCATATATCGGTTCATTGCCGATATATACATATGTTAGTCAGACGTTACGAATAGTTTCATTGATAGCTGTAATTGTAATACGCTAGGAAATCATACTTATTGTATATTTATCTGTGTTACGTTCATCTATCTTGATCCTGCTATTTTCTGACTATCCTGTCCTGTCTTTGTGAGGCACGCCATCGCCGCAACGCATTGGCTGCCTCATTCCAGTCTGTCTGGTTTTGGACGCTTGCTGTCGCTAAGTAGCCGCTAGCTAGCAAGCGTTCATTCTGTCTACTTGTTCTGATCTCCTCAGTCCTGGTTTATGCGCTCAGCGCTACTTTGTGCTGAGACGTTATTACGAAAGTGTTGTTTGTGGCTGTTCGGATCTGCACCGGCTCTGTGCACCACAATCTCCTATTGGAGTCAGTCCTCTCCTCCACTAAACTGGGGATATCCTGATCCCTTGTGCTGGTGTGTGTACCTCCTTCACGTCAGCTTATGTGTTGTATGCTGACTGTGGAGATTACACCTCCAAGCTTAACATTATGGTAGCCCCATTACCAATCCCCATTGTGGGGGGGGGGGTTCCCAGCAAAAATGACACTGTTTGTTATGGTTCCTGTTCCTTTAAGAAATTTGAAAAACTCAATTCTGAAACAGAAAATGAGTTTTTTTCTGAATGTACCAGGTTCCTGGCCAATCCCGAGCTCCAGGCTACTCCTGTTTCAACGTGGGCCCCCCAGCTAGTTTATGTTTTATTTAAGGGAAGATTGTTTCAGTGGGCCTACGATGTCTTGGATCATACCAATTTAAAAGAGAGACCACTGGAATTTCTAGCGTTTGTGATCCATAACTGGCTGCGCAAAACCGATTTGCCTAGCCCTTTTGATAGGCTCCTGGCAGCTTGTCAATCAGCTGCTCCTTCTACTGCCTACAAAAATAATCAGCAAGCAGATAATTGTTCTGATAACTTTTCTTCTGCTAAGGCAGTAGGGTCTAAAGCCAAACGTAAACGCTCCAAAAGAAAAGCGTTACAATCAGCGGAGTCGTTGCCCTTGGCGACTGCGCATCAGATCTGTAATGAGACTCCGCCAGTAGCAGATAATGAAATTCAGTCATCATTCAGGGGAGTCAAATGGACCTATGAAACTACTAATGAACTTTCATTGCTAGCCAGGGAAAATAAAAGTTCTTGTTTAAATGAATTATCTGAATATGATTATGAAGATATATTACAAAGTATTGAACAGATCAATTTATTCGTGCAGCAAGGGAAATTTGCATACACTACAGTTCAACACTTGCTACAGGTACTGGAGATCCTTAGGAATAAGAAATCGGCCAATCACCTGCTAAATAACCCAATGTATGTTTCTGCCACTAACACATTTGCAAACTATGATCAGCCGGAATGCTCAGCTGTTAAATATGCATGGGATCCTCCATTTGAGAAAGGAGAGATGGAAGCCCTGGTCTATGAATGGAAGAAAGATGCAAGTTCATTTTGTCAGTTTTACAGTGCAAAAAGTGAATTAGTATTGAATGCATGCATTAAGTCTGCCTATAACCTAATAAAAACTGGTGTGTGTGGGTATGACTTTGTGGCTCCATTGATCGATGTGTGGAGAATGATTTTGGACGATTTTTATGCGATTCAATCAGTTGATACCAGGGAAGACACACTGTCAAGTGGAGATTGTTCCACTTCCTCAGTTCCTGAGGACTCGCCTGCTTCAGCACCTTTGGCTGATTCAGCGAGTGATTCAGAGCTCCTTTTGTGTGAAATTGAAGTTCCTGTAATTCCACCCTGTACCATGGATAACTCAGTGTTACTTCCCAGTAAGACAGAAATTACTAATACTTCCTTAATCTTGCCCTGCACAAATTTCTCAGCAGAGGACCCAGAGGTCCTGCTGACTTCTGAGTCCAGCCTAGCCAGTACTCATGAGTCTTTGTTCAGTGAAACAGACACCAGAAAAATCTTGCCTGTCTCTGCAAACACTTCTGCAGAAATTACCTGTGTTAATAAAGTTCAACTCCTGTCTGATCCAGCAGATGCCAATAGATGCACTACATCAGTTTCTGAGTCCCAGCAATCCTGTCCAGAAATCTCAGAACCCCAGCATCTGAATTTTCCAATTTCACAATTGAATGGTGATTTAGATGCGCAAACATTGTGTTTTGATCTTCCTGTTTCTACACCTCACTCTAGTTTCATGAATAACTCAGAGCGTCTGCTATGTGAGTCCGAAATCGCAGAATTATTACCGTGTTCAGAAAATGTTCCAGTGAACTTGCCCTGTACCATGAATTGTGCAGTAGATCTCTCCAATGAAACTCAGGTCACAGAATCATTATGCTGTCCAGCAGGTGCTTCCATGGTTTTGCCCTGCAGTGTGGACTGTTCGGTGATCCTGTCCAGTGAAGCTGTGGTCACAGAGTCTTATGCTTCACCCAGTACTTTGGATACTTCAAACCCTCTAGCAGAACAGTCTGAGGCACTGCTTACCTCAGTTGGTGTTGCAGTAATATTCACTTGTCTAGCAGCTGTTTTGGAATTACAGTCTGCTCTAATAAAACTTGATGAATTTCTGCCCAGCGAAGCAGAAGCCATTGAAATATTGTCCTCGTCAGCAAGTGTGTTAGATACCTTGCCCTGTACACAGTCTGATTTAACCAATGTTGTTGAGTCCCTCTCCAGTGTTGTAACAGCCGAGGAACTCCAGCCCTGTCCTCTGAATGTTTCAAAAGTCTTGCCCTGTAACATGGATAATTCTGACTCGCTGGAAAAAATAATAGAAATCTCAAAATTTCAGTCCGGGTTAATGAGTGTTTCTGAAACCCAGCCCTGTATCCTGGAAAATTCTGGTTCTCTGGCCGGTGTGGCAGAAGTTCCTGAGTCCCCTTCCTGTCCAGTGAGTTACTCAGTTTTGCCTAGTTCAGTGGGGATTGCTGCACTGCTGACTTGTTTTGCAGCCCTTCATGAGCTCCAATCCAGTGTATTTGATGAGTCTCTGTCTAGTCCAGAAGAAGTTATGGGAACCCTGTCTAGTTCGGTGCATACATCAGAAGATTTGTCCTGTCTTGTAAATGCCCCTGAACATGATTTGTTAATAACTTTGCTGGAATCAGAGACATCTAAGTCTGATCCTGCATTTTTTAGTGAGAATCCAGTAACTGTGAAGTCTAGTCATGATGATTTTTTTTTGCCCAGTCCTGGTTTCGGTCCTACCTTGACTGACTTTGAGGTTTGCAGTTCCTTGACATGCCCAGAAGTCTCTCTTGTGCCGGTGTGCCCAGATGTGCTTCGTATGCCAGAGTGCCCAAGTGTGTCTGTGTTGGCGTGCTCACACGCTTCCCTAGTGGAGACATGTTCTGATGTTGCCGGTTGGCCTGCATGCCCGGAGATGGTTCTGGTCCCTAAAAACCCTGATCTTGATGTTTGTCCTTGTGACCCTGACTCTAGAGTTGCCCTGGGTTCCATAGGGGTTCTTGATGGTTCTCCATGTGAGCCTAAGGGGCGTTCTGACCTGTGGGGATCTCTTTGGAGCTTCCAAGTGTTCTGGGAGATCTCTGAGGAAACTTGTCCTGGTACCTTGGACTGGTTCAACGGTGGGTTTTGTGTTGGTGGGGACAGTTCCGGTGGGCATTGCAAAGGCTTTGGCGTTTTTGGACAGTCTCGGGAAGGCGGTAGGTATCGCTCAGAGAGTTTCTGGGGGCTTTTCTCTGGAAGTCGTGGTTCTGATGGGTGTCACACTGAGGCTTGTGGTGCTGACGGGCATGGTTCTGTAGGTTCTGGTTCTGATGGGTCCAGTCTTGTGGGGACTGATTCTGGAATTTGGTCTTGCCGGGCTGTCCCGGTCATCATGAATTATCAGTCAGATTGTTTTGTTGGGAATTTCAGTTTCGAAAAGCGTCTGGTATCCGCTTTTAAGGGGGGGGGGGGTAATGTTATGATCATGTCTGCAGCGTTTACTGCTGGCTGCAGTGGTATTGTAACCCAAGCAGTTCTGATGTCATTACATGCATTTTCTTGCATAGTTTGGTTTGCACTTAAACTAGTTGCTGATTCCATCTGCAGTCACTCTGAAATTAATGACAGTTTAACATGCTCTTGTGTAAACAAACATTGTCTGCTGCAGTGGAGGGGCAGTCCCTTTCCTGCAGGCTGCATATCATTGTCTGCCTTTTCCTGCTATCAGCCTGTGATTAATTACCATTCACTTGTGTGGGAATCTGCAGGTCTGCTCCCATTGGATGACCTCAGTATAAAGAACTGCTTCCTGCAATGTCTCAGGGGCTACCATAGTCTCAGATTCTATCTGTTACTCTGCTCGTGCCCCACCTCGTTCCTGGTCCGTGTGGACTGCGCTGACTCCTGCGAAGGGGTCAGCGAGTCCTCCTAGTTCTGCTCTTGTTCTAGAAGTTGTTACTTGCTTGTCTTGTGTCATATATTGGTTCATCGCCAATATATACGCATACTTGCGCATTTTGTTTTTTTCCTTGAATTCGTGTTACGTTGATACATCAGTGTCGCTGATATATACGTACACGAACTGTTTATATCCTGTGTTCCGTTAGTCAGCGTTCCAGCACGCTGAGCTAGTTATCCTGTTCCTGGTCCTGTTTGTGGATTGCGTTCATCTCTGCGAAGAGATAGCGAATCCTTCTGAGTCCTGTTCCCTGTATTACTCCAGTCTTAGTCAGAGTTCCTGCTTATGTCATATATCGGTTCATTGCCGATATATACATATGTTAGTCAGACGTTACGAATAGTTTCATTGATAGCTGTAATTGTAATACGCTAGGAAATCATACTTGTTGTATATTTATCTGTGTTACGTTCATCTATCTTGATCCTGCTATTTTCTGACTATCCTGTCCTGTCTTTGTGAGGCACGCCATCGCCGCAACGCATTGGCTGCCTCATTCCAGTCTGTCTGGTTTTGGACGCTTGCTGTCGCTAAGTAGCCGCTAGCTAGCAAGCGTTCATTCTGTCTACTTGTTCTGATCTCCTCAGTCCTGGTTTATGCGCTCAGCGCTACTTTGCGCTGAGACGTTATTACGAAAGTGTTGTTTGTGGCTGTTCGGATCTGCACCGGCTCTGTGCACCACAATCTCCTATTGGAGTCAGTCCTCTCCTCCACTAAACTGGGGATATCCTGATCCCTTGTGCTGGTGTGTGTACCTCCTTCACGTCAGCTTATGTGTTGTATGCTGACTGTGGAGATTACACCTCCAAGCTTAACACTGGATTATTGACTGAGGCCATCGTTATTGGCTCCTTCAGTCGACTTTAATCTAGTGTAAACTAGCCTTACTGGTTGGATTTATACAGGAGTGTTAAGCCAATCCTGGGACCTACCGCAAAACTTTGATAGATCACTTCTGAAGCAGTATAAAACCCTGACATAATATTCAAAAAAACATGTTTTCCTACTTTTTATATGCCATACGGTTATCATATTTGCTTTTGTGCATAAGTATTATTATTCATTTAGAAATTATACATTCCTAAAGTACACTCATTTTACTCTGAGAGCTGACTTTGCATTTTATTTATAACTGCTTTATTCATCCTCTAACTTAATCAGAAAGCATCAGAAAGCATTTATGCTTGTCTGACTTTGTTCAGGTGACCCGTCAGTGTGAGGGAAGGCTTTGTTTACATTTCTCACTTGATACAATTAAACACAAGAAAACATTATCTAAAGTTTGGAAGCGGCCAGCTCTGCTGGAAGGGAAGCTTCTAAAGCCTGTGTTAACCCTTTGAATGCAGTTCTAGTAAAAAAAAAATGCTGGTTGTGTATAATATGCTGTAAATAATCTATTAGAGCAAAGTAGAAATGCTGGGTTTCATTCCGCTTTAATGTTCACACCCCTTTACCCCTACCCTTTAGAGACCCCATGTCATAAGGATCCATCTACAAGGGGTCATTTAATAAGTGTGGACATTGCAATCCTCTCGCCTCCCATAACAGCATGGACACCATGACATTCCCCGCTCATAACAAGCAAGGGCACAACAATGCCTGTACTGGAGGGAGAGTAAGTGTTGGGGCCCCTTATAGCCTTGGGCCCCTAGCTGCCACAAGGACTGCACCACAGTAGTGGAGGGACATTCTGTGGGTTGATGCACTAAAAGAACATCATTTAAAGCTGTAAACCACCATATATAATGATTGATATAGTGCTACCTTCTTGGCAATGTACAAAACAAGAAACTAACATGGGTCTGATTCACAAAGCATTTCTGCTAAATTATCTAACCATACTTATTAACTCACAATTTACTGAATCTCTCCTTATTTGACTTATTTCACTTAACTCACGGTTTATCCCTCCTTATCTGTTTATCTCATGAATTATCTCTCCTTATTTCTTTATCTCATGCATTGGCTCTCCTTTCAGTTAAAGCAGTATTAAACTCTGACATAATATTCAATAAAAAATGTGTTTTTCTTTTGTGCACAAGTAATATTGTTCATTTAGAAATTACAAGTTTTCAAAGTACAGTTTCACAGTCATATATATATACAAGGAGCGCAGGTGATCAATGTTTTAAAATGTATTTTACCTTTATTGGTAAATGTTTTCAAACAGGAAATTAACCTCTAACAACTTTCCCATACATTACCCACTTACACACACATACATACATGGGAGTTGTGCGGTGCCTTATAAAATTCTGTTATAAAAAACTTTTCATATACAAAAAGTGTGATGATCTCTGCTCGTATCATCCGGTTCCTAAAAGAGTTGTACCCAGATATCCAATATCAAAATAATCACTTATGTCCTTTTAAGCAGATATACAATCAAGGTGCATACAGAGGAAAGAATAAACTTGATGTTTCAACCAATACTGACTCGTGTATCACCCGTACCGGTTGCTAGTTCAATATCCCCCTCACAAAAATGTCCAGATTTACCTTTGTTCTGCAATACTCAACCATCCGGTGTACTCCTATTTACCGCAGCTGCCATTGCATTTTATTCATAACTGGTGTATTTATATTGTAATGTACTACCCAGTAATGATTTCTGAGCTGCTATCTCTGTTCTGGACACATTAGAAAAAGTTTTTGCACTGCCAGGAAATGTTTACATTTTTCTCTTGCTACAATTAAGCAAACACGATAATGTAACCTGCAGAAAACCTGCAGATCTCACTGCAGGGAGCTTTCTATTGAAAAAGTAAATCCTGTGTTTAACAGTTTGAATGCTGTTCTGTTAAACAAAAAGTGTGGTCGTATATTATATGCTGTAAATAATCTTTTAGAGCAAAGAAAAAATGCTGGGTTTCACACCACTTTAAAAGACATCTGAGGTGAAAATAAAGTGATGAGAAAAACAATTGTATCTATCCTCAGTCTCCTAAAAATGATTTTTTTTAGATATCCCACAGTTCTATTTTATATTTAAATCTAGTTTTTAAGTTTTTACGGTTTCATTGTCTCTGCTCAATGGCACCTTCATTGAAGTATGTCAGAGCTCAAATCTACTGTATGAAATATTGAAACATCGTATCTCTTTCCTGCTCTCAGAAGCCATTTATTGACAGGAAAGTGTTTTATGGCCGTAATTACTTATCAGTGAGGGTTATGCTATAGTCGGACCCAGTCTGACCCGGTCCTGACCCAGGCAGAAACTGCCACTTGCATAAAGGTACATACACACGTTTGATTTTTCCAAATGACCGGTCGTTCAGACCGGTTGTTTGGACGTCAAATCGGGCATGTGTCCAAGCTGATCCGTCAAAACCAGCCTTATCAGCCGAACGATCGTTTGTACACATGCCCGATTTGACGTTTTGACATCCAAACGACCGGTCCTAATGACCGGTCATTTGGAAAAATCAGACATATGTATGTACCTTAACTGATGTTTAACTTTTTCAGACAGAGAAAGAAAAAAAGCAACACAGCATAGTTATTTGTGTGCTTGGCATTGTACATACACATGTCTCATCATGTCACATGTCATCTCGGTTGTCCTTTAACCACCCTGGCGTTCTGATTAAATCGCCAGGGTGGCTGCGGGAGGGTTTTTTTTAAATAAAAAAAAAACTATTTCATGCAGCCAACTGAAAGTTGGCTGCATGAAAGCCCACTAGAGGGCGCTCCGGAGGCGATCTTCCGATCGCCTCCGGCGCCCAGAATAAACAAGGAAGGCCGCAATGAGCGGCCTTCCTTGTTTTGCTTATATCGTCGCCATAGCGACGAGCGGAGTGACGTCATCGACGTCAGCCGACGTCGTGACGTCAGCCGCCTCCGATCCAGCCCTTAGCGCTGGCCGGAACTTTTTGTTCCGGCTACGCTGGGCTCAGGCGGCTGGGGGGACCCTCTTTCGCCGCTGCTCACGGCGGATCGCCGCAGAGCGGCGGCGATCAGGCAGCACACGCGGCTGGCAAAGTGCCGGCTGCGTGTGCTGCTTTTTATTTCATTAAAATCGGCCCAGCAGGGCCTGAGCGGCAGCCGCTGGCGGTGTTGGACGAGCTGAGCTCGTCCAGACCGCTCAGCTGGTTAAGGAGAAAAATAAGTATGCTTAGAGAATCAATCCCATAGTAACATAAAAATATAGCTATTGGTGTACAAATAGAAACAATTCCAATATTTAGACCAGAAATCTAAGTGAATGACCCCAGTACTAGTGCTGTCTAAATATGCTATGCAAGATCCTGATTAAATCCATGGAATCCAGTTTTGTTAAAGTCTGAGTTTTATCTGGATACACTGAATCATTTGCATTGAGGTTGAGGGTTTGATGGGGCCTACATTTAAAATGGTGCCACTGTAATGTGGGGGCTAGGCAAAGCCACTACTCGAATATCGGTTACATTTACTGATATTCTACTGTTAGCGGTGGCTTATTAGGATAGTAAAATATTGGTAATTTTACTAATACCTAACCCCTAACTTAACTCCCTTCTCACACAAGTGTCTACCGCTGCCTAACCCAAACCAATCTGCCCCTCCCGACACAATATCACTAAATGTAACTGTATTCTCACACAAGCCTTCCATCTACCGATGCCTAACCCAAACCGATTTGCCCCTCCTTCCACAATATCCCTAAACACAACTGTATTCTCACACTCCCTCCCAACAGTTTGCATTCTGATGTGAATATAGGTGAACATGATCACTAGGCCATGAAGGACCACACCTGAGCTTTCTGAGGATTAGTAAATCAACTTCATGTGCCTTATTTTCATCCCTGAGTCTGACGAGTCATTTTAGCAGGAGAACACTCCCAACTAGCATTTTACAGGAAGTCTGGGTCCTGTCATCATACCTAAAAAAAATAATCTGTTATAAAGTTTCCTATATTCCTCTCAATATATATTGACCAGAAGCTAAATAAAATCCATTTCACACAGTAAATGGGCAGCAATGCATTTCAAACGGAATATTCACAAAAGGCAGAAAACCTGCCACCATCTATTACCAAGAACACTTTTCCATTGCATTAAGAGAATATCCTTCAAAACATTTTTTGCTGAAACAAATCTCCTTTGACTGGTTGATATGTATGTATGTCCCTCGTTCATTTAATGATCTGATATCCATTAATAAAATACACCTGTATTAGAGAGCATCACAGGCCTTGTTAAAAAGTCACAAATCAACATGATCACTGAACATCTGGATTGTGTCCTAACAGAAATCATCAGTGTGTAACCATCGTTATAACACTGCAGATAATAGTGCAGGTACATCAACATTTCCCTCTCTTAATTCTATGTATAGTCTTTCCCCCTCAGGCATACCCTAGTTTCATTTAACCATGGATACAGGTGATAAACCCAAGTTGTCAGTGATGAAGCTGCCCAAAGGCATCATGTCTATTTAATGAACAGAAGCAGCTGTTTAAAAAATCCTGGAATTCGAGCAGACTATTAGAGATAATAATGATCCAATTGAGTTTGTTACCTAATTATATTAATTCTTTAGTCTGGCTTTGGATACCCGATACAAACATGAACAGTAAATCACACCACTTCAGGATTCTAACATGAATATCATTCTTCATCATTATTAGGTTTAAAAATAATATGCATGAAGTGGGATATGTCGAAAATGCATGACTTAAAGCTAAAGACAAAGAAAATCCATACAAAGAATGTGCATGGAGTCTGAACATTTAAAGAAGGCATTGGTTAATTTGGGCACTGGGGCTGCAATTATTTTGTATATGATTTATGATATGCTTATAAAGGGTTAGCATTGGTGATTTCTGTGTCTCTAATAACTCTCTGCCTACTCTTTCTCCTAACTAGTGATGAGCGGTCTTGTCTAGGGGAACTCATGGACAAGCATGTGGTCAGATGATAGAATTGTAAGACTATGATTTGCCTCCTACTCCTACTATGCACCGCATTGCATTAGAACAAGGGGTGCCATGGAAAGGGAAGAGGAGTGAGTTTCTGTACGATTGAAAGTGCTCTAGTGGGTGTCAGGCCTTATAGACATCCCGCTAAAATTGCAACCCATGTGTGTTAGTATTGCTGAAGTGAATTAGTCTTGAGGAAGGGGAGGAGGGATTCGCCCCTTAAAAAAAATTGAAAAAAATTGCAGAAGTGTAAATATTTCCTAACAAAATACCTGGGATTATAATTATGCCTTCATCAGTCTTGTTAACAGTTTGCTGACAACAGGGGGGTTGTTTTCAAAAGAGGAACTGGTCCTCCAAGAGGGACATAGTGATGATAATGTCTAGAACTTATGGAGAAGCACGTGATCAGTTTGGTCATGTGATAGATATGTAAGTCTCTGATTTGCTAGCCATGATCATGTGCTAAAGCAGGATGTGATCACAGCAAAACAGAGCTTTGCCAATCTATCAGCTGATCAAACAAATCACATGCTTCTCCACAAGTTCTTCTAGACATGATCATCACTACTCCTAACACTAACAACCCTTTAACTATGTCTAATACTAACCTCTATTTCTATGCCTTAACATTAATCCTCCTATAACTAAGCCCTATGACACTCGACTCTGCTATAACCAAGCAGCCACCTCTACCCCGGAACTTGGTTATACTATACCAGTCCACCCAGTGCCCAGCTCATGCACTGGAGCCAAAGCAGCAGCCAACCTAACACCCCTTAAAAAAATACACAATGCACAACCATTATTCGGTTTCGTGAAAGTTCAATAAATGCAAACTACAGTGTATTATTATTCTGATTAGTGAGTAAGTCAAACATAGTCTAATTACTTGTGCACTTAAAGCTGGGTTTGCTACCAACATGAAAAAAGTGCTAATTTTGCTCATGTATGCACCATATGTAAAGAAGACCTCCATGTTTACAATGCTTTTTACAATGCTTCTCCCAATCTGATATACCTAACTTAAGTACATAAATAGGTTCACATGCATGTCACAGAATGGCTCTTCCACTAATGCAGAGATGAAAACATGGTCATGTGTGGCAGGGGCCATGCCAAGTGCAAGTGCCCCATGTCCTTGATATAACTAATCTTCATAAGAAAATGCACGGTGCAAGCATGCCTGTAATTCTGCATGCCTGTTAATGATCCATTGATCAATTTCATATAGTATTATTATTATTATTTTACATCATATATTCATGCTTTAACAAAACTGAAGTTAGCACTACCAGGGCTGGACCGAGGCAGAGGCAAGAGAGGCTCCAGCCTCAGGGCGCTGTGTAGGAGGGGGAGAACAACTCATTCAGCTATCATTCCCTTATTGTGTTTGAAGCAGAGAGAAATGAGGAAAGGGGATGCATGGCTGTGACTGCAAGCCAGATAACTAGAAATTAAGGTGTTGGGGGCCCTGCGGTGACTCTAAGTCTAATACCAATCAGGATGTGATGGCTGGGGTGGGAGGGATGGCGGGGCACACTTTGGTGTTTCAGCCTTGGGTGCTGGAGGACCTTGTCCCGGCTCTGAGCACTACTTATATCTAAACTGTCCCTTTAAATAAAATGTTGTAATATTAACTACGGTGCTAAATCCTATTGGTGGTAACTTTCTCTTCTCAGGGTCCACAGTAGTTACTGGGTTGAGCTAATGGGGCAAAAAAAGCTGGAGCATTAGTGAAGCCAATACTCAGACCAACCAGACAAAAATCAAGGTGTGTTTAACAAATGTAAACTGGTTAAATACAACATTAGTAACCTAGAACTAAGTCTCATATATTTTTCTTCAGTGAAAAGGTTTTGAGACTGCACTCTTACAGCGGACCTGAACTCAGAATTTCCTCTCTGCTCTAAAAGATAAGCAACAGTATACTAATGTTTAAACAAAAACATTTATTTGTTACAGCTGATAGAAATCCTAAAATAAATCTGCACTGTTTCTACTTCTTGATTTGTGGAAGTAGACATTGGGCTTGATTCAGAAAAGGGTGCTAAGTGTTAGCGCACCAGTGAAAAGCCACTTTGCATGTGCTAACATGCTTTGCACGTGCTAAGTAGTTAGCACATGCAAACTACTTAGCACCGTAGTTAGCACATGTAAACTACTTAGCACCATAGTTACCACATGTAAACTACTTAGCACCCTAGTTTTTTTTAAAAAAAATCAGTGTTTATTCAACAAAGAAAAGGAACATATGACAGAATATGCAGTGCAGCAGTGCCCCTCCTAACTTTTCCAACAGTAGCTTCAGCATCAGTTATCACTGTGGAAGATGAGAGGTATTGTTAACAATAATATAATGATCGTCACATAATATATAGAGCTCAGATTGAATTTAAATTTCCAAATATTCTATCTTTTACAAGATCATAATTAGCAAGACCAGGGGTATCTAACCATGGAGCTTAGCACCCTAGTTAGCACGGTGCTAAGTAGTAGTTTGCATGTGCTAACTATGGTGATAAGTTTGCATGTGCTAACTACGGTGCTAAGTAGTTTGTATGTGCTAACTACTTAGCACCCTAGTTAGCACGCCCAAAGCCTTTAGGCATGCTAACTGGGTTAGCACCGTTTACTGAATCGAGCCCATATTGTTAACAGCCTGTGCTTTCAAATGAGCTTATCTGCCACCTCTGCTGTGGCAGTCATGTGACACAGGGAGAGATCCAATTACAACTTGTGATTAGACACAAATGAGGGGGAGTTAAACAGACTTAACTCTCTAAATACATACAGGGTGCATTTCTCCATGTTTTCCTTCTGTCCTATGCAGGAGTTCATGTCCACTTTAACCTCCCTGGTGGTGCATTTCTGTCTGGAAATATGAGACAAAAGCGGTACATTTATTTCAAGAATTATAGGCCTTCAATTTTTCAGTCATAACTCACCAAAATATGTCTGGATAAAAGCCTGGTAGACATTCTGCATATAAATAAAAGAATGGAACACACATTTGTTGATTTAATTAAATTTATGAATAAACTTTAAAAATTGTGAAACTGTACAAATAAGTCAGGCAGAGAAAAGTCAAAATCCAGGCAGACATCGGTGCAGGCGGCAGGCTGAGAGTAGTCAAAATCCAGACAAAAATCGGTAACTGTAATTGGATATACTGTCATCCTGTGCTTTCAAATGAGCTTATCTGCCATCTCTGCCTTGGCAGTCAGGTGACACGGTAGAGATCAAATTTTGTGATTATTTAGAAATGAGGAGGAATTAGACACGCTAATATATATATATACACACATGTGTGTATGTATATATACCACGTATATATATATATATATATATATATATATATATATATATATATATATATATATATATATATATATATAATATATATATATATATATATAAATATATATATATATATATATTACATTACTGATTGTGTGTATATATATATATATATATATAGATATATATATATATACAGTATATATATATATATATATATATATATATATATATATATATATATATATATATATATATACAGTGGTTTGCAAAAGTATTCAGTCCCCTTGAAGTTTTCCACATTTTGTCATATTACTGCCACAAACATGAATCAATTTTATTGAAATTCCACGTGAAAGATCAATACAAAGTGGTGTACAGGTGAGAAGTGGAACGAAAATCATACATGATTCCAAGCATTTTTTTTACAAATAAATAAGTGCAAAGTGGGGTGTGCGTAATTATTCGGCCCCCTTTGGTCTGAGTGCAGTCAGTTGCCCATAGACATTGCCTGATGAGTGCTAATGACTAAATAGAGTGCACCTGTGTGTAATCTAATGTCAGTACAAATACAGCTGCTCTGTGATGGCCTCAGAGGTTGTCTAAGAGAATATTTGGAGCAACAACACCATGAAGTCCAAAGAACACACCACACAGTTCAGGGATAAAGTTATTGAGAAATGTAAAGCCGGCTTAGGCTACAAAAAGATTTCCAAAGCCTTGAACATCCCACGGAGCACTGTTCAAGCGATCATTCATAAATGGAAGGAGTATGGGACAACTGTAAACCTACCAAGACAAGGCCTTCCACTTAAACTCACAGGCCGAACAAGGAGAGCGCTGATCAGAAATGCAGTCAAGAGGCCCATGGTGACTCTGGACGAGCTGCAGAGATCTACAGCTCAGGTGGGGGAATCTGTCCATAGGACAACTATTAGTCGTGCACTGCACAAAGTTGGCATTTATGGAAGAGGGGCAAGAAGAAAGCCATTGTTAACAGAAAAGCATAAGAAGTCCCATTTGCAGTTTGCCACAAGCCATGTGGGGGACACAGCAAACATGTGGAAGAAGGTGCTCTGGCCAGATGAGACCAAAATGGAACTTTTTGGCCAAAATGCAAAACGCTATGTGTGACGGAAAACTAACACTGCACATCACCCTGAACACACCATCCCCACTGTCAAATATGGTGGTGGCAGCATCATGCTCGGGGGGTGCATCTCTTCAGCAGGGACAGGGAAGCTGGTCAGAGTTGATGGGAAGATAGATGGAGCCAAATACAGGGCAATCTTGGAAGAAAACCTCTTGGAGTCTGCAAAAGACTTGAGACTGGGGCGGAGGTTCACCTTCCAGCAGGACAACAACCCTAAACATAAAGCCAGGGCAACAAAGGAATGGTTTAAAACAAAACATATCTATATATACATACATGCATACATATATATACACACACACACACACACACACAGAGACACACACACACACACATATATATATATATATATATATATATATATATATATATATATATATATATATATATATATATATATACAGTATAAACATATATATACAGTATATATATACCTGTACATATATATACAGTATATATATACATGTAGATCGCTTTTTTTTTTCTTCTGCTCTGTGCGACTGACTCTTCAGGGCCACTTTAAAATGTTCTCCCGCTCCCACCCCGTGACGTCATGCCGCCGCTCTGATTAGCCGCCGGGTCCCCGGAAGAAGAGCGGGGCTATAGGGAACCCGGCGGCCAGCGAAGGACTCGGACAGGCCGGGGGGAGCCGGGGGAGATGCTGGAGTCCTGCTGCGCAGCAGCCATCGCGCGCGGGACTCCTAAACAGCAGGGAATTGCCTAGCCCGACCTGAGCTCGGGCTTACCGCTCGCAGCTCATTTTTCCTACCCCGGGCTCAGGTCAGGCTTACCGCCAGGGAGGCTACCAGCAGCAGTGACAATCTGATGTAAAATCTGCTTGGTTAAGAAACAAACAGAGGTAATTACCCCTTGAGAATTTTACACTAAAACCTTATCACCAGTCTTCTCTCAGCGAGATAGGGATTTAATTTCTATTGCATTTCAGGAAACCAGATTGAATTCCACAAGCTGCTGGGCAAGCTCATTTGCCTAGATACCATTTGTTTTAAAGGAAAACAGAAAGGAACCTGAGACAATTTCTTAGTAGGATTAGTACTATATGGGCATATGTTTATCTAAAGAAATTTAGAATGCAGAAAACAGAAGAATTAGAGAATAATTACTGAAGATTTAAATAGAAAGAGGCATAAAGCATACTTGAAAAGACATGTAACTTCAGGAATGCTTTATGCAGGGCCGGGCAGAGGCGAGAGAGGCTCCAGCCTCAGGGTGCAGTGTAGGAGGGGGCCACACAACTCACTCAGCTATCATTCCTCTATTGTGTTTAAAGCAGAGAGAAATGAGAAAAGGGGATACATGGCAGTGACTGAAAGCCAGATAACTAGAGATTAAGGTGTTTGGGGGTCCTGGTGCGCCTCTTAGTCTAATAGCAATTAGTGTGTGATGGCTGGAGTGGGAGGAATGGAGGGTGCACTTTGGTGTCTCAGCCTTGGGTGCTGGAGGACCTTGTCCCGGCTCTGACTTTATGCATCTTTCTTTTTATTTAAATCTTTAGTAATTATTCTCTAATTCTTCTACTTTCTGCATTCTATATTTTTTAGTTCTATATCAAAGAGACAGGCTCCAGTACCCATGGTGGGACGCAATGCAACGGAAGTGCTTCTGGTGATACAGACTCTGTAGTGCGTTGCCAAGTAGTATGAGCGGTACAGCTTAGTGCAAGATTGCATTGCAGTCAATGGCTCGGCAGGTGCGGTAAGCATGCACATAGCATTGAAGTCACATGATGCACATCCTGTCTGGAAGTGTGCATGTGACTTAGGAGACAGATGCAAGTGACGTCTGACATCACTTGTGTACACACTTGGTAGGCGGGGGCATGCAGAAGGCTCTTCTGCCACCTGCAAATCGCACTATACACAGCAGGGCGTAATATGTTGGTGCTTTATAAATACAATAAATAAATAAAATAAATGTGTGCAACTAGCCTCAAGAGTTTAAAACACCAATTGGTTTAGGCAAGAGTTAAATGAACTGTATAACCATAATGATGTTTTTTCTGGTCAAACTCCCTCTTTAAGTGTACAGAGTCTAAAAAGTAATAATTCAAATGACCAAATGCTCAGTGTCACATAGAAAGAAAAGTTTTGAACACAGGTAAATACATTCTTTTCTACGAGAGACCACCAGATGGAGAATGGGTAGATAAATAATACAGCATGGAGAAGGCACCTCAAGGGATATGAAATGTTAAAAAACTATTTTAAAATGGTAACAAATAGCCTAACTTACAGATTTACAACCAATTGGGTAATTCAAAGTATATTTTATTAGCACTACTTATGACAAACTATACTATACTTTGAATTACCCGATTGATTGTACTTTTTTAAGGTAAGCTACTTCTACCAATATTAAACTATTTACAGTCCTACAATCCTCATACCCCCAGGTTTGCAGTAGTTATTTATACTTCCTACCTGGGACCCCCTGCAATTGCAGGAGCTGATCCCCTCTAGTTATGCCCCTGCCTCTGTTTCTCCCTTTGCCCTGCCTAGAATGATGTCAACATTACAGGTTCATAAAGATGTGATAAGATAAAAGCCCCCCCCCCCCTTCGGGGAAATCCTCACCAGACTGTGCGGCCTTCTGGGCCCATTTGCGCCTCCGGGGTATAGGCCACCCCACAGCCTCACTGGCAATCTACCATCTGTTTTGGGTTTTTTTGCTTTCATCTTCCGGCTGTGCAGACCCGGAACAACAGATGGTGGATTGTCAGTGAGGCCGTGGGGTGGCCTATACCCTGGAGGCACAAACGGGCCCAGAAGTCTGGTAAGTCTTTCCCCGAAGGGGGGACCTTTTATCTTATCTATTATTGATGAACAAGCAAAGTTGAGCGCTGACCTACATACCCTAAAGAACTTGATTGATGGCGCACGCATCCAGGAAGAGCGCATCCACTATTGCTACTTGTCTATATTAGACATTGTTGTGGTTTTGCTTGCGATATTGGACTTATGCTCCTTATATGAGCGCAGTATCTAGGTGCTAATTGATGGTTTTGCATAAAGATGTGAGCAACTGGTTCAGCTGGGGGGCTGAAGAGTCCTACTTGGAGTGGTATGGTGGAAATAGAAAAAAAAATATTGTTGATAGGCTTCAACCTGTAAAGCCATGTGATATGCATGGGTTTATTCCTAGCATACATATGTAATACAATTCATTTTTAAATATGCAACATCAGAATGTAAATTTGTAGTCACTCAAAATGTCAAAAGATTAAAAAAAAAAAGCCATAACATGTATCCTTTAAAGGCATTGAGATAATAAAGCTCTATACACATACTTTCTATTACTCCCTAAATATAGATGGTGTGGTGTCATATTCCATGTTTAAACTGATTGCAAGTTACAACCCTCCAAACCTCTAATTATTCTAAGTGACATTCACATTGATCAGAAATGACCCTGTCATTTATCATTACTGATTAGCTTTGTATTTTATACAGTATTAAGATTTGTTAGAGTATTCGTTTGACAGCTTTGGTAGCTCCAAGGTTGTGTACTGTATATTTAGTAACTTAGAATGTCTCAGTATGAGAGAAGGAAGGTAAATAACTGGTTGTAGAATTGAAAGCCAATGTGTCTGGAATATAAATAACAGCTTATCGGAAACAGATATCTGGTTCTTACCATAATATAAGCCGCTACACCTTTTCTTTGTAAATGTACTGCAATTCCAACATAAATGCCTAAATGTTCTTCCTCAGGGTAATCCTTCATTAGAATACATTTGTTTAAAACTTCTACTGAAAAGTTTTGGACCACCTCCAATTGTCCAGCTAACCTAAAAGTAGACCTAAACTCTTGCACAAGAGACAAGTAAAACACAGAGACTTCCACCCTGTGTGTATTTACAGAGAACAGCCTGTCTAACTCTCCCTTATCTATAAGTAATCACAAGTGTAATTTGAGCTGTCACCTCTCTCTGAGGTTTGTGCTGACTGTGTGCTAATCTGTAAACACAGGAGGTTAACTCTCTGTGTGCTCCAAGAAAACCAAAGGAAGTAGACACTGCGGATTTATTGCAGGAGCTCTATAAGCAGTAATAAATAAATTATTTTCTTTAAAGGTTATTATGCTGTTGCTTATCTTTTACAGCAGAGAGGAAGTTCTGGGGTTAGGTTCGCTTTAAAGGAACACTTTAACCTTTTTTTTTAACCTGAGATTGAGAGAGTTCCCGAAGTGCTGGTAAATAATGATGTATATATTTCACTTGCTTATCTCTTTTATTTACTGTATCAAATTCCTTTCACTCTTAACTGACGACAAGTCTGCTCTAATCTGACGGCAGAGTGAACCATGAGTGGAGGAGGAATTCCCTCATAGTGAATCTGTTAACCCTGTGTGTGAGAGAAAGCTCTCAGCAGCTGCATCTACCTGTGTACTGTGACCTGTGACGTGTCTGAAAAAAGCAGAGGAAATGTAACTTGTTATAAACATTGGCCTCAATTCACAGAGCATTAGCAAACGTTTATCAAACACTTTATCAAACGTTTGATAATTTACCTCATGGGTAAAATCTCAGGTGTTATATATTTGTTGAACGTTTTATCGGTAAAACATTCAATAAATATATAACACCTTAGTGAATTTAAAATGAGATTTTACCCATGAGGTAAATTATCAAACGTTTGATAAAGTGTTTGATAAACATTTGATAATGCTCCGTGAATTGAGGCCATTGTCTGTGATACCACAGCTTTTCATACTATTTTTTTGCTTTCAGAGAAAAATACTCTGTAGTCTGATATGCAAAAAAACAACACTGGCTGTGCATTGAAGCAGACACCCCTTTTGAGAATGATTTGTTCCAATAGAGCTAAATCCTACACACAATGAATTAAAGCTTTTGCCTCTGATATTTAACATGAAAAGTAGGAAAATGCTTACACAGCTACTTAAACATTATTTGTACAATGTCATTTTAGAACAGTTGGTTTGATAGTGTTCATTTAAAGAGACTCTGTAACATGAAAAAGATCCCCTGGGGGGTACTCACCTCGGGTGGGGGAAGCCTCCGGATCCTAATGAGGCTTCCCACGCCGTCCTCTGTCCCACGGGGGTCTCGCTGCAGCCCTCTGAACAGCCGGCGACAGGCCCGACTGTAATTTCAATATTTACCTTTGCTGGCTCCAGCGGGGCGCTGTGGCTGCTTTCCTCTCCGAACTACACGGAAATACCCGATCTCAGTCGGGTCCGCTCTACTGCACAGGCGCCGGAAACTTGCGCCTGCGCAGTAGAGCAGACCCGACGGCGATCGGGTATTTCCGTGTAGTTCGGAGCCGACAGCCGTCAGAGCGCCTGCGCAGGAGCCAGGAAGGTAAATATTTTGTCACGGCTGCACGGAGGGCTGCAGCGAGACCCCCGTGGGACAGAGGATGGCGTGGGAAGCCTCATTAGGATTCGGAGGCTTCCCCCACCCGAGGTGAGTACCCCCCAGGGCATTTTTTGAGGTTACAGATCCTCTTTAAAGAGAAACTCCGACCAAGAATTGAACTTTATCCCAATCAGTAGCTGATACCCACTTTTACATGAAAAATATAATGATTTTCACAAACAGACCATCAGGGGGCGCTGTATGACTGATTTTGTGCTGAAACCCCTCCCACAAGAGGCTCTGGTACCGTACGGTACTCTGGGCAAACTGCCACAATGTAACAATGACACACACAGGAAATGGCTGTTTATAGCTGTCTGTTAAAGCCAGAACAGCTACATAATCTGCCCACAGTAACAATGTCACCATGTAATACATGTCAGAATGTGAATCTGGGAGAGGAAAGATTTTACAATGAGCAAACTCTGACTAAATCATGTATACATAATTATTGTAAAAATTAAGCACCTTTTTATATTAAATTATTTTCACTGGAGTTCCTCTTTAAAGAGAAACCAAGCTGAAACTCAGGTTCAGAAACACACTGGATCCTAGAGAGACTTCCCCCGCTTTCCTCTGGTCCTCCGCTGCTGCCTGGCAGTGTCCAGCTGATTGGGCCACGCTCTTCTTCTGGAACGAGTGCAGTTGTGCTGCAGCTGCATGGCACCTGCACCACAAGCTTCACCGTACTCACCCGAGTACTTTATGGCCACGCTTGTACTATAAAAGGAGTGCAGCCCCATCAGATTACTGACAAGCCCTTGTTGGTAATCTTTGTAGAGTCCTTACCGGGCAATGGAAGGACTAGAATACACAGTGGAAAGCATCATTAGGATCCAGAGGTTTCCGACTTTTTAGGTAAGTATGTGATTTTGTACTCAAACTCAATTACACTTTGAATTTTATAGCTCCTAGAGCAACTTGTAATATAAGAGTTCCAGAAGAGAGACTGGACAGGGCACAGTTAAAATAATTTCTGCCTCAGAGATGTTGGTGGCGAACAACATTTACACTAAGATATTAGCAATTATTATCTTGGGATTCAAAAATGCTGTTGAACAAGTCTATCGGATAGGATAGGAATAGAGATGGGCCAGATTTATCAAAGCATTACCGACAGTTTTTTCTTCTTAAACAGTTCTAATCAACAGGAGGAACTGTTCTGCATGATAATAAGATTCTTAAAGGACTTACGAGATGAATTATAAAAAAAAGTTAATTACCTTAGTGCACTATCAGACCTCGGCAGACGATCTGTGGCTCACTTGTACTTTCCAGACGCACTGTTATCTTAATCATCTTATCATTACAGGCTCCGACCCAGCCCAGGGTTGCCTTATCTCAGGGCGATTAGAATCGCAGCTTTAAAAATCCTCTGCCCGCTTAGTTCAAATAGACGTGGCTGCGTAGGATTACAGCCCTGCCCGCAGCCCATCATCACTCCGTACTGCATTTGTTTACAGGAGATTTCCAGTGTAAGTCATTTTATTCAAAATCATTTATAATTTATGGGGGACAGCTCAGTGCTCGTATTCTGTGCTGAGGGGGCGCGGCTGGCGTGGAGTGAAGTCAGTTATGTGGGCGGTCATGTGATGATATATAACTCAGTGTACGGAGTGACGATGGGCTGCGGGCAGGGTTGTAATCCTACGCAGCCACGTCTATTTGAACTAAGCAGGCAGATGATTTTTAAGCAGCGATTCTAATCACCCTGAGATAAGGCAACCCTGGGCTGGGTCGGGGCTTGTAATGATAAGAGTGGTGGCTGGATAGAGTACTGGTTAAGGGCTCTGCCTTTGACATGGGAGACCAGGGTTCAAATCCTGGCTAGGTCAAGTACCTATTCAGTAAGGAGTTCAAGGCAAGACTCAGTAACACTGCAGGGTGGCCTCTTGAGCGCATCCCAGTGGCTGTAGCTCTTGAGCGCTTTGAGTCCGACAGGAGAAAAGCGCTATACAAATGTTCGGATTATTATTATTATAATAAGTGGATTAATATAACAGTGCGTCTGGAAAGTACAAGGGAGCCACAGATCGTCTGCCCTGAGGTCTGATAGTGCACTAAGGTATTTACGTTTTTTTTTTTTTATAATTCAGCTCGTAAGTCCTTTAAATTCTACTTAATAGCGGCAGTTTCATGTGAATTTCTAGAGCTGCACTGCAGTTAGAAAAGTGCAAATCCATTCCTAAACTGCCGTAGATTAAGAAGTGCTTAATAGCAGTTCTAAAGATTGTGCAGCAGTGCAGGCTAGACATGATTTGTGAAGGGCTCCTCCTCCCTACTGAACTCCTCACAGCCTGCTGGTATCAATACAGCAGATGTATTGGTTACCTCAGCAACAGCAATTTCCCTCACACACTGCACTGCCTGAGAGACCTTCCTAACTCCTCCTATTCCTAACAGTTTAAGAATAAATCTACACTATTTAGTGATTTCTTAGGATGTCCGAGACAGTTCTGCATGGATTTCTAAACACTTACCAATATTTTGTCTCAGACACTCTTTATAAATATCCACCAAGTAGGAGACAGACCATTAAAACTAACCTTGATTTTAAAAAGTAAACTTTGTTTTACTCATATCTTGGCGCTGGGCTTTACGCTATGAAAGCAATTTTTAAATTGAGGTGAAGGTTAGTACTAAACACAGAGCTACCATCTAGCCATCCAAGGAAGAGTATCCTAGTAGTAGTGGGGAGTCACTGTCCAAGAAATGCTGTATTACCCAAGCCTTTGGGGGTCACATATTAGAGCAGAAGCACTTCTATCCAGCCTATCACAGATCAGATATTGTCCAGCTGATCTGATGTGAAATGTGTCAGAGGACGGCCCTGTAGTGCGTCCCTGTAATGATTCGGCACAGGATACAGCCGGTATATGGCTTATCCTGCTGCTGCACAAGTTCCCGGCAGCGTTAAATACTATTCCCCCTCTAGGTCCACGTGGATAGTGGGAAATAATGTAATTCGGCTTCCAGCTGTTGCTGGAGGCTGAATTACAGTGTTTTAAAAGTAACCTCAGCTCCGTCTTCTGACGATGCCGAAGTTACTCACTGCACTGTACGCTATAGCTGTAATTCCTATTACGGTCTATGGTGGCGCCGGCTGCGCCCAAATCTACCTGCGCTGTTATTACAGCGCTCGCCTGTAGTACAACCTTTTCCTTCTCTAGAGTCCATGCTTGGTCATTCTGTTCTGTAGTTAGCAGTTATTTGTGATTATGATTTTGTTTTGCTTTTTCTACCAATAATTTCTACCAGCTCTCCACAGCACTCTGTATCCATATTTGACAGGACTTAAAATACTGTCTGGCTTACTTCTGCTTTCTTGAAATAATCCTGAAACCTAATACTCTATAAAAGGGGTGGGGGTGAAATGAGGAGTGCAAAGACAAGTGTGTGTTTTGCCTACAGTCAAGCATAGTGGTGGGGGGTGCCATGATTTGGGGCTGCATGACTGCTGCTGACACTGGGGAGCTACCATTCATTGAGGGAACCATGAAGGCCAATGTGTGCCGTGACATACTGAAGCAGAGCCTGATCCTCCCTTCAGAAACTGGGCTGCAGGACAGTATTCTAACTTGATAATGATCCCAAACACATCTCCAAGATGACCACTGCCTTGTTCATAAAACTGAGGGTAAAGGTGCTGGACTGGCCAAGCTCTAGCGAACTGCATGCCTAAGAGAGTTAAAGGGGCACTATGGCGAAAAATTATAAAATTTAAAATATGTGCAAACATAAACAAATAAGAAGTATGTTTTGTCCCTAGCAAAATGAGCCATAAATTACTTTTCTCCTCTATTGCTGTCACTTACAGTAGGTAGTAAAAATCTGACAGAAGTGACAGGTTTTGGACTAGTCCATCTCTTCATAGGGGATTCTCAGCAAAGCATTTATTCTTTATAAAGATATTCCCTAAACAGGATTTAAAAATAATGCTGGCCAGCTTCCCTAGTCACTACACAGTTTTTTGGCAGTTGGACAGAGCAACTGTCATTCACTAAGTTCTTTTGAAAATAAATAAATCCCTGAGAATCCCCTATGAACAGATGGACTAGTCCAAAGGCAGTTGCTTCTGTCAGATTTCTACTACCTGCTACTGTAAGTGACAGCAACATAGGAGAAAAGTAATGTATGGCTTATTTTACTCTGAAAAAAAACATACTTTTTTTGCATATGTTTGCACATATTTTAAAGTTTACAATATTTTGCCATAGAGCCCCTTTAAGGCAGTTCTGTAAAATGATGGCGGGCACACAAAATACTGACACTATGAGCACAGTTTTGACATTCTTCACTTAGTGCTGTACACACATTTGCTGCCAGTGGTGAAGACATTAAAGTATGTTGAGTTATTTTGATGGGACAGCAAATGTACACTGTCATATAAGATGTGCTCTAACTACTTTACTTTGTTTCAAAGTGTCATCTCTTTAGTGCTGTCCCATGAAAAGATATAATGAAATATTTTAAAAAGTGAGAGGTGTACTCACTTGCGTGAGATACTGTATGAGCCATCCCCCGTCCTCCTCACCAGAGGGGAATGAGCCCTGGAACCCCCAAATATTCACGTGTCTCCACTTGTCAGGAGCCTCGAGCAGACGCAGTAGCAAATCTCAGATGGGCACTGGCAGAAATAGCTGAGCCCAATCAGGTCCACTCTACAGCGTAGGAGCGAGTAGCCTGCGCCTGCACAGTAGAGTGGACCCAATCAGGCTCAGCTATTTCCACTGGATCCCGATCGAAAGGCTGCTAGTGTATCTGTGCAGGCAGGCCACTGGCTTTGTTTATGTTTTGATTTTTCCGCAGCTGCCAGTGCTGGATCGGGGTGATGTAGGAGTACAAGGTAAGCCTCATTAGGATCCAGAGGCTTCCCCTACCTGAGGTAAGTATCGAATATTCTTGTAGTGTAAAATTACAGGTTTGGGAGGCTAAACGTGGTGAACTCAGGGAGGTGATTTTAATGTATTTTTACTGATTAGCCTTATCTAGTTAGTGTTCATTTGTGAAAGAATAAATAACAGCAGCTCACCCAGCGATGACTATTATCCAAATCAGCACATTCAAACTAATATATAGCTCTCCAACTCTCACAGCAACCTGTTGTGTTGTGTAGCCTGCATGACCACGCCCACCTCTAGCACAGTTAAGTATATAAATGAGTGCATTGCACATGTTCAGAGAGTTCGTTTGGTAGCTAGGTGAAGGGTGAGGTGTTTTTAATTTCCTTTTTTCCCATCTAGTTGACATTTTAGGGTTTTTGGATTAGTTCCCACTAGACTGCTTATAAAAACTGGCACTTTGCATGGTAGAGTAGGATTCACCAGATTGGGGACACTTTGGCGCAGTTGGTGAGCTTAAGCGCGTTAAAGCGTAACCAAGAGCCCCTGTCACTGTTTTCCTGTTGTGTGCTGCAGCCCCTCTGTACATATATATATATATATATATATATATATATATATATATATATATATATATATACCAAGGTGATCTAGAGACATCTAGTGGTTCCTTGGTTACCGGATACATTTCTGAATACATTTACAGAACATAAAGTAATACAGTGTCAGACACATTTCATTTATACCTTTTAATTTTAACATACTCATTTACACATTAGCAGTTGTATTCAAAATTATATACTGAAATATTTTTTTTTTCAATAGAACCAATTCTTCTTTCATAATGCAAACTAAATATTTGTGCAGTCGTCTTTCAAATGTTTTCTTGTTTGGCTGAGCGGTGTATAGTTTTTTCACTAGCAAAGATTCTGCAGTACTTTGCATTTTTACCTTTTTTTTTTTTTTTTTTTTTTTTTAAGAAAGTATTTTCAATTCTCTCTCTATGACAACTAAATAGAAAAATGATTTTAACAAATATAAGGAACTTTTTTTAACTTTAGAATAGACATGCCAGATAACTGATGATGTATGCGAGGCATAAATTATACAGTCTGGGGTAGATGAGATGAACAATTGGTACCTTCCTGATGCAGTTACCTAGTCTACCACCACGCACCATTAGACATTAGACAAGATTTCAGAAGAAATATTTTCTAATATTGATTGCACTGTTGCAATCGCTAGCATAGCACTGCTCAAGTTAGTACAAGCAGGATAATGCTGCCACTCATTTTCCCTACCACCCTTGCCCTACAACCTCCACCCACCCCATCCCACAAACACACACACATCAACCAGAATATGAGCAACCAAAATTTTTGATCAATAACTGATTGAAATTTTCATCAAATATCAAGCATGGATGTCCCCATATTGATGTGATAGTTCATGTTTTTACTGACTATAATTTCTTATCTATTAAAAATGTAACATAATAAATGTTTGAGCTTAGACAGGTGAGCTGATTGAGCACCTGAACAGCAAGGGGTTCTGTCTGAGGCTGATCTACTAAAGCTGGCTATACACTCTTAAGGGGCCCATACACCTAACGATTTTCCCGCCGATACACGGCCGATTCGATCACAGTGATCGTTTCCGTCGATTCCCGTCGATCCGTCCATGCAGAAGATTTTTCTCGATCGCCGGTGGGTCGGGAGTGCATCGATAGCGACGTTCGAATGCCCGACGACCAACGCAATACAGTGGGTATACATTACCTGTTCCGGACGGCGCAAGTCCCCTGGTCCCCGCTGTCTTCTTTCCGCGCTGGGTTCTGGACCGGCTGCAGCTACACAGAACTTCCTGTCCCGGCAGGAAGTTTAAACAGTAGAGCGCCCTCTACTGTTAAACTTCCCCTGGACAGGAAGTTCAGTAGCTGCAGGAATGGTCTGGAGCCCGGAGCAGAGAAGAAGACAGCGGGGACCAAGGGACTCACGCCGGCCGGAACAGGTAATGTATGCGGGAAGGGGGGGGGGGGGGGGCGGCAGCAGCGGCAGCTCCACAGATCGTGATCGGTTTCAGGCTGAAATCGATTTACAATCTGTTTGCAGTAAAGGTGGCCATACAGATTCGATTAGAGAGGGATCTATCTGTTTGTCGAATCTGATGGCAAATCGACCAGTGTATGGCCACCTTTAGATTGCTACCCAATGTGGCAAACATATTAATCACTCCTTGATCTGAGTCTGATCAGAGAGGGATTAAATTCCTCTATGCACTACACACAGATTTTCAATAGATGTCACTATAAAATCTATTGAAAAGTTATCGAACCACAATTTTGCATTGTTCAATACAGTGCAACCCTATGACCCGTCAATCGACTGCCTCTCCCCCTTCTGTTTTACCAAAATTTTCCATACAGTCCCATCATAGTTTTGATCGATTTCTACTGCTAGTCAATGAAAACTAGGATCCATGTGACTCATTGCATTATAGATTTCCAGGAGATTCTGTCATTTTAAAATTATTATTAAGTATTTATATAGCACCGATATCTTCCAAAGCTCTTTACGAAGTATATAGTCTTGTCACTAACTGTCACTTGGAGGCGCTCACAATCTAATCCCCACCATGGTCATATGTCTTTTGTAGTCTAGGGACAATTTTAGGTGGAAGCCAATTCACTTATCTGTATGTTTTGGGATGTGAGAGGAAACTGGAGTGCCTGGAAGAAACCCAAACAGACATGGAAACCATACAAACTCCTTGAAGATTTTGACCTGGCTGGGATTCAAACTGGGGACCCAGCGCTGCAAGTCAAGAGTGCTAACCACTATGCCACCATGCTGTCCCTGAGGCATGTATGGCTGCCTTAAAACTGCATGTGAAGGAATTGTGTATTTACCATTCACCAAACACTACACTGTTCTCATAGTTGCAACTAACCATATATATTTTTTCTTAGGTGTGTGTTTTTTGTTAGGTGTATAAACTCCTAGCTGGATGTACACAGAAATATGTATGCCTTTTAGAGCGGCTTCACTCTTTTATAAAATGCATTGCTCTTTCTTATGGTGCAATGGTGGGGTTCCATTTACAATAATCTCATTATATCTGACAGACATATGGTAATTTCCCTCCATTGTAACACTTTTCTTGTGAAAGGAAAGTATGCCATCATAAATGACCAAATTAGGACAGACTTCCATTGTAACCTTATAGTAATATTATGATTTAATGTGAAAGCCCTTTTTATTATTGTGAAGGTAGCTATGAACATGATACCGTTTCCAACAGATACCCAAAGTGTCAGCAATTCATTCATTATTCTACACATTTATTATAGATTCCTTTAAAATATCACATTTTTACAAATTGTGATGTGAGTGCATTCATAATAAATGTTATAAATCCTGTTAGTTCATAGTTGAGCTACGTAACTAAAAGAAAGACGAGAAGGAGATACTTTGTACGTTAAGCTTTTTCTTTCTTGGCTATTCACCAGACTGAGCGGATGCTTACCTATTTTTAGTTGTTAGTAATGGTGAACATTTGATGCAGTTGCTTCAGAGATGTAAAGTCCCTTTAGAAAAGTCAGTCGCATGATACCCGATCAAGTCATCAGGGCACCAAGATCGGCAGGAGTCTCATAGACGCCTGTGTTAAAGTGGACCAAAAAAAAAAATACAGAGGGAAATACACCCTGTGTGTTTTTAGAGAGAAGAGCCTGTCTAATTCCCACTCATCTTCAAGTAACCAGAAGTGTAATTTGAGCTTTAGCTGCGTCAGCATAGAGATTTGGCAGTCCTCGGCAGACCCAGCTAATTTGTAAACACAGGATGTTAATCCTTTGTCTGCTTCCATGAAAACAGGAAGTACACACGTTACAGATTTATTGCAAGAGTTCTGTGAGCTGCAACAAAAAAGTGATTTTTCTTTAAAGGTTATTATACTGTTGATTATCTTTTAGAGCAGACAGGAAGTTCTATGTTCAGGTCCACTTTAGCAGTAATTGGGAGCCCAAGCGGTGAGTTGGGCACCCAATGCGGGTAGTAGGCGATTGGCTACTAGAAAGGAATTATTGGTTGTAGGCGATCATATACGATTGGCTACAACTAGAGGTCATTTGAGCACCGGCTTAGGGGGTTAGTTTTAGGCACTTAGATGAGGGGGCATTAGGTGATGGGTTCTTGTTAGGCACTTACAGGGAGCGGTTCAAGTGAGAATGTATTACGCTATGTGGAACCTTTGATATATTGCAGGCCAGATTGATACAGATTGGAGCACAGCAAAACAACAACATAAATATTATTGACTATCCATCTGGGAATCTCTGCAGCAAGCTTAACCTTAGAGGAAGCCCTTGAAAGATTATATTTATAAAAGTGCATAGTGATGTTTGTGCAGCAACTTGCTTTGATTTTTGTATGTTTTGCCCAAAGTCTTTCAGAAGAAGTCCAGAGCTCTGTGGACAACCCAACCTGTTCTACAGTGTCCTGCCTTAAGCTCAGCAGCTACCTATTGGGGCGGGTCATGGCTTCACAGGTATAGGTGTCCTAAAAGCTTCTTCAGAAAGGCTTCAGGCAAAACTTGACACAGCAGAAATTTCCAACATTTTATATCACATGCAGACCTGCTTACACAAGCTAACTTGTGTTTATAGATAAATT
Source organism: Hyperolius riggenbachi (assembly GCF_040937935.1). NCBI lineage: Eukaryota > Metazoa > Chordata > Amphibia > Anura > Hyperoliidae > Hyperolius > Hyperolius riggenbachi. The sequence goes on from NC_090650.1 coordinate 367,919,978, forward strand.
GAAAATCCAAATGAAATGAGAAGCCATATAATGTAGTGCCAGCGCAGGTGATCTATCAGTGTAGTCTTCAATTGTCCAATTGAAATACTTATCACCTGATTTTTTTAAACAGAGAGAAACAAGTCATCGCATTTGGGATTTTAGATGTGAAACGCGATGTCCATTTATCTGGCGGAGAGCCACTGCTGTAAGTTCCTAAAAGTAGACCAGATAGCATAAAAAGGCTTCTGCTGTTTTAAGTATCACCATTATTTAAAAAAAAAAGTTTCAGCTTTTAATATGCATATGTTTAGTGGTTTAGGAGATCCCATAACTATAACTCATGCCACAGAAAATGGGATAGAGGCATACTGCATATTGCATAACACATAACAGCCAAGGTCACTTCCACTGAGACTCCTAATCGTATTACTGTTCACACATCACTGATATTTATACAAGGGATATAACGAACGATGGTCTGACTTGTTCTTTAACAGCACATATAAGAGATAAAGTGGCCATACACTTATAGATTTGCATCAGATATATTTCTGTCAGATGTCTGTCAAGTTGAATCTAACAGGAATCTATCTGATGTGTGCCACATTCTAGGAACAGATTTCCATTTTTAGAATGAAATCTATTGGAAATCGATCTAAATGCATTATTGGACCATTAGATCCAATGCAACTCTATGGGCCATCGATCTACTGCCAGCAGCAGATCGACCTAGATTTTCTATGCTGTCAGATAGATCAAATCGATCGAAATCGGCCGCAAATCGATCGAATTGGGAATTTAATTGAATCTATTTCTGATCGATTCTATAGAATCGATCGATCGATGGCTGAAATTGACCAGTGTATGGGCCCCTATAGATAGATAGATAGATAGACAGATAGATAGATAGATAGATAGATAGATAGATAGATAGATAGATAGATAGATAGATACATTAGGGGTATTGGCCCATATGCAATTCACTTTTTCTCCTAGGTGATATTTTTACACCTTGTAAAAAATGCCTTCTAAACCACCAGCAAGCAATAAAATACTCAAAATTATTTTGCTAGTACTTTATTAGCGTCTTTTAGGTACCATTTTAATTGTAAAATGCTGAAAAGTTATTTTAAAGAGGACTAGATGTAATATATCTCGGAGGAGAAAACTTTAGAGAAAAAGTCAATTGCATATGAGAATTGTCTAATTACCATGGGGATAATGATTAGTATTTTTGATATTTCTGCTAATAATATTATTATTTATTTTTTATCCTGCCATATTCCCCATTTTGATAAATGAAATATTTTCTTGAACTAGCTAGTAGAGATCTGATAAGTCAGTAAGCAGATTCTTGAAGTGCGTGTTATCTTTTTCTTTTCTTTTCTTATTTTTTTCCTTTTTTTCCCTTACAATGAATACAAAGATAAACCGCAGTTGTCTAATTTGAATGTGGTTTCAAATCCAGAAGGTGGTGAGAACTAGAATGCATAAATGCAGCTGGAGCTATAGGGGGCACTGTGGAGACAGAGAGCTACAATACTCGCCAGGTTAAAAGGTAAAGTCAGACATTATTCATAAGTAGAAAAGAGCCTTAGGATACCAGCCTGACATTTGAAAATCTCTAAGTAACTTGACTGGGAATTGTTGTACCATATATTATAAAAAGTTTTCTTTATGTGAACGGTTTTATTGTGAAGCTGTGGAAAGTGCTCAAGGCTGTGCCCAGAGATACCTAACTAAAACTGTGAAAGGAAACTTAAAGAATGGTGGAAAAAAAACATTTTTAATAAATAACACATTCATTTTTCTTTCTTTAAAAGACCTTGTAGATTATTTCTTGCTTGTTTTGTGAAACGTCCCTTGATATTTAAAAATGACAGAGACTGAATTTTCTGTAGAATAAAATACATTTCTGGGTATAGCTTGAAATAAAGTGAATGATAAAAAACAACATTAATTTTACATTAAATAAACACTGTCTCACTGTCCAGCATAGCATCTCCTAAAATAAACTTTAAGAATCCGTCAGATATAAAGCAGCATCACAAATTAAACAATACAAAATACAATTTACTTTTTAAAGTAAACCTGTCATAATAAAAAATATTGAAGCTGCCTTTGCTAAATTTTTCAGAACTGAATCCCCTAAATGTCCAGCTCAGATTGTAGTCTCGATAGTTATTGACTGTACAAGCTGGAGAAAACGTGTAGCCAGTTAATTCAAATGCCCCAACTTACCTACACCAACAGGATGAGCATAGCAGTTAAAGGGAATCTGAAGCAAAAGTAAACTTATGATATCATGAATTGTATGTGTAGTACAGATAAGAAATACAACATTATATTATTATTATTATTGCAAATAAATTATTATATTATTGTTTCCAGTACAGGAAGAGTTAAGAAACTTCAGCTGTTTCACAACAAAAGAGTGTGTGAATCAAATACCAAGTGAAACCTTATATATCTGGCTTTGCAAACTTGGCCTGAATGGCTCAATCAAGAGGCATTGCTCATGCAAATTTGCATTTGCATTCACTTGCCTGAGTATGCAGGGTCTTACAACTACTTAGGGCCCGTTTCCACTATAGCGAATCCGCATGCGGTGGCCGCATGCAGATTCGCATAGGCAATACAAGTGGATAGGCCTGTTTCTACTTGTGCGTCTGCGGGAACGTTTTGGTGTGCGGTAGAAATCTGCACGCGAATGCACGCGAATCGCTGCTAATGTATTTAATAGGGAAATCGCATGCGGAAACGGCACACGTTTTTTGCCGCGATTCCGCATGCGATTTCGCATAGGTAATAATGTAAATGTACACAGGCAGTGACATGGTTAAAATCGCATTTGCCCTTACCTATGCGGAATCGCGTGCGAAATTGCGGCAAAAAACGCATGTGAAAACGCATCCGCATGCGATTTCTGCCATGGTGGAATCCATACAATTCCGCACCGCAACAGTGGAAACGAGCCCTTACACTGCAAAATGTTGCCCTGCAGGGATTAGTCCGAACAAGATTTAGCACTTTAACAGGGACACCGCAGGTAGGCCCACCATGCCCCCGGGACCACACACCCTTGTGAAAAACTTCAGTTGTTATCTATGCAAAAGAGCTTCTCTGAGCTCTCAGACTCAAATTGGTTCGCTGTTTTCCGGAGCACTTATACATAAAAGAAACATTTAGAGACAGATTTAGATAAGTGTTTTACTGCAAGGAATTTGAAAGGGTCATTAGCACTGCTTGTTTTATAGTTTAAAATACAGGGTGTGGCTTGTAATTGCAAATATGCCAAAATTATGCAATGTTAGCTATATATCTGAAAATAAAAATATGAGACTATTTTCTTTGCTACTAATGTTCTATTAATTATCAGTACTACACATATAATTATATTCTAAGTTTTTTTTATCTTCAGTGTCACTTTAAGGAACTTGTCTAAAAATGCCAACAGTAGTAGCCTTCATATATCTGGCATGATAGCTTTATGCTGTATATTTGGCTTTGGAAAATCATAGGTTTGGGGTTGTGGCCTTCCAACATATATCAATCTCTTCAGATGACAGCTAGAAGTTCTTAGCACTTGTCTGTTGTCTTATCTGTGTATCGAGACCAGATATTATTTTTCAGAACATATTATGCCTACGCAACTCTGTACCCCCCCCCCCCCCCCCCTCATTAGTAGTACAGCTCTTGTACACTCTTGTGTCTCCAATCATTTGTACATGGAAAAATAAGTCCACAGCCATCCACATAACAAACATAGTTAGGTACTTAAAGAGAACCTGTAACATCAAAAAGTCCCCTGGGGGGTACTCACCTCGGGAGGGGGAAGCCTCAGGGTCCCAATGAGGCTTCCCACGCTGTCCTCTGTCCCTCGGGGGTCTCACTGCAGCCCTCCGAACAGCGGGGATGTAAATATTTACCTTCCCGGCTCCTGCGCAGGCACTGTGGTAGCTGTTGGCTCCGAAGTAGGCGGAAATACCCAATCGCCGTCGGGTCTGCTCTACTGCGCAGGCACAAGTCTCCGGCGCCTGCGCAGTAGAACGGACCCAACTAAAATCGGGTATTTCTGTCTACTTCGGAGCCGAAAGCTGCAACAGTACCCCCGCTGGAGCTAGTGTTGGGCGAACAGTGTTCGCCACTGTTCAGGTTCTGCAGAACATCACCCTGTTCGGGTGATGTTCGAGTTCGGCCGAACACCTGATGGTGTTCGGCCAAACCGTTCGGCCACATGGCCGAACTAAGAGCGCATGGCTGAACGTTCCCCGAACGTTCGGCTAGCGCTGTGATTGGCCGAACGGGTCACGTGGTTCGGACCCGAACGCGCTCTGATTGGCCGAACTGTCACGTGGTTCGGGTAAATAAATACCCGAACCTCGTCATATCTCCGCCATTTGTCTGTGGGTTTAGCTTTGGGTAGGCAGGCAGGGTAGTTCGCGCTCCAGCCACGCTAGCCAGGGTCCCCCCAGTCATTGTGTGTCGCTGCTGGGAACAGTAGTACACCGCTCGCTCAGCCACACTATATAGCATTGTGTTTACTGCCACTCTGTGTACCTCGCTCAGCCACACTATATAGCATTGTGTTTACTGCCACTCTGTGTCTGCTGGGTACAGTAGTACACTGCTCACTCAGCCACGCTATATAGCATTGTGTTTACTGCCACTCTGTGTACCTCGCTCAGCCACACTATATAGCATTGTGTTTACTGCCACTCTGTGTCTGCTGGGAACAGTAGTACACTGCTCGCTCAGCCACACTATATAGCATTATTTTGATGACTATGAGTATTAATCATTTTAGGGTAATCTCCCTCTCTACTTCCACTTGAGAAATATCTCAATTCTGATTTTCAGTAGAGATGGCTCAAACCTCTGATTTTCGGTTCGCAAACCTCAAACGCGAACTTCTGCAAAAGTTCGGTTCGCACAAACTTTCGCGAACCACAATATACTTCAATGGGGAGGCGAACTTTGAAAACTAGAAACATTTATGCCGGCCAGAAAAGTGATGGCAAAGATGTTTCAAGGGGTCTAACATCTGAGTTTTTGCATGGAGGAGTGGGATACACGCTAAAAGTCCTGGGGAAAAATCTGAATTTGACGCAATGCAGCGTTTTAAGGGCAGAAATCACATTGCAATGCTAAATTGGAGGCCTAAAGTGCTTTAAAACATCTTGCATGTGTATACATCAATCAGGGAGTGTAATTAGAGTACAGCTTCACATTGACAGACCAAACTCACTGTGTAACGCACCGCAAACAGCTGTTTGTGTAGCGACGGCCGTGCTGGACTGGTGTGCACCATGGCCAGAGTGCAGGCCATGGCGGTTTTCAAGCCCATATAGTTGCTGGGCTGAGGTGGCTCAATGACAGAACAACAGTGACTGTCCAGCTGATCAAATTTGGTCTGTCCACAATGAAGCAAAAGCAATGACCTTATTATCTTGGGTCTGCTCCCCCAACCCCCCCCCCCCCCCGATACACTCATATAGACGCTGGTCATTGCTTCATTGTGATACGCAAGCGCCTTCACCGTGGCAAGGTAACGATCACGAAGGGGAATTGACACATGTGCATGCCTTTTGTTTTGTTGTTGCAGCTGCAGTGCAGTCAGAAAAATTAGGCAGGCATGTACACGCACCAGAAAAATTATTATAGCGGCCGCTGCTGGCAGCTTAAAAATTCAGGAATCCGCCTGGTGTCCTGGACCCTGTTGGTGGTGGCGGAGAAGGCAGTCAAGCGGCCTGCAGGCAGAGATGCTGTTTAGGGAGCGACTTAGTCATGGGGCAGGCAGTCACACGGCGTGCATGCAGAAATGCTGTGTGCGGGGACAGACTTAGTCTTCGGGCGGGCAATAGCCCTCCGGGATCCATGCCTCATTCATTTTGATAAAGGTGAGGTACTGAACACTTTTGTGACTTAGGCGACTTCTCTTCTTAGTGACAATGCCTCCAGCTGCGCTGAAGGTCCTTTCTGACAGGACGCTTGAGGCAGGGCAAGACAGAAGTTGGATGGCAAATTGGGACAGCTCTGGCCACAGGTAAAGCCTGCGCACCCAGTAGTCCAAGGGTTCATCGCTGCTCACAGTGTCTACATCCACACTTAAGGCCAGGTAGTCGGCTACCTGCTGGTCCAGGCATTGGTGGAGGGTGGATCCGGAAGGGCTAAGGCGAGGCGTTGGACTTAAGAATGTCCACATGTCCGACCTCACCATGAGATCGCTGGAGCGTCCTGTCCTTGCCTGCGTGGACTTGGGAGGAGTGCTGTGTATTGCGTTGTGCTGTCACATCACCCTTAAACGCATTGTAAAGCATCATTGCCAGCTTGTTCTGCAAGTGCTGCATCCTTTCCGCCTTCTGTTGAGTTGGTAACAGGTCTGCCACTTTGTGCCTGTACCGAGGGTCTAGTAGCGTGGCCACCCAGTACAGGTCATTCCCCTTGAGTTTTTTGATACGAGGGTCCCTCAACAGGCTGGACAACATGAAAGAGGCCATCTGCACAAAGTCGGATCCAGACGTACTCTCCATCTCCTCTTGCTCTTCCTCAGTGACGTCACGCAACTTCTCTTCCTCCCTCCCAGCCACGAACAATACCACGGGAACGTGGAGCAGCACAAGCCCCCTCTGACGGCTGCTGCAGTTGTTCTTCTGCCGCCGCCTCTTCCTCCTCCACAGAAACACCTTCCTCATCCTTATCTGAGTCTGACTCCACTCCTTCCCCACACGACTCCTCTTCTTCCTCCTCCTCCCCCCTCTGAGCTGCCGCAGGTGTCAAGTAAACATCTGGTTCAGATGAAAATCGATCCCACGACTCCTCCTGCCGTAACTGTTCATGTTCACGCTCCTCCACAGCTTCATCCACCACTCTACGCACGGTATGCTCCAGGAAGTAAACGTAGGGGATCAAGTCGCTGATGGTGCCTTCAGCGCGACTCATCAGGTTAGTCACCTCCTCAAACGGCTGCATGATCTTGCATGCATTTACCATCAGTGTCCAGTTGTTGGGCCACAACATCCCCATCCTGTCCTTGCCTGCGTGGACATGGGAGAAGGATTACTGGCAGTGGTACCTTTATTCCGTTGTGCTGTGACATAACCCTTAAGCGCACTGTAAAGCATAGTTGCCAGCTTGTTCTGCAAGTGCTGCACCCTTTCTGCCTTCTGGTGATTAGGAAACATCTCCGCCACTTTGTGCCTATACCGAGGGTCTATTAGCGTGGCCACCCAGTACAGCTCATTCCCCTTGAGTTTTTTTATACGGGGGTCCCTCAACAGGCTGGACAGCATGAAAGACGACATCTGCACAAAGTTTGATGCAGACGTACTATCCATCTCCTCTTGCTCTTCCTCAGTGATGTCAGCTAAGTTCTCCTCCTCAGCCCAGCCATGAACAATACCATGGGAAAGTTGAGCAGCACAAGCCCCCTGCGACACCTGCTGCAGTTGTTCTTCCACCGCCTCCTCCTGCTCCAAAACAACACCTTCCTAATCATCTGACTCCTCTTCCCCACACAACTCTTCCTCCTCCTCCTCCCCCCTCTGTGCTGCCGCAGACGTTGAGGAAACATCTGGTTCTGATGAGAATTGATCCCACAACTCTTCCTCCTGTTCCTGTTCACACTCTTCCGACGCCTCCTCCAAAAAAAAAAATACCTTCCTCATCATCTGACTCCTCTTCCCCCTGTGTGCTGCTGCAGGTGTTGAGGAATCATCTGCTTCTGCTGAGAATTGATCTCACAACTCTTCCTACTGTTCCTGTTCCACTTCACGCTCCTCCACAGCTTGATCCACCACTCTACGCACGGCACGCTCCAGGAATAATGCATATGGGATCAAGTCGCTGATGGTGCCTTCACTGCGACTCACCAGGTTTGTCACCTCCTCAAACGGACGCATGAGCCTGCAGGCATTTTGCATGAGTGTCCAGTACTTAGGCCAGAACATCCCCATCTCCCCAGACTGTGTCCTTTGACTGTAGTTGTAGAGATACTGTTTGATGGCTTTCTCCTGTTGTAGCACGCGGTCGAACATCAGGAGGGTCGAATTCCAGTGAGTCAGGCTATTGCAAATCAAGCGTCTCACCGGCAAGTTGTTTCTCCACTGAATATCGGCAAAACGTGCCATGGCCGTGTAAGACCGCCTGAAATGCCCACACACCTTCCTGGACTGCTTTAGGACGTCCTGTAAGCCTGGGTACATGTGGGTAGATTCAGCACGTGCCATGCAGGGTACATGTGTCAACTTTCCCAAATTCAAAGCCGAAATGAGATTGCTGCCGTTGTCACACACCACGTTGCCGATCTCCAGTTGGTGTGGGGTCAGCCCCTGATCCACCTGTTTGTTAAGTGCAGCCAGGAGAGCTGCTCCAGTGTGACTCTCTGCTTTAAGGCAAGACATGTCTAAGATGTCGTGACACCATCATACCTGGCATGCAGCAGCATAGGCCCTGGTGAGCTGGGGCTGTGTAGCTGGAGAGAAGATCGCAGCACCAGTAGAGTTGAACTGCCACTCAGCCAAGGAGGAGGAGGAGGAAAACAGCGAAGAGGATGTAGCAGGAGGAGAGGAGGTGGCAGCAGGCCTGCCTGCAAGCTGTGGAGGTGTCATTAGGTCCGCTGCACAGCCACGTACTCCCTGCTTGCCAGCGGTCACCAGGTTGACCCAATGGGCTGTGTAAGTAATGTACCTGCCCTGACTGTGCTTGGCAGACCAGGCATCCGTGGTCAGATGGACCATTGACCCAACGCTGTGTGCCAGAGATGACACCACTTGCCTCTCAACTTCATGGTACAGTTTGGGTATCACCCTTTTTGAGAAATAATTGCGGCCTGGTATCTTCCACTGTCGTGTCCCAATGGCCACACATTTTTGGAAGGCCTCAGAGTCCACCAGCTGGTATGTTAACAGCTGGGAGCTAACAGTTCCACCAAGCCAGCTGTCAGACGCCGGCCAAGGGGGTGACTGGCAGACATTGACTTCTGCTCAAAGATTTCCCTCATGGACACCTGGCTGCTCCTGCTGTGGGCAGAGGAGCAGGAACCGCTCAAGGTGAGAGGCGGAGTGGAGGAGGGTGGCTGCGATTGTGAAGGTGCAAGGGAGAAAGAGGCTGAAGATGATGCACCTGAAGGAGGAAGAGGAGAAGGAGGGTGGCTTTTCTTTTGTTTGCTGCTTTTCCTCTTGTGCTCTTCCCATTGCACTTTGTGCCTTTTTTCCATGTGCCTTCGTAAGGCAGTTGTCCCTACGTGGCTGTTGGCCTTTCCACAGCTTAATTTTGGAGGCACCGAGAACATATGGCATTGCTCTGATCTAAGGCAGACACACTAAAAAATTTCCAAACTGCTGATCCCCCCTGGGGTGATGGCACTATGGTGGCATCAGCAGCTGACGTTGAAGGGCATGTTGGTTGGCTGTACATAGGTGGCGATACATGGCGCCGAACACTGCCACCAGCTGTTTCTGATGACAAGCTCCCCCTGCTTCTTTCAGCAACTCGTCTCCTCCTGCTCCTCTTTGACTCCCCCTCTGAACTGTCCGCTTGGTCATCTTGTCTCTTAGGAACCCATGTGGCATCCGTATCATCATAATCATCATAATCATCCTCCCCAGCTTCACTTGCCTCAGACACCTCATAAACTGCACCAACAGCAGGTACTTTATCATCCTCCTCCTCACACGTTACGTCCATAGTGTCACCTAACTCAGACATATGAGGTGGTGTAACTTGCTTAGCGCCTTCATCTTGTTGTAACAATAATGCGTGTGAATCAGTTAATTCCCCACCAAATAACTCCTGCGAAGTGTCAAATGCAGTGGATGTGTTGCTTGTAGTTGCACTGGTGGCTGAAGAAGATGAGGTGTTCTGTGTTAAATAGTCAACCACGTCCTGACAATCTTAGGAGTTGATGGGACGTGCCTTTTTCTGAGCACTGTACTTTGGTCCAGGGCCGCATAAAATCACATCAGCACGAATTTGAAAAGACCTGCCGGGTGGCCTGCCTCTGGGTCTGCCCTGCCTCTGCCTCTACCTGTTTTGTCCATATCGGGGGGGGGGGGGGGGAGGATGAAGTGAAAGGTATGCACTGACTTGACTAATACAATGTGCAGTCACACAGGTGCAGTGAAAGGTATGTAGTGACAAGGTATGCACGGTGTGGTATATTACACAGTGTGCGGTCACACAGGTACTGTGAACAATTGTGCAATGACTGGTATTACAAACTTGCAGCTGTCACAAACACACACAGATACCGTGAACAGGTGCAATGACACTGCGTGCGCTCACGTACGTAGGTGGGTGCACTGAACAACAGGTAGGTATATGCAGTGATGGGTATTACAAATGTACAGCTGTCACACACAGGAACTGAACAGGTACAGTGACACTGCGTGCGCTCACATAAGTAGGTGGGTGCACTGAACAACAGGTAGGTGTATGCAGTGATGGGTATTACAAATGTGCACCTGTCACACACACACAGGTACCGAACAGGTACAGTGACACTGCGTGCGCTCACATAGGTGGGTGGGTGCACTGTGAACAACAGGTAGGTATATGCAGTGATGGGTATTACAAATGTACAGTTGTCACACACACACAGGTACCGAAAAGGTACAGTGACACTATGTGTGCTCACGTAGGTAGGTGGGTGCACTGAACAACAGGTAGGTATATGCAGTGATGGGTATTACAAATGTGCACCTGTCACACACACACAGGTACCGAACAGGTACAGTGACCCTACGTGATTCACGTAGGTAGGTGGGTGCACTGTGAACAACAGGTAGGTATATGCAGTGATGGGTATTACAAATGTACAGCTGTCACACACACACAGGTACCGAACAGGTACAGTGACACTGCATGCGCTCATGTAGGTGGGTGGGTGCACTGTGAACAACAGGTAGGTATATGCAGTGATGGGTATTACAAATGTACAGTTGTCACACACACACACACAGGTACCGAACAGGTACAGTGACACTGCGTGTGCTCACGTAGGTGGGTGGGTGCACTGTGAACAACAGGTAGGTATATGCAGTGATGGGTATTACAAATGTACAGTTGTCACACACACACAGGTACCGAAAAGGTACAGTGACACTGCGTGCGCTCACGTAGGTGGATGGGTGCACTGTGAACAACAGGTAGGTATATGCAGTGATGGGTATTACAAATGTACAGTTGTCACACACACACACAGGTACCGAAAAGGTACAGTGACACTGTGTGTGCTCACGTAGGTAGGTGGGTGCACTGAACAACAGGTAGGTATATGCAGTGATGGGTATTACAAATGTGCACCTGTCACACACACACACAGGTACCAAACAGGTACAGTGACACTACGTGCACTTATGTAGGTAGGTGGGTGCACTGTGAACAACAGGTAGGTATTTGCAGTGATGGGTATTACAAATGTGCACCTATCACACACACACACACACACACACACACACACACACACACACACACACACAGGTACAGAACAGGTACAGTGACACTACGTGCACTTACGTAGGTAGGGGGGTGCACTGTGAACAACAGGTAGGTATTTGCAGTGATGGTTATTACAAATGTGCACCTATCACACACACACACAGGTACAGAACAGGTACAGTGACACTACATGCACCCACGTAGGTGGGTGGGTGCACTGTGAACAACAGGTAGGTATATGCAGTGATGGGTATTACAAATGTACAGTTGTCACACACACACAGGTACCGAACAGGTACAGTGACACTGCGTGCACTCACATAGGTAGGTGGGTGCACTGTGAACAACAGGTAGGTATATGCAGTGTTGGGTATTACAAATGTACAGCTGTCACGCACATAGGTAGTCACTGAATGTGCTGGGCCTAGCAGTGGCACAGTAGGAATTACCAAGGGGCCAAGGTCCAGCTGCTAAGACTGATTGACAGGGCTGTATATGCAACACAAGTGTCTGTGGGACACACAAAAAAAAAATAGATCACAAGAACAACATTAGCTCTCAAAAGAGCTGTTGAGAATGAGGAGTGCTTTTTAGCAATAATACACTTCATAGAGAATTTTTATGTGTGCATCAAACCAAGTAACACCTGACAAATCTGGCTTTGCAAATTTGGCCTAATTAGCTACTCACGAGACATAGCTCATGCAAATAAGCATTTGCTTTCACATGCCAAAGTTTGCAGGGTTAAAACCAATATTGCAAAGCGGTTGCCCTGCGGGAATTGGTTCATGCTACATAAGCACTATCCAGGAGTGCCACGGGGAGGCTTCCCAATGTCCCCATACAACCGGGGTGCCGCGGGGCCCCAATCGCTCTCACTGCCTGGAAACCACAGCGGCATCCCGGAGGGGGAGGCTGGGAGGTGCAGGCGACCCCCCCCCCCCAAACGTGGCCAGCGCCGGGAAGAGGCGCCCGCACCTGCCTCCCAAAATTTAAAAACAGGCACTTACCTTAACGTCCATTGCGTTCTGCTACATGAGCACGACTTGGGAGTGAAAACATGTGAAAGGAGTAAAGCATGGGCCACTCCAAGCTTTGGAGCTCAGAGCTGGCTTTCACACTCCAAGGGGGGGAAGGCAGGCACAGACAGCCTGCTCCAGGGCTCTCACCTCTCCAACACCCGCCTCCAAAGGGGGATAGAAATGAAATGCTACACTTCATAGAGAATTTTTATGTGTGCATCAAACCATGTAACACCTGACAAATCTGGCTTTGCAAATTTGGCCTAATTGGCTACTCACGAGATATAGCTCATGCAAATAAGCATTTGCTTTCGCATGCCAAAGTTTGCAGGGTTAAAACCAATACCGCAAAGCGGTTGCCCTGCGGGAATTGGTTCATGCTACATAAGCACTATCCAGGAGTGCCACGGGGAGTCTTCCCAATGCCCCCTCATTCTAGGTGGTGTGAGCCCTGGAGTGGGCTGTCTGCACCTGTCCTCCTCTCCCTTGGAGTGCTGTGTGTGAGCCAGCCCTGAGCTCCAAAGTTCAGGGTGACTCATGCTTTGCTCCTTCCATTTTCAATTGTGTTGCACCCAAGTTATGCTCAGTAGCTGAATGCAATGGACGTTAAGGTAAGTGCCTGTTTTTAATTTTGGGAGGAGGGTGCGGATGGCTCTCCCCGGCGCTGGCCACGCTTAGGGGGGGTCGCCTGTGCCACCCAACCCCCCCTCCGGGGTGCCGCTGTGGTTCCCGGGCAGTGAGAGTGCCTGGGACCCCGCGGTCCCCTGGTTGTATGGGGGCATTGGGAAGCCTCCCTGTGGCGCTCCTGGATAGTGCTAATTGTAGCATAAACTAATTGCCGCAGGGCGACCGCTTTGCGGCATTGGTTTTTGACCCTGCATAAGTTGGCATGCGAAAGCGAATGCATATTTGCATGAGCATTGCCTCATGAATAGCCAATTAGGCCAAATTTGCTTAGCCAGATATGTCAGGTGTTCACTTGGTGTTTAATGCACACATTCAATTCTTTGTGCAGTGCTATTTACCAATAAGGATCAGCAAGAAAGAGCAACCTAACAAGCCTAACTCAGCTTTCCCTAATGTCTCTGCAGCTGCTCTCCCTTTTCTAATTACTGCAGCCACACGAGTGAGTGAAATGGGTGACGCTGCCTACTTTTTATAAGGGGGGGGGGGGGCTCCAGGAGGGAGTGTAGCCTGATTGGCTACCCTGTGCCTGCTGACTGTGATGTATAGGGTCAAAGTTGACCTTAATGATGTAGTATAGGGGGCAGGTCGAACCACCATAAAGTTTGTGTTCGTTGGCGAACGTGAACCACCGAAGTTTGCGCGAATAAGTTTGCGTGCGAACCTTTCGAGCCATCTCTAATTTTCAGTAGATCCAAATTTAATATTATTCTAGCTATTGTATTCAAAAGTTTAATCATTTTTTCACTGCCTCAGTCATGAAGGAAATATGAGGTTTGATCCTAAAAATCCCAGGACTCTGGCTGACCCCATAATCTTACTGGCCCAACTTCATTTGTAAGTAATTCATCTGTAAGAAGAATTCAGATCAGGTACAATAAAAAAAAAAAAAAAAAAAACTCCTGACCTGCATTCTTGTTCTAGATGAGTTATTTAGAAAGTGTTACAGCCAGAGGATCAGCATTAGATCAAGATAACATTTTCACAAGGACATTATATGTAGTAAGAGGCAGCCAAATAAACGAAAAAGAAAATATCACCTAGGAGAAAACTTATGAGAAAAAGTGAATTGAGTAAGGGCCAGTGTTTCTAAAAAGGAGAGATTAAACAGAAAATTTGGAGGGCTTTGGCAAGCGTGTTCAATTTTTTTTTTTATCCCCTGCTATGAATTAAGACATGAAAACTGTGATGACATGGTTCTGAAATATGTATGGTGTAAGTAAGGGATCACAGTTGCTTATTGGGATGTGTTATACGCCAGCATGCCAGAATAACACCAAAAACTAAAATTACTGCTTCATACTTTAAAAAACAACTGCAAATAAAAAGGGGGTCACAGTTATGGCTGATTTCAAATATTGAGACATTAACAGAGATATTGAAACTACTGAATCATGACAATGACTTAACTCAGAAGGTAACTGAACCCACCGGGATAAATGTTCTCCTTGATTTAGTCATTGGGGTTGATCAGAACAGCCAAATTCCAATTTTGTCAAAATGTGGTATTCCTCAGGCTAATACCAAATTTCATGTTCAGATTTTTGTTTTCTGAAGGCATTTTCTAAGTCGATAGTACCAATTTCCATGGTTAATAGCAAAGCCCACATATGTGTTATCGCCACCATGGTTGCCTCATATGTTAGGGAGTTAGACGGAACATAGGGACCGTTGGAGACCAAGGATTCCCTGATGGCCATCTGGTTGGCAGCACTACTTCCTGAAAACTCTTGTGGCATTCAGCACCGGGAGGTAGTCGTGATCGGCAGTTGGGCGGGTCCTCCTTAGTAGTGACGATCGTAATCTGCTAATTACGGTTATGCAAAATTACGCGTACAGTTTCGCAATTACGCCTATACATATTTACAAATTCAAAGTTAAATTTACTTTGTATAATCATTTGTAATTACGCATGAATTTACATGTAATTAACGCGTCATTTCATGCCAACTTTGGTGGTGAATTGCAAAGTCCCCATATATGCTATAGCTACCAAAATTGCTACATATGTTAAGAAGAATATGTTCACTTCGCACCCCTCCCTAACTACCTACCTGATACTGTGAAGTGAGAGGCTACCTGAGAGGCTACCTGCACTCGGCGCACCCTGCTAGTGACATAACCTTCTCAACTGAATGTTGCTGAACTTATGCAATTCCTGCTGGATTTGGTACTGCAGACACGGGTGTATACCATTGCACTTGATTGGTTGATGGGTTGTCTGCTCACCATATTAAAATTGCGGATTGCTGGCTGGGAGTGAGCATTTGCTTCTCGTGTGTTTTGCATTCAGCATTATATAGAGGCAGTGTGGGTGAATCCCCTGGCAGTGGCAGCACCTGGCTCGCCTGCACTCCCCCCTATTGGTGTTTCATGGGGATTTGGGGGTCCCAGGCAGTGGCAGAGCTCAGGGACCCTGCCATGTGCACCAGTGTTTGTGATGCAGTTCTGACAGATCTGACTGGTTTTGTACTAGTCTATTTCCTCATGGGGGATTCTCAGTATTTCCTTTAATCTTTACAAAAGCACTCCCTGGAAAGCATCTATACAAAGATGCCAGCCCAACCTCCCTACTCGCTTGCACATCATTATGGTAGTTGAACTGAGCAGCTGCCATTCAGTAAGTGGTATTGACAGAATACCCAAGCAGTTCGAGGTGGCCCAAAACCACTAAGAAAGCATAGGGGACTAAGAGACCAAAAAGCCCTTCTGCTAAAAACCAATGCTCAAGTAAATTGGATAATTTTGGTACGGCAACAAAAATCTTATCAGTTAGCTCCTGAGTGAAATAGAAGTTTGAATGTTAACTCTTCCATTAACTTGAAAATCATGTATATCATTTATTTATTTTTTTACTATTAGTTTTATGCTGTGTTTTATGCTTTAGTCTGTAGATGAGATTTGAGTTTCATTCCACTTCAAATATTGAATTGCTTTGCTATTCAACATATTAAACTGAATTGTAACAAACAAATAGATACAGTACATGACCCAGTACTTGTCTTCTGGGGGTGAAATGGAACCACAGAAGTATTAAAAACCTGTTTTGAAGCAAATACAAGAAGTGCTGGCAAGAGATCTTGCTAAACCAATGTGTTTACTCACTGTTTATCCTCGTCACACAAGTAATTATTCCCATATACTTCTCGTGTCCAAAAGAACAAACAAGTTTCCAGTAGAAAGCTCCCAGAATGGAGCATGTTGTAATAAGCCACATGAATGCTGGCTGCCCTTATTAGCAGACATGTGGTTAATCTGTAATTATAGGAAAGCAGCATTTAAATATCTGATTCCAATTTACATGTTTCTCTTTTCCATTTTTTATGATCTTATAATTATAGCATGGTGTTAAATGCTTCCAGATTTCTCTGACATTCTAACATCTGACAGTCTGCTACTAATTGTACTAAATGGAATTATTCGCCGAGCCTCTAATGTGAATTGAAAGAATGTCAGCGCTGAAGAACACATACTAATCTCTGACAGTTAGAAGAATTTAAATTATATTAATCCAAATGATTCTTTTAATATTAAAATAGCAGCAGTAGTAGTAGTAGTAAGAGTTGTCTTGAACCTCCGATTTTAGGTTCGCGAACCTTGAACGCGAACATGCGGAAAAAGTTTGCGTAGCGGCAAACTTTTCGAACCGCCATAGACTTCAATGGGCAGGCGAACTTTCAAAACTACAAACACTAATTCTGGCCACTTAGGCCCCGTTCACACTTGCGGTTTTGTAAAAACCGGAACGGATGTCCGGACCGCACCGGATCCGGACCGGACCTGATCCGTACGGTTCCTATCCGGATATGGTCCGGATCCGGTCCGTTTGCATCCGTTTTCCGTGCGATATGAACACGGTTGCGGTCCGGATCCGGTTTCTTAAAGAGATAACAACCTGTATAAATACCTGGGGTCTGGGAGGTCAGCAGAAGCTCTGGGGTCATTGTTGGAGACAGGTGGACGTGTGGAGACCATCCGTGGATACAGAGACTGCAGTTGGGACCATGGATCCAGTCATTTTTTACTCGTATTACCTGGGAATTCTCTCCTTCCTGTTGTTCACCTACTACTATGTGGGGAGAAGGCGTGCTCCTCGCAGGAGATGGTGGGTGCACCCTCTACTAGCCAGGAGGCAGAGGAAGGGAGAGTTCCAGGCCCTCTACCGAGACCTCAGACGACACCCACAGAAGTTCTACAGCTACACTCGGATGTCTATTCCCCTGTAAGTATCTAGGCCTAAATACACTAACCCCCACCATCCCTAAACACCCCACCCTCACCCCCACAACACCTCATCCCTGTATACCTAGCTAAACACACCACCCTGACCCCCACACCCCTGTATACCTAGCTATACACTACACCCCCACCCTCCACAACACTCCCAAACCTCTGTAAACACACCTCCCCCATCCTCCACCCAACACCTTGTCCCACAACATACTTTACAGCTTCTTCCTTTCCATCTCCTGACAGGTTTGATACCCTCTTGGAGATGGTGAAGGATGACCTAAGGAAGAAGGATACCACGTTCAGGAGAGCAGTCACACCACAAGAACAACTACTCATTACACTGAGGTATGTAAAAACAATTTTTTTTTTTTATTTTAAAAAACAATTATTAACCTTTTCAACATGAAAATATTCTTCCAACATGGAAGACAAAACTTAAATAACATTTCTATGGTATAGCCCGGTCAGTGTTGAGGAACACCAACCACCAACCTTGTGCGGGAAGAGTTGCAGGGCATAGCTGCCCAAGTGTCTTTTGGGGACACCAGTCCCTAAAATTAAAGTGCTTTAAAAACCTAACCACTGGCACATGACCCTCTGAGCCATGGATCAAGGACACAGGTCAGTGAAAAGGCTAGGCCTCTCACCGACCAGTCAAGGTGTCCTTCATCCATGGTTCCAAGGGTCTTGTGTAAGTGGTTAGGAACAACAACAAAGTGACGAGCAAGAGGAACCGACGACAGAGGTGCAGGACTACAGGTCTAGTGCAACAGGCACAAGGTTGTGACCTAGGTAGTGTCTTTCGGGGACACCAGGCCCTAAATTAGTGCTTCCAAAACCTAACCACTGGCACATGACCCTCTGAGCCATGGATCAAGGACACAGGTCAGTGAAAAGGCTAGGCCTCTCACCGACCAGTCAAGGTGTCCTTCATCCATGGTTCCAAGGGTCTTGTGTAAGTGGTTAGGAACAACAACAAAGTGACGAGCAAGAGGAACCGACGGCAGAGGTGCAGGACTACAGGTCTAGTGCAACAGGCACAAGGTTGTGACCCAGGTAGTGTCTTTCGGGGACACCAGGCCCTAACTTAGTGCTTCCAAAACCTAACCACTGGCACATGACCCTCTGAGCCATGGATCAAGGACACAGGTCAGTGAAAAGGTTAGGCCTCTCACCGACCAGTCAAGGGGTCCTTCATCCATGGTTCCAAGGGTCTTGTGTAAGTGGTTAGGAACAACAACAAAGTGACGAGCAAGAGGAACCGATGGCAGAGGTGCAGGACTACAGGTCTAGTGCAACAGGCACAAGGTTGTGACCCAGGTAGTGTCTTTCGGGGACACCAGGCCCTAACTTAGTGCTTCCAAAACCTAACCACTGGCACATGACCCTCTGAGCCATGGATCAAGGACACAGGCCAGTGAAAAGGCTAGGCCTCTCACCGACCAGTCAAGGTGTCCTTCATCCATGGTTCCAAGGGTCTTGTGTAAGTGGTTAGGAACAACAACAAAGTGACGAGCAAGAGGAACCGACGGCAGAGGTGCAGGACTACAGGTCTAGTGCAACAGGCACAAGGTTGTGACCCAGGTAGTGTCTTTCGGGGACACCAGGCCCTAAATTAGTGCTTCCAAAATCTAACCACTGGCACATGACCCTCTGAGCCATGGATCAAGGACACAGGTCAGTGAAAAGGCTAGGCCTCTCACCGACCAGTCAAGGTGTCCTTCATCCATGGTTCCAAGGGTCATGTGCAAGTGGTTAGGAACAACAACAAAGTAAGGAGCAAGAGGAACCAAAGGCACAGGTGCAGGACTACAGGTGCAGTGCAACAGGCACAAGGTTGTGACCCAGGTAGTGTCTTTCGGGGACACCAGGCCCTAAAGTTCAAGTCCAGCAAAAACAAAAGTACCCTGACATGGTCATCTGAACACCTCTGAACCTTGGTTGAAGGAGATGGGGCAGGGAAAAGGTTGGGCTAAAAAGCCCTGGGATGGTATCCTTCCTCCGAGGTTCGGAGGGATTCAGAGGAGCATGTCCAGGAACAATATGACTGTTTTTTTCAAATTGTATCGACACCACTACTAGAGAAGGTGGGAGTTGCTGCCTGGAAATCCAGACTTTTTTGGGTGCTGGTCGTGGATGAGTTGGACCCTGACAGCGGCGGTCCGTATTGACTGCCTCTGTAGCCAGTGTACATCTGTGATGAAGATTGCCAGGGGGGCACCACTGTAGGTTGTGGGGGTCTAAAAGTTGGTGGTTGGAGCAATGGCGTGTCCATGTGTTGTTTGATTGCCTCCAGCAAAGTTGAATGGCACGCCATCATGTTTTGGGAAGGCACCTTTTCCAAATACGGTAGTAGAGACATCACAGTGTGAAAACACGGGTGTGCCTGCAATTTCAGCAGTTCCTTACTTTGTTGATGCATTTGCTGCATCATGTTCTGCAGCTGGCCCACCGACTGATGATGCTGCGCATGCAGTTGGTCGATTTCTCCTCTGTGCATCTCATGCATCATTTTAAGCTCGTCCCTGTAGTGCCCATGTACAGCTTTGAGATCACATTGCAGTGAACTTATGTGGGCCTTGTACTGCTCCATGATATGGCCCCTGTCCCCATCTGGCAACTGCCGGGTTATGAGCGTTTGGTGGATCTGCAGAATCCCGAGAAGTCCGGAGACAGCCCCGGACATCTCTGACTCTGTCTCTCTTCTTTTTGGAGGGAGGGCACCTCGACGCCTCAGTGGTGGGGTGGTAGCATCTTCCTGTCCTCTGGCTTGCGTAGGGGTTGCCCTGCGCGCTGGTTGTGCTGCAGTCTCTCTGTGCTCCTCTCTTTGCTCTTGGTCCCCTGGAGCTTCCATACCGGTCGATTGTGGAGGTGCAGCTTCTGCCACACTCGGTCCTGCAACCTCCAAATCACAGCTCTCTTCACCCAAGTCAACCTCAAACAATATTTATTGGTTTGCCAAACAGCATGTGGCGTCAAAACACAGAGCTAGCAAACACTTATCAAACACTTTATCAACCGTTTTAAAGGTAGCAAACGTTTGATAAAGCATTTGAGAAAAGTTTGCTAAAGCCATAGGAATTGAGGCCAGTTTTAGCAATACATGGCCGAAGTCATGGTAGTTGTCTGGTACAATGAGTTCTCAGTTCCTGCCCACAGTAGTGGTACTTACTGTCTAGGTTCCACGCTTGCATTTAGAAAAGTTAATTGCTTGGCGAATTGGTAGTCCTTTGGGCGCTTTCCGCCGCCACTGCCACTTCTTTCGGCAATTGCTTTCCTGGGTAGAAATTTTACGTAGGCATCCCGCATATTGCGCCACCTTGTCTTGAACCTTTCTCCTGTAACGACATGAAAAATTGATTTTGATTATTTCTCTTGTAGGTACATGGCAACTGGACAAACATATACATCGCTACATGTGACATTTCGTATTGGGAAGAGCACGGTGGCAGGCTTCGTCGTGAGGACTTCGAGGATCATTTGGACGCGACTGAGGGCCAGATACATGCCAGTGCCAGACACCAAGAAATGGGAGGAGATCGCCCAGGGCTTCTGGACCGAGTGCAAGTTTCCTAATTGTGTTGGCGCATTGGATGGGAAACACATCCGGATTCAGAAACCCGTGGGGAGTGGCAGCCATTATTTCAACTATTAAAAATACTTTAGCATTGTTCTAATCGCACTGGCAGATGCAGACTACAAGTTTGTGTACGTGGATGTGGGGTCGTACGGTAGTTCCAATGACTCTGGAATCTTCCAGCGTACGACCCTTTGCCGGCTGATGGAGGAAGGCAGACTGCGTCTCCCCCGTGACAGACCCTGACCTGGGACAAGGGCACCGGCCTACCCCTATGTGTTTGTGGGGGACGAGGCCTTCGCCCTGTCCGACCATGTAATGCGGCCGTACCCAGACAGGGGACTTGATGCCAGCCAGCTACACTTCAATGCTCGGTTGAGCCGTGCAAGGAGAATGGTGGAGTGCACATTTGGGATCCTGGTGTCAAAGTGGAGGGTGTTCCACACGCCCATGCTGCTGAAACCGGCCAACGCAGTTGTCGTGGTGAAGGCAGCATGCATCCTCCACAACTTTGTGCGGCAGGAGGAAAGAGAGACTCCGGAACCCCCGAATGTGCTTCCACTAATGCCCCTGAGGAGGTATGCAACCAGGCCAAGGGTAGTGTCACTGCGGAACAGGGACCGACTGAGACTTTATTTTAACACACCACCAGAACGAGGGTGAATGTTTGGTTTTTAATATGTTTTGTTGAAATGTGTATATTTTGTAGTTTAAAGTTTTTAAGTGATTTAAAATGTGTTAATTTTTTAAAATAAATTGTTGTTTAATAATTGGTCATTGTGTATGTTTTATGTGCACAGGTGGGGTACATCACAGGTGGGTGGGATACATCACAGGTGGGGTACAGGTGGGTGGGATACATCACAGGTGGGTGGGATACATCACAGGTGGGGTACAGGTGGGTGGGATACATCACAGGTGGGTGGGATACATCACAGGTGGGGTACAGGTGGGTGGGATACATCACAGGTGGGTGGGATACATCAAAGGTGGGGTACAGGTGGGTGGGATACATCACAGGTGGGTGGGATACATCACAGGTGGGGTACAGGTGGGTGGGATACATCACAGGTGGGGTACAGGTGGGTGGGATACATCACAGGTGGGGTACAGGTGGGTGGGATACATCACAGGTGGGTGGGATACATCACAGGTGGGTGGGATACATCACAGGTGGGGTACAGGTGGGTGGGATACATCACAGGTGGGTGGGATACATCACAGGTGGGTGGGATACATCACAGGTGGGTGGGATACATCACAGGTGGGGTACAGGTGGGTGGGATACATCACAGGTGGGTGGGATACATCACAGGTGGGGTACAGGTGGGTGGGATACATCACAGGTGGGGTACAGGTGCGTGGGATACATCACAGGTGGGTGGGATACATCACAGGTGGGGTACAGGGGGGTGGGATACATCACAGGTGGGGTACAGGTGGGTGGGATACATCACAGGTGGGGTACAGGTGGGTGGGATACATCACAGGTGGGTGGGATACATCACAGGTGGGTGGGATACATCACAGGTGGGTGGGATACATCACAGGTTAGGTACAGGTGGGTGAGATACATCACAGGTGGGGTACAGGTGGGTGGGGAACAGGTGGGTGGGCCACGGGTGGATGGGCAACACGTGGGTGACACAAATCAATAGCAAAAGTGGAATACATCACAAGCAAACAAAACCACAAGCCCCCCCAAACACTTCTAGTCAACATACCCTCTGTGGCTTGCTGTTTGCGGCTCATGTTTTCAAAGCCCTCCACGTACAGCTTGGCAATTTTTTCTCCACAGGCCTCTGCATTTCTTTACGTTGCTGTGGTCCGCATCCCCCTTGTCCCACAGGGCTGGTATCTGCTGCACCTGTAGGATGAGGTCTTCTGCTGTGTAGGGCCTCACCTCCTCGTTATCAGACATATCATCAGACATGTTGCTGCCAAAGAGCTCCAGCATGAAATCGCTGCTGCTCCACTCTGTGAACGCTGGGCCCATGTGGTCCCCATCCAAAATGGCCACTATACCATAGAAAAAGCATAGGAAGTGGGGTAGAACGTCCGGTTTTTATAGCCAGTGTGTTGTGCGCTCTCTGTTTCTCATTGGTTTGTATTGGCCGGATGCAACAGTCAGGCTCCGCTCCGGATACATCTGCCGGAGGAGCCGGACCAAAAAATAGCGCATGTTGGATCTTATGCCGGAGTCCGGATCCGGTCCGGCTCCGGTCCGGATGAAACGGACGCATAGACTTTCATTGCTATGCCGTGCGTCCGTTCCGTCCGTTCCGCATGCGGTCCGGCTCCGGCATGGCGATTCTGGACGGCGACCGCTAATGTGAACCGGGCCTAAAGTGATGGAAAAGATGTTTCAAGGGGTCTAACACATGTAGGGGGGGGGCATGGCGGAGTAGGATATACGGCAAAAGTCCCGGGGAAAAATCCGGATTTGACGCACAGCAGGGTTTAAGTGCAGACATCACATTGCATTGCTAAATTGGAGGCCTAAAGTGCTTTAAAACATCTTGCATGTGTATACATCAATCAGGTAGTATAATTAGTGTACTGCTTCACACTGACAGACTAAACTCACTGTGTAATGCACCGCAAACAGCTGTTTGTGTAGTGACGGCCGTGCTGGACTGGTGCACACCATGGCGAGAGTGCAGGCGATGGCGGTTTTCAAGCCCATATGGTCGGGGCTGAGGTAGCTCAATGACAGAACAACAGTGACTGAGTATCCAGCTGATCGAATATGGTCTGTCCACAATTAAGCCTTATTACCTTCTTGGGTCAGGTGTGCCCCCCAACCCCAACACACTCATTTAGCCGGTCATTCCTTCATTGTGATACGCAAGCCCCTTCACCACCGCAAGGTAACGATCATGAAGGGAAATAGACACATGTACATGCCTTTTGTTTTGTTGTTGCAGCCGCAGTGCAGCCAGAAAAATTAGGCAGGCATGTACACGCACCAGAAAAATTATTATAGCAAGTTCAGGAATCCACCTAGAGTCCTGGACCCTATTGGTGTAGGCAGAGAAGGCAGTCAAGTGGCCGGCAGGCAGAGATGCTGTGTGGGGACCGACTTAGTCTTGGGGCAGGCAGTCACACGGTGTGCAGGCAGAGATGCTGTGTGCGGGTACTGTCTTCGGGCAGGTTTGATCGTGCTTTGCAGACCACGCATCCATGGTCAGATGGACCCATGACCCAACGCTGTCTGCCAGAGATGATACCAATTGCCTTTCAACATCACGGTACAGTTTGGGTATTGCCTTTTTTGAGAAATAATTGCGTGATGGTATCTTACACTGCGGTGTGTGGCTTTGCTTTTGTGTGCTGCTTTTCCTCAGGTGGTAATCCCATTGCAGTTTGTGCTTTGTAATCATGTGCCTTCGTAAGGTAGTTCCTGCACGGGTCTTGGTGTTTCCACGGCTCAATTTTTGGTTGCAGAGAGTACAGATGGCATTGCTCTCATCTGAGACAGACACACAAAAAAATTTCCACACCACTGAGCCCTGGGATGTTGGCACTTTGGTAATGGCTGCCGACGGAGTGTTAAGTGGGGTGCCAGAATCAGAGCAGGAGGAGGAAGATATGTCATGCTTCTGTGCGGAAGCTGAGGAAGATGAGGTGTTCTGTGTTAAATAGTCAACTACGTCCTGACAATATTAGGGGTTGATGGCAAAAGCCTTCTTCTGAACACTGTACTTTGGTCGAGGGCCACACGAAATCACGACAACGCAACCTCGAACAGACCTGCCGGTGGCCTGCCTCTGGCTCTGCCTCTTGTTTTGTCCATATTGGGAGGGATGAAGTGAAAGTTATGCACTGACTTGACTAATACGATGTGCGGTTACACAGGTGCAGTGAAAAGGTTGCAGTGACTGCTGGTACAACAATGTGCGGTCACACAGTTGCAGTGAAAAGGTGACTGCTGGTACAACAATGTGCAGTTGCACAGGTGCAGTGAAAAGGTGACTTCTGGTACAAGAATGTGCAGTCACACAGGTGCAGTGAAAAGGTTGCAGTGACTGCTGGTACAACAATGTGCGGTTACACAGGTGCAGTAAACAGGTATGCAGTGACTGGTATATAAAACTGTGTGCCAGGGGCGTCGCTAGCCCTGTTTTAGGGGGGCACGTGCCCCCAATCTTTCCTGGGGTGCCACGGATCTCCGCCCGGCCGCCCCCTCTGTCAAGACTCAGCGGCTCCCTCCAGCCGCCGCGTCACTGACAGTCTCAGACCTCAGGATCAGGCGGCGAGCCGGCGACCAATCGTGCGGGCGCTAGGACCCAGCGCCCGCACTGATATGCGGAAGTGACATCACTTCCGCATATCGAGCGGGTGCGTCCAGTGCCCGCTCGTACATCTGGTCGGGTCGCCGCTGATCCTGAGGTCTGCTGAGAGGTAGGGGGGGGAGCGGCGGCGGCTAGAGGGGGGGCCTCCCTGTCACTCACTCACTCCCTAAAGGGGCTCCCTGGCACGCACTCACTCCCTAAAGGGGCTCCCTGGCACGCACTCACTCCCTAAAGGGGCTCCCTGGCACGCACCCACTCCCTAAAGGGGCTCCCTGTCACTCACTCACTCCCTAAAGGGGCTCCCTGTCACTCACTCACTCCCTAAAGGGGCTCCCTGTCACTCACTCACTCCCTAAAGGGGCTCCCTGGCACGCACCCACTCCCTAAAGGGGCTCCCTGGCACGCACCCACTCCCTAAAGGGGCTCCCTGGCACGCACCCACTCCCTAAAGGGGCTCCCTGGCACGCACTCACTCCCTAAAGGGGCTCCCTGTCACTCACTCTCTCCCTAAAGGGGCTCCCTGTCACGCACCCACTCCCTAAAGGGGCTCCCTGGCACGCACCCACTCCCTAAAGGGGCTCCCTGGCACGCACCCACTCCCTAAAGGGGCTCCCTGGCACGCACTCACTCCCTAAAGGGGCTCCCTGTCACTCACTCTCTCCCTAAAGGGGCTCCCTGTCACTCACTCACTCCCTAAAGGGGCTCCCTGTCACTCACTCACTCCCTAAAGGGGCTCCCTGTCACGCACCCACTCCCTAAAGGGGCTCCCTGGCACGCACCCACTCCCTAAAGGGGCTCCCTGGCACGCACCCACTCCCTAAAGGGGTTCCCTGGCACGCACCCACTCCCTAAAGGGGCTCCCTGGCATGCACCCACTCCCTAAAGGGGCTCCCTGGCACGCACCCACTCCCTAAAGGGGCTCCCTGTCACTCACTCACTCCCTAAAGGGGCTCCCTGTCACTCACTCACTCACTCACTCCCTAAAGGGGCTCCCTGTCACTCACTCACTCCCTAAAGGGGCTCCCTGTCACGCACTCACTCCCTAAAGGGGCTCCCTGTCACGCACTCACTCCCTAAAGGGGCTCCCTGGCACGCACTCACTCCCTAAAGGGGCTCCCTGGCACGCACTCACTCCCTAAAGGGGTTCCCTGGCACGCACTCACTCCCTAAAGGGGCTCCCTGGCACGCACTCACTCCCTAAAGGGGCTCCCTGGCACTCACTCATTTCCTAAAGGGGCTCCCTGGCACGCACTCACTCCCTAAAGGGCCTCCCTGTCACTCACTCACTCCCTAAAGGGGCTCCCTGGCACGCACTCACTCACTAAAGGGGTTCCCTGGCACGCACTCACTCACTAAAGGGGCTCCCTGGCACGCACTCACTCACTAAAGGGGCTCCCTGGCACGCACTCACTCACTAAAGGGGCTCCCTGGCACGCACTCACTCACTAAAGGGGCTCCCTGGCACTCACTCACTCCCTAAAGGGGCTCCCTGGCACTCACTCACTCCCTAAAGGGCCTCCCTGTCACTCACTCACTCCCTAAAGGGCCTCCCTGTCACTCACTCACTCCCTAAAGGGCCTCCCTGTCACTCACTCACTCCCTAAAGGGCCTCCCTGTCACTCACTCACTCCCTAAAGGGGCTCCCTGTCACTCACTCACTCCCTAAAGGGGCTCCCTGTCACTCACTCACTCCCTAAAGGGGCTCCCTGTCACTCACTCACTGCCTAAAGGGGCTCCCTGGCACTCACTCACTACCTAAAGGTGCTCCCTGTCACTCACTATCGGGGTCCCTGTCACTCACTACCTAACTGGAGGCGCCTGTCACTCACTAGCTAACCTGGGGGTCCCTGTCACTCACTACCTAACTTGGGGGGCTACCATATTAAGGGGGCATTCTGCCTATTTATGTGAAATGCTGTCTATTTATGTGCCTCATGACTGCTGAATGTGTCTTGTTGGGAGCCTTATGATTTGTTGGGGGCCTCATGATTGCTGAATTTGTCTTGTTGGGGGCCTCATGATTTGTTGGGGGCCTCATGATTGCTGAATTTGTCTTGTTGGGGGCCTCATGATTGCTGAATTTGTCTTGTTGGGGGCCTCATGATTTGTTGGAGGCCTCATGATTGCTGAATTTGTCTTGTTGGGGGCCTCCTGATTTGTTGGGGGCCTCATGATTGCTGAATATGTCTTGTTGGGGGTCACATGATTGCTAACTGCGAGACTATGGGAAAAGCTGAATCCTTATCATATGAGACAATAGCATTAAACCTACTTTTTTAGCGTTTTAAAACAGAAAATAAAACTGGGAGGTTCTAAAAAATTGAATACATTTTTCAGGAGTAGGATGGATGAAATTGTTTATCTTCACAGTTTATTTTCAACTTGGATTTTCCATAATGTTCATGTATGAGTTAAAACGTTTGTACAGTATTTAGTTTAAATCGCTGTTGCCACTTTGCGATAGATACCGGTAAGTGACTTTTGGGTTGCAGTTTGGGCACTCGGCCTCCAAAAGGTTCGCCACCACTGTCCTAATCTGATGTCCCACCATTGCTAGGTTCATGTAAATTTGTCTCCACCCGTTACCACACCTATATTCTGATCCATGGCCCACCCATTTTTTGGTGCGGCGCGATAAGCACGCCGCACAACGTGATCGTCATATTTTTGGCACGCTAGCTGCAGTGTGCTGAATTCTGCTGCCTACAGTATGTACAGTATACGCTGTTCTCTAGTGCTTGCACTGTGTGCTGATTTACCTCCAGTGTGTACAGTGTAAGGTGTTACTCTGTGCCTTTATTGATTGTAAACCAGCTGTATTGTATGCTGATCCCTGCTACTTTCAGTATGTACAGTATTAGCTGTAAAGCCTGGTACACACATACAATTTTGGCCAATAGCCAATTTTAGCTCTGTTCATAAAATTCATTGTCTGTTGGCCCACTTACTGCACGGGGGTGGGAAATTGGGGGTCAGTGATTGACCAATCAAAATTGTATGTGCGTATACATCTTTGATCTATGCCTATACTGATTGTAAATGATCGAAATAAAGGACAGGGGGCTCCGTCCAATATTTCGATGGGCAGGCCCGTTATCCGTAGCTTACACCGCTGCTAAGTTCATGTACATTTGGCCCCACCCATGGCCACGCCCACTCACCGCATGGTCACGCCCATTCTCCCCGCCTGGTGCCCACAGGTGCCACTGATCTCCAAGGACCCTAGAAACGCCCCTGCTGTGTGCTGTTACACAGGTGCAGTGAACAGCTATGCATGGACTGGTATTACAAATGTGCAGCTGTCACACACACACACAGGTGCATTGAAAAGTAGGCACTAAATGTGCTGGGCCTGGCACAGTATAGCAATTGTTTCAATATGGTTGGGAATGAGTCCCAGGTAACAAAAAAGGAACTCTTGTTTGTACAACGATCCACACTTGAGCACACCACTATGCTCAAATAGTACCAGGTTTCTTTATAGGAGGATCGATTTAAATCAAGTGAAGCCACAAAATAGCGATCTGTTTCCAAAATTTTTGTTTCACACTTTATTATATTCACAAAAAAATATTTTTCTTCTTCAAAAAAGTAGAAAAATTCTTTGTAAAGCAGCAGAAAAATTTGTGGTACAGACATAAAAAGCAATACAAAAAGCAGATCATAGACACAGTGTGCTTTGTTTGATGAATAAAGGTAATTTTAGTTCAGGCGACGACACTAGTCCGTTTCGGGTTATTGACCCTTCGTCAGGCCTTTACAAAGCATAGAGAATTATCTTGACCAGAGGATACATACAGTCATAAAAATGAATTTAATTAGTAAAGAGGTATCTGTTCCAACCAGACACAACCCGGCACCTGACTGATGGCTGACATAGGGAAACTCAGCTGCAAACACATTATTTCTCAGTTTACAGACATTATAGTTTTAAAATAAAACGTTCTCCTGTGGATTAAACTGACACATTTTATTTGCCCAATTGTCCCTGTTTAAAGAGCCAAGATTTGAACCCAGGTCTCCTGTGTCAGAGGCAGAGCCCTTAACCATTACACCATCCAGCGACCACCAATATGCAATATATTATTTGGAAATATACTGTAGGTGTTATTTTTCTGTTTTGTTTGTTTTTTTGTCTGGTCCATAATTACAAGCCCCTATGTAGTAAAGTAAAAGTAATTTTCCCTCATAAAATATAGATTAATGAAGCTGAGTCCCTAAGGCAACTATTTATGTAATTTTTTTAACTGATTTTTTTGGGGGGTGGGGCTTTGGAAGTGTAAGTTATTAATGTTATTGCTATTTCATAAGTGTATGTGTATGAATTGCCTTTATGTGTAATTTTACTTTTTGGCCACAAGGTGGCACCAGTGAACACTCCCGTTTAATTTTACTATGCTGCGACTGTTTCCTGTTGTATGAATGGACGAGGCCGCTGATCGCAGTCACTTTCATTCATTCCAGGCATTGTGATTGGGTACTGGAATGCTCGGTCCTCTTCCCCAATCCCAGATCGCGGTGACCCGATGGTGAACGGTGGGAGCAACGTGCATACGTGTGGATCGGCGACGGGAGCGAGTGACTTATTAAAACATCCTGGAGCCGTTAACAGGCTCAAACAGGACGTTTTAATAAGTTAGATTGTCGTTAAGTGGTTAAGGTATTTCCCAAGTGATATTTATTAATGATGTGCTGCAGTTATTAAATGTAGTGAAGGGGTATATTTCTGTTTGTGGATAAGGAATGAATTTAACAGATGTGAATGAATATCATTGTACTAAAGGTACTAAAGGTATACATAAAATCAGTTGACTTAGCATCCCTTATAACAGACATCTAATTTTTTTTATATGCTACATACAGTGGGTTGCAAAAGTATTCGGCCCCCTTGAAGTTTTCCACATTTTGTCACATTACTGCCACAAACATGCATCAATTTTATTGGAATTCTACGTGAAAGACCAATACAAAGTGGTGTACATGTGAGAAGTGGATCAAAAATCATACATCATTCCAAACATTTTTTACAAATAAATAACTGCAAAGTGGGGTGTGCGTAATTATTCGGCCCCCTGAGTAAATACTTTGTAGAACCACCTTTTGCTGCAATTACAGCTGCCAGTCTTTTAGGGCAGGGGTCCCCAACCTTTTCCGGCTCGGGGACCGCTTTCTGACCAAACTTTTCTCTGGGGACCTAGGGGGTCGTCGGCGATGCGCGACCTAGTGGACAGTGTCATATGCAGTGGGTTGGGGGAGGGGGGGTTGTTGCCCCAGTATAGGGAGATAGGGAGTTTAGTTGCCCCAGTATGGCTAGTATAGTTGCCCCAGTATAGCCAGTATAGTGCCCCAGTATAGCCAGTATAGTGCCCCAGTATAGCCAGTATAGTGCCCCAGTATAGCCAGTATAGTGCCCCGTGTAGCCAGTATAGTGCCCCAGTATAGCTAGTATAGTGCCCCAGTATAGCCAGTATAGTGCTCCAGTATAGCCAGTATAGTGCCCCGTGTAGCCAGTATAGTGCCCCAGTATAGCTAGTATAGTGCCCCAGTATAGCTAGTATAGTGCCCAGTATAGTTAGTATAGTGCCCAGTACAGCCAGTATGGTGCCCCAGTATAGCTAGTATAGTGCCCAGTACAGCCAGTATAGCTAGTATAGTGCCCAGTACAGCCAGTATAGTGCCCAGTACAGCCAGTATAGTGCCCAGTATAGCCAGTATAGTGCTCCGTGTAGCCAGTATAGTGCCCCAGTATAGCTAGTATAGTGCCCCAGTATAGCCAGTATAGTGCTCCAGTATAGCCAGTATAGTGCCCCGTGTAGCCAGTATAGTGCCCCAGTATAGCTAGTATAGTGCCCCAGTATAGCTAGTATAGTGCCCAGTATAGTTAGTATAGTGCCCAGTACAGCCAGTATGGTGCCCCAGTATAGCTGGTATAGTGCCCAGTACAGCCAGTATAGCTAGTATAGTGCCCAGTACAGCCAGTATAGTGCCCCAGTATAGCTAGTATAGTGCCCAGTACAGCGAGTATGGTGCCCAGTATAGTGCCCCAGTACAGCCAGTATAGTGCACAGTACAGCCAGTATAGTCCCCCAGTATAGCTAGTACAGTGCCCAGTACAGCCAGTATAGTGCCCCAGTATAGCTAGTACAGTGCCCTGTACAGCCAGTATAGTGCCCCAGTATAGCTAGTACAGTGCCCAGTACAGCCAGTATAGTGCCCCAGTATAGCTAGTATAGTGCCCAGTGCAGCCAGTATAGTGCCCCAGTATAGCTAGTATTTTGCTCCAGTTTAGCGCCCCAGTATGGCTAGTATAGTTCCCCAGTATGGTGCCCCAGTATAGCTAGGTGAGTGCCCAGTGTAGCGCCCTAGTATGGGTGGGTGTGTAGGTAGTGCCCCTCTCCCCAAACGGCCGCGCGCCTGTTACCTTATGAGCGGCGGCCGCTTCCTTCCTTATAGTCCCCCAGGCGCCGCTCTCCTCTTATCAGCAGCATCTTACAGCAGCGCGTATTGCGACTACTGTAAGGAGGGAAGGAAGCGCGTCAGCGGTTCCCATGGTAACGGCGATGCATCGCCTCTACAGGAAGCCGCTGATGCGCTTCCTTCCCTTCCTTACAGCAGTCGCAATACGTGCTGCTGTAAGATGCTGCCGATAAGAGGAGAGCGGCGCCTGGGGGACTATAAGGAAGGAAGCGGCCGCCGCTCATAAGGTAACAGGAGCGGTGGCCGCGGGGGGAGGGGCGAGAGGCCAGACACGCCGCGGCCCGGTAGGAGACTGCCAAAGGACCGGCAGTGGGTCGCAGCCCGGTGGTTGGGGACCCCTGTTTTAGGGTATGTCTCTACAAGCTTTGCACATCTAGAGACTGAAATCCTTGCCCATTCTTCTTTGCGAAACAGCTCCAGCTCAGTCAGATTACATGGACAACGTTTGTGACCAGCAGTTTTCAGATCTTGCCACAGATTCTCGATTGGATTTAGATCTAGACTTTGACTGGGCCATTCTAACACATAAATATGTTTTGTTTTAAACCATTCCTTTGTTGCCTTGGCTTTATGTTTAGGGTCATTGTCCTGCTGAAAGGTGAACCTCAGTCTCAAGTCTTTTGCAGTCTCCAAGAGGTTTTCTTCCAAGTTTGCCCTGTATTTGGCTCCATCCATCTTCCCATCAACTCTGACCAGCTTCCCTGTCCCTGCTGAAGAGATGCACCCCCGAGCATGATGCTGCCACCACCATATTTGACGATGGGGATGGTGTGTTCAGAGTGATGTGCAGTGTTAGTTTTCCGCCACACATAGTGTTTTGCATTTTGGCCAAAAAGTTCCATTTTGGTCTCATCTGACCAGAGCACCTTCTTCCACATGGTTGCTGTGTCCCCCACATGGCTTGTGGCAAACTGCAAACGGGACTTCTTATGCTTTCTGTTAACAATGCCTTTCTTCTTGCCACTCTTCCATAAAGGCCAACTTTGTACAGTGCATGACTAATAGTTGTCCTATGGACAGAGTCTCCCACCTGAGTTGTAGATCTCTGCAGCTCGTCCAGAGTCACCATGGACCTCTTGACTGCATTTCTGATCAGCGCTCTCCTTGTTCGGCCTGTGAGTTTAGGTGGATGGCCTTGTCTTGGTAGGTTTCCAGTTGTGCCATACTCCTTCCATTTCTGAATAATGGCTTGACCAGTGCTCCGTGGGATGTTCAAGGCTTTGGAAAAAATTTTGTAGCCTAAGCCTGCTTTAAATTTCTCAATAACTTAGTCCCTGACCTGTCTGGTGTGTTCTTTGGACTTCACGGTGTTGTATCTCCCAATATTCTCTTAGACAACCTCTGAGGCCCTCACAGAGCAGCTGTATTTGTACTGACATTAGATTACACACAGGTGCACTCTATTTAGTCATTAGCACTCATCAGGCAATGTCTATAGGCAACTGACTGCACTCAGATCAAAGGGGGCTGAATAATTATGCACACACCACTTTGCAGTTATTTATTTGTAAAAAATGTTTGGAATCATGTATTACTTTCGTTCCACTTCTCATGTGTACACCCAGTGGTGCTCAGCAGAGCTCGAATATTCGAGTAGCTCGAATATTCGAGCTCTTTTCCAGCTATTCGAGCTCGGTATTCGAGCTCCGAATAGCTGGAGCTATTCGAATGGGCTATCCGAGTACACTCGAATAGCCCATTCACTATTCGAGCTATTCGAGCAACCCGGCGCTATTCGAGCTCGGTACCGAGCTCGAATAGCGTCATAGCCCAGATTGATGTCCTTAGAGCCAATCAGAGGGCTCCCAGGCCCTCTGACGGCAGCCAATCACAGAGGGGGACCCTGGCCAGCCCCTACCCTATAAATAGCGGCCGCCATGTTCCGTTTCTCCATGCTTGCCTGAGACTTGTACAGAGAGAGAGTTGCTCCTTTGTGCTTTGGCTTAGCAAGTGCTCTATTGTGATCATTTACCTAGCGTTTTTGCTCACCTACACCTGCCATATACACCTATATTGTTGTTAGTTAGATAGACATTGTATTTTAGTTAGTAGCTTGTGTGTTACATTAGAGACAGGCAGCTGCTGCAAGCTTACAGGTTTAGGCCTCAGGGGGGCCTTGCCTCTGTGGGCAGCTGTCCTCTGTTTATTTCTCTCATCTATACCAGTATTTCTGCTGTCCTTTACTAATAGTATTGTAGTTATACTGTACTAGGAGTAGGACACTCACTGACTGTCACTGTTTATAGGCTACTAGCTAGCTCCTGCGTGTGTGCACTCACTCACTGTCTGTGTGTACACACACTCTATTTCCTTCTGATTACTGATAGATTATTGTTATTTAGTTGTACTTACTTACTACTTACTCTTACTGTACCCGTAGGGACACTCACTGTCACTGTTCATATAGGCTACTAGCTCCTGCGTGTGCGCACTGCACTCACTGTCTGAGTGTACACACACAACACACACTCTATTTCCTTCTGATCGCTGATTGATTATCGTAATTAGTTAGTTGTACTTACTATTACTACTTACTCTTACTGTACTAGGAGTCTAGGACACTCGGTCACTGTCCATAGGCTACTAGCTCCTGCGTGCGTGCACTCACTGTCTGAGTGTACACACACTAAATTTACTTGTGATTACTACTGATTATTGTAACTGCTAGTTGTACTTCCTGACTGTTACTACTTACTTACTGTACTAGGGGACACTCACTCAGTCACCTCACCAACCAACCCACTCCATTTAAGTACCCCACTTTTCAGCCGCCCTTTTAAAAAACTTTTCTCTATACGCCCAAAACATTGAAGATGTCTGGAAGTGGCAGCCAGCGCGGTTTGGGCAAGGGGAAGGGCAGCAAGGGAATCAGGAGGAGAGGGAGCAGCATTGTGGCAAGCCGCGGCCGCGCCACCATGCACAGTTCCGCAGCAGCAGCAGCAGCGTCAGTGGCTAACATTCCTCCCATAGCCACTGGCCGTGGACGCCTTGGGCGCCGCCCAGCAGGAGCATCTGCAACTCACGCTGCAGAGACACAGCAGCAGCAGCGTGTAGCACCTGCTCCCATTTTCCTCCAGCCGGGTCGGAAACGTCCCATTGAGGAAAAGGATGCAGACACTGTGGTGCAACTCATGACGGAGGATGAGCAGCCCGCCATCAGCTCTGCATCCGAGGCCTCCACCCTCACCACCACCACCACCACCACCCCTGTTCGCAGCAGCCGCCCAGCAGGGTCTGGGGAGGAGGCCAGTTCACCGTCACTCGCCGACCTGTCATTCAGCAGTCTTTTGACCCCAGGCATCATGAGTAAATTGTCTGCTGTTGTTGGCGATCTTGAGGAGGAGATGCTGATGGGCACTTTGGGGGATGAGGGATTGGACAGCAAGACTGTGGCGACAGTCAAGCAGCCCATCCATGCATCAGGAGAGGAGTTTGGGGGGTCCTCATCCCAGCAGGACATGTTTCAGGAGGGGGAGGATGATGATGACCCGGTGACAGACAGAGACTGGGTGCCACCACCTCCAGGGGATGTCGTCCTCAGCAGCTCTGAGGAGGAGGAGGAGGATGCTCTTGTGGGCCTTGCAAGGAGGCGCATCATTGCAAGCATTGGCAGCAGCAGTAGGCAGGTCCCACAGCCTGCTGGTGTCTCAGGCTCAGCAGCAGCAGCAGCAGCATCTGCCAGTACCACCACCAGCCGCACCCAAGCCCCCCAAGCCCCCCCCCCAACCACCACAGGGAGACAGGCAGCAGCGCTTCCATGCCGTAGGGGGATGTTTAAGTCACCAATCTGGCGATATTTCACCATGCCCACTGTGTACAGCAAGTACGCCACTTGCAACCACTGTCAGCGGAAGTTGAGCAGAGGTGCAGACCCCTTAAAGTTCTGCACCAGCTCGCTCATCAACCACCTTGCGGCTAAACATTTCCACCAGCATGAGGAGTTCCAGAGGCTGAAGGCATCTGGTGCTGGCAGTGGCACCACACCCATCACTGCACAGCCTTCAGCAGCAGCAGCAGCAACAGCAGCCACCCGCCCTCCTGCTCCTCCAGCAGCACCAGCAGGAGTGCGGAAACGCACTGCTCCTCCCCCCTCTGCAACTCCTGCCGCCGACACTGAGGCCTGTTCTGGCAGCCAGTCCTCAGTGGCCTCCTCCGCTGTGTCTGCTGATTCCCGTGCCAGCAAAAGGCCACGCCAGAGCCTTTTGAGCGAGTCCTTCCAGGGGGTGGTTAGGGCTCTGCCTCCCAGCAGCCGTCGCGTGCGGCAGCTGAACGGCTTGCTGGCACGGGCCATGTGCTCCCAACTCCTGCCGTACACGCTCGTGCAGGAGGGGGGCGACATTCGTGCGCTGCTTGCTTGCGCAGCCCCAGACTGGCAGCTCCCCAGCAGACACTTCTTTGCCCGCAAGGCCATTCCTGCACTGCACCGCTTTGTGATGGCCAATGTGGAGCGAGGGCTGGAGCACGCGGTTGGTGAAAGGGTCCACGTCACCATGGACTCCTGGAGCAGCCGCTTCAGGACAGGCCGCTACCTGTCCTTCACTGTCCACTGGGTCAGCTTGGTGGAAGGGGGTGAGGATGGGAGAGCAGCAGCGGGCACAGCAGCAGCAGCAACACAGTGGGTGGTGCCACCCCGCAGGGTCAGGGGAACTGCAGCAGGTTCCTCCGATCCTCTGCCATCCTCCGGCACACCTGGCCAAACCCCCCGCCTCAGCAGCAGCGTGAAGGCCCGCCACTGCCAAGCGCTGCTGCACTTGGTCAGCCTTGGGAAGACCAAGCTGACGGCAACCCATGTGTTGGCCAAACTCCAGGAGCAGGAGAGGATTTGGCTGACCCCCAGAGGCCTCAGAGTCGGAGAGGTGGTGGCCGACAATGGGGCCAATCTGGTTGCCGCAATAGACAGGGGAAACCTGACCCACATCCCCTGTCTTGCCCACGTGCTGAACCTGGTGGTGCAGAAGTTCCTGCGCACCTACCAGGGGATGGGCGAACTGCTGGAAACGGCAAGGAATGTTGTGCGTCACTTCCGGCGCTCGGCTGCAGCCTGTGCGAGCCTGGAAGACGTGCAAAAGGAGCTGGATCTGCCACGCCATCGGCTGATCCTTGACGTTCCGACTCGCTGGAACTCCACCCTGGCGATGTTGGAGCGTCTGGTTGAACAGAGGCACGCTGTCAACCAGTACCTTGCCCTGGCCACTGTTTCCGCAGCTCAGAGAAGGGACAAGACCAGCAACATCCCGTCCATCGTCCCCGATGATGACTGGAGGCACATGCAGCAGGTGTGCTTTGTGCTGGCTCCCTTCCTGCAGGCCACAAACATGGTGAGCAGGGACCATGCTATGGTCTGCGAGTGGGTGCCCCTGGTTTCTCTGCTGAACAGGGCCCTCGATGCTTTGCTGGAACAGGGAGCGGCAGCCTTGGACCAGCAGGAGCGGCAACCAGCTGCGCAGTCCACCTCTGAGGGGGAGGAGGAGGAGGACTTGGTGGAGGTCCCTGACCTGGCTGCTGATGAGGGGGATCAGCACAGCGCAGCTGAGTTGGTGCGGGGGTGGAGAGAGGATGAGGCGGCAGAGGAGGAGGATGAGGACAGCACTGACGTCGATGTGCCAGCAGACGTGGCCCGCCTCTTCCCAATGGCAGCGCACATGCTGACGTGCCTGCGCAGGGACCCCAGGGTGATCCAGATGAAGCAGAGGGAGGACATCTGGATCAGCATGATGTTGGACCCACGCCTCAAGGGGAAGTTGAGCCAGTTCCTGCCGCCTGCAGGAGGAGACCCAGCGCAACAAATAAGGAGCTTGCAGCAGGCCCTTGTTGAGCGCTTGGAGGAAGCCTTCCCCCAGCCTTCCACCCCCACTGTCCAGCAGCCAGCACAGAGGCAGCAGCAGGTGCCTGCATCCAGCAGCAGCAAGCGCCCCACAGACCTGCTGTCTCTCAGCCACGAGCTCTACAGGACTGTAGAGGCTCCGGCAGCAGTGACTAGAGAGGAGATGCATGCAGCAGCATCCTCCTCCGGTCACAGCCAGCGCCTGACCCGCATGGTGGCTGACTACATGGGGTCGTACAGCGGGCTTGACAGCGATGCCCCTGTTGATCCCATGGAGTATTGGGTCAAGCGCATGGAGATCTGGAGCGAGCTGGCGCAGTACGCCCTGGAAGTGCTGTCCTGCCCCCCTTCCAGCGTGCTGTCCGAGCGCTGCTTCAGTGCAGCTGGTGGCGTGGTCACCGAGAAACGCTCACGTCTGTCTCACAAGTCTGTGGACAGACTGACGTTTCTCAAGATGAACCAGGCGTGGGTGGAAGGCGAGTTCCTGGCCCCTGTTGTCGGCGAGAGGGGGACATGAACTGGCTGCCGGAACCATCGTTAATGTGCCTTACCACCCTTTACCACCTCCTGGCTCCTGCTTACTAAGCCAGCCTGGTTCACTTTGACTATTACGTCGCCTGCAGCCACACATTTTACACCTACAGTGGGCTGCTGTGTACTGCCCTTCTGCTGTCTGTCTGTGTTTCCCACTGCCAGGGTACACAGAATTACCTTCTTCTGCTGCCACTCTGCCACCAGCTATTACGTCAAACAATAGCTATATTGGTTGCAAAACCAAAACCAAACAAACCATTAAAAAAAATAAAAGGTTTAATTTTTCGGAGGTGCCCGGGTTGAAAACTGTGTTGTCCCAGTTGTGTATTGGACACAATGTGGGCTGCACGACCGCTGTCTGGGACCTCCTGTTGTGTTTATTTACAGCCCTGGTATCACCGCTAGGTACCAGGGCTATTATGTCACGCTGCCTACCTGCTGCCACACTCACACTGCTCCTCCACACCTCCTCCTGCTGCTGCTGCTGCTGTCTGTCTGTGTTTCCCACTGCCAGGGTACACAGATGATTTACCTTCTGCTGCCACTCTGCCACCAGCTATTACGTCAAACAATAGCTGCTCGCCTACTCCTCCATTCCTCCTCCTGCTGCTGCTGTCTGTCTGTGTTTCCCACTGCCAGGGTACACAGAATTACCTTCTTCTGCTGCCACTCTGCCACCAGCTATTACGTCAAACAATAGCTATATTGGTTGCAAAACCAAAACCCAAACAAACCATTAAAAAAAAAAAAAGGTTTAATTTTTCTGAGGTGCCCGGGTTGAAAACTGTGTTGTCCCAGTTGTGTATTGGACACAATGTGGGCTGCACGACCGCTGTCTGGGACCTCCTGTTGTGTTTATTTACAGCCCTGGTATCACCGCTAGGTACCAGGGCTATTATGTCACGCAGCCTACCTGCTGCCACACTCACACTGCTCCTCCACACCTCCTCCTGCTGCTGCTGCTGCTGTCTGTCTGTGTTTCCCACTGCCAGGGTACACAGATGATTTACCTTCTGCTGCCACTCTGCCACCAGCTATTACGTCAAACAATAGCTGCTCGCCTACTCCTCCATTCCTCCTCCTGCTGCTGCTGTCTGTCTGTGTTTCCCACTGCCAGGGTACACAGCATTACCTTCTTCTGCTGCCACTCTGCCACCAGCTATTACGTCAAACAATAGCTATATTGGTTGCAAAACCAAAACCAAACAAACCATTAAAAAAAATAAAAGGTTTAATTTTTCGGAGGTGCCCGGGTTGAAAACTGTGTTGTCCCAGTTGTGTATTGGACACAATGTGGACTGCACGACCGCTGTCTGGGACCTCCTGTTGTGTTTATTTACAGCCCTGGTATCACCGCTAGGTACCAGGGCTATTATGTCACGCTGCCTACCTGGGTCCACACATACACTGCTCCTCCACACCTCCTCCTGCTGCTGCTGCTGCTGTCTGTCTGTGTTTCCCACTGCCAGGGTACACAGATGATTTACCTTCTGCTGCCACTCTGCCACCAGCTATTACGTCAAACAATAGCTGCTCGCCTACTCCTCCATTCCTCCTCCTGCTGCTGCTGTCTGTCTGTGTTTCCCACTGCCAGGGTACACAGAATTACCTTCTTCTGCTGCCACTCTGCCACCAGCTATTACGTCAAACAATAGCTATATTGGTTGCAAAACCAAAACCAAACAAACCATTAAAAAAAATAAAAGGTTTAATTTTTCGGAGGTGCCCGGGTTGAAAACTGTGTTGTCCCAGTTGTGTATTGGACACAATGTGGGCTGCACGACCGCTGTCTGGGACCTCCTGTTGTGTTTATTTACAGCCCTGGTATCACCGCTAGGTACCAGGGCTATTATGTCACGCTGCCTACCTGCTGCCACACTCACACTGCTCCTCCACACCTCCTCCTGCTGCTGCTGCTGCTGTCTGTCTGTGTTTCCCACTGCCAGGGTACACAGATGATTTACCTTCTGCTGCCACTCTGCCACCAGCTATTACGTCAAACAATAGCTGCTCGCCTACTCCTCCATTCCTCCTCCTGCTGCTGCTGTCTGTCTGTGTTTCCCACTGCCAGGGTACACAGAATTACCTTCTTCTGCTGCCACTCTGCCACCAGCTATTACGTCAAACAATAGCTATATTGGTTGCAAAACCAAAACCCAAACAAACCATTAAAAAAAAAAAAAGGTTTAATTTTTCTGAGGTGCCCGGGTTGAAAACTGTGTTGTCCCAGTTGTGTATTGGACACAATGTG
This sequence comes from Hyperolius riggenbachi, assembly GCF_040937935.1. Lineage (NCBI taxonomy): Eukaryota > Metazoa > Chordata > Amphibia > Anura > Hyperoliidae > Hyperolius > Hyperolius riggenbachi. Next base: position 367,960,296 of record NC_090650.1, read on the forward strand.
GGCTGCACGACCGCTGTCTGGGACCTCCTGTTGTGTTTATTTACAGCCCTGGTATCACCGCTAGGTACCAGGGCTATTATGTCACGCTGCCTACCTGCTGCCACACTCACACTGCTCCTCCACACCTCCTCCTGCTGCTGCTGCTGCTGTCTGTCTGTGTTTCCCACTGCCAGGGTACACAGATGATTTACCTTCTGCTGCCACTCTGCCACCAGCTATTACGTCAAACAATAGCTGCTCGCCTACTCCTCCATTCCTCCTCCTGCTGCTGCTGTCTGTCTGTGTTTCCCACTGCCAGGGTACACAGCATTACCTTCTTCTGCTGCCACTCTGCCACCAGCTATTACGTCAAACAATAGCTATATTGGTTGTAAAACCAAAAACCAAAAAACCATTAAAAAAAAAAAAAGGTTAAATTTTTCTGAGGTGCCCGGGTTGAAAACTGTGTTGTCCCAGTTGTGTATTGGACACAATGTGGGCTGCACGACCGCTGTCTGGGACCTCCTGTTGTGTTTATTTACAGCCCTGGTATCACCGCTAGGTACCAGGGCTATTATGTCACGCTGCCTACCTGCTGCCACACTCACACTGCTCCTCCACACCTCCTCCTGCTGCTGCTGCTGCTGTCTGTCTGTGTTTCCCACTGCCAGGGTACACAGATGATTTACCTTCTGCTGCCACTCTGCCACCAGCTATTACGTCAAACAATAGCTGCTCGCCTACTCCTCCATTCCTCCTCCTGCTGCTGCTGTCTGTCTGTGTTTCCCACTGCCAGGGTACACAGAATTACCTTCTTCTGCTGCCACTCTGCCACCAGCTATTACGTCAAACAATAGCTATATTGGTTGTAAAACCAAAAACCAAAAAACCATTAAAAAAAAAAAAGGTTTAATTTTTCTGAGGTGCCCGGGTTGAAAACTGTGTTGTCCCAGTTGTGTATTGGACACAATGTGGGCTGCATGACCGCTGTCTGGGACCTCCTGTTGTGTTTATTTACAGCCCTGGTATCACCGCTAGGTACCAGGGCTATTATGTCACGCTGCCTACCTGCTGCCACACTCACACTGCTCCTCCACACCTCCTCCTGCTGCTGCTGCTGCTGTCTGTCTGTGTTTCCCACTGCCAGGGTACACAGATGATTTACCTTCTGCTGCCACTCTGCCACCAGCTATTACGTCAAACAATAGCTGCTCGCCTACTCCTCCATTCCTCCTCCTGCTGCTGCTGTCTGTCTGTGTTTCCCACTGCCAGGGTACACAGCATTACCTTCTTCTGCTGCCACTCTGCCACCAGCTATTACGTCAAACAATAGCTATATTGGTTGTAAAACCAAAAACCAAAAAACCATTAAAAAAAAAAAAAGGTTTAATTTTTCTGAGGTGCCCAGGTTGAAAACTGTGTTGTCCCAGTTGTGTATTGGACACAATGTGGGCTGCACGACCGCTGTCTGGGACCTCCTGTTGTGTTTATTTACAGCCCTGGTATCACCGCTAGGTACCAGGGCTATTATGTCACGCTGCCTACCTGCTGCCACACTCACACTGCTCCTCCACACCTCCTCCTGCTGCTGCTGCTGCTGTCTGTCTGTGTTTCCCACTGCCAGGGTACACAGATGATTTACCTTCTGCTGCCACTCTGCCACCAGCTATTACGTCAAACAATAGCTGCTCGCCTACTCCTCCATTCCTCCTGCTGCTGTTGCTGTCTGTCTGTGTTTCCCACTGCCAGGGTACACAGAATTACCTTCTGCTGCCACTCTGCCACCAGCTATTACGTCAAACAATAGCTATATTGGTTGCAAAACCAAAACCAAACAAACCATTAAAAAAAAAAAAAAAGGTTTAATTTTTCTGAGGTGCCCGGGTTGAAAACTGTGTTGTCCCAGTTGTGTATTGGACACAATGTGGGCTGCACGACCGCTGTCTGGGACCTCCTGTTGTGTTTATTTACAGCCCTGGTATCACCGCTAGGTACCAGGGCTATTATGTCACGGCGAGCTGCCTGCCTCATTGACTGCCTGCTGCCACACACTCATCCTCCTCCTCCTGCTGCTGAATTTACCTCCTGCTGTCTTTGTGTTTCCACTGCCAGGGAGCACATACAATGGCGCTTCCAACATGCGTGCGCCCACCAGCTATTTGTTACGCTCAAAAATAGCTGCATTTCTTTAAAAAAAAATTGAAAAGAGAAATACGTGAAGATGATGAAGAAGAAGATGAAAAAGAAGAAGAAGATAAAGAAGAAGAAGATGAAGAAGATGAAGAAGAAGAAGATGAAGAAGAAGATGAAGAAGAAGATGAAGAAGAAGATGAAAAAGAAGATGAAAAAGAAGAAGAAGATGAAGAAGATGAAGAAGAAGAAGATGAAGAAGAAGAAGATGAAGAAGAAGAAGAAGAAGATGAAGAAGATGAAGAAGAAGAAGATGAAGAAGATGAAGAAGAAGAAGATGAAGAAGAAGAAGATGAAGAAGAAGAAGATGAAGAAGAAGAAGAAGAAGAAGATGAAGAAGAAGAAGATGAAGAAGATGAAGATGAAGAAGAAGATGAAGATGAAGATGAAGAAGAAGATGAAGAAGATGAAGAAGAAGATGATGAAGAAGAAGAAGAAGAAGAAGATGATGAAGAAGAAGAAGAAGAAGAAGAAGAAGAAGAAAATATAGAAGAAGAAGATCTAGAAGAAGAAGAAAGATAAAGAAGAAGAAGAACAAGTATATACAGTAACACTACTGAACAAAATTTAGGACACAACTTCTCTTTCCACATTTTTTTTTAAAGGAACATCCCCACATAATCACTTGCTGTTGTTACTTGGAAAAAAAGATGTTTCTTGCATCATTCACCCTCAAAACAAGTGTTGGAAGCTATTTAAGGCCAATTCGAATAGTCAGCTCGAATAGTGAGCTCGAATACCGACTCGAATAGTGAGCTCGAAGTCCGAGGTCGAATCGAATAGTAAAAATTATTCGACTCGAATATTCGACTGACCTCGAATAATTTACTATTCGAATTCGACCAAACTCGAATTTTAAAAAGGGGTATTTGAGCATCACTGTGTACACCACTTTGTGTTGGTCTTTCATGTGGAATTCCAATAAAATTGATTCATGTTTGTAGCAGCAATATGACAAAATGTGGAAAACTTCAAGGGGGCCGAATACTTTTGCAACCCACTGTATACTCAAATGTTGACTAGGTTGAAAAATTACACTTTAAAACTACTGTTATTAGTGACTATATTGTTTTTTTTCTCAATAATTTTATATATATATACTAGCTGAAGACTCGGCGTTGCCCAGGTATGTATTTGCTTGTTGTTGGCTCTGCCCACATAGTCACATGATCATTGAGGTCATTAAGTGACTATGGTCAATGAGTGATACATAGTCACTCAATAACCAAGTTTGCGAGTGTTGGGGACTTTGGCATCAATTATTAAAATGTTCCCATTAATAAAACAAATCTGATTGGCTGTTTGTGGCTCCACCCCCTTTTCTGAATTTGAACCCAATGACCAACTGTAAAAGGTTTGAGGTCTGTGCTATTAACAGTATAAGAGTGGCAGCAATTTAAATATTCCCCTTGAAAATCAATAAGTACATTTTGATTGGCTGTTGTAGGCTCCATCCTCTTTCTTGAATATAAATCCCAGTCACACAGTGACCAACTGTGGCAAGTTTGAGAACCCTGCTATTAACAGTGTAAGAATGGCTGCAGGCCACATTTTCCCATTGAAAATTAATTACTGAAATTTGATTGGCTGTTTTATGCTCTGCCCACTTTCCCCAAATGTTTCTCCTTGGTCAACTGTGCTAAATTTGAGGACTCTGGCTTTGTTACTGTGAGAATGTCAGACTTTTGCATTTTTTCCATTGACGTGATTCTGCCCAGGTGTGCAGGGGGGGGGGGAGGGGTGGGCACGAGACCCCCAGAACATATCTTCCTAGGTAGTAAGGGATCTATATACCAAGTTTCATTGATATCGGTCAAGGGGTTTTCGAGTGATGGCGGAACATACACAAAACATATACACATACATCCAATATACATAGAAGATAGCATTACATGTTATTACGGAAAGGCTGCTTTTGTGAATCTTTACATAACCCACAAATTCTTTACCCTTTGCCGATAATAAAACAGAATTCAAAAAAATATGGATACTGTAAATGCAGTCCAGAAGGGTGAATAACAATGAACAGAAGCGAATGTCCTTAGCATCCCATGACTTGGCATCTCTCCATTGTCTCATAGCTCTTAGCACTTGGTTCATCATTAGTTTGAGTGGAATTAGACTGTTTTGCAATTCTGATTCCTCCATTAGAGAATTGTGGTGCTCAGAAATAAACTTTTAGCGGACACTGCTAGGTGTCTGTTCCTGTCCCGCTTGGTGCCGTGTGACGAGGGTCAAGAAAAGTTGCATAAGCTCATTAAGGTGCATGCATCACTTTGTGTAATCAAGGACGCCTATGATAAGGTTGTATCATTGTCTTACTTGACTCATTTCAGTGGCACCTGGATTATAGTATGTCTTTTGCTGTGTGAGATCCTAAAGGCCTTTTTTCAAATCATATAGAAACACATGGAATTGGGTACATGTACTGTAACAACAATATTATTACTCATGATTCTAAGCCTGCCTTTAGTGGACTTGACCTCTTGCACAGGACAAGATGAAAAGAGAGAAATGCACTCTGTATGTATTTAGAGAGTTTAGGCTGTCTAATCCCGCCTCATCTGGGGCTAATCACAGTGTAATTTGATCTCTCAGCTGTGTCAGCTGGCTGCCTCAACAGAGCAGCTAAGTTGTAAACACAGGATGTTAACCCTATGTCTGCTTCCATGAAAGCAGGTGGTAGACACACTCCATGTTTTCATGCTCCTTCCTCCTCTTCATGCTCCCACTCATCCACAGCCTGGTCAAGGACACATCACACAGCAAATTACAGAAAAAAAATATGTAAGGCATAATGTCAGTGATGGTGCCTTCGCTGCCAATGACAAGATTAGTGGCCTCCTCAAAAAGACACATTAGTCTGAAGGCAACGTGTATTAGCACCCATTGCCTTGGGTAAAAATACCCCATCTCCCCAGAGATTGTTCTACTAGTCAGTGCTCACAGGTACTCATTCACTGCACGCTGCTGCTGATACAGCTGATCCAATATAAGCAACGTTGAATTCCATCTGTTGAGGCTGTCACAAACAAGCAGCTCACAGGCATGTTGGATTGCCACTGAATGTCAGCAAGGTGAACTATGGCCATGTAGGATCGTCACGTCAGGGCTGAGTTTACAGCTCAGGAGCCTATAGGCACAAAAGTTCTGGCGTGCTAAACTCCACCCCCAGCACAGGCCACACCCACAAATCCCACCTCCTCTCCTGCCTTTAAAAAGTACCCCCTCCCCTGCCTTTATAAAGTACAAGTTGGAGCACAAAATATCGACCCAGCCGCCTGTAATGAGCGCAAGTATGTAGGAAAACACCGGCTGACCTGTCCTCGTGTACCGCTATCTCTATCCTTGCTGTGTGTGTCGTCTCTGGGTTTATTGAAGCCTGTATTGCTTGCATTTGCATATGAGAGCGTTACCGATAGAGCAGCAAATGTAGGTGATATAGGCTGAAATAAAGCTCAATAGGGCACACGCAGCAGGGATTGAGCAAAAGATGCACGGGGACCAGCCAGCGTCTGCATGTAAACTCATGCTCATGGGAGGTAGCAGGGCCAGTCCTTTGTGCGCAACCCTATATAAAGTCCGCTTGCAGCCTCAACAAGAAATCCTCCCCCCATAAAGCTCACTTTCTGTGGACCCCCTCCCCCATTCTCCACTAAGGCACTTTTAGTGCAGGGAAGCCCCTGGCCTAGGCAATGCTCTCCCCCTAGGCAGACTATGGCCTGCACAATAATCATTCCATACTCACCTCACCACATAAAGCATGCCTTTTTAAAGGAAAACTGAGATGTTCTAACTACAAGTATTTATACTTACATGGGACTTCCTCTTGTCCTCTGTAGTCTGTGGGCCCCCTTGCATCTCATCCTTTTCCTGCACTTTCCAGCCCGGTAACTTGGGAATATTGCACATACAGGGCTGTGGCCGCACACGTCTGGGCCATGCATGCGTAGTGGAGAGTGACTAAGCTTAATAGCGGCTTTAACTGTGCCAGACAGGGGAGGGAATGTCGAGCACCGGAGGAAGTATAAATGCTTGTGCATAGTGACACTGTAAACTCAAACCACCAACACAAACAGACACTTCCCTCTACCCCAATAAACTCAAACCCCCAACACACAGACAGAGACCCTTCCTCCTCCCCAGTTATCCCATACCACCAACACACAGACACAGAACCCCCCCCCCCCAATAAACCCAACCTACCAACACATAGTCACCCCCCCTCCCAATAAACCCACACCACCAACACACAGCCACAGACCCCACCCCCCAATGAACCCCAAACTCCAACACATAGCCATAGAACCCCCCCCCCCCCAATAAATAAACCTACACCACCAACACCCAGAATCCCCCCATAAATCCACACCACCAACATACAGACACAGACCTTTCCCACTCCCCCAATGAACCTACACCACCAACAAAAAGCCACAACTCCCACTCCCCTCAATAAACCCCAAACTCCAGCACATAACCATAGAACACCTCCCCTTTGTAACCAATAAACTCACACCACTAACACACAGCCACAGAAGCCCCTTCTTCCAATAAACCCCAAATGTCAACACACGGCCACACACCTCCCCCCTTCACCTAATAAAGCCCAAACTTTAACACAGAGCCACAGACCCCACCCCCTTCTCCACAATAAACCTCAAACTCCAAGACATAGCCACAGACCCCCCCCCCCTTACCCCAATAAGCCCACATCACCAACACATATAGCCTAAACCCCCTACCACCACCTTTCCCCCAATATACCCACACCACCAACATACAGGCCCCCACTCCAAAACATTTGAGCAGATTGCAAAAGAAAAAAAAACACTTCGCCACATTCTGCAGCCGAGGTAGTTTTGATCTGAGCCCAGGGAGAAGCCAGCTGCAGCGTCCATGCAGGCAGGTTGTCTGCTCTGTGCACGCCGGATATGTAACTTCCTGGCCGCCATATTGCATGTACCTCTCCGCTTCCTCCCGCAGTCGCAAGGAAGGAGCTGTAGGAGGCCGCGAGTTTACACTACAGAGCGGGGACTGCTGATGCGAGTTTACACTCACGCTTCGGGCGGGGGCGGAAGGGGGTGCAACACATGCTGGACACAGCTGAAGTGCCATGCTGTGTTTATGTGTGAAGCAGCCGCCTGGTAGAGATGGCCCGAACGGTTTGCCCGCAAACTTATTTGCGTGAACTTCGGTGGTTCGCGTTTGCAGTGAACCGCGAACTATATGCGAGTTTGACCCGCCCCCTATACTACATCATTAGGGTCACCCTTGACCCTTTACATCCCAGTCAGCAGGCACAGGGTAGCCAATCCCTCCTGGAGCCACCCCCCCCCCGCCCTCCCCTTATAAAAGGCAGGCAGCGTCAGCCATTTCACTCACTCGTGTGGCTGCAGTTATTAGAGAAGGGAGAGACCCTTGCTGCTGACATAGGGAAAGCTTAGTTAGGCTCTTGTGTTAGGCTTGTTCGGTTGCTTCTTCTTGCTGATCTTATTGTTAAAAAGCACTCCTCATCCTCAACAGCTCTTTTGAGAGCTAATGTTGTTCTTGTGATCTATTTTTTGTGTGTGTGTGTGTGTCCCACAGACACTTGTGTTGCATATACAGCCCTGTCAGTCAGTCGCATCTGCTGGTGGGACCTTGGCCCCTTGGTAATTCCTACTGTGCCACTGCCAGGCCCAGCACATTCAGTGACTACCTGTGTGTGTGACAGCTGCACATTTGTAATAACAATCACTGCATACCCACCTGTGTTCAGTGCACCTACCTACGTACATGAGCGCGCGCAGTGTCACTGCACCTGTTGACGGTACCTGTGTGTGTGTGTGTGTGTGTGTGTGTGTGAAACAGCTGCACATTTGTAATACTAATCACTGCACACCCACCTGTGTTCAGTGCACCTACCTACCTACGTGACCGCATGCAGTGCCACTGCATCTGTTGAAGATACCCCCCCCCTTCCCCGATATGGAAAAAACAACAGGCAGAGGCAGAGCCAGAGGCGGACCCAGAGGCAGGCCACCCGGCAGGTCTGTTCAAGGTCGTGCTGATGTGATTTTGTGCGGCCCTGGCCCAAAGTATAGTGTTCAGAAGGAGGCATGTCCCATCAACTTCCAAGATTGTCAGGACGTGGTTGACCATTTAACACAGAACACCTCATCTTCCACAGCCACCAGCGCAACTACAAGCACCACATCCGCTGCATTTGACACTTCACAGGAGTTATTTACTTGGGAAATTAACTGATTCACAGACATTATTATTACAACAAGATGAAGGCGCTAAGCAAGTTACACCACCTCATATGTCTGAGTTAGGCGACACTACGGACGTAACGTGTGAGGAGGAGAATGATGAAGTACCTGCTGTTGGTGCAGTTTATGAGGTGTCTGAGGCAAGCGAAGCTGGGGAGGATAATTATGATGATTATGATGATACATATGCCACGTGGGTTCCTAAGAGACAGGATGACCATGGGGAAAGTTCAGAGGGGGAGTCAGAGAGGAGTAGGAGGAGACAAGTTGCTGAAAGAAGCAGGGGGAGCTCGTCTTCAGTAACAGCTGGTGGCAGTGTCCGGCGCCATGTATAGCCACCTATGGACAGCCAGCCAACAAGCCCTTCAACGTCAGCTGCTGAGGCCACCATAGTGCCCATACCCCAGGGGGGCTCAGCGGTTTGGAAATTTTTTAGTGTGTGTTTGCCTTAGATCAGAGAAATGCCATCTGTTCTCTCTGCCGCCAAAAATTTAGCCGTGGAAAGGCCAACAGCCGCGTAGGGACAACTGCCTTACGAAGGCACATGGAGAAAAGGCACAAACTGCAATGGGAAGAGCACCAGAGGAAAAGCAGCACACAAAAGCAAAGTCACCCTCCCCTCCTTCTCCTCTTCCTCCTTCAGGTGCATCATCTTCAGCCGCTTTCTCCCTTGCACCTTCGCAATCACAGCCACCCTCCTCCACTCTGCCTCTCACCTTGAGCGGTTCCTGCTCCTCTGCACACAGCATCAGCCAGGTGTCCCTGAGGGAAATCTTTGAGCGGAAGAAGCCAATGTCTTGCCAGTCACCCTCTTGCCCGGCGTCTGACAGCTGTTACCATACCAGCTGGTGGACTCTGAGGCCTTCCAAAAATTTGTGGCCATTGGGACACCACAGTGGAAGATCCCAGGCCGCAATTATTTCTCAAAAAGGCGATACCCAAACTGTACCAAGAAGTTGAAAGGCAAGTGGTGTCATCTCTGGCACACAGCGTTGGGTCAAGGGTCCATCTGACCACGGATGCCTGGTCTGCCAAGCACGGTCAGGGCAGGTACATTACTTACACAGCCCATTGGGTCAACTTGGTGACCACTGGCAAGCAGGGAGTACATGGCTGTGCAGCGGACCAAGTTGTGACACCTCCACATTTTGCAGGCAGGCCTGCTGCCACCTCCTCTCCTTCTCCTCCTACTCCTCCTGCTACATCCTCTTCACTGTCATCCTCCTCCTCGGCTGAGTGGCAGTGCTACTCTACTGGTGCTGCGATCTTCTCTCCAGCTACACAGCGCCAGCTTCCCAAGGTCTATGCTGCATGCCAGGTACGATGGTGTCACGCCATCTTAGACATGTCTTGCTTCAAAGCGGTGAGTCACACTGGAACAGCTCTTCTGGCTGCTCTTAACAAACAGGTAGATCAGTGGCTGACCCGGCACCAACTGGAGATCGGCAATATGGTGTGTGACAACGGCAGCGATCTCATTTCGGCTTTGAATTTGGAAAAGTTGACACATGTACCCTGCATGGCACATGTGCTGAATCTAATATTTCAGAGATTTGTGTCTAAGTACCCAGGCTTACCGGACGTCCTGAAGCAGAATGTGTGTGGGCATTTCAGGCGGTCTTACACGGCCATGGCACGCGTTGCCGATATTCAGCGGAGAAACAAATTGCCGGTGAGACGCTTAATTTGCAATAGCCCGACTCGCTGGAATTCAACCCTCCTGATGTTTGAGGAGGTGACAAATCTGGTGAGTCGCAGTGAAGGTGCCATCAGCGACTTGATCCCGTATGCTTTCTTCCTGGATCGTGCCGTGTGTAGAGTGGTGGATCAAGCTGTGGAGGAGCGTGAAGTGGAACAGGAACAGGAGAAAGAGTTGTGGGATCAATTCTCAGCAGAAGCAGATGATTCCTCAACACCTGCGGCAGCACAGAGCGGGGAGGAGGAGGAAGAAGAGTCGTGTGGGTAAGAGGAGTCAGATGATGAGGAAGGTGTTTTTTTGGAGGAGGAGGAAGAGGTGGCGGAAGAACAAATGCAGCAGGTGTCGCAGGGGGCTTGTGCTGCTCAACTTTCCCATGGTATTGTTCGTAGCTGGGGGGAGGAAGAGAACTTAGCTGACATCACTGAGGAAGAGCAAGAGGAGATGGATAGTACGTCTGCATCCAACTTTGTGCAGATGGCGTCTTTCATGCTGTCCAGCCTGTTGAGGTTCTGGGACCCCCATATAAAAAATGCAAGGGGAATGAGCTGTACTGGGTGGCCACGCTACCAGACCCTCAGTATAGGCACAAAGTGGCGGAGATGTTTCCAAATCACCAGAAGGCAGAAAGGATGCAGCACTTGCAGAACAAGCTGGAAACTATGCTGTACAGTGTGTTTAAGGGTGATGTCACAGCACAACGGAATAAAGGTGCCACTGCCAGTAATACTCCTCCTCCCATGTCCACGCAGGCAAGGACAGGATGCTCTAGCGATCTCATGGTGGTGTCGGACATGTGGACATTCTTTAATACAACGTCTCGCCTTAGCCCTTCCTGATCCACCCTCCACCGACGCCTGGACTGGCACGTAGCCAACTACCTGGCCTTAAGTGTGGATTTAGACACTGTGGGCAGTGATGAACCCTTGGACTACTGGGTGTGCAGGCTTGACATGTGGCCAGAGCTGTCACAATTTGCCAACCAACTTCTGTCTTGCCCTGCCTCAGGTGTCCAGGCTGTCAGAAAGGACCTTCAGCGCAGCTGGAGGCATTGTCACTGAGAAGAGAAGTCGCCTAGGTCACAAAAGTGTTCAGTACTTCAGCTTTATCAAAATGAATGAGGCATGGATCCCGGAGGGCTACTGCCCGCCCGAAGACTAAGTCAGTCCCCACACACAGCATCTCTGCCTGCATGCCGTGTGACTGCCTGCCCCATGACTAAGTCAGTCCCCACACAGCATCTCTGCCTGCAGGCCGCTTGACTGCTTTCTCCGCCACCACCAACAGGGTCCAGCACTCCAGGCAGATTCAAGAATTTTTAAGGCCGCTTTTAGCCGCTCTACACGGCGACCATATGGGCTTGAAAACCGCCATGGCCAGCCCTCTGGCCATGGTGCGCACCAGTCCAGCACGGCCATCACTGCACAAACAGCTGTGTGTGGTGCGCTACACAGTGAGTTTGGTCTGTCAGTGTGAAGCAGTACTCTAATTACTCTAATTACACTCCCTGATTGATGTATACACATGCAAGATGTTTTAAAGCACTTTAGGCCTCCAATTTAGCATTGCAATATGATTTCTGCCCTTAAAACGCTGCTTTACGTCAAATCCTGATTTTCCCCTGGGACTTTTGGCGTGTATCCCACTCCCCCATGCAAAAACTCGGACCCCTTGAAAACATCTTTTCCACCACTTTTGTGGCCAGCAAAAATGTTTCTAATTTTCGAAGTTCATCTCCCCCTTGAAGTCTATTGCGGTTCACGGAAGTTTGCGCGAACCAAACTTTTTGTGGAGGTTCGCGTTCGAGGTTCACGAACCGAAAATCGGAGGTTCGAGCCATCTCTACCGCCGAGAACACTGGCTATGCGGCTACCAAGTACAGGGGATAACTGACTGCGCTGAGTGGGAAGGGATAGTGACATTGCGCTCCCTGCTTTGGCTGAAGATACATAGGGGCATTCGGGGACCCGCCTTTGCCCCATAAGGTGCCTGTAGGTAGGAGCCTACCTGTTCCTTATGGAAAGTCCAGCCCTGCCCAGCTACTTTCCTGCCCTGATTCAGGATGTCCTGAATCCAGGGTACTTGCCCACGAAACTACACAATCAGATGTAATACATGTGCCATGCAAGGCACGTGAGTAAATCTGCCCATTGCAGAAATCAGAATGGTATGAGTATCACAGACAACTTTTCCAACTCTGAGGATGTGTGGGGTTAGCCACTCATCGGCCTGCGTCTGCAGAAAGGACAACAGTGCAGCTCCGTGTGGCTTTTTCCTTCTAGGCACAACATGCGCAACACAGCATGACGCCATCGTACCTGCACAGTGGAACAGACACTGGGGAGCTTGTAGGGCACAGCAGAAGAGGAAGGTGCAGCAGAAGAGGAGGACTCATGAGGAGTAGAAGTAGCTGGCCTTTAAGCAAAATGTAATGGTGGCACAGACTCCACTCGACAGCTACACAGGCCCTCTTTGCTCACCATCACCACCTTGTTTACCCAGTGGGCAGTGAAGGGTATGTACCCCCCCCCCCCCCCACCGTGTTTTGAAGACCAGGTGTCTTTGGTCAAATGGACCTTAGCCCCAACACAGTGTGCCAGAGATTGGTTGACCTGCTGCAGCACATGCAGGTACAATTACTTTCTCCTGCAGAAGATCACATATGCCACGGCCACGGGGTGACGCAACACCACTATCCCTGGAAACTCTGTGCTTTAGCCTTCCCGTGCTCATCATGTTTGTTATAGTGACCAGCCAAGGAAACACTGACTAACAACACAAACCAATTGTAATAGAACGCGGAAAAGCCACCGCGTGTACTGCCTGCAAGGCGGCTGATTCCGCGACCTGCTCGGTGGTTTGCACGCAGCGGCGTGCGTCTGGTGTGGCTGGGTCTGTTAGTTCACTCAGGTTGAGGAATATGCGCGCGTGCGGAGAGGCAGAACCTTTGTGACAGCCGAGGAGGGATTAGCTGACCAGGTTGGTCAGCTGACCTCAGAGCAAGTGACTATTGGTTGATCACTGATGGGTGGCACCGGAGAGTGCCGCTCTATATATAGTTACTGCTGGCCAGTCTCAGGTTGTCTGCCATTGCGAACACTACGTGGAATCACTCAGACCTTAGTCAGATCCTACAGTGTGTTAGAACCAGGAGGACCTGGGAATTCACACTGAGCCAGATTACTTCTGTTTATCATTGTGTTATACTTCAGACTAGTTCCAGGGTGTCGAGACCATGGACCTCACACCCAAGATTAGGGATTTGTGTTATCATTGTGTTATACTTCAGACTAGTTCCAGGGTGTCGAGACCACGGACCTTACACCCAAGATTAGAGACCTTGTGTTATCATTCTGTTATACTTCAGACTAGTTCCAGGGTGTAGAGACCATGGACCTCACACCCAAGATTAGGGAACTTGTGTTATCATTCTGTTATACTTCAGACTAGTTCCAAGGTGTAGAGACCACGGACCTCACACCCAAGACTAGGCATTGTTTGATATCTGTTATGACCTATTACTTTCCTGACTATCCCTCCGCGCTCTGATTCGGTATCACGCACATCTGATTATCCGTTGCCAACCCTGCCTGCCTTGGATACTGAATCAGCCTTCTGTCTTTGTACTTTGTCTGTCCGTGTGTTGCCGACCTGGCTTGCCCGACCTCGAGAGCTATCTCTCCCCTTTAGGAGATAGTCTCCAGATCAGCTAGTGACATCCACCTTCAGGTGTCACTCACTCACTGGCCCTTCCTACCTTCAGCCTGAGACTCCACCCCTTGGAAGGTATCAGGCAGCTGGAAGGTTCTCGGGCTTCTCTAAAGAGCAGTATTGCCCATACTGCCAAGGACCACCTGCTCATCAGGTGGTTTACTCAAAGTCTTTACTGTTGCACCAAACACTCACGATTATACAGGTGTCCAGAGGTTAGTACTATATCTGTATTATTGGTGATTCTGCAGATCATCAATAATTGAGTATATATCTGTATTCTTGGTGATACTGCAGATCACCAATAATCAGATTCTCTCTGTGTGCTGACACCGATCGTTACACCAATATAGAGCTATAGTTCCATGCATAATAATGCATGGAGCATGTGGACAATTACGTCTAAATGGGCTGGAAAAGGCTGCTGATATATACAAGAAAAGAAGCCCAATGCCAAGACTGATATAATAGTAAGTCACAACTCATATCATCTCAATGAAATGAACCAATCTTTATTATGGACTTATCCATAAGACACAACAAATAATTAAAAACAACTATTAAAACCCCTGTCCTAATCCAAAAGTAATTGGAAATCTCAATAGCTGATTCAACAGACCTGAACTTAGATTACTAACAACAAAAAATCTCTCTAAACTGAATCTAAAACTTAACTTTTAATTCATTCCTAAAACTCGACACATATAATTGGCTGTGATACCATAAATTACACTTGCAAGTAGTTGCTAGGCCTGCTTTGTCGGCATATGACTGGACAACCTGGATTGCCCAAGGCTCATAGCAATACTGATAATGATAAAATCACACAACCCCCACCATACAACCCGACATGTTTCACTTCTAACTGAAGCTTTTTCAAGGGAAAAGTGCTAAGAACGTGCAAATAGTGATAAGGTGCAATATTACATTGTAAAACAAGTATAAATGTTAGCCTATAGGCTTAAGTCATTGTAGCAACCAAAGGTTTGGTTGCTACAATGACTTAAGCCTATAGGCTAACATTTATACTTGTTTTACAATGTAATATTGCACCTTATCACTATTTGCACGTTCTTAGCACTTTTCCCTTGAAAAAGCTTCAGTTAGAAGTGAAACATGTCGGGTTGTATGGTGGGGGTTGTGTGATTTTATCATTATCAGTATTGCTATGAGCCTTGGGCAATCCAGGTTGTCCAGTCATATGCCGACAAAGCAGGCCTAGCAACTACTTGCAAGTGTAATTTATGGTATCGCAGCCAATTATATGTGTCGAGTTTTAGGAATGAATTAAAAGTTAAGTTTTAGATTCAGTTTAGAGAGAAATCTCAATAGCAGCAGGTAAAAAGTGACATAGTGTCCATATAATGAATGTGCAATTATTATTTTAAGCTGTGCGGCAGTGACATCACACAGCAATGGGGTGGGTGGAGAGAACAATGCTCTTGGCCAGTTCAATTCACCCGGTGGTTCGCTGGCCGAGGGGATATGGGGGCTTGTACACACACTAGGTTCACGCACAGGCGGTTGTTAGCGACTGCTTTGGCGAGTTTCCTCTAGCATGTGTATAGGGCTTTAGACCACCAGAGACCAATTGGGGGTGATCATTACCTGTGTAGGGGGGGGGGGGGGGGCTGATCTGTAGCTCCAAGATGTTCCCTCTGCTCTCATTTGTATGTGAATAATGAGGGCTGCCACAATGCACGCTGGAGATGTAGTACACAGTACACTAATGTAGTACATTAGTGTCCTACATCCCTAGTGCACATTGCCTCATCAGCCTCATTATTTGTTTGACAACAGAGAGCAAAGGAGGCAGCATGGAAGGGGCCCTGGGCTGGAGGACTACAGATCAGCCCCCCCCCCCTTCCCCCCACACACACACAGGTACCAATTACCCTCACCCCACTGGCTTCTCCATTTTAAAGGCTAGTGTAGGAGATGATCTATTGAAACATTTCCACAGTCAAAGCAACCATACATATACCGGTAGATGGGCACCCGATGCGGCAGAGAGGTATCTATTCAGCCCCACACTGCCCAGAGATTCCCTATACATTTTATCATGAAACCTATAGAGAAAAAATTGAGCTGCAGTGTTCAGTTCAGCACTTTGGCTGCTTGATAGATTTCCGTTCCTGCCACGCCTCTTGATAAAGATTTTTTGATTGATAAAGATTTTTTTATTTAGCCCAAACAATATTTTGATAAATTTTAGGTTAAATTCAATCGATTGTGTAGGCGGGTCAATAGATTCACTCTGACTAAATCGCCGGGATTGAAATGGAAATATCAATAAATGTATGACTACCTTTAGAGTACTACAGTAGCTCCACTTTATCGATGGAAATTTTCTCTCTGGTCTGATTGAATTTTAACCTTAAATCGATCGAAAATCTTTGTCAGTCTTTGGGGTTGGGGATCCAGGAGGGGTGTGGAGGCTAGGCAGGGCTTCTCGGCACGCATAGAGCGCCACGTAGCGCCTCAGTCAGGAGCTGCTATAGCATCAATGTTATAGTCAGCGCCCCGTGCACAGGTAGTTCAGGGATCCAGCAATTTCAGAATCAGAATCAGAATCAACTTTATTCGCCAAGTACGGCAGGCGCCGCACCCGGAATTATTTGTGGACACATGGCAATGGCAATTTACAATGGTGCAATAATGACAAACATGAAGAACAATAATAGCAGTAATGCAACAAATAACACTCTTGGTGCGTTTAGGCAAGACAATTTATCGAGCCAGACATGGCACGTTAGCATGTGGAGCAGTGCAACCAGCCGCGGACATCCCGGGAGCTGCGTACTCTCGTCCGCTGGGGCAGCTTAGGGAAATTTGCGGGTGTCAGTTTAGAGAGAGCTTGAGTTGAGTAGGAGGACTGCTTGGGGGAAGAACGTGTTTCTATGCCTGGTTGTTTTGGTGAGAATGGACCTGAAGCGGCGGCCTAAGGGAAGGGGGTCGAAGAAACAACTGCCAGGGTGGGAGGGGTCTTGCATAATCCTATTAGCCCTTGAGGTGATTCTAGCTGTATGGAGGAGGTCCAGGGGGGGCAGGGGAGACCCGATGATCCTCTCGGCTGCACTGATTACTCTTTGGAGTTTGTGCTTGTCTTTTGCATTTGCCCCGGAGTACCAGACGATGATGGAGGAGCAGAGGACAGACTCAATGATGGCAGTGTAGAAGTTAGTCATTAGTTCCCGCGGCATTCCAAACTTCCTCAGCTGCCTGAGGAAGAACAGCCTCTGCTGGGCTTTCTTTTGTGTTACGGAGGTGTTCGCATCCCACTTCAAGTTGTCAGTGATGGTGGTACCTAGGAACCGAGCGCTGTGTACCCTGGAGACCTCAGTGCCATCAATGAAGACCGGGCTGTGGGGCGGAGCATTCCTTCTAAAGTCCACAATCAGTTCCACAGTTTTTGCCATATTTAGTACGAGTTTGTTTTCCTTGCACCACCTGTGGATCTGCTCGATTTCCTTACGGTATTCCTTCTCCCCTTTTTCGTCAATGAGCCCTAGTATGGTGGTGTCATCTGCAAACTTGATGACTTTGACAGAGTTGGCAGTTGAGGTACAGCTGTTCGTGTACAGGGAAAATAGGATTGGTGAGAGCACACACC
This sequence comes from Hyperolius riggenbachi, assembly GCF_040937935.1. Lineage (NCBI taxonomy): Eukaryota > Metazoa > Chordata > Amphibia > Anura > Hyperoliidae > Hyperolius > Hyperolius riggenbachi. The sequence continues at coordinate 367,977,742 of NC_090650.1, forward strand.
CTTGTGGGGCACCTGTGTTGGTGATTCTACCACTGGAGGAGCATCCGCCCATCCTCACTCGCTGCGATCTGTTGGTTAAGAAGTCCTTGATCCAGTTGCACAGAGTGAGGTCAACACCGAGTCGTACCAGGTTGCCATGCAGGATGGTCGGGCAGATGGTGTTGAAGGCGGAACTGAAGTCCAGGAGCAGGATCCTTGCGTAGGTGTTGGGTTTATCCAGATGTTCTGCGATATGCGCTAGGCTGATATTAATAGCGTCCTCTACGGACCGGTTGGCCCTGTACGCAAATTGCAGGGGATCCATTGAAGTGGTGGTGTGACCCTTCAGATAGGAGAGAACCAATTTTTCGAACGTTTTCATGATGATTGGGGTTAAGGCAACAGGTCTGTAGTTGTTTAGGTCTGTGACTCCTGGCTTCTTGGGGACTGGGATGATGTTGGCTTTTTTGAAGCATGAGGGAACTTTGCCCAGTATCAGGGATTCGCTGAAGATGGAGGTGAGGATGGGGGCTAGCTGGCTAGCACAGTTCTTTAGGCAGGATGGGGATATGCCATCTGGGCCTGGAGCCTTCCTGGTGTTGAGTTTCCGGAGGTGCCGTAGTATGTCAGCTTCCCGTACTATTTCCATTGCAAGAGGGGCAGTGACAGCATGGGGAGACGGTGTGGGGAGAAGCTCCCTGGGTGAGGTTGTTGGTGCTGGGTCTGCGGAGTGGGTGGATTGGTTCTCAAACCTGCAATAGAATTTGTTGAGTTCTTCTGCTAGTGCGATGTTAGGAACCGTGTATTGAGGAGGGGGCTTGAAACTGGTGACTGCCCTGAGGCTTTTCCAGACCTCTCTCATGTTCTTGGACTGGAGATTCAGACTCACTTTGTTTGAGTAGTCTCTCTTTGCAACCTTCAGCTCTTGGTTCAAGGTGTTCCTGGCCTCTCTGAACTCCTCTGGAGTGCCGGATTTGTGAGCTTCCTCCTTGATCCTCCGTAGTCGGCGTAGCCTTCCGTTGAACCAGGGTTTGTTGTTTGGGAAGACTTTAACGGTTTTCGTTGGAATGCATGTCTCTTCGCAAAAATGGATGTAGGAGGTGACGTTCTCCGTCCATTCATCCAGGCAGGGAGCCTCCAGGGCTGACCAGTCAGTGCTATCGAAGCAGGCTTGTAGTTGACCTTTAGCTTCCTCTGTCCACTTTTTCACAGTCCTTACAGTCGGCTTGGAGGTTTCTAGGTGCCTTCTGTAGGTGGGGATCAGGTGGATCAGGCAGTGGTCAGAGTTGCCTAGAGCAGCCCGACTAGTGGCCTTGTACGCGTTTTTGAGGACTGTGTAGCAATGATCCAGGGTGTTTTGACTTCTGGTGGGGCAGGTGATGTGTTGTTTGTATCGAGGCAGTTCCTGGTGGAGGTTTGCCCTGTTGAAATCCCCTAAGATGATGAAGAGGGAGTCTGGAAGGGATGTCTCCCACAGAGATATGGTGTCACCGAGTGTACGCAGGGCATTTTTGATGTCCGCATCTGGGGGGATGTAGACACCTGCGAGGACATAGGAGGTGAACTCCCTCGGCGAGTACTGAGGCCTGCAGTTGATAAGTAGTAGCTCGGCATCTGGAGAGCAGAATTTGTGCAGGATGGTTTCCGGACCTCTAATTACTTTTCTCTGTGAGATACTACAACTCAGAAGGGGAATAGTAATTAATACTGCCCGTAATTTCAGCAGCAACAGGGTGAGCTGTCATTCGGCTTACCCTACACCAAAAAGACTGGGTGGTGAAAGCGAATGTTCGCTGTGGAGATGTTGAGGTGGTAGCTCTGGGAGAAAGGAGGAGGGGGGGGCATAAATAAATGTTGCTATGGGGCCCAGTCATTTCTAGCTACGCCCCTGCAATCACATATGTATTGCACAGTCCCAGTGAGCTATAACGGTGATACAGCCAGCCACACACTACACTGTATATGGGTACTGTGTTGCTACACCGCACACCACATCAAAAAATGCAACAACAAAATATGAGTGAAGCAGGGTAAATTTCAGTCCTCAGAAGGACTTTTGTGGTCAGGAGTCCTAAAAAGGACTATTGGGGGCTCCTTAGCTGGTGAACTGCAAGTAGCAAAGCACCTAGGAAGCAGCTAAACAGCACAATATCACAATATCACAGCGCAATATCAAACAATAGCCTATCTCTCACTGTCCCTCTTCCTGCAGCAGCAGCTCCTCTCCCTACACTGACTAAAGGCAGAGTGAAAATGGCCGTCTAGATTGTGACTTAGTTTTATGCAGTAGAGAGGCCCCGGTGATGAGCATGTCTGATTGGCTGTCGTGTCCCACCTGACTTCAGTTTGAAGGGTCAAAAAATGTCTCTTTGTGAAAGTATGGGGTGGTTGCGAGCGGCCTGCATAGCTTGCATTATTCTCAAATGGGCAAGTAGCGACCGTTCGCCAGGAACCGTTCTCCGGCAAACGTGTTCTGCCATCTCTATTTTACAGTATATCTTCTTCTCACAAACAACTCATGCTCTGACCTTCACATACACTAATTGTATTATATATTTATACTGTATAGTATTGGCACCTTTCTGTGTAGCACTTTACTAAGTACATCAAACTATGTGACTAACCATCCCTCAGCGGGGTGCATAATCCAATGTCCCCGACACAGTCTTGCCCTTTGGAGTTAGACATCATTAAAAATCTGTGGGTAGATTTTTAACATGCTGTGCATGCAAGAAGGCACAGGAATATCTTAAAATTAGGAGTTATATGCAGGAAGTCTGAGTAAATATCCCTGCATCAAGAACTGAAAGACTCTTAGCAGGATACAAAAGATGTTTTCAGTTGTGAAATGTACCATATGTGTTATTACTAAATACTAGGGCTTCCAAACCCTAATTTCCAAAACTCCAAAAAGTAGCTTTGTTTCATGTTCTGATAAATTGGTTGTTTTGTTTTCAGCAGTAACTGTTTCCTATTTATTACATAGAAGACTAAATATAGAACTGCTGGTGAGTGGTGAATAGTGAGTTTGTAGCTACAATAATTTACAGAGCCAAACAAATCCAACATATATAGCCTGTTTTAAACTTTTTGGTCAGTGTATGGTGTAGATTGATATGGTTCTATGGGATAGGGCTTGGACCACACCCAGACAGCATTTTTTTTACTTACCCTGGGCTTCCTCCATGATTATGGGGCTGGAGGAAGCCCCAGGTAAGTAAGGACTTATCTCTGAGTCTCTTTAAAGAGACCAAAAAAGCCCTCTCTTAAAAAGAAAAGCTAAGTGTAATTGTACCTTCTTAAAAAAAGAAGCTATTTGCAATGATTCAGCTGTAAATGAGCAACTGTGGTTTCCCATGGTGCATCACTTCTGAATTTGTGAATCGTCTCTTTAAAGGGAGTCTGAAGCAGCAAAACAAACCCAAAAAAAGGTGCTTATCTAAGGAAAGGGAAGGTTCTGGGTCCTATAGAACCTTCCCGTTCTCCTCCCGGTCCCCACGTTCCCCTGCTCAGGCCCCCCCATTAGCAGTCTCCGACCGATCAGTCGTACACTGCTCTCTTCTGCTTTGGTGGGGCATCGGCAGTCTTCAGAAGCACTTGGGCTCCCGAAGATGGGCCACTCCATACTGCGCATGCACAAGCGCCCTCTCTCATGCACTGGCATGTGCACACTGCACAGTACAGATCCGCCTCTCTTCTGGAGCACTTGGGCTCCCGAACACTTCCTAAGCCTCCCACAGTGGGAGATTTAAATGGAGCAGCCTGCGGGGGGAATGCGAGAATCAGGAGGAGAACAGGAAGGCTCTACAGGATCCAGATCCTTCCCTCTCTTTAGGTAAGTACCTGTTTTTTTTATTTTCTTCAAACTCACTTTAAGTCCTTGAAAGCAAAGCTGCACATCCAGAACAGCCGGTGTATAGTCAGCCTGTAGCTACGCATCGGGAGCCATGCAGGAGGATGCAGTAGGACAGCTGGAAGCTGCAAGAGACAAAGAGCATGGCATTCAGAGTTCTGCTGTGTGTTTTCCTCTGCGTGCTGTTGTGCATTAGTAAGCTAGAGAGCTGTGTAGGGGAAAAGTTAAACTGGAACTCTGTCTGCTTTAAGTCTCAAAGAATCAGAAAGAGCAGCTGTCCGGTATGACGGGATCCATGCCTGTGCCAGATAAAAAAGACTCTACTGTAATAGGGGATTTGTGTGGAGCACTATAGGGGCACTGTTTGTAAGTAGAGCAAAAGTAAAGACACTATTTGGAGAAGCAGTATATAAGGAGCACTATGCTGCAAAGTCCCCAATATCAGCACTGGCAGGGATTGCCTTAAGCCAGAAGCAGACCCCCCCCCCCCCCCGTGCAGCATAAGATACTCACCTAGTCTTCAGCAATGTGCACCATCTTCTAGCCTTCATCTAGCGCTTAGCAGGTTTCTGGCATCTTCCGTGTACGGCTCCCGGAGTGTCGCCTGACCCGCCTCGTGTCACATGACATGCCAGGAGCCATGCATAGATGCTGGTGGACAGCCTCTACCAGCTACAAACCACAGTTATCCCTCAGGCATGACGGTTAGTTGAGACTTCTGTTGCGTGAATTCTGGATAGCAGGACTTTGCTGTGTATGGGGAGTCCTATAATAGGGGAACAATATGGAAAAAAAACTATACCATGAGCTGCACTATATGGAAGAGGAACTCTGGGGGACATTTATCAAGAGTGTCTGAGACAAAATATTGGTAGGTTTTTAGAAATCCATGCAGAACTGTCTCAGACATCTTAATAAATCACTATATAGTGCAGTTCCCTTCTTAAACTGCTGTAATATAGAAGGAGTTAGAAAGGTTTCTCAGACAGTGCAGTGCATGAGGGGAATTGCTGTTGCTGTGGTAACCAATACATCTGCTGTATTGCATCAATGCCCAGCATTGGAAGGGTTAAGCACAGAACAGCTTCACAGGACACCTGGCAGCAGGGTGAGGAGCACTACACAAATCATGTCTAGCCTGCACTGCTGCACTATTTGTAGAACTGCTATTAAGCACTTCTTAGTCTGCAGCAATGAGAAAAACAGAGGCGCCAATAGAGTAAAATATGATACCGAATTAAAACAAATTAAAATGTGGGTGGCAGTGGTGGACTAGCCTACCCCCACTAAGAAAAGGACCACTTTGTATGGTTAACAATATAAATTTAATCAACTTAGTACTCCAAGACAACAATCAATTTGCAACGCGTTTCACGGGACACAAGCCCGCTTCCTCAGGCAAAACACATAAGTAGGAGCAACCTAGTAGCAGTCCATGCTAGCGTGGCGCCTTTGTCTGCAGCAGTTTAGGAATGGATTTGCACTTTTCTTAACTGTAGTGCAGCTCTAGAAATCCATGCTAAACTGCCGCTATTAAGAAGGATTTAAGAAGTTTCTTTTTATCACGCGGAACAGTTCTTGTGTTGGTTACAACAGTTTAAGAAGAAAACACTGTCAGTAATGCTTTGATAAATCTGACCCACTGTGTAGTAAGTGAAGCTGAAATTCCCTGTCACTAGAACCAGTCTATCACTAGATAATAGCTATCACTGGAATTTAGTAGAACGTGGCTGTCAGTTATTCTCCCTGTCACTGGAAACTTCCTGTCACCAAAATGTTGCCTAATGGCACCAGAATCTACCTATCACTTGGGTACCTGTCAATAGGTTATCCCCCTCACAGTCTAACCTGCCTGTTCTTGATATTTTGATGTGATTGACAATTATTGAGTGTCACTGATATTGCTTTTTGTTGCAGCTATTCGTAACTGGATGCTATTGATAAAGCATGGATGACATTTCAATTTGCCTTTCATTTGGGATGTATACATGTCATTCAAATTGCCCTGTCATTCCTGATTTAGGCATGCCATTTAGATTGCCCTGTCATACCAGATATATCCGGTCATTGTGATTTGCCTATCACTGTAATTCTTAAATGCCATTCAGGGATACAGGACACATGTAATTGCTTTAAAATAAAGTGAAGGAACATGAAATGGCCTATGAATTAGATGGGCTTTATGTAGTAGCTTGCACCTTTAACCTCCTTAGCGGTATGCCCGACACTGTGTCGGGCATACCGCTCTGTGGCCCCCGGAGTCCCCCATAATAAAATTGTTGTTCCAAATGAGCTAGCTAGCAAAGGTGTCAGGCACTCGCCGCAACCCTGCGAACCCCCCGATCTCTCCCTTTACACATTACCCCCCCCTGGATCCAGCGTCCGCGCAGCCTTCCTGCACAGCTCCGGTCTCTCTATGGGAGGATCAGGTTTGCGCATGATGTCATGACGTCGGCGACATCATGACGTCATGTGAAATCCTCCCCATAGTGAAGACCAGAGCTGTCCGGGGAGGCTGTGCCGATCGCTGGATCCAGGCGGGGTAATGTATAAACGGGGGGATCGGGGAGATCGGGGAGTGCCCAACACCTTTACTAGCTAGCCTAGTGCTAGCTAAAGGAATTACACTCATTTGGAACAATAATTTTATTTATTTTTCAAAAAGTAACAAAACCTTATGAGCAGCGTAACGCTCAGGAAGTTAATGGGGATACAAGTGTATAAGTTCATTGAGCTGGAGTGATAAGAATGATTCTGTAAAAAATTCTATTGGGTGGTTGCTGTATGTGTAAGTCAAATCAATTATGAATAATGGTCCTAATTCAAGAAGGACATTTTTTTTTTACAAATGTTTTATTTGCCTTTTAACTTAATTTAACAAGCAGATAATCATTGTGTAACCAGTGTTATCTGCAGCACATGTTATGAAATACCCGTTTCATCAACAGGTTCAGAACTATATAATGTAACAAACCCTCCACAACTCCCTATCCCTCCCCTCCCACCCACCCCATTACTTTCTCCTCCACTAAACAACCAGCACTGGTGCATAGACTACAGCACACTGCATCTCTAACAGTCTTACGGCCCTTTTACACTTAAAGGAACCGCACATGCGCAGACCTGTCACGCCAGCCGCCGTAATGAGGCCATGCGTCATTAACCAGGAAGAGCCGGCCCAACACCCAGGCTGGGTCCCACCGGGTGACGAGGGTAACGGGGGCCGGCGGAGGCACAAGGAGAGGAGCCAGGAGGACGCCGGGGGACCTCCCCACCTACGGTGAGCTGAAAGAAGCCCCAGGTAAGTGTAATCTTTTAATTTCACGCACTGCTCAGGGTCCCTTTAAAGGACCACTATCGCAAAAAAGTGTAAATAAATGTAAACACAAACAAATAAGAGTTACGTTTCATGCAGAGTAAAATGAGCCATAAATTACTTTTCTCCTATGTTGCTGTCACATTAGGTTGTAGAAATTTGACACTCGCTGAGCAGGATTTATACAAATATGCTGGCCAGCCTCCCTGCTCGCTGCACAGTTTTTTGGCAGTTGGATAGAGCAACTGTCATTTACTAAATGCTTTTGAAAATAAAGAAAACACTGAGAATTTCCCATGAGGAGATGAGCTGGTCTAAACCCTTTCAGTTCTGTCAGATTTCTACTAACTACTACAAGTGACACAACAACATAGGAGAAAAGTAATTTATGTCTCATTTAACTCTGGGAAAAATGTACTTCATATTTGCATATGTTTACATGTACATTCAATTTTACGAGTTTCGCTATAGTGGTCCTTTAATGCTTTGGGATGCTTTAGTATGCATTGGTACGTGTTTTTTTCATAGCAGTGCATTGTGAAAAAGATTTCAGTTAAATTGCGTATAGTGGGAACTGAGCCATAGGAAAACATGGAAATTAGTTTGAAAATCAGTTTTCTTTCAGTAATAATAGTTATAACTGACAGCAACTGGTTAAGTGTAAAAGGGACCTTACGGTCCTTGTGTGGCAAAGATTGGACCTAAATCCATACGCCTTAGCGTTCCTTTGAGTTCTTCCGTTGCATACCATGAAGTATATCGGAATGGGACCATAAGAGACCATAAATCCTGCTCTGACATGGTATGTAGCAGAAACGCTTTCCAATGACATGTTGCATTCAAAAGAGAGTTGTTGCTTCGCTAAGCTAAAAAAAAAGAAAAAAACCTCCTGGCTAACATAACAGACTTTAGCCCAACATGTGTAAAAAGTAACATGCCCCTTTAAAGGGAACCCAAGGTGAGAGGGATATGGAGGCTGCCATATTTATTTCCTTTTAAACAATACCAGTTGCCTGGCTGTCCTGCTGATCCTTTGTCTCTAATACTTTTAGCCATAGACCCATCAAGCATGCAGCAGATCAGGTACTCTGACTCTGCTGACTCAGGTTTTACTAGATTAGCCATATGCTTGTTCCAGGGTTTTGACTCAGATACTAATTATGCCAGAAGATCCGCAGGGCTGCCAAGCAACTGCCATTGTTTACAATGAAATAAATATGGCAGCCTCCATATCCCTCTCACCTCGGGTTCCCTTTAAAGGACAACTATTGCAAAAAAAAGTAGGCAGTTCAAATTTGACAGAACCGTGAGGTTTTGTGCAAGTCCATCTCCTCACATGGGAGTCTCAGCGTTTTCTTTGTTTTCAACAGCATTTCCTAAACAGCAGTTGCAAAGTCTAGCTGACAAATTAGTGTGCAAGCGAGTAGGGAGGCTGCCTGATATCTTATTATTTTGTCAGCTAAACTAATGTTCAGGAAATGCTGTTGAAAACAAAGAAAACCCTTGAGATTCCCCATTAGGAGATGGACTAGCCCAAAATCGGTTCTGTCAGATTTTAACTGCCTACTTTTTTGGTGATAGTGTTCCTTTAAGGATTGAAAGCTTCTGGTACATAGTGCAGCATTTCATACACACAGCTTTTTGGCATGTTCAGCTGGAAGGAGCGTATTCAGATGTGTGATATTTGGAGTTGTGTGATGGATGCAAGCAGGCCATAATGGCGATTGTCAGAATTCATCCAGCATAATCTTCTTTTGGTCAAGCGACCATTAAGTCCTCCTTTATCAGTGTACCGCCTTACATTTCCTCTTCAAATGCAGTATGGCACAATTAGGGATAAAGTCAGTGCATTTATGATAATTATCCACTGCAAGCCTTTATGTCAAATGATGTATTCCTACCTTTTTTCATTCATTGTACAATTAAATTACAATAATGGGAAAGGGCTGATATGGTTATAGTTAATGAAGCAATTTATTATTAGGCACGGCATGCGGGTTGTGTGTAGTACTGCTTCGTATAACTCGATTATGTTTAAAAATAACAGGTCTTCATTTTGTCTCTTATCGATGGTTCCAGTTGTATAACCTGCCTAGGTTATGAATATTCATTGATTGACTGCCACTGCTGTAGGTTTATTGTAATTTAGCAATGTAAGTACCGGAGAGTAAATCTCGGCAGCAATCTGTTACTAAAATCTTTAAAGTGGGTCCATTTATCATCATAATTAAAGTATATTAAGCCAGCAATCATAACAGAGGAATGTGTGCATAAAAGTAATTGCTACATAATACAGTTATAGTACTTTTGCTGTTTTGTAACACTAAATCAGATTTACAGACATGCCAAGCCACGTAGGTAAAGTCACACATAACTGTCCCATCCTTGAAGGACACCTATCATGAAGGACTATCATGTCATCCATTGCTCACCTCCAGGGCCAGATTTCTGGCAAGTCAAAATAGGCCATGGCCTAGGGCGCCAGAAATGTGGCATTGTTTGGGGGCGACTGAGGGACAGTAAAGTTTGTGCAGTGCAGACAGAGGCAGTACTGTAACAGCCGAAGGGGAATCGCCCGACCGCACTATGATACATCATGCCGACAGCTGCAGTCTGCCCCGCACACTTCAGTCTGTCCTCTCTCTCCCCTCTGAGTCACCTCTACCACCGTCTGCAGCCGCCCTGCATTAGTTTGTAAATAGGAAGGCTAGCAGCAGTGGGCGGCCGCGAACATGCTGGAGTGCTCACCTATCAGGAATTCTGTCCCACACTAATTCTCTGGGCTCCGGCGCAACTTGCAGAGCTGCCAAGCCTCATTATTATGAAAATAGGCTCGTGTAATGGTGCATCCAATCACTGCGCTCAAAAGCAAACCAGAGGTGCCAGGCATCCAATAGCATGTCTTGGGGAGTGGCTCATCCAGTGCTCTGATGTGATGTCATGGTTACACAGTGGAGGCAGCTGGTGATGAATGAAAGATCATGGAGGGGCCGGGGTACTGTGCACATAACAGCAATGCAGAGAGAAGCAGCAGCCACAAACTATAATAGAGGTTAGCTTAAAGAGAACCCGAGGTGGTTTCTAAGAATGATATCCGCACACAGAGGCTGGGTCTGCTTATATTGCCCAGCCTCTGTTGCTATCTCAATCCCCCTAAGTTCCCCCTGCGCTCTGCTATGCCCTCATAAATCACAGCAGCGCTGTCGACATGCAGCGGGCTGTGTTTACTTATGTAGTGTCACTCTCGCTGCTCCCCCGCCTCCTGCATAGCTCCGGTCCCCGCACGTGTCCCTTCCCACCCCACTGATTGGAGTGAAGGGACGCGGGCAGGGACCGGAGCTATGCAGGAGGCGGGGGAGCGGCGAGAGTGACACTACATAGGTAAACACAGCCCGCTGCGTGTCGACAGCGCTGCTGTGATTTATGAGGGCATAGCAGAGTGCCCGGGAACTTAGGGGGGATTGAGATAGCAACAGAGGCTGGGCAATATAAGCAGACCCAGCGTCTGTGTGCGGATATCATGCTTAGAAACCACCTCAGGTTCTCTTTAAAGGACGACTGTAGGGGGAAAAAGAGTTGAACTTACCTGGGGCTTCTAACGGTCCCCCGCAGACATCCTGTGCCCGTGCAGCCACTCGCCAATGCTCCAGTCCCCACCTCCAAGTTAACTTCTGGAATTTCTGACTTTAAAGTCGGAAAACCACTGCGCCTGGGCGACCGTGTCCTCGCTCCCGCTGACATCACCAGGAGTGTACTGCGCAGGCGCAGACCCTACTGGGCCTGCACAATACACTCCTGGTGACGTCAGTGGGAATGAGGGCACGGCCGCGCAGGCGCAGTGGTTTTCCGACTTTAAAGTCGGGAATTCCAGAAGTGAACTGGAGGCGGGGACCTGAGCATCGGTGAGTGGCTGTGTGGGCACAGGGTGTCTGCTGGGGAGCATTAGAAGCCCCGAGTAAGTTCAACTCTATTTTCCCCCTACCCCCCTGCAGTAGTCCTTTAATGTGGTGTCTGCTTGGCTGGTATGTTAGGCATTTCTTTTAATGTACATAGAGGCTGCTGGCAGTGGGGATCTTCCCCCCACTCACTCCTCAAGATGTCCCTGATTTGTGCAGACTGCACAATCTCAGAGTCTCCCAGACAGGATATCTGCCAGTTGAACATGGAGGGGACTCTGCTTGTCTTGTCACAAGGCTTTGTTAGATAGCCTGATTGCATCGTGCAGGTGCTCATCTGTGTATGTGTTTTTTTATTTTAGTGGATCCGAGATAAACTTTTACTCATTGCATAATTGTGTTCCTTTCATATAGTTTATAGGGCATTCCTCAAGCCAAATACTTTTTTTTGTTGTTTTAACACTCTAAGTCATAGTAGCAAGGGCTTATGGGAGCTCAGTCTGGGCAGGAGGAGGTTACTAGCCAGAGATTTCAGAGGCAGAGGGGAGGAGGGAGGAGTGGAGTTTTCACAGGCTGAGGAATGGAGATGCTATCAGCTTCCCTGTGTGTAATGTGGCAAACAGAACATGGCCACTCTCATTGTATCACAGGAATAAATAATCATAAACTGTTGAAGCTGTTTGCAGCTAGATTTGCTAAACTTTAGATAAGATGTATAGACAAGTGACTGGTTATAGTTTGTTTTTCATCTCGGATCCACTTTCATCCAGCTTTTTGTTGCCTATTTTGGATCAATACCTATTTCTTATCATTTATGATAATTTAATTATCCCTGCCATCATGTCACTAACTATCCACAGAGTAGCTTGCAATCTAATTCCTGCCGTCATGTCACTAATTATGCACAGAGGAGCTTACAATCTAATCGCTGCCATCATGTCCTTAATGCCTGGTACACACAGTGAGATTTTCTGGCAGATTTACTGCCAGATCGATTATTTCCAGCATGTCCTATCCTAGCATGTCCTATCAGCATGATCCATTTTTCCTTCACTTCTATGGAAAATTGATCAGAAAATTGATTTGAAATCAGATCGGACGTGTTGGAAATAATCAATCTGGAAGTAAATCTGCCAGAAAATGTCATTGTGTGTACCAGGCTTCACTATCCACAGAGGAGTTTGCAGTCTGATTCCACCCATCATGTCACTACTGCAAACAGAGAACAGGGGCATAACAATAGACCCGGCAAGGGATGAAGCCGCAGGGGGGCCCAGAAGCCAAAGGGGGCCTCATGGGGGTAGAAGTTTCTTTTCCCTGCCCTGAGAAACTGATAACTAAGGGCATGGAGGGAAACAGCTTTCTGCTTTCTGCACAATTGTTCTAATGACTGCATCTGCTCAGCCACTGATAACAAATCATACAAATTTTGCAAACCAAGATTTGTAGACTGTCCCTATTCAGTGTTCAGCAGGTTCTTGTGTACAGTGCTTCTCTACCCCCAATCTCTCTACCCCTCCCCAAGTGCTCTGTACTGCAGTGATGCTGGAGGAGTCTGCAGAGCCAGTTCTGCTCCATCAGAGGAGGACAGAGTGAGTGTAATAAGCTGAAGCTGGGAACACACTCATCTGTCGGTTTTCTGTATGCGTTTTCTGCCCACCATGCGTTTTCTGCCCATACATTTGAAAACATGCATTTTTTATCACAAAAGCTAATGTAATTAACTGCTGTATGTTTTTATCTGCATGGGGAAAACACATTCAAGTGTGCACTAGCAAATTGCATGACACCAGCTCTCAGTTTACCTGTGTAGAAAGCAAGGAAGTGGAGGGAGGGGGCCCCATCCAAAGTTTTGCAGGGGGGCCCAGTGATTTCTAGTTACCCCCCTGACAGAGAAGTTTACAATCTAATCCCTGCTGTGATGTCACTAACTATCCACAGAGGAGCTTACAATCTAATCCCTACATCATGTCACTAAGTATCGATCTAATCTTTGCCATCAATCATGTCACTGGGGGGAAAGTGTGTTTATTTATTGGGGGGGGGGGGGTAGAGGGGGGCCGGTGACTGTTGGCCTTGGGAGGTAAAAAGTACAAATTGGGCCCTGCTCACCTCCTGCTTAAAATACTCATCATCTGGCAATGCAAGCTAATATTATTACTATTGATTTATAAAGCGCCAACATATTCTGTGGTGCTGTACAAAGCTGGAAAACAACATGGCGTACATAATGATATGGACAATGATAAAAACCAAATATGGACAATGGTAGAAAATACAAAACTGATGCTTACAATGACAGATGTAACATGATGAATACAATGCAAGAGTGCAAGCTACAAAATGAACAACAAAATCCAAGACACAAAAGGGTGAGAGAGCTCTGCCCTTGCGAGCTTACAATCTAAAGGAATTGGGGGGGGGGGGGGGCAAGAGATGGGGAAGTATGCGGTATACACACAGGCACAGTGCATGTTTAGGTTATCTAGTAAGGAGTTGTTGAAGGGGAATGACCTAAGTTAGAGCATATGCGTGTTGGAAAAAGTGAGTTTTGAGGGAGCGTTTAAAGATTTCAGAGGTTGGAGAGTGACGGATGTGCTGTGGCAGGGCAGGGTTAAGGCACTTGAGAAGTCTTGTAAGCTAGACACAAAACAACCAGCACTCACACTATTCTGCAACTGTATACCTGGAAGGAAGTGCTGGGAGAGGGGCGTGGCCAAGGCTTGATTTCTAAAAAGGCCACAAAGGCCCAGGGAGTAAAACATGGAAGGAGAGAGCTGCTGTCCAAGGTTCTGAAACAGAGGGACTGCTGTAAATGGATGTTACACATGCAGGAGGGCGCTGCACATTGAAGTTGAAGTTGAAGGGGCTACTGCACATGTAAGGGGAGCCACAAGAAAGTTGGCCTAGGGAACGAAAAAAGTATAAATCCATTGCAACAAATGTCAAAATAACATTCTGCATTCAACTATGTTCTAGGTGACAGCTGCCACTGTATGTAAATGAGCACTGAAAACAGAGTGCTCAAAGCACTTGTATTGAAAAATAGGGATAATTGGTATTAGCTAAAGAGAGGCTTGAGCATGAAAACAGAGATTGTCTTAACACATTTGTTTAGAAAAAGACAGGGATTCTTAGTTATGTTGACCACAGAAATTGCATAAGTTCACCAATGGCCAGCATATCACATATAACATTGCCGAATTGTGTGCGCTCAGGCTATTTTGTTCTTAATTTGCATTCAGCAAGTGAAGCGACCAGAAGTGACCAAGTCTGGGCTGGTAGCTTTGTCCAAAACTCCTGACATGTTACTCAACACGTGCGGCATGTAAGACAGGCTGTCACTGAGTGTTGAGGATGCTGTTGTTCATGTTGGTTTGGAAAAACACATCTTCAAACTATTTGATACACTGGACTGCATGAACTAAATAGACTGATTTTTGTTGATTCATTTTTGCTTATTAGACATGCACCACCTTGTTAACAACTACCCTAATCTCATTCAACATAAAGAAAGTTGGCATGTCATTATCTGCTAATCTGTGTAGCTATGTAACTTTAACCTCTTACCGCAAAAATGATGTATTAAAATGTCCTGTTTGCCCCTCTTAACGGAAAGGAGGATGTTTGTATGTGCTGCACACTGCTACCGCCGCTATGCATGCACGCGCTCCCGCTGCACGCACCCACTGAGACTGACACATCCGTGATTGGTGAACGTAACCATGTGTTCCCTGAGCCAATCAAAGTGCCTGTAAGGGAATAATCATGGCTTCAACAAGAAGTCAGTGATCATTCAACACTGCCTGTGTGCTTTGAACTCTGGGTGGGGGGGGGGGTGAGCCTGTGATTCTTAAGTGGTTAAATAAAAATAAATTAACCCATTCTTCCCCCCTCCCCTGCCCCCCATAGTTACCATAATAGGACGCTTGTAAAAAGAAAAAAAAGTGACAGCATTTTAAAAATACATAAATAGGTACCTTAGGGATTCAGCTTTAATATGTATGTCATGAGGCTATATTACTGTTATTTTAGCAAATAAGGGCTTGTAATTATTGATCAGGTACAAAAAAAATGAAACTGAAAAAATACACCTTTATTTCCGAATAATACATTGTCACCATACATTGTACTAGGGTCATAATTTACATGTTGTAATAATGAATGGGACAAATGAGCAAATAAAATGTGTGGGTTTTATTTACAGTAGCCTTGTTTGTTTTAAAACTATAGGGGATAGAATTTCAGAATTAGTGTATTTTGTAGTAATGTTGTAATAACTGGGATAAATAACAGGGACAAATGGGCAAATAAAATGTGTGAGTTTAATTTACAGTAGCATTGTTTATTTTAAAACTATAGGAGATAGAATTTGAGAATTTGTGTGTTTTTTCTTTTTTTCCCTTATTTTTCCTTTAAAATTAGTAGAAAATAAAGTAATTACTGGAAAAAATATCACCCCCAAAAAGCCTAATTTGTGGCAAAAAAAACCAAGGTATAGATCATTTAGATGTGATAAGCAGTGAAAAAGTTATGGCCAAATGAATGAGAGGAGTGCTGACAGGTTGTTGGAAAACAAAATTGTTGGTCGGAAAGGAAAAAATAGTCTGTGGAGTGAAGTGGTTAATAATAGATGACAGTTATTAGGTGATTGACTGCATATGACTAATTATGCATCTGACTGTTTTACTGCATTCAGATTAAGCACAGCAACATTCCTAGCACCACCCTCCTTCCCCTTCATGTTCTCCTTGGGTGGTTACTGATTTATCAGCACAATTTTATACCCTACAACGGAAATTAAGGGGTAGTCAAAATGTAGGATTGACCATTTTGATATAAACAGGAAGCATTAACTGGTTTTGGCTACTAGCAAATCGGAGTCCGTGGTAAAGCTTTGCTATGAAGATGTCAACTAGGGAAACTAACAAGCTCCTACAGTATAATAGTATGGCAGCTCCTGTTTACTCTCATCCCAGAGTCACTTTAATGCTTGTTAATTCCCATATAAATAACTTTTTGCTAGGTTTCTGCAGTCCCAGTTATGTTTGAAAACCACCCAAGGTCACGCACCAGCAGTTTACCGTGTTTGTCCATTAGGTCGGACCCTCATTGATAGAAAGCGCTCATTCCATTTTCACGGTTGGTACAAATGTGTATGGTTTTACAAGATTAATTTGATTACACAATGTTTAAATGTATCACGGAGACACAATGTCCCAAGCTTTGACATTGGATACAGCAAGCCTTTATCTGGCAGGAGAAGGTGGTAAAAATTGGATTTATAATTAATAACATTCTAAAAGCATTTACGCAAAACTGCCTACTCCAAGTGCCTTTCATTTACTCTCTATTTGTTCCGAAGCGCATTATTCTGAAGAATTTCCTTTTAACATTGGCAGAAAAACTATTGACCATGATGACATGTGTAAAACATTAAAGGAAAGCAGAACATAAAATATGAAAGGGTATTTCAAGGTTCTTTGTTCTAAGCAAAATGTATACGTCTTTCCTCTCTATCTCGTAGGCGGCCGATGTAGTTGGTAAAATGGAAACAATTGTAACCTAATTCATGCTAATGCAATCATTTTGTTGTCAAAGCAGACCAAGCAACTCGGGGATTGATAAGCGGTTTGATATCGCAAAATGGGCCGTCCTATTGCCAACCACAATGATATGTATTCTTGGGTAAAACAAAATGGGTGCATTCACTGAATGTAAGAAAACACATATATAATTTGCATCCACACAGCAAGCTAAAAAAGCTGTTAAAATTATGTTTTGTTTCCTTTCCTCCTCAAGGGCAAGAATTAAAGTGAACTTGTAAAGATAATTATACCGCAGCTGTCATTTATAATATAAATGTATTAAAAGTGCCAGTTCTTGTGTTGTCTGCCTAGCTCTAGTTTCTACAATAAGTAAGTCAGGGACTTTCAGTAAACTATAGTGGCTGTATGCTTATCATAAATCAATGACTCACTAAGTAGCAAGAGCAGGATCAAGTTGGAAGACTCCACTTCAGCATTCGAAGGTTTACTTTAGTAATGTCTGTTTTCTCATATTGGAGATCTTTACTGAGATCTTTCATAGCAGAGCTGTCATTACATCATCAAAAAATGTGTGTGTGTATATACATATATATATATATATATATATATATATATATATATATATATATATATATATATATATATATATATATATATATATATAATATATATATATATATATATATATATATATATATGTATATAATTTTACAGTAGGTCGGCATCATCATCTATGTGCTGTATCTCCTTCTCTCACCTCTTTAAAGAGGAACTGTAGTGAAATTAACATAATGAATAAAAATGCTTATGGTTTACAATATTCATTCATAGATTATTTTGTCACTGTTTGGCCATTGTAACATCATTCCTCTCCCTGATTTACATTATGAAATGTATCACTGGTGGTGACTTCTTTAGTTCTGCCAGGTGATCTGTACCAAATGTGCTCCTAAAATTGTACATAGGTAGACCCTTTTTACTTGCTAATTGTTTAAAGTAGCTCACAAGGAACAGTGTTGGCACCTCTGGTATAAAGCTTTCTTTAGGCACAGCCTGTGTGACATCTTTAAGTTCTCGAGGTGATCTGTACCGAATGTTCGTCACTGAGAGTTCTATGCACAGAGTGAGATGCTACCGAGCGCTGTAAAAAAGAAGCGCTGGAGATTGGGGGGGGGGGGGGCGTAAATGACAATTTCCTAGAATCCAAATGAGCATCCCTATTCTGTAATCCACTGCAGTAATCGTGGGTTAAGAGTCTTATCTCATACATTTCATAATGCAAATGGCATGAACATTTGAAAGGTAAGATACTATTTTTACTTGATGCTTTGCTTTAATTTAGATCCAAACATTAAAACCGTAGACATATCCAATTTATTCTGCAGGATTTCTTCTACAAACAAAATAATGTAGGATACTACAAGAATCTCTATTGGTACAGGGTCATGTAATCTATGCCTACATTTCCAGCTGGAAACCAGTTTATCTTATTTGATTTTGTCAGTACTACAAAATAGGAAATGGAAGTGACACATGATCATGTAATCATTTTTTGAAGTTTCTGACTGGCTGTTCAAGTTCACATGTTTGTATGTCATTTCTCCTTCCTGTCTTATTTTATAGGATTCAAAAACGAAATTGTGTAAGTGAAACTTACCAGTCAGCTTTTATTCTGTGGATTATAAAGAAAAGTCTCCCCATAAACATACATAGAAATTAATGATTATGATAATGTTAAGAATTAGAATTCATCTGTTTCCCTGAGGACACACTCATGTTTTGTACCTTCCTGTTATGCTCTTCCTCAATCTGTTAGACAGAGAGCTGGCAGGAGTGTTGCTCCCACCCAGTGACAGCTCTAAGTATAGCAGAAAGTTTATCCTGGTTCTCAATAGGCAACTTATGGTCCTGGTGAGCTTGTTGGTGTGCACTAAATTCCTGCTGAACTCACTCTGAGCAGACTGTTGCCCTAATTTATTTTTCTTTTCTGATTGGTTGCTGCTGACATAAAGGTCTCTTCCTGTTTGAGCTTCATGCCCGTGTTAGTTGTGAATTGCTGGGTGTGATTCAGATTGATCACGGTTACAACTTCTGCTTGACCGTTGACTATTAGCAATGGAGCGAACTGTTCGACTGCGAACAGACCATGGGCAGCCTACCTCTGTACTACTTCCTGGTCTGCAAGGTCCCTCAGAAGTACACAGGTGCTGGCCCGGCGACGTGCGTCCTTGATCGCTTGCTTGTGGCCGGCACCCTCTGCACATGTGCATGACATCACGACTACATAGACATGATGTCCTGCACATGCACAGAGGGTGCCTGACCACAGGTGCGCAATCGAGGAAGCATGCCACCAGGCCAGCACCTGCATACTACTGAGGGACTTTGTTGACCTGGAAGTAGTACAGAGGCACGCTGCCCATGGACTCTTCACAGTCGAAACAGTTCACTCCATCCCTATTGTCTATGTATTGGATTGCTGCCTGTCTTGTCTTCTGCTATTATGTCCCTTTCTCATCCCTGATTCTTCTATCTGGCTGTTTGATCTGTTGTGTATGACTACTGGCTTGTCTCTGATTTTGAGTTAGTTTGATCCATTGATTGACAGTCATCTGACCTCTGGTGTCAAGCCCTGGCCTGGTTCAGGTACTTCATTGGTTTCCTGGGCCCCAGATTCTATATCTTGCTCGCACAAGTCGTGGGGGCAACCAAAGTTGGGTAGGCACAATCAGTCTCCTGTTCAAGTGGGATAGACCAGTGGTATTGTATTGGGAGAGTAAACAATAAACAAAATCCCTGTAGGTGCACCACAATCACCCCACAAGTACTATTATATACTCAGGGATATAGTCAAAAAAACTCAGGAAACCAAAAATTGCAAAATTTACTTTTTCTTTTAATATTCCCAAAAAGTGCAGACATTTGTATACAATATCTTCAGTCACGTGGTAAAGTGCATATAACTGGTAGAGAAGGCAACAACATTGATTTGTTTCGGGTCCACGACCCTTCTTCAGGCCTTTATACATACAATGAATATCTACCAACCACCAACTGAAGTTCAAGAATGAAGCCGCATGGGAGCAGGACATCCAGACCAGGTGGTCTCGAAACAAATCGATGTTGTTGCCTTCTCTAAAAATTATCAGAACAACTTATCAGAAGTAATGAACTAAACATATAACATTATACAGACATAAGTATAAAAATAATGTAATCTACTCTCACAGCAGGCTATATGGCAATGATTTCAGAACTAAAAGGCTATTTTCTGAAGTTTAGCCTACTGGCTAAAACTGGAAAACATAAAATAAGTGGTACTGAAGAGAGAGAGAAAAAATGTATGATATAATTCATTTTATGTGTAGTACGGATAATTAATAGAACCTTAGTAGCAAAGAAAGGAGTGTCATATTTTTATTTTCAGTTCAATAGTTTTTTTTTATAACATTGCATCATTTTCTAATATTTGCATATTACAAACTACACTCTGTATTTTAAACTTTGAAACAAAGCAGAGCTAATGACCCTTTAAACTTCCGTGCAGTAAAACCTTATCTGAAGTTGTCTTTCACAGTATCTTTGATGTAGAAGTGCTTCAGAAAACAGTGTTGTCTTCAAACCCAAGTTGGGTCGGAGAGCTCAGAGAAGCTCTTTTGCATAGATAACAACTAGAGTTTCTTAATTCTTCCTGCACCGAAAACAATATGAGACTCATATATGTGCTTCTAATGTTCTATTTCTTAGCTGTACTAAACATACAATTATCTCATAAGTTTATTTTCACTTCAGATTCTCCTTAAAAGGGAACTTTAATCAAGGATTGAACTTCATTCCAATCAGTAGCTGATACCTCCTTTCCCACGAGAAATGTTTACCTTTTCTCAAATAGATCATTAGGGAAGTCTGTGTGGCTCTTATTGTGGTGTAATCCCTCCCACAGTGTGATGTCATGACCATGGTGGTTACAGTTTGCTGTCTGTGAACCAATTTGCTTTGTGGGAAATAACAGCTTTTTACAACTGTCAAGCCAGCAGTATCTCCCTCTGTGCATGGAACTCGCAATAACAAACATTCTGTATAGATAGGCTGGCAGAACTTAACCACTTTACCCCCGGCGGTACGAATTTCTCCGCCCCTTTTTTCCCTCCTAAAAAACCAGGGACGGAGAAATCCGTACCTTCCGCGCTCCCGCCGCTGTCCGCGCTACCGCCGCTCATGCGCGCGCACCCGCCGCTCGTGCACGCCGCCGCCCGCTTGCCCGGAGATCAATGAACGGGAAAATCCATTCCCGTTCGTTGATCTAAGCCCCCGTAATGATCTGCTGCTTCTTTCAGAAACAGCGCGATCATTGTGATTCTCCAGCCTCCTACTGCTTCCTGTAAGCGTCCTTCCGGACGCTTACAGGTCGCATGTACACAGACTCACTGTGGCCATCTTGTGTCTAAATAGTAAACTACACCCTAATGCATTTTACACATACAAATAAATTGTTTTACATAATAAATTAACTCATTACCTCCCACACTCCCCAATTTTTTTTTTTAATGTAATTTAAAAAAAAAAAAATATATACAATAAAAAAAAACATAAATAGTTACCTTAGGGACTGAACTTTTTAAATATTTATGTCAAGAGGGTATAACACTGTTACTTTATAAACTACGGGCTTGTAATTAGGGATGGACGCAAAACTGAAAAAAATGCACCTTTATTTCCAAATAAAATATTGGGGCCAAACATTGTGATAGGGACATAATTTAAACGGTTTTATAATCGGGAATAATGGGCAAATAAATTTCATGGGTTTTAATTACAGTAGCATGCATTAGTTAAAAACTATAATGGCCGCAAACTGAAAATAATAATTTTTTCCCACATTTTTTCCTATTTTCCACATTAAAACACATTTAGAATAAAATAATTCTTGGCATAATGTCCCACCTAAAGAAAGCCTAATTGGTGGCGGAAAAAAACAAGATATAGTTCATTTCATTGCGATAAGTAATAATAAAGTTATAGACGAATGAATGGACGGAGCGCTGAAAGGTGAAAATTGCTCTGGTGGTCAGGGGGTAAAACCCCTCAGTGGTGAAGTGGTTAAGACATCACCACCTGTGATAAATATCAGACTTTAAATCAGGGAGAGGAAAGATTTTACAATGGTCAAACAATGACTAAATAATCTATAAACTAATATTGTAAACCATAAGCAATTTTATTCATTACTAGCAGACCCAAGCTTGGTTAAAAACAGGCTCTAGGGTCTGTTTCTCGCCACCGCCCGCCGCATGTTACTGCTCATGCAAGCGCGCACTCGCCGCAAACGCGCGTGCACGAGCCGCCGCTCACCCGGCCGCCCGCTCACACGCCCGCCCGGCTCCCTGGCCCCGTCCTCCTGTCTCTGTGAGGCTGGGTCCGTGCTGCGCACATGCGCAGTAGCAAAAAGCACAGGCCAAGCTACACAGGGACAGCGTGACGCAGGGACCCAGGGGTTTTATTATAGAGGATGTTATTTTCACTGCAGTTCCTCTTTAACCACTTCCCGACCGCCGTATATACAATTGGCGGCCGGGAAGTGGACCCCGCAAGGACCGCCGTATAGACAAATGGCGGCGGTCCTTTTACGGGCATGGGCGGCGCGATCGCATCATTCGTGACGTGATCGGCCGCCGGGGACTGGCTCCGCCCACCTCGCGCTGTAACCCGCCGGCCGTTCGGAAGCTCCGGTGGGTTACTAGCACCCGGATCGCCGCTTAAAAGTGTATAATACACTTTGTATTGTATACAAAGTGTATTATACAGGCTGCCTCCTGCCCTAGTGGTCCCAGTGTCCGAGGGACCACCAGGGCAGGCTGCAGCCACCCTAGTCTGCACCCAAGCACACTGATTCCCCCCCCCTGCCCCCTGATCGCCCTCAGCACCCCTCAACCCCCCCCCCCCCCTGCCCACCCCCCAGACCCCTGTTTGCACCCAATCACCCCCCTAATCACCCATCAATCACTCCCTGTCACTATCTGTTAACGCATTTTTTTTTTATGGCCTAAACTGCCCCCTGCTCCCTCCTGATCACCCCCCACCCCTCAGATTCTCCCCAGACCCCCCCTCCCTGTGTACTGTATGCATCTATCCCCCTGATCACCTGTCAATCACCTGTCAATCACCTGTCAATCACCCATCAATCACCCCCTGTCACTGCCACCCATCAATCAGCCCCTAACCTGCCCCTTGCGGGCAATCTGATCACCCACCCACACCAATAGATCGCCCGCAGATCCGACGTCAGATCACCTCCCAAGTGCAGTGTTTACATCTGTTCTCTACCCTAAACACCCACTAATTACCCATCAATAACCCATCAATCACCCCCTATCACCACCTGTCACTGTTACCCATCAGATCAGACCCTAATCTGCCCCTTGCAGGCACCCAATCACCCGCCTACATGCTCAGATTGCCCTCAGACCCCCCCCCCTTATCAATTCGCCAGCGCAATATTTACATCTGTTCTTCCCTGTAATAACCCACTGATCACCTGTCAATCACCTGTCAATCACCTATCAATCACCCCCTGTCACTGCCACCCATTAATCACCCCCTGTCACTGCCACCCATCAATCAGCCCCTAACCTGCCCCTTGCGGGCAATCTGATCACCCACCCACACCAATAGATCGCCCTACGTCCGCAGATCTGACGTCAGATCACCTCCCAAGTGCATTGTTTACATCTGTTCTCTACCCTAAACACCCACTAATTACCCATCAATCACCCCCTGTCACTGCTACCTATCAGATTAGACCCCTATCAGCCCCTAGGGCACTCAATCACACCCTCAGAACACCCTCAGACCCCAGCCCTGATCACCTCGCCAGTGCATTGCTTGCATCTATTCTCCCCTCTAATCACACCTTGAGACACCCATCAATCACCTCTTGTCACCCCCCTAGCACTCCTATCCATCAGATCAGGCCCAATACAACCTGTCATCTAAAAGGCCACCCTGATTATGACCGGTTCCACAAAATTCGCCCCCTCATAGACCACCTGTCATCAAAATTTGTAGATGCTTATACCCCTGAACAGTCATTTTGAGACATTTGGTTTCCAGACTACTCACGGTTTTGGGCCCGTAAAATGCCAGGGCGGTATAGGAACCCCACAAGTGACCCCATTTTAGAAAAAAGACACCCCAAGGTATTCTGTTAGGTGTATGATGAGTGCATAGAAGATTTTATTTTTTGTCACATGTTAGCGGAAAATGACACTTTGTGAAAAAAAAACAATTAAAATCAATTTCCGCTAACTTGTGACAAAAAAATAAAATCTTCTATGAACTCACCATACTCCTAACTGAATACCTTGGGGTGTCTTCTTTCTAAAATGGGGTCATTAGTGGGGTTCCTATACTGCCCTGGCATTTTAGGGGCCCTAAACCGTGAGGAGTAGTCTTGAAACAAAAATGACCTGTGAAATCCTAAAGGTACTCATTGGACTTTGGGCCCCTTGGCGCAGTTAGGGTGCAAAAAAGTGCCACACATGTGGTGTCACCGTACTCAGGAGAAGTAGTATAATGTGTTTTGGGGTGTATTTTTACACATACCCATGCTGAGTGGGAGAAATATCTCTGTAAATGACAATTGTGCGTAAAAAAAAATCAAACAATTGTCATTTACAGAGATATTTCTCCCACCCAGCATGGGTATGTGTAAAAATACACCCCAAAACACATTATACCACTTCTCCTGAGTACGGCAATACCACATGTGTGGCACTTTTTTGCAGCCTAACTGCGCTAAGGGGCCCAAAGTCCAATAAGCACCTTTAGGCTTTACAGGGGTGCTTACAATTTAGCACCCCCCAAAATGTCAGGACAGTGAACACACCCCACAAATGACCCCATTTTGGAAAGTAGACACTTCAAGGTATTCAGAGAGGGGCATGGTGAGTCCGTGGCAAAATTCAATTTTTTTTAGTCGCAAGTTAGAAGAAATGGAAACTTTTTTTTTTTTGTCACAAAGTGTCATTTTCCACTTACTTGTGACAAAAAATAATATCTTCTATGAACTCACTATGCCTCTCAGTGAATACTTTGGGATGTCTTCTTTCCAAAATGGGGTCATTTGGGGGGTATTTATACTATCCTGGAATTCTAGCCCCTCATGAAACATGTCAGGTGCTCAGAAAGTCAGAGATGCTGGAAAATGGGAAAATTCACTTTTTGCACCATAGTTTGTAAACGCTATAACTTTTACCCAAACCAATATATATAGGCTGAATGGGGTTTTTTTTAATCAAAAACATGTTTGTCCACATTTTTCGCGCTGCATGTATACAGAAATTTTACTTTATTTGAAAAATGTCAGCACAGAAAGTTAAAAAAATCCTTTTTTTGACAAAATTCGTGTCTTTTTTGATGAATATAATACAAAGTAAAAATCGCAGCAGCAATCAAATAGCACCAAAAGAAAGCTTTATTAGTGACAAGAAAAGGAGCCAAAATTCATTTAGGTGGTAGGTTGTATGAGCGAGCAATAAACCGTGAAAGCTGCAGTGGTCTGAATGGAAAAAAAGTGCCTGGTCCTTAAGGGGGGTAAAGCCCACGGTCCTGAAGTGGTTAAAGTGGACCCAAACTAAAAATACAAGATTTCAGAAATAAAATCTATTTTCTAAATTATAATAATAAATAGCAGCCTTTTTTCAGCTGCATGATGACAAATATAAAATATTTTACATTTATTGGAGAAACCCCTCCCTTCCTTTCATATTGCCGGCAAATAATACGGCAAACTGGTGGAGTAGATGGTGTCCAGCAATGGAGGAATTGCTAATGGATGCCACCTGTATAACCCTAGTTATGCAAAGAGGAGAGTGAAAAGCATGCACTGAAATGCTCATAGGCTTGAAGGAGTGTTTATTTATATTTGTATGTGTCAGAGTGGTGCAACTAAATATTTTGAATTAAAAAAATGTTTGGTTTGGGTCCGCTTTAAAGTGAACCTAAAGTCTGGCCAAAAAAATGAGATTAACTCACCTGGAGCTTCCCTCAGCCCCCTGCAGCCGATCAGTGCCCTCGCAGCCCCGCTCCGATGGTCCAGGTCCCGCCGGTGAACACTTTTGGTTTGGTCGTCACCGGCCGACAGGCATGAGAACGCGAGTGATTGTTCGCGTTCCCAGCCTGTATATTGCCCCCTATGCTGCTATTGCGACCAGGAGGCTGCAATAGCAGCATAGGGGGTGATATACAGGCTGGGAACGCGAACAATCACTCGTGTTTCCATGCCTGTCGGCCGGTGAAGGCCAAACTGGAAGTGTTCACTGGCGGGTCCTGGACCATCGGAGCGGAGCTGCGAGGGCACTGATCGGCTGCAGGGGGCTGAGGGAAGCCCCAGGTGAGTTAATCTCATTTTTTCGGCCAGACTTTAGGTTCCCTTTAAGTAAAATGGTGTATTACCTGATTACTAAAATATATAGATATTCTTTTGTACTGAATAAATAAATCAAATGAATACTAAAAGCAAAAATGTAAAATTACCTTAAAATGTTGATGTAACACAGCCTGCAACCCTCATTTTTTCATAGCGTGCTTTATAATTATTTGATATTTTATTCAATGATGTTGAGCACTAATTTCATAAACACAATTAGATACTTCTGTTTCCTGGAATCTCCATAAACTGCCCAGACAGCCACAATATGAAAAAGAATAAAAATACAAAGTGGTCAGGATCTTTTGCAAGAGAGGAGGAAAGTGAAATACGTAATTAGCAAGAACCACCGAGTATCAAGTTTCTATATTATAGAAGTGCAATTTACCAAAATGAATGTGGTTGAAAAAACTGGCTGGAGCAACAAATACTGTACTTGTTTGAGAACCGCCCTAAGGTTATCCAGAGGTCAAATCAATTAACGTAATGAATTCATATAACTTGGGAAGCAAAATCTTTGGAGTCAAGGTCATACCCAATTAAAGTGATATTTGAAGTGGCATTACATTAGAACGCTGCAGTGCTACATACTTTTTTTTCCTCCCAGCATCTTGCTTGAAGAAAAAAATAGAATTAACCTCAACTAGCAACTCTGACACTTGGTTCTATTAGCATTCCTTTCTAGAGCGCAAAATATATCCTACAAGAGCTAAGGAGAGCTATAGGTTTGTCTCCTAAGATCAACAGAATTTTCTTCTTCTCCTTTCCACCACATTAACCATCAATGAATAATTTAGTTTTTTTCCCATTTAAAACAAGTTCATTCTATACATTTTCATTTACTGTATATTAATTTCACCCATGTAGCACATTATTAAGTGCATAAATTAATAGTTAATACTGTAATTTAATTTTCCTTATTAACTCGATTGGCTGGCGAGCGAGAGAGGCTTGTTGAATATTAATGTGGATTTAAGTCAAAAAGTCTTTGTTCTTGGGTGTTAAAGGGAAAGTACCGTATGATTGTTTTGGTCATTTTATTTGAAGAGTTATTTCAGTTAATGACGACACTAAATATAGTGTAATACTGAACATTCTGGAATAGCAATAGGCCTACCATAACTTATTTTTTTTTTATTTTTTTTTTATGTAACAGTGTAAATAAATTAAAATCCAATAGATCTATTGGAATGCAGGGACTTCCACGAGTGACAGGTACAAGCTACAGAGAATTAGAAATGCAGTGGAAAGGATCATATGTACCACCACTCGATCTTCTTTACTCCTCCAGACTGTGTTTGAGGGCCATAAGACTCAGGATAGCAAAATACCCCTCACACCCTGGCAACCGCTACCTCAAACTTCTCCTGTCGGGATGCTGCTACTGGTCCTTTCTCACCAAGATCACAAGACACATCCCACCCGCATTGGTGCCCGGTACGCCATTTTCACTGTATACTATGTCAATGTCCTTTGTACCACCACTGTCTCCTTTTGTACTACAACTGTTTGTCTTTATTTTGTACTGCTGAGCTTGATTGTGCTCTGTACATGGTGAAATAAATCTGATTCTGATTCTGTGCTCCCCAACCCCAGTTCAGCCTACAAGGAATAGTAAGTCTGACAGTGGCCCTGCCTTTTTCTCAGGCTTAAAAGGGAGGGCACTCATAGGACAGATATAAATATATAAATATAAATATAAATATATATATAAATGAACACTATCAATTACCAAGTGTTCTAAAATGACAATGTACAAATAATGTCTAAGTAACTGTGTAAACATTTTTCTACTTTTCATGTTAAATATCAGAGGCAAAAGATTTAATTTGTTGTGTGTAGATTTTAGCTGCACTGGGATGATTCATTTGCAAAGGTGGGTCTCTGCTTCAATATTACACTGTTCTTTGCATGTGAGATTACAGAGTTATATGAAAGGCCTCGGGTGTCAGATTTCACACACAACTACATAACAAGAAACAATTTCCTCTGCTCTCTGTGCAGACAGCTCATTCAAAGAGACACAGGCAGCTGCAGTTAAGCTAGTGAGACTTATCTCACACACAGGGTTAACAGATGTAGTGCGAGGGAATCCCCCCTCCCCTCAAGGTTCACTGGTCCATCAGATTTGGCCTCACTGAAGTGTGAAAAGATTTTGATAACAGTAAACAAAGAGCATTCAAATGTGTACACAACTACATAGCAGCACTTCCCAAACTATTTTCGTCTCAATTTAAAAAAACATGTTAAATGATAGTGTTCCTTTAACTCAAAACTGAAACACAGTCTACTGTGCTTTGCATTGAAGAGAGGAGAGGAATGTAACTGATGTACCACAGGTGGTATAAGAAGAGGATGGTACTAGGTATAACAGAGGGAGCACTAAAATAGGCAACAGAGAAGGACACTTAAAAAGGAGCAACAAAAAAAACGAATGGCACGGACAGAGGAGGATACTAAAAGAGCAGGTGGCAGCACTGGTGGGCTCTGCAGGAGGCAGGCACAACAGTGGAGGGAAAGAACTACAAGAGCCATGGACACAGAGGAGAGCAATACAGGAGTCAGGGATAACAGAGAATGGAAAAATAGGAGGCAGGGACAACAGAGGAAGGCACTAGTGTGACGGATATTGCGAAAGTCGTGCGCGTAAACGCCAACGATTTTCGCAATAGTCGTGCGCAGTCCCTGTCAGTCTTGGGTAAATGCACAATAGATGTCAATGTCCCTCTCTCTTACTGAGTACAGTAACCTCCCCCACATCCTGTTCAGGTCAGGACAGAATTCACACGTGGCTAGCTCCCCTGCCGAGAAGCCATTTGGTACATAGCTAATCTTTCCCCAAAAGGAAAACCAGCTCAAACTGGTTGAGATTCAAAATTTCCCTCCAAGCGTATAGCTTCACACAAAGGGAACGTTAACTTATTAATAATTCAAAATAGGTTTGTCACAGCAAGACCAAAATTACATTTCCTGATACCTAGGAAACAGGTCTATAATTCACATGAATTATCATTCTCTAGCTATCAGGAATCAATTGAGAAACCGCTTTATCCGGCATGCGTAGAGCAAATTCGTTAGACTAGGCGTGTATAGTCTCATTTAATACAGAGTCGCATGCTGCTTATGAATATGGTCTCGGATCTGCGATGCACCCATCTGGGGCGGAATTACACAAATTATTAATAATTGGTACATTCCTTGCTCCAAGCCTGTGGGTGGTAACCTGACTTGCCAGGAGGTAACCCTGCCTCCAACACACCTACTTTCCAGGTAGTGACCGCCCCAAAACTCTGGTCAGTAAAAAGCGTTTGCAAGGAACTCCACCCAGTTCTTCAATTTACATCGACTAGGGAAGTCCAGACATGTGCTCACGGAAGAACCGGGCGCATGTTGTGTACAAAGGACTTTTAAGCTGAATGCCTACGTTTAAACTGGACTATTTTCTTCATGCTTCAAATGGACTGCTCAGCTAACTAAGTAAGAACTTTCTGTTTTATTCCTTTTATTTTTAAGCTCTGTGTTTTATATGTTAATAGGTGTATATAACTGTATGTAATGCATTTGTGTTATTAAACGTTTAAAAATCGTTTAGCGGTTATGACCTGTTGCTGAACATACACAATCGTACCTATTCTCCTGAACTCGCTACCCTGTGTTTAATAGAAGTATACATTTATAACCCGTATGCGAGAACCCGGCCCAGACATAACGATCTGGCCCAGATTCTTGCATACTGCTAGGGGTTACTAAAGTGTTCTCGAAGTCCTAGTAAAATTACAGTAGCGGGCTGTGTAACTCGCTTGGTGGCAGATCTTTGAATTGTATATGTGTGTGGAGTGATTCGGTTGGTATCAGAACGCTCCCTTCGCGAGTCAGTTCATCAAATTGCGAATGCGGGTTACCCTTCGTGATGAACAAATGACCGTGTAAGAGGATTTCTGACGCTGATCGATTTACCCCACCCGCAGACCGGCTCGCGGTCTGTGACATTTGTTTGGCAGCTTTTTGGGATTTGTGTATGTTCAGAACATCAACGGCAACGTTATTTGATTAACCTGCCAGAACAGATCAAAAATCTGTGGTCGATAACCGGTGCATTACCATTTATATAGACTAAACGTGTAGCACAGAGTTCCCCCCCCCCAATCTCTTTTGCTATCCTATCTTTTATTTGGCAAAAATGGCTGCAGCAAGATACAAGAAAATGTCAGTGGCAGACCTAGCAAACTTGTGTGAGGAAAAAGGCATTATGACGTATAGAAAAAAGAAAGCGCAATTGATTGACGACTTATTGCGACTGGATACCCAGCCGGAGCAGATGCTGTGAGAGCACACTCCTGGTTCAGACGGTGCTGTAACTGGGGCAGAGGAAAGTGAGCGGTTGGAGCAAAGCAACCCACTTCCAGACCCAGAGGAAAACGGTACCGCGTCTGAACCGGTCGCTGTAACTGCTGAGGAGCATGGTGGCCGGCAGGAGCCCGCCCATGCCAACCGTTCCTGTGTTCCTGAGGCTGGAATGCAGCATGCTTTACAAAGACTGGCGGATACAAATCCTGAGCTGTACATGCAGATTGTCAGAGAAAATGCTGACCGTGCAGAACGCCAGGCGGAACGGGAAGCCTTGGAACGCCAGGCGGAAATGGAAGCCTCAGAGCGAGAAGCGGAACGGGCAGAGCGCCGGTGGCTTGCTGAGAGAGAAGCGGAAAGAGAGGAGAGAGCAGCCGCACGCAGACATGACCTTGAAATGGCCAACCTGCGAGCGCAAGGCCAAAATCCCTCGCAAAGTGCTCCGGAACCCCGGCCCACAGCAGGCCCGTTTGGGACTCCAAAGTTTAAATTCCCAGAAATGGAGAAGGGAACCGACCCGGACACTTATTTACACTCCTTTGAAAAGACTTGTCGTCAGCATCATCTGCCCCAGGAGCAGTGGGCGAGATATCTGACACCCAACTTGCGGGACAAAGCGCTTGAGGCGTTTGTGGACTTACCCGCTGAGAAAGACAATGACTATGAGGCGATAAAAGCTGCAATTATCGCCAAATACCAGCTGACCCCAGAGGTCTATCGCAAAAAGTTTCGCTCCCTGCAGAAAGGCCACACTGACTCTTACACCGACCTGGAGAGTCGCCTGCTGACTGTGTTCAGGCAGTGGTCGCGGGGCCTCAAAAAAGACTCTCACCAAGGTCTGGAGGACCTCATCGTACAGGAGCAGTTGCTGAACTGCTGCACTCCAGATGTTCGGCAGTTTGTCTTGGAGCGGAAGCCTGAATCCGCCAAAGCTGCCGCAGAACTTGCAGACACTTTTGTGGCCACCCGTGTGCCGGACAGCCGCAAACCTCCAGCCCCGAGCTGGAGAGGGGGGAGACCTATGCAACCCAGCTCTCCTCCCCCTGCGAACCGTGGGAACCGGGTCCCACAGCCACAGAGGCCGGGGGCTACACCTGCTGCTCATTCGTCAGATGCGACCTATGTTCCCAAGTGCTACCAGTGTGGGGATCGAGGACACCTCAAGTCCGCCTGTCCAAAGGCAAAGATGACAGCGCCAGGGCCCAGTCAGAGGCTGCCTAGCAACCCCTTTTCCTCCCCATCGGCTCTGGTTGTCGGCCAGGAGGGCACCCATCGCAGCTCCGATAACCATCAGCTTGTACGGGTGAACGACCAGATTGTCACTGGCCTCCGAGATACCGGCGCCGACATCACCTTGATTCGTTCCCACCTCGTTGCGGAAAAGGACATTATCCCTGACAAGCACCTCACCCTCACAGGAGTGGGGGGCACCCTTTCCCACATTGCCCAGGCTCGTGTGGAGATTGACTGGGGTGTAGGCCCCCAAGAGAAAGTAGTCGGCATCTGGGATAATATCCCTGTTCCCGTGTTGCTGGGAACTGACCTGGGCAGGTTAGTGTCGTATTATGAGCCTGCCGCCAGCCAACAGGAAACCCCTGCCAACCCTCAGGTACTGTGCACCCTTGGGACTGAACGGGAGAGGGGAGGGGATGTGGTAGTACCTTCTACAGAGGTACTGGGTTTGAGTGTACAGCCATCCAATCCTGGCTTTTCTACTACAGAACTTGACAATGATGCTCTCAATATATGTGTAACTAATGTAAATGATGACAATGATGGTGATATTGATGTTATACCTGTGTTAGCAGTGACTCGCAGCAGCACTGCTAAGCGCCTGAGCTCGGAGCAAGCAGGAGGCGCTGCAGCGCCCCCTCCTTGCTCCAACCCCAGGGATAGCACCCCTCAACAGCTGGTCACCTATACCACAGGCCAGCTGGCTGAGACTAACGGTTTTGTTCAGGCACTGAGGGACGATCCCAGTCTGGAGTCGCTCAGAAGGCAGGCCTCTGAGCCACTCGCAGACGGTGCCAGTTTTAGAGTGTACTGGGAAGGTGGGAAGCTGTATAGTGAACCGATACAGCCCACCACAGAGGAGACAGGCCTGGATGCCAAGTGGCTTGTGGTACCAAGGGCCTACCGAGGGCATGTGCTGAAAGCTGCACATGACATTCCCCTGGCAGGACACTTAGGGATCCACAAAACATTTGACCGCATTCAACGGCATTTCTACTGGCCTGGAGTTCGGTCCGATGTGACTAATTATTGCCGGTCATGTGCGGTGTGCCAGAAGGTTAAGAAGGGAAGAACCTGCAGGGCTCCTCTTTGTCCGCTGCCAGTCATTGGTGAACCCTTCCAGAGGGTGGCAGTTGACATAATAGGACCCCTGCCCATTCCAAGCAGCTCTGGGAAAAAATACATCTTGACGGTGGTGGATTATGCCACCCGCTATCCAGAGGCTGCCGCACTCTCCTCCCTAAGGGCAGACAAAGTGGCAGATGCACTACTTGGCATTTTTTCACGAGTAGGCTTCCCTGCTGAGATGCTCTCAGACCAGGGACCACAATTCATGTCTGACCTTATGGGGGCTCTCTGTACAAAAATCCAAATGACGCACATCGTCTCCAGCCCCTACCATCCGCAGACCAACGGCCTCTGCGAGCGATTCAACGGGACGCTGAAGCAGATGCTTTCAACGTTCGTCGAGTCGCAAGGGGGGGACTGGGAGCGATATTTGCCTCACCTGTTATTTGCGTACCGAGAGGTGCCACAGGAGTCCACCGGGTTCTCACCCTTTGAACTCCTGTACGGAAGGAATGTCAGAGGTCCCTTGAAGCTGATCCGGGAGACGTGGGAAGGAAAAGGTGACCCCACCGACTCGTCCGTGATTGATTATGTCCTTAAATTCAGGGACAAAATGGAATCACTCATGGAGGTGGTAACGGAAAACATGGCCCGGGCACAGGCCAATCAAAAAATGTGGTATGACCGCAATGCCAGAGACCGAGCATATGAGGTAAATGACAAAGTGTATGCGTTACTCCCGGTAAAGCATAATAAGCTGCACGCCGCCTGGGAGGGACCGTACACTGTAGTGAAGCGGGTGACCCCTGTTACCTATCTAGTGAACATGGGAGGTAGAAGGCAAAAAAGCTTCCACGTGAACATGTTGAAGGCCCACAGAGACAGAACGCAGTATGCTTTGCCAGTGTGTAGCCAGCTGGAACCAGGAGAGACAGATCCCCTTTTAGATTTACTGGCCGACACACGGGGGTTCGAAGGTGGGGTCAATGTCAACCCCCAACTCACCCCTTCACAGAAAGCGCAGCTGCAAGAGGTGTTAGGAAGGCATGGCCAGACGTTCACCAGTACCCCCGGGCGAACCAATCTCGCTGTTCACAGAGTAGACACAGGAGCCCATCCGCCCCTCCGGCAATCTGCCTATCGCATCTCTCCTGAGGTACAGGCAGATATGAAGAGAGAGATAGAGGAGATGTTAGAGTTAGGGGTGATTCAGAAATCCTGCAGTGCATGGGCTGCCCCAGTTGTCCTCGTCCCCAAAAAGGACAAGACAACTCGGTTCTGCGTGGATTACCGAAGGCTGAACGCCATCACCACCACTGACGCCTACCCCATGCCTCGCATCGATGAATTGTTGGATAAGCTGGCTGCTGCGAGCTATCTAACGATCATGGACCTGAGCCGGGGGTATTGGCAAATTCCTCTTGCACCCGACGCGCGGGAAAAATCTGCATTTGTCACGCCATTCGGCCTCTTCGAGTTCACGGTGATGCCGTTTGGCATGAAAAATGCGCCTGCCACGTTTCAGCGGGCTGTAAACGACCTGCTGGCAGGGATGCAAGACTTTGCCGTAGCCTACCTGGACGATATTGCCGTGTTCAGTACCACCTGGGATGAACATCTCAATCACTTGTCGCAGGTTCTAGAGAGGCTGTCCTCTGCCAATTTGACAGTTAAACCCAGTAAGTGCCAAGTTGGCATGACAGAGGTACAGTATTTAGGACACCGGGTGGGAGGCAACACCCTGAGACCTGACATTGGGAAGGTTGACGCCATCCTAGCATGGCCTCGGCCTATCACCAAGAAGCAGGTCCAGGCCTTTCTAGGCACAGCAGGCTACTATAGGAAGTTTGTCCCAGCCTATAGTACCCTGGCCAAGCCCCTGACCGATGCCACTAGTAAAAAGCACCCCAAGGTAGTCCGTTGGACCCCGGAGTGTGAGGCCGCTTTCCAGGCCTTGAAGCAGGCGCTAGTCAGCGCTCCTGTGCTTCAAGCCCCGGACTTCAGACGTCGGTTCCTGGTGCAAACCGACGCCTCTGACTACGGACTCGGGGCAGTTCTCAGCCAGGTAGACGAGAAGGGCGGGGAACACCCTATCCTCTACCTGAGCAGGAAGCTGCTTCCCCGAGAGGTAGCGTATTCAACCACCGAGAAAGAGTGCTTGGCGATTGTATGGGCCCTACATAAACTACAATCGTACCTGTACGGTCGCTCTTTCACGATCATCACGGATCACAACCCCCTTACCTGGCTGAATCGTGCTGCTGGAACCAATGGCAAACTCATGCGTTGGAGTCTGTCCCTGCAGCAGTATGACTTCACAATCCAGCATAAGGCGGGGAGTCGGCACCAGAATGCCGACGGTCTGTCGCGCTGCGGAGAACCCGTTCAGTAGCTACGCGGCACGTAGAGCGGGTCATGCAGACCCACTCTGTGCGTCCGTCTGGTAGGGGAGAGATGTGACGGATATTGCGAAAGTCGTGCGCGTAAACGCCAACGATTTTCGCAATAGTCGTGCGCAGTCCCTGTCAGTCTTGGGTAAATGCACAATAGATGTCAATGTCCCTCTCTCTTACTGAGTACAGTAACCTCCCCCACATCCTGTTCAGGTCAGGACAGAATTCACACGTGGCTAGCTCCCCTGCCGAGAAGCTATTTGGTACATAGCTAATCTTTCCCCAAAAGGAAAACCAGCTCAAACTGGTTGAGATTCAAAATTTCCCTCCAAGCGTATAGCTTCACACAAAGGGAACGTTAACTTATTAATAATTCAAAATAGGTTTGTCACAGCAAGACCAAAATTACATTTCCTGATACCTAGGAAACAGGTCTATAATTCACATGAATTATCATTCTCTAGCTATCAGGAATCAATTGAGAAACCGCTTTATCCGGCATGCGTAGAGCAAATTCGTTAGACTAGGCGTGTATAGTCTCATTTAATACAGAGTCGCATGCTGCTTATGAATATGGTCTCGGATCTGCGATGCACCCATCTGGGGCGGAATTACACAAATTATTAATAATTGGTACATTCCTTGCTCCAAGCCTGTGGGTGGTAACCTGACTTGCCAGGAGGTAACCCTGCCTCCAACACACCTACTTTCCAGGTAGTGACCGCCCCAAAACTCTGGTCAGTAAAAAGCGTTTGCAAGGAACTCCACCCAGTTCTTCAATTTACATCGACTAGGGAAGTCCAGACATGTGCTCACGGAAGAACCGGGCGCATGTTGTGTACAAAGGACTTTTAAGCTGAATGCCTACGTTTAAACTGGACTATTTTCTTCATGCTTCAAATGGACTGCTCAGCTAACTAAGTAAGAACTTTCTGTTTTATTCCTTTTATTTTTAAGCTCTGTGTTTTATATGTTAATAGGTGTATATAACTGTATGTAATGCATTTGTGTTATTAAACGTTTAAAAATCGTTTAGCGGTTATGACCTGTTGCTGAACATACACAATCGTACCTATTCTCCTGAACTCGCTACCCTGTGTTTAATAGAAGTATACATTTATAACCCGTATGCGAGAACCCGGCCCAGACATAACGATCTGGCCCAGATTCTTGCATACTGCTAGGGGTTACTAAAGTGTTCTCGAAGTCCTAGTAAAATTACAGTAGCGGGCTGTGTAACTCGCTTGGTGGCAGATCTTTGAATTGTATATGTGTGTGGAGTGATTCGGTTGGTATCAGAACGCTCCCTTCGCGAGTCAGTTCATCAAATTGCGAATGCGGGTTACCCTTCGTGATGAACAAATGACCGTGTAAGAGGATTTCTGACGCTGATCGATTTACCCCACCCGCAGACCGGCTCGCGGTCTGTGACAACTAGAAGTTAGAGGGGCTACAGAGGAGAACACTAGAGGAGACAGGGAGAACACAGGAAGGCACAATAGAAGGCAAGGATAACAGAGGAGGGTACTACAAAAGGTAGAGACAACAAAAAAAGGATCTCCAAACCCAAAGGGTCCTCCAACAGTGATTATTTTAAAAAAATGTCTTCTTTTGCAAAAAAAGAAATGTTTTCCTTGGTTCTATCTATTGCAAGAATTACTTTGTTTTATGTGCACATAAAACACAGGTATACCCAAGAGTTTCTAATATAAACTTTCAGATGAAAATGTTAAAATCTGCTGGAAGTCAATGGATTATCACAGGTGTTAAAAAGCAAAGGCTCCTGCTATGTGCTAATTCTTCCTGCTGTAGGGTGGCAACAGTAGTCTAAACAGAGGGCAAGGAATAGTGTTGCTAAGGTTGCAAAGAAAAGCAATTCTACAGTATGGAGATACAGAGTTTATTTTAGCTGGCTGGAGATTGAAATAGAAAATTAATTTTAAATAACATTAAACTGCAAAAACGTGAATGGAAATTTTATAATGAACATGGAATTTCCCTATACATCCTCAATATATAAGAATGAAACACAAATGTGAAACACGTATAACTAACCATTTCTGCTTAGTCCCTTGTAGAATAAAATGTAATAAAGGACAGCTGTGGTTTTCCAGTTACCTTCACTGACCTCTTTTACCATTCATACTCAGTGCCTCGCGCTGCAATGGATGAAACTAAGTGTAAATGGACAAATATGTTAAATCTCCTGGTAGCCGCTCTCCTCATTTGGCTGAGATTGTTCTGATAATGTGGAACATGACCACTCTTCTCACGGCTGTTGGGGAAAAATGCAGCAAAATCTGGGACTCGCCTTTCAATACATTAGCGCCATCCAAACATTGTCACTCGGAAAATAATTACAACACTTCTGGAGTTTGCACAAAGCAATCAGCCTTGTTGTGAAGCATAAAAATGTTATTGTTTGGCACACATGATTTCTTGATTACTTATATTAAAAATGCAGGGTTTTCATGAATTACACAAAGCCGAGGCTAATACAACCCCTGCAAATGTCAAAGATCGTCTACGGCAATTCAATTGTCCATAATTGTAATCAAAAGAACCCCGGGTTGGATTCTTAGGCATGTATTTATCTGCTGGATTTTTTTGTGGCCAGTAGGATAGCTTTACATTTTCCTTCTCCTGTGAGTCCTCTGAAAAAACATCCATCTGCTTTCCTGAATGTCATGAAATGAGAATTCATTTTTTTTCTATACAACGAAATGTTTGCACATTTCACGTTTGATACCTGAACTGGCCGGCCTCATTAGAACCATTCTTGAGGTTGCCGAAAGTTTTAATGGCAAAAGGTAATCTCTGGGATTCATTTGCCTAGCATATATTTTTTTTGATCAAATGAGGACTTTCTTCCTCCGTTTTCAAAATACGGGCTTCTGTAAGAGCCAATGCAAGCTCTTAATCATGCCTCCAGTCCTTTTATCCAGGTCCCCCTTTTTTTTTTTTGAACGAAAAAGCAAGACGAAGGTTTAGAATCAGACCAAAAAGATCTGAGCTCCAGTCCATATTTTAATGTCATGATTCCACATAGATATTACCTCATTTGATTTCGAGTTCACAGGTGGCCTATTTAAAACGTCTCTTCATGTATTCTAAATTCCTAGATAAAATGTTATTTCAACTTATAATAATAATAGGCCTAGGAGGAGAAAAAATGACTAGAACATTTGTACTTAATAAGAGGCGAAGGAGGTGTCCATTCCATTCCGCGCCAGCCGAACAGAAATCTGTATGGCGGTGTCGCTATTTTTATATGCCAGTTTCATATTCATTTTTTTTTCTTTGATAGCTAGGCTGTCTTTCTTACCCCCAACAAACCTTAACAGTAACCCTATGAATAACAATGGAAACTTTTTGCAGCAGTTTGACTTTAATGTGCATGAACACTTTTTTTTCTTTGTAGATGTGTGTGTTTCTGGGGGAAATCAAAGAACTGAATTTACTCACATTAAATATGAGCCAAATTATGGATAGCTTATATTACCTAGAACTCCTTGTACTTCTTTGAAAGTGAGTCTTACAGTGACTTTTCTTGGCTTCACAGCTGGAGTAATGGGCACCAATCAAAGTGGCTCCCTAAAATCTACTGAAAGTTTCAAGCCAGTCGAGATAATGAAACATAAGTTTTATAACTAGGATTTCTTTTTTATTTATTTTTTTTACTTCTTATTAGAAGTATTCAAGTTATTCTCATTTCATTTGAACGAGTATGCCTCAAACATTTTGCTTTTCGTTATATAACTTTGTTCAGAATGTTTCACTGATGCCGGGGCAAAGAATGGTTTTATGAGTACCGTAATACACTGGCCAGCCTATTATTTTTGAGAAATGTCATCAATGACTCAATAGAGGCTGCTACAATGCTGGCATATGACTTCAGGTTATCTGGGGTTGTGTCAGTTCTTTCTTTTAGGTCAACAGTTATAATGCAGAATAGCAAATACTTCTGGTTATATTGATCAGTAATTTGTATTTTAAAGAATTAACCAAATTAACATGTTAGCATGAATAATATACAGGAGAACAGAGGCGCCAAAAGGATAAAAGGAAGCTAAATGAGCTTAAAAACCAAATTCTTGGTAAATAGAGGAGGTATATGCCTATAAGCATATTTGGAGTTCATAAATAAATATATTGACTGTCTTTACTACAGTCGTTGTGTGTCTACTTGGAGGAGGTAAGTCCACCACTACCGCCTCTATTTACCAAGAATTTGTTTTTTTTAGCTTCCTTTTATCCTTTTGGCGCCTCTGTTCTCCTGCATAATATTGAGTCCACCCTGGGTGGAGGGTTGAACCCCCTTTTTTCTCATCTACAGAGAGCGACTTCTTATTCCTGAGTGGGGTCAGGAAA
The DNA here is from genome assembly GCF_040937935.1 of Hyperolius riggenbachi. Taxonomy (NCBI): domain Eukaryota; kingdom Metazoa; phylum Chordata; class Amphibia; order Anura; family Hyperoliidae; genus Hyperolius; species Hyperolius riggenbachi. The sequence continues at coordinate 368,017,174 of NC_090650.1, forward strand.
ATCTCCCCACCTGCCTTTACAGTGGTTGCCTAATGGTAACCCTGGTTTGTGAGTATTAAAATTTACTCAATCTAGTAATCATTTACCAGTACATATTACACTATTGGGGCTCTTGGTTTTCCTTGTTTTTATGAATAATATACAGTGCCCTCTGGTTAGTGTGATAAATATCCCCTTTTATATCTTTAAACGTTCCCTCAAAACTCACGTTTTCCATCAGTCATACGCTCTACCTTAGGCTAGTTCACCTTTTGACCTCTGGCCAAGTTGTACTTCCTACTAGATAATAAAACACACTGCCTCTAGGTATGAATACTGTATACTACCCTACTTCTTGTTTCTCCCCTATTCCTTTAGATTTAAGCTCGCAAGGGCATGGCTCTCTCACCCTTTTGTGTCTTGGATTTTGTTACACATTTAGTCATATACATTTTGTCACTGTTATTACTAATTCTGTACTTTGTATCGATTCTGTATTTTGTACCAACTCTGTATTTTGTATATTGCTGTATACCGTTGCCTGTATTATTTTGTACCCTGCTTGTTTCTTACTTTGTACAGCGCCATGGAATATGTTGGCACTTTATCAATCATTAATAATAATAATAACCTGTCTTTATGCAAGTCTCACCATGTCTCAGCAGCACGTGGCATCAATCACATGGTCAAGGGTTCAAGAGATGCAGCCAACTGCAAGGAAAACAGCCGTTGACAAAATGCAGCTGCAAGAAGCATGGGTTGCTTTGCAATTCGAAATGTCAGGACAGTTTGCCATGTTCTGGCAAATGGAAAATTGTTGGTTTACAAACAGTGGGAATAAAAACCTTCTTTCGGTGAATCAGCCCGGATTTACATCACAGAAGCCTTTGGGCACAGATGTCTTGGCACCACGGGCGTCCGCACGTTGGGCAAATTGGGGCATCTGCCCTGCCCTGGACGCCCGCTGCCCCCCTGGCCGCCGCATCACCGCCAGCCAACCCGGCCACAGCATCACCGCCAGCCAGCCCGGCCACAGCATCACTGCCAGCCCGGCCACAGGATCACCACAAGGCCTTTCAGCCCACACATCCTCCCCAATCCAGCCAAAAACAGTATTGCCAGGCCAGCCAGGCACTGCAGCCAGTAGAGGAGAATTGAGAAGCCAGGTGAAAGGTGTCTACCATATTAAGGGGGGATTCTGCCTATTTATGTGAAATGCTGTCTATTTATGTGCCTCATGACTGCTGAATTTGTCTTGTTGGGGGCCTCATGATTGCTGAATTTGTCTTGTTGGGGGCCTCATGATTTTTTGGGGGCATCATGATTGCTGAATGTGTCTCGTTGGGGGCCTCATGATTTGTTGGGGGCCTCATGATTTGTTGGGGGCCTCATGATTGCTGAATTTGTCTAGATGGGGGCCTCATAATTGCTGAATTTGTCTTGTTGGGGGCCTCATGATTGCTGAATTTGTCTTGTTGGGGGTCACATGGTTGCTAACTGCGAGACTATGGGAAAAGCTGAATCATCATCATATGAGACAATAGCAATAAACCAACTTTTTTAGCTTTTTAAAACAGAAAATAAAACTGTGAGGTTCTAAAAAAATGAATACATTTTTCAGATGTAGGATGGATTAAATTGTTTATCTTCACAGTTTATTTTCAACTTGGATTTTCCGTAATGTTCATGTATGAGTTAAAACGTTTGTATTTAGTTTAAATTGCTGTTGCCACTTTGCGATAGATAAGTGACTTTTGGGTTGCAGTTTGGGCACTCGGCCTCCAAAAGGTTCGCCACCACTGTCCTAATCTAATGTCCCGCCATTGCTAAGTTCATGTAAATTTGTCTCCACCCATGGCCACACCCACATTCTGGTCCATGGCCACACCCACCGGAATCTTCAGCGCGGCGCGCATACTTCTTCCCCGCCTTTTTGCCCCCCCCCCCGAAACATTTTCTGCGGACGCCCATGCTTGGCACCCTAGACTTCGCCCTCCATGAGCCTGCAAACCCCCGCGACACCACAAGTGTACTGGCTGGCCCAGCTGTCACTACTTCCTTACTTACCTTGTCTGACATAGGTAGCTACAGGTGCCCCTTAGTATTAGGTAGCCAGAAGTACCCTCAGTATTAAGTTGCATAGGGAAGGAAGGGAGGAAGACACTCAACTCAAGGAGGGGAGAGTGAGCCGCCTTTCCATCATCAGGTGCCTGCAGTGCTTTATGGTAAATCCGGCCCTGCGGTGAATAAAACATTTCATTTTTTTATTTTGACAGCCCTAATAACAACTACTGTGCTTCCCAAATATTACGATTTATCGTTCAGCCAAGAGGGTTTTGTTATTTTGTAAAATAACCAGTAATTATGTATACTAAGCAATTCATCAAATTAACAGTAACATATATCAATATCAAGTGGGTATAGCTCACACATAAAGCTGAAATTCATGTAAATGTATTCATAAAAAATATTCTTTAATGTTCAGATATAATTATATATTAATCTAGGAAGTGATTAAAAGATGGGTATATTTTAAATCGGTGAAAACAGAAGGGAAAAATGATTTGGAGAGGGTGAGGGCAACAATTAAGTTCATATAACACCATGGCCCATATGCAATTCACTTTTTCTCCTGAGTTTTCTCCTGGGAGATAATTTTTTATCTTGTATTTAAAATAACTTTTCAACATTTTGCAATTGAAAAGAACCAAAAAGCAGGTGAAAAACTATTATTAAAATAATTTGGAGTATTTTCTTGCTTGCTGATGATTTAAAATGCATTTTATTTACAAGTTATGAAAATATCACCTAGAAGAAAACTCGGGTAAAAAGTGAATTGCATATGGGGCCATATATAATAAATATAGTTAAATGTTAATTAAACATATTTGACATAATATGACACATGAAAGCACAAAGTACAACTCCTCTGAACAACCACCTAATGATGTACTGCCTAACCATCACAGCCAGTGATTACTGCATTGCCACAGCCCAAAAAGGGTATTAAGGCACCAACCCCAGTTAGATTGAAAGGACCTAAGGCCTAAGATAAAGCGTCCATGCCAGGCATAAATTGGTAAGCAAGTGTGCAAGCAAGAGTCAACATAGGCATCTTAGATGATATACAGTACATGCACAGTCTGACTGCAGAGCCACAAGTCAAATAGCATGCATGCTCATCAGGCCACGGAGCAGCAAGTCTAAATTGCCAAGCAGAAGGTAGCTGAATATGCAAATGAGCGTATAAGATATACGTGCATTCCAGATGAATCCAGTATGTGCTGGTCTCAAATGTCCTCCTGGTTACATGGCTAAAGCTGGATGTGATGTAATCATGGCTGATATGACCCAGGATATGTCCTAGGCTAATAGTAATGGAGTAGCGAGGGTAAACAGGCAAGTTGGGGCTTGATTCACAAAGTGGTGCAAAGTGTTTGCACGCCTGTGAAAAGCCCTTTATCACGCCTAAACTCAGTTTAGGCGTGATAAAATGAAAGTCGCGCGAAATTCCCGCGCGCAAAGTTTTGCGCTCGCAACCGCACGGCGCACAATGCATGGCGCGCGGTGCGCCCATTAAACCCTATGGGCACTTCGCGCGGAATTGCGAGATTGAGCGAACAAAACTATGGGCTTGATTCACAAAGCGGTGCTAACTGTTTAGCACGGGTGTGCTAAACAGTTAGCATGTGAAGTGCCGTTCGTGGACTTTTGCATGCGCAAAGTGCCGTGATTCGCGTGATCGCGGACTTTTGGCAAAAGTAGTGAGGAAAGTGAAAATTGCAAATTCCAATGCAAAAATGACCATGATTCCCTGGTGTTTAGTAATGCCCTATATGATTCTCTGGTGTCTAGTGGGTCTCCATATGTTTTTTTCTGGCACCTATTGGGTCCCCATATATATCCCTATTGACTTGTGGTCCCCATAAGTTTCCCTGGTGTCTAGTGGTCTCCCCTCCAGCATTCTATGCAGAGATTGGCAGCAGGATTACTCACCTCCCCTAGTTCCAGTGATGAGCAACTCCCTCCTCCACTCAGGATCTCATACAGCCTTGTACTGTAACAATTACCAGGTCCTGGCTTGATGATGTCATCAAGCCAGGACTCAACACTAGAAGCAGTATGATGCTAGAAACCATGGTGAGTGGAGGGGAGCAAGAAGCAGTGAGAGCCATTCCTCCTCTAGTGATCATAGTGATCAGAAGCCAATCAGCATATGATCAGAAGTGATCTGTGTGGAGAGATGTCAGATGTCTAGTGACAATCATGGCGGGAGTGCGTGGATTCAGTATAGGGATATCTACACCCTGGCAGAGATAGGAGGACGCAAACAAGGCGTAGATTTTTATAGGCTGCAAACAGGAGAAAAGCTAGCTATTCGCTTATATACAGTATTTTGTGTACAATCAAACTTTTGATGAGCCTCTTGGATTGAATTGAGGGCGAATCAAATACATCCCTTTTAATGTTCGATCAAGTAAAAGTAATTGGGCTGAGAGTCCAAGTCCTGTTAATCGATCAAGAAGGAAAATGTCAGCCGATTGCATAGGAATAGGCTGTCATTTAGTAGTAGGGACTCATGCTAATGACACCACTTCTGATCTATTTGACATCAATGTTACTTCAACTTTGAGTGATTGATATAATATTTGAGCAATAATTTATAGGAAATCTACCCAATATTGCTACCAGTGTGTGAGACATTGATCGATTTCTTCTCAATCGACATAATATATATATTTTTTTAATCAAAATATATTGATCATTCTATCGCTCGATAAGAACTCATTGAATGTATGGCTACATTTATTTGCGTTGTGAAGTTACGTTTGGCCCCTGGTTGATTTGTGGGATAGAGTAGGTAGCATGAACATGGGACCCGATGCACTAAATAGCGACAAAGTTGCCATGTGCAGGCAGCATACAGTAATTTTACTGATAGTAACGTTGGGGAGCACCATCCGTTAACCCATTAACCCCACATGGGTTTCTAGGTAACACATGTTATTCCACTAATGGCTTGCAGTAGGACCAATGTTTGCAATATGGGAAAAATCACATTCCAAATGTATTACACACAACCCTGTGCAGTTAATAAAAAGTCTAGTGTTTTGCGTTCTGCAGGCAATCGGGATTGGATTACAAAATGCTGCTAGTGGAAAAGAGTTCTTAGTGTAATCAACAAAATGTTTAAGGTTCTGCGCAAACTTTTGTGCTCCTGATTGGATAGACATGTGTATCAGTGGGGCAGATGCACTAAGCAGCGGTAATATTGCTTTGTGTAGACAGCACACAACAAAAATACCCCTACTATTGCCAGCACTGTACCACGCACTGCACACTGCACTGCACTTACTGTGACATGGTTAACGCGATCATTACGCCGATAACTTGAATGCTGTAAAAACAGCACAGGAGATTTTGGCGCAGCCGGCACCACCATAGGCCTTAATAGGAATTACGGCTATAGCGGCGCGCAGTGAGTAATTTGATCACCGTCAAAAGACAGAGCACAAATTACTAAAAATACTATGTAATTCAGCAAAGGCTGGCAGCCAAATTACATCTTCTCCCACTATCCATGGCAGCCTGGAGGGGGAATAGTAATTAACGCCGCCTGGATTTGTGCAGGAGCAGGGTGAGCTGTTTATCGGCTTTACCCTTTACCCAAATCTCCCAGCTAAATTATAGGTATGCTGATAACTTGCTTTGCACATAGCACGTTACTGTAATTACAACTGCATTACCTAAGTACCGCAGATCTGTAATATATGAGACATTAACTGTAAATATGTACGGTATGTGAAACTTAGCAGCATGTTTAGATGTCTCGGGATAAGTATTAGTGTCTGTTATTTTAAAAAAAAGTTGTTCATAGATGTAAACATTAAAGTTTTGAATTGTACTTTTCTCCTATGGGACTCAAAGCATTTCAGAACTTCAGCCACTAAGGGCAGAGGCAGGTGATTTTGGTGCTGCCATAAAGTGAAATGTTAATTGCAGCTATAGAGTCACCCAATGTATAATTTTGGCACTGGGCACAGCCGGAAACCAAACTTACAGCAAGAAGTCATAGGTAGTGTAAGGCATAGTGTTTACAGTATTTAGTAGAATATCAGCAGTATTACCGATATTCTACTAGCAGTTACTGTGTGTCCAGTGCCCAAATCTACTTGCCACCCTTCTTACATGCATTGGGGAGTCATTCCCAAGGACTCCTTACTAAATAGATGCTTTCTCAAGCCAGGATCCAAACCTGGTCTCCTACATCAAAAATGTTGTCTTTAGCCAGTACGCTATCCAGCCACTACTAGCTCCTTTGCATCGCAGACCCATAGAGTGAAGGAAAAGTATGTTTGCTGTGTTGGTAAAGATTGACTATGTGTAAGGTATGATGTCATATGTGTGAGACTTTGTAACTAAAATGTGAACCATGACTATTTGTGCAATGAAATTGGCTGCAGTAAGAGCACATCTGAGTGTGAGTTTAGCAGGAGGTTTAACCTCAGTCAGTTATATGTCTGAGAACCTTTTTGTTCCTATCATCGGTTTCTTGATGGGGGTAAACATGGGTGGTGCTCATCAGTGGGTGAATCCACAGTGGGGTTGGTATAACTTATAAGGGGCGGGACTGTGAGAAAGATGTGAGGGAGTGATATAATAAATAGGCATTCTTCAATTCTTCAGCCTTGGAATGAGTTCTGCAATTGTATTATAGATGAAAGATTACGAAGTGGCTGAGGGCTAAGAAAACAGTCAGGAATCTTTGGCTAGAAGCATTCTGCAAAGGTAAAAATCCCAAATCAGAAATAGGAATCTGCCTATAAGTTACGCTTTGGAGACTGTCATGTCTGCTGAAGGAGTGGTACTCTATAGTGGTGATAAGCACAAATTTAGATGCAAAATCATAATGCAAAATTTGGGGAAAAATCGTTATTAATTACATCTGTAGTTATAATCATTTGGAATTTTGCATAATTTTCAAGTCATTTTGTGCTGACTGTAGCAGTGAATAGCAAAGACTCCATACATGCTATTGCCAACAAAATTGCTACAAATGTTAAAGGGACTCCGAGCTGAAAATAAAAATGAAATTGCTACACACCTTGGGCTTTCTGCAGCCCAGTGTAGGTCGGGAGGTCCCACAACGGCATCCTGGCTCTTCTCCTAGGCCTCGCCCCGGTTTAATCGCGCATGCGCCATACTGTCACGCCGGCTGCCGTGATGACGCGAAGCGGCCGTCTTGGTGACGACAGCCTTGACGAATGAGGAAGAAGGAGCCCGACACTCGGTCCCAGTGTCGCCGGGAGCCGCCGGGCAGCCATTTCTGAGCGGGGCCTAGGAGAAGAGCCAGGACGCCGTCGTGGGACCTCCCGACCTACACTGGGCTGCAGAAAGCCCAAGGTGAGTAGCAATTTCATTTTTTTTTTAGCTCAGAGCCCCTTTAAGGAGAATAAAAAAATGGTTTTAAAACTGTGATTTTTCTGAGTTTAAAAAACATTTTTCCTTTGCATTTTTGATGTCCATAGCGTGTCTGGAGGTTTTGCAATTCACTGCTAAAGTTGTTACAAAAGTATGCAAAAATTATGCAAAATTACGGATGATTACACAAAACAAATTGAATTTACGAATCCTAATTATGTATGGGCGTAATTGTGAAAATGTGCGCAAAATTTTGTGTAATTGCAATTAACTGATTACCGTACAATCATCACTACACTATAATGACTTACATATACCTGTGCACATAATATTTTATCTTTCTGTTTTTCCATTTTGTTCTGCTGTATTAATGCTCTTCATTGGTGCTATACTATTAATGATAACTATGTGTGCTTTGAATAGTGATAATCATTGAGAGACTGTTCCCCATCCCTGCTTAAACTTCTCTGACACTGCAGATGCCCTAGACTCTGTATCAGTTGTTAGCGATAGAGTGCTTGAGGGGACCAGATGTCAATCTCCCACTGGGACCCATAGCTACACCACTGTTAATAGGTATACACTACAAAAGTTCCATCCAATAACACGTTGTGGCATTCTCCTTTAAATCCCTTATGAACATAGGATTACAGTCATATGGTCAATTAATTAGGTTGATTTCATCATCTCATGATCTAATCATTCTAACATACATTATTTGTGGCGAGAAATGTTGATAGCACAAACCAAATGATTAATATTCTTCCTAAGTGGCTTCAAAACATCTGCTGCAGACTTCTCATTTATTTCCCCCCATCTGTAGAATGTTTGTCCAAGTTCAGAGTTCATGTTAGTGTCCTAGTTAGCTGGTTATGGAATGTTGGTTTCCCACTGAGCAATGTACCTGCATACTTACATGAACATCTGCCTTACAATGTATCTAGTAAGTTTATTATCATTATTGATTTATGAAGCGTCAACATATTCCATGGCTCTGTGCAAAAAAACAAACACGGGGTACATAATATTATCGACAATGGTATAAACCAATATACAAAATACAGAGTTCGTACAAAATACAGAATCGATACAAAATACAGAATTGGTCATTACAGTGACAAAAGTAGAATGATGAATAAAATGTATAGCAAATGTCAAGACACAAGAGGCGAGGGTTCTGCCCTTGCGAGCTTAAAATCTAAAGGAGGGGGCAAGAGGTAGGGTAATATACAATAAAAAAAATACCTAGAGACAACGTGTTTAGGATATCAAGTAGGAGTTTAACTTGGCCTTAGGTCAAAGGGGGAATGGCATAAGGTAGAGTGCATGCTTGTTGTAAAAAGTGAGTTTTGAGGGAGCATTTAAAGATATCAATGGTCAGAGAATAACGGATGAGTTGTGGAAGGGCATTCCAGAGGAGGGGTGAAGCACATGCAAAATCTTGTATACGTGAATACAAGGAGGTAGTTCTAGAGGAGGACAAAAGACGTTTATGTGCAGATCTGAGATTGCAATTGGGTTGGTATCTGGAAACTAATGAGGAGTTGTACAGGGAAGAGAGATTGGGGAGAGCTTTTAGGTTAGGGTTAAGAGTTTAAACTTGATCCTCTGGTTAATTGGTAGCCAATGAAGAACATGACAGAGAGGAGCAGCAGAGAAGGAGAGGGAAAAAAGTTGAATGAGACGAGCAGCCAAGTTCAGTACAGATTTGAGCAGTGCCAGTCTGTTAGAGACCTGTTTTGTTTTCTCAATACCAAGTTCTGTGCCTGAATAAACAAGCACACCTATGACAGATGTAAAAACCCTTTTCGTGCACTTTAATATATATAGATTAGAGATGGCCCAAACGGTTCGCAGGCGAACGGTTCCAGGCGAACTTTGGGTGATTGCGTTCGCATGCGATCGCGCGCTTTCCCGGAAGTTCGGTTCGCCCCCATAGTGCTCCATTATGGTCAACTTTGACCCTCTATATCACAGTCAGCAGGCACATTGTAGCCAATCAGGCTACACTCACTCCTGGAGCCACTCCCCCCCCCCTTATATAAGGCAGGCTCCGCCAGCCATTACACTCACTCGTGTGCCTGCTATAGTGAGAGAAGGGACAGCTGCTGCAGACTGTTTCTCCTAGGGAAAGATTAGTTAGGCTCTTGGCTTGTTAGCTTGCTCCTGGATGATTCTTATTGCTATAATAGCACCCCACAACAGCTCTTTTGAGAGCTAATCTTGTTCTTGTGATCTATTTTTTTTTCTATGTGTCCCACTGACACTTGTGTTGCATAGACAGCTTTTGTAATTCATACTGTGTGTGTGCCACTGCCAGGCCCAGCACATTCAGTGACTACCTGTGTGTGTGATAGGCAGCTGCACATTGTAATAACCATTACTGCATATACCAAGCTGTTGTGTTGAGTGAACCCACCTCATCACTGCATATACCTAGCTGTTGTGCTGAGTGAACCCACCTCATCACGGCATATACCTACCTTTTGTGTTGAGTGAACACACCTCATCACTGCATATATTTACCTAGCTGTTGTGTTCAGTGAACCCACCTCATCACTGCATATGCCTAGCTGTTTTGTTGAGTGAACCCACCTCATCACCCACCTCATCACTGCATATACCTAGCTTTTGTGTTTAGTGAACCCATCTCATCACAGCATATACATAGCTGTTGTGTTCAGTGAACCCACCTCATCACTGCATAAACCTAGCTGTTGTGCTGAGTGAACCCACGTCATCACTACATATACCTTCCTTTTGTGTTGCGTGAACCCACCTCATCACTGCACATACTTACCTAGCTGTTGTGTTCAGTGAACCCACCTCATCACTGCATATACTTACCTACCTTTTCTGTTGAGTAAACTCACCTCATCACTGCATATACTGTACCTAGCTGTTGTGGCAAATGGTGTCATCATTGTCTGCCATAACAGATTCTCGTTAAAGGATTTAAAGTTAATTCATTTCAAATGCAGCAGGGCCTTGAAAGTCCTACTCCTGTATTATTATTTTTGGTCACTACCTTTTGTGTTGAGTGAACCCACCTCATCACTGCATATAGTAACCTAGCTGTTGTGTTCAGTGAACCCACCTCATCACTGCATATACTTACCTACCTTTTGTGTTGAGTGATCCCACCTCATCACTGCATATACCTAGCTGTTTTGTTGAGTGAATCCACCTCACCACTGCATATACCTAGCTTTTGTGTTAAGTGAACCCACCTCATCACTGCATATACCTAGCTGTTTTGTTCAGTGAACCCACCTCATCACTGCATATACCTAGCTGTTTTGTTGAGTGAACTCAACTATCACTGCATATACCTAGCTGTTGTGACAAGTGGTGTCATTATTGTTCGCCATAACAGATTCTCGTTAAAGGATTTAAAGTTAATTCATTTCAAATACATTTCAAATACAGGCCTCGAAAGTCCTCCTCCTATATTGTTATTTTTGGTCACTACCTTTTGTGTTGAGTGAACCCACCTCATCACTGCATATACCTAGCTGTTTTGTTCAGTGAACCCACTTCATCACTGCATGTACTTACCTAGCTGTTGTGTTGAGTGAACCCACCTCATCACTGCATATACTTACCTACCTTTTGTGTTGAGTGAACCCACCTCATCACTGCATATACCTAGCTGTTGTGGCAAGTGGTGTCATCATTGTCCGCCATAACAGATTCTCGTTAAAGGATTTAAAGTTAATTCATTTCAAATACAGCAAGCCCTCGAAAGTCCTCCTGTATTGTTATTTTTGGTCACTACCTCGGGACGTGCATGCCATGCCTGCTGCCTTCCTTGGATGTGTGGTGGTAGCCGTTCCTGCTCCTTTGCCCACAGTGTGCCTGCTGCCTTCCTTTGAAATGTGGTGGTGGTAGCCGTTTCTTAGGCTCCCACTCCAGACCGGAATTGAACCAGGATTCCCCGGCCATTACCCCTGGTCAGTCACCATGGTACTGAGAAAGTACCATCAAAAGTTTCACACAGTTGAATGACTGGCAGACTTGCCCTCCATAACACATTCTTGGCAAATGTGTTCGAATTAATTTGTCTTCCGCTGGGTCAAGGGTCCATCTGACCACAGATGCCTGGTCTGCAAAGCACAGTCAGGGCAGGTACATTACTTATACAGCATGGGTCTCAGGCTCCCTTTTCGGACCGGAATAAAACACTGATTCCTCGACCATTACCCACTGGTCACAATGGCACACTTGCCCTCCAGAACAGATTCTCGTGAAAGGCAAGTGGTGTCATCATTGTCCGCCATAACAGATTCTCGTTAAAGGATTTAAAGTTAATTCATTTCAAACACAGCAGGGCCTCGAAAGTCCTCCTCCGAGTCCTGTATTGTTATTTTTGGTCACTACCTTGGGACGTGTATGCCATGCCTGCTGCCTTCCTTGGATGTGTGTGGTGGTAGCCGTTTCTTAGGCTCCAACTCTGGATCGGAATAGAACCAGGATTCCCCGGCCATTACCTGTGGTCACTCACAATGGCAGACTTGCCCTCCATAAAAGATTCTCACCTCCTTGAGGCGAAGACCAACCTGGTGAATCGCAGTGAAGGCACCATCAGACTTGCCCTCCATAACAGATTCTCGTTAAAGGATTTAAAGTTAATTCATTTCAAATACAGCAGGGCCTTGAAAGTCCTTCTCCGAGTCCTGTATTGTTATTTTTGGTCACTACCTCAGGACGTGCATGCCATGCCTGCTGCCTTCCTTGGATGTGTGTGGTGGTAGCCGTTTCTTAGGCTCCAACTCCAGACCTGAATAGAACCAGGATTCCCCAGCCATTACCTATGGTCATTCACAATGGCAATCTTGCCCTCCATAAAAGATTTTCGCCTCCTTGAGGAGGAGACCAACCTGGTGAATCGCAGTGAAGGCACCATCAGACTTGCCCTCCATAACAGATTCTCGTTAAAGGATTTAAAGTTAATTCATTTCCCATACACAGCAGGACCTCGAAAGTCCTCCTCCTGTACTGTTATTTTTGGTCACTACCTCGGGACGTGCATGCCTGCCTGCTGCCTTCCTTGGATGTGGAATAGAATCAGGATTCCCCGGCCATTACCTGTGGTCACAATGGCAGACTTGCCCTCCATAATAGATTCTCGTTGCAGGTACTGAACCGCAAGAAGAAAATGTAATGTAAAAAACCATAGATGTAAGCTTTAACAATGGTAGAGAAAGAACCATGGAAAGTTGATAAGGCAGTCAGACATTACCTAACCTGACATCACTGAGTGAGGAAGAGCAATCTCGCCATGGTGCGCAGTAGTCCAGCACGGCCATCACTACACAAACAGCTGGTAACTTGCGGTGCGTTACACAGTGAGTTTGGTGTGTCAGTGTGAATCAGTACACAAATTACACTACCTGATTGATGTATACACATGCAAGATGTTTTAAAGCACGTTAGGCCTGCAATTTAGCATTCAATGTGATTTCTGCCCTTAAAACGCTGCTTTGTGTCACATCCAGATTTTTCCCCGGGACTTTTGGCATGTATCCCACTCCGCCATTCCCCCCTCCAGGTGTTAGACCCCTTGAAACATCTTTTCCATCACTTTTGTGGCCAGCATAATTTTTTCTAGTTTTCCATGTTCGACTCCCTATTGAAGTCTATTGCGGTTCGCGAAAGTTCGCGCGAACCGAACCTTTGCGGAAGGTCGCGAACCAAAAATCGGAGATTCGGGCCATCTCTAATGTAGATATAGAAGAAAATTAAGAAAATGCCAGTTGATGAGGGAAAAAAAATAACACAAATAATCCTTGAAGATAGTTGGGAACCAGAATAGAGGTCTTTCATGATCTATCAACAAGTGTGGACATCATTTTAGAGGAGGCCCTACATGGTTAAAAATGTACAGAACATTTTATAAGGTCAAAACACATCCTGGACCTGGTTTTCCATAAGGCAGCTACAGTTGGGAGTATGCCAGAAAGCTTTAGCTGCAAACTATGCTTACAGTACTGTATGTCATAGAAGGTGAAAACTAAGCTAATAACATATCATGGTCTGAGAACCTCTACAGAAAGGTTGCAGCCTGTCTTATCGAAGCATACATTACGAAAAAATAGTAATGTTCTTCTAGTTTAAAATCTGTGGTTTATTATAATTTTTTCAAGGATGTGAGCATCAAATTACATAGGAAAACATGTTTCTGAAGATACATCTAAAAATATGCAGTAAGAGAAGAAGTTGGTTCAGGGAGAGATACTGGTGCCACCAGAGCTGAACAGTATATAAAAATGAATACAGAACACTATAATTAGCCTCAGCTCTCAATAGCATCTGGTAGAAGAGCCTGAGCTGGAAGAGCTGCTCTGGAATCAGTTGGGATGTGGGAAGCTCAGAAGTGAAACTTTGCATGTAAAACTCAGTAACCAAGCAGCTCAGGGTGACCCAAAACTGCAAGGAGACTGATGAGGACCAAAAGTCTGAAACAGGCTGTCTGTATGCTGGGTTGATGTGGCTCTGTAAAATGTAAAGCTATAGGCTTGCTAGATACCAGTGGTTCTGGATGCTAGCCTGGCTTTCAGGGGCATAAAGAGATGATTTGCATATTCAGTAGGGGTACATTGTGGGTAACCACAGATGTCCACTTAAAGCTGAATGATTGTACATTCCTTTTGTTTTAAAGGGCAACTGAACTGAGAGGTATATGGAGGCCACCATACTGTATTTCCTTTTAAACAATACCACTTGCCTGGCAGTCCTGCTGGTGTATTTGGCTGCAGTAGTATCTGAATCACACCAGAAACCAGCATGCAGCTAATCTCGTGTATAATGTCAGAAACACCTGATCAGCTGCAAGATTGTTCAGGGTCTATGGCTAAAAGGATAAGAGGAAGAAGATCTTCAGGATAGCCAGGCAACTGGTATTGCTTAAAAGTAAATAAATATGACAGCCTCCATATCCCTCTCACTTCAGTTGTCCATTACCGTAAGTAGGCAAACCAACCTTCATGTAAAACTGTGGGTGAAATTCACTGAACACAAGAAACTTCTATTGAAATCTGCTTCCGAAAAAGGATCTTAGTACCCATGTCAGGCTAACACAAGGTCTTGACCATGCCTGAAGTGCACATACTAGGAACCTACTAGGAACCAGATCTTTACAAAATCAAATGCTCCTGATAATTAGGTATTTTGTGGAACTTTTCAGTAAATAGCTGGTTGGCGAAGAGCAAGTATCTAGAGATGGTTCACTGCTTGTGATATAAATACTGCCTATAGTAGGGGGCTGGTTTTGGCCTCTTTGTTCTATCTACTACAGTTATGGGCTCACCGCTATGCTATTCAGCTTGGAGTCAATGGTCAGTAGAGGCTCTAAATCTGCCCAAAGTGCAGAAGTTCAGTTATTTTAAACAATGCTACACACATGAATTAACCCCACTGAAGGTGTCAATAAAACACTCCCCCTGCTATGTTATGCTCAACCAGCCACCCCTTCACAGTGTATACTCGGTGTCCCACCACCTAGTACCACACATTTACAAATGCCTAATTAGTTGCGGCTTTAGGCCTACAGCCCTTTTACGCTCTGTTGGGTCTCAAGTGGTTCTCCTGCAGCTTCACATTGCCACTCGCCCTCCATCATCTGGAAGTGCATGTCCAGCAAATGGCTGGGTACGTCTAGGTCCATCCAATGTCTGGGTACGTCTAGGTCCAGCAAATGGCTTGCAGAACTCTTAAATGTCTTTCCTGTTATCCTTATTTGGCTGTCCATGACTTACAAACCTGCCATAACAATGCTCCTCTATACTCTATAAGAAGTCACTGGAGGAAACCTGATAAATATAATAGTGGAAACATAGTGCAGTCTGACTGGATAACGTAGAACCTCCTGGTTTATTTGAACTACTTCTTTGAAAAAACAAAAACCTTGTTTTAACCCATTCAGGTTCCGTCGTTTTCACGTGAGAAATGTTCACCTCCCATTCATTAGCCTATAACTTTATCACCACTTATCACAATGAACTGATCCGCCACCAATTAGGCTTTCTTTGGGGGTTACATTTTGCTAAGAGCCACTTTACTGTAAATGCATTTTAACATAAAGAATAAGAAAAAAATGGAAAAATTCATTATTTCTCAGTTTTCAGCCATTATAGTTTTAAAATAATACATGCCTCCATAATTAAAACTCACGTATTGTATTTGCCCATATGTCCCGGTTATTACACCGTGAAAATTATGTCCCTATCACAATGTATGGCGACAATATTTTATTTGGAAATAAAGGTGCATTTTTTCCATTTTGGAATTTTAAAATAAAAAATATATAGAAATATTTCATCTTTACATTGATATTTAAAAAGTTTAGACCCTTAGGTAAATATTTACATGTTTTTTTTTTTATTGTAATGGTTTTTTTTTTTTAATAGTAAACATTTTATTTGGGTAGTTTTGGGAGGGTGGGAGGTAAACAATAGATTTATAATGTAAATGTGTGATAATTTTTATTATTTTTTACATACAGTTGTAGTATTACTTTTTGGTCACAAGATGGCGGCCATGAGTTTGTTTACATGATGTCACTCTAATGGCCCATACTCACGAGGGACTTTTGTCGCCTCAACACGCGGCGCGCGCGTGTTGCGGCGACAGGGCGCGTGTTGCGGCGACAGGTCGCCCGTGAGTATGGGCCGTTGCACGCGCGCGCACCCCGAACTGTCGCCCGTCGCTCATGTCGCCATGTGATTGAAAGTTTCAATCGCATGGCGACAGTCGCCGCCGCACCCCCGCCGCAACTGTCGCTAGTCCGCGTGAGTACGCGGACTAGCGACAGCAACCTCCATTAAAGTATATGGAGCTTCCGGCGGAGGGAGGAGGAACGTCGGCGACAGCTTCCGCCTCGCCGCTGGTCCCTCGTCCGCGTGTGTACGCGGAGGGACCTGGCGAGGAGCTGTCGCCGGCCTGTCGCCCACACGCTCACGTGTGCTGGTGACAGGCAACATTTGCAGCCCGTAAGTACGGGCCATAAGCGTAACACATGCTTAGAGTGACGCATCGGGGAGGGAACAGCCAGAAAAAGCACAGCTTCCGAGAGAAGCTGTCGCTTTTTCAGTGGGGGAGAGGAATCAGTGATCGGGCACCATAGCCCGATACATTGATTCCGTGGCTACCGAATCCGTGGCCGGGAGTCCGCGTGCACGTGCACGATCGGCCGCGGGAGCGCGCGGTAGCGCGCATGGTTCCTGGACGTAGTTTCTACGTCCAGGAACCAAAATAGGTTAAAGAACTGAAGATGTATTTAGTTGTTACCCAAATCAAAAGAACACAAATAATAGGGTGTCTCTACAATACAAAAAAAAAAGGTTTTAAATGGTTGTTTGTTCTAAAAAATTAAAAAGGTTTTCTGTTATTTAACTGAAAAGTCTGATCAAATTTAAAATTTTAGGAGTGGTGGATATTTCTGATCATTTTTTTTTAGAAAAATAAAATATGTAGGATTCATTGTCTATCACTTGATTTAAAGACCCAAGCATTTTTTTCAGAGTTTTCAAAAAAACAATTCATAAACGTGCATGATATATTTTTCAGGTTTTTCAAATGTTACAATCTAAAAAATTCATTGTAACATTGAAAAAAGTAAACAAGTGACTAATCTGTTCCTTACATAAAAATTATTCCATCCACTTAAAGCCCCATCTACACCATACAATTTTTTGTCTGATTCGATTCATTGATTCGATTTGATTCAATCCAACATGTCCGATCGGGGTTCGATTTGGTTCAATTTGCCATTGCAGAACAATGGCAAATTGAATCGAATCAAATCGAATCCCGATCGGACATTAGATGCAGTTAACCTGGGCATTCTGAACCTTTTTGTCCCAGAGGAACCTTCTAAATGTTGGTTTTCATTTCAGGGAAATATAAAAGTTATACATTAGGGGAAGAAATGATTTTGTAGGAGGCAAAATACAGTATTTAAAAGTAGGTGTGGCCCCCCAAAAATTTCTTCAAATTTTAACAGCCCCCTTGTTTAGTTTCTGTCTCATGTTCCTCTTTTTTAGTGACCTTATTTCATGAATTCCCTTACAGTGCTCCTCATTTTAGTTTTATAGTGCTTCTAATGACTCCCACAATTATAGTGTGCCCATTATAGTGCTCCTTATTATAGTGCTCCCCATAATAATACCTTATATTATAATCTCCCTGTTATACTGTAGTACTGATTATTATAGCACTATGTTGTAAAGGTGTTCTTTGTTACACTATACCATCTCCTTATTAGTGTTTTTTTTATTAACATTCTCTTAATTGTATTGACTACTACTTTTTTTGTTCTTTTTTAAGACCCTCTTTCATCAACCATATCCAATTTCAGACATCAGCATGAGCACATTGGTTAAAGTTGCTTGTTTGATTTCTCTGTCCTTATTTGTATTCACAAATTTTACCACAAACATTTGCAAAATGATCATTTATGGTGAGCCCCATTGGCTTTAATGGCAGACACACTTCTAAAACCTTCAGGGCATTTCTGCAGCCACATTTTTTTTAAAGTTTACAAAGTATATAAAATATCCCCAAAAAACAGACATTGGCATGGTGGAGGAGGATCAATGATAAAATATTAACCCCCATACATGTTAGAATCACCAAATTTGCAGGGTGTGTTGGGAAGTAGAGTGGGAACAAGAGGAAACTTTTTTTTTTTTCAAAAAGACCTAGCAAATTTTGAGAACATTGATTTTGAATACTTACTTATAAAAAAGAAAAACTGTTTTTAAAGTCTGCAAAATGACATTCTGCAGCCCAATTCAGAATGTCATTGCTCTGGGGCTTGCTATACTTAGTGTAGCAAATCCAGGGCTGGAAATGTGAATGACATGTGCAACACTGTTTGTTGGTTGTGTGGGCAGAGATCGATGCGTGCGGGTTCTACTTTGTGCGAAGTGTAGTAAAAAGATATGGCGCTGGGTAATTTCCGAGGATACTGTTGTGGGAGTAAAAAAAGGTAAATATTTATGGTTAATTAAGAACATTAAGGAACTTTTTCACACCAGGACGTTGCGTTTTAGGGGACGTTATAGGTCGTATGACGTGCCCCTAACACAACGCCTGGTGGTGCTGGAGGAGGATGCTACCAAGAGCTGCGTTATGCAGCTCTTGGTGCACCTTTTTTGTGCTGTGCAATGCGGAGACCACGTGATCCGCATCACGTTGTCCCGCCAGCCAATCGCCACACAGAGCGGCCGCTCCAGGAAGTAAACGCTGCACGCCACAGTGCAGTGAATATTAATTAGCCATGTGGCTGGCCGCGGAGGAGGAGGTGAGACCTCCTCCTCCAACATCACTGAGCATGTGCAAACAGTCTAAAGCGGCTTAGCCGCGTATAACGTACAGCATGCAGCACTTTCTTTTAACCTGCTGCGTTACAATGTAATGCAACGTGGGCACTGTGAACAGCCCATTGATTTTTCATTGCTGTGCGGTGGGCTGCACTACAGGCTGCTCTAACGTGCGCCTGTAACGTCTCACTGTGAAAGCAGCCTAAAGGATGTACTTTGGGAATGCTTTTACCCCACTACCTTAAGCTACAATCACTGGAGGGAAAATGCCAAGAAATTCCTGCAAAGTCCTTAAGGAACTCTGGAGTTCAATAGAAACCTAATTTGAGAAAGCCTAAGTTACCCTTTTCTATTTCTATTCCAGTTGATTCCAGAAAGGCTGGTAAAACTGCTTTACACAAGTATTGCACACCAATTTTACCAGTACTTATGCTAGTTGCGTAACACTTGGTACACAACTCGTATTACCTATCACTGGTAGCGTGCATCTTGCCAGTGTAATGTGTGTAACGCTACTAGCAATTTTATGGGCCTTTCATGAATCATCTTCAGAATACCAGATAAAACTAAACAATTTAAAATACTGTACAGTGACGACAAAGGACCCAGTAGGGTCGAAAAGGCGTCAGCTCCCATGCTGTCATGCTTTTTTCTATCTTTCAATGGATGTACAGTAGAGATGGCCGAAACCGGTGAACAACGCATGTTCGCGATCGTGTCTGTTTGCGTACATATGGCGTGTTCATCCATTCCCCTGTACTGTACACTATAATGGAGCTAAAAAGTGACCCCTCACCCCAGATTTAGTGCAGATACATGGCAGCCAATCAGCTATCCCTTCCACCTGGACCCCCCCCCCCCCCCCACCTATCAGAGAGCCAGCACAGCAGCAAGTTTATACTCTGCCTGTGGCTGCTTTGAAGGAGACTAGGGACAGATCTGTACTGCTATTAGGGAAAGCATTAGTTAGGCCCCAGTGGAGTTTCTTGCTGCTACAATACCAATTTACCATCTACATAACCCGAAGAGCCCTTCTGAAGGCTGTGTTTTGATCTTGTGATATTGCTGTACAGTGTTTCCACACAGTGCACTTTAGCTGTTGCAGACGGGTGCAATCAGTGCTTAGTGCTTCAGTAGTTCACCCTTCTGAGGGCTGTTTTTCTTTATCTTACTATTGTTATATTGCAGTTATGTGTGTCCAGTGCACCCATTAGCTATTTAAGACAGGTGTGCTGGTCCTAGTAGTGCAATGACTTGATAAATCAATCACCCTAGTAATGGATGTGTTTCTTTTTCTTGCTATTGTTATATTGCAGTTCTGTGTGTCCAGTGCACAGATAGTTGTTGGAGACAGGTCTGATGGTGGTCATAGTAGTGCACCAACTACATAACCCAATAGTCCTTCACCACCACTACCGGCATCTAGTATCCACTACTGCCCCTGTATAAGGCCTCAGTGCAGAATCAGTGTTTTTGTGGTCACTTAACCGTCATTGAAATACCTCAGCCTGACCATAGGGGTTGGAAAACCGCGATCTCCTGCACTCCAGTGAACATGCGCAGAATCATGGCGGCCACTACACACCACTACACAAAGATTGCAGCTGAGAGGACATTTATGTCCTGGAGGTCTCAACTAGTAAAAACAATTATTTGAACACCTGACGTTATCACTAAAACTCTTTTCGGTTGTTTGCGGTGCATTAAACGTGGCATTTCATCTGTCAGTGTAAACCGGACATAACCCTTAGGGTATGGACGCTGGACGTTTTATAGCACTTAATTCCACAAATTTAGGAATGTAATGTGATTTCTGCCCTTTAGAGATTAAAACACGACTCTGTGTAAACGATATCATTTTTGGTGAGACTTTTGCCATGGATCTTCCTCCGGCATGCCAAAGTCCATGTGTTAGGCCCTTTTAAACAATGTTTTCATCACTTTTATGGCCAGAAAAAGTCCCTATATGTTTTAAAATTTGCCTGCCTATTGAAGTCCAGGGTGGTTCGCAGTTTCACCCGTTCCACAAACTTTTGTGAAATTTTGCGTTAGCACTCGCAAACCGAAAATTTAATGTACGCTACATCACTACAGTACAAATTAAGAAATGTTGATTTTTTTATAATATGAAAAGTGTGTGGAATTTTCATCTTTGGATCAAGTCTCTGGATTGGCTCTCCTTTTCCAGCACCCGTCCACGTCACGCACAGCAATAGCATCATGGGTAAGGGATATAAGAGTGGTAGATCGGCACTAAATGCCTTGGCATTGCTGAAAGAAGCAGGTGTGGTAGTCGTACCACCAGATAGAGAACTTACAATAAATGATAGAGAAAAGTAACAAAACCGGGCACCGCCAACATGCGTAACGTAAACGTCACCTTTAATCCATTTCCAGCAACCTGACAGTAAGATATATGATATGCCTGACAGCCGTTTCCCAAGTAAACACTTGCTTCGTCAGAGACAGAAGAAAAACTAGAAGATAAATCTTCTGCCTCTGACGAAGCAAGTATTTACTTGTGAAACGGCTGTCAGGCATATCATATATCTTACTGTCAGGTTGCTGGAAATGGATTAAAGGTGACGTTTGCATTACGCATGTGGTCGGTGTCCGGATGTGTTACTTTTCTCTAGCAATGATTGCAAGCATCATGGGTAAGGTTGAGCCAGGAGGGTAACTATAAGGGAGCAGCCTCTGGGACTGCAGGGGGAGGGGGGGCAGAGATGTAAGGGGGCCCCAACCACTACTTCACTCCCTCCATCTTTTATTTCAGCTGTTTTTGTGGCTGCACTTGTTATGGGTGTGAAGGTTATGATGCTTACACTTGTTTTGTGACCCTTGCAAGATTGGCTACCAGGCTATGAGGGTCACCAGCGGTAATCAAGGAAAAGGGTTCGAACATTGGGGGCCCAATAAAAGCTTTGCTGGGTGGCCCCATGATTTGTAGTTACGCCTCAGGGTCAGGGCCGGTTCAAGTAACAATTGGGCCCTAGGGCAAAATTAGCCTGGGGGCCCACCAACAGACACCCCCAAACCAAAAAGTGTCATTAGAGGCCCTTTGTTGCAGCCAAATTTCCCTCCTGGGCCCCTGAGCTGGCTGCTGACCCTCCCCCGATCACCTCCCAACTTAACAGACTCTGCGGAGTCACTGGGGAGCAACAGTTATGATGGAGGGACATCTTGGGGGCCCCTACAGACCCTCGGGCCCTGGGGCAATTGCCCATTTTTTCCTATGGTAGCTCCGGACCTGCTCAGGGTTGAGCTGTCTTTTCCTGGACTTACAATATAAAGGACCTTTGGAGAATGGTAATGCGAGTGAGGGATATTAGCTGACTTTTAGTTTTTAATTGTAGATACCACATATGATACAGAAGATGATACATAAACTATTCCTTTTTTAGTTACTTTATATCACAGGTAATTCATGTGAGAAATGAAAATGTGTAATTTTCAGCCATCTTTTCTGTGACCTTCTAAAATAACAAGTTTCATGTTGTTAGATGTACAGAAGTCAAGTATAGTCTCGGGTAAAATGCTGTCTGCGTAAGTGAAGGATGACATTGAGGAATTATGGTATTAATATTTTGGCAGACACAGCAAAGACTGTTTAGATTAAAATTAAGGGCAAGGAGTCAAGCTGGTAACAAAACACTTGGCTCTTGCTTTTCTCTTCCAAGGAGTATTCCACTAATATGCTGAAATACTGATGATGGGGCAATTTAATTAGTATAGCAATATTGTGGAATTAGGAAAATTGAAGAAAAGGCTTCTTGCTAGTGATGTGTATATGATGTATAGTGAATGTGTAGCAACCCCTTGCAACCAAATGATTCGTTGTTCTCTAATTTTTGTGTGATTTCTTTCAAATTAAAGAGAACCTAGTATTCTATACTCTCCTTTAACCATTTGACCTCTACAGATAGTGTTCCCCTTATGGGCCAGAGCAATTTTCATATTTCAGTGCTCCTTCCATTCATCCACCAATAACTTTATCACTACTCATCACTACAAAATTATCTATATCTTGTTTTTTTTTGCAATCAATTAGACTTTCTTTGGGTGGTACATTTTGCAAAGAATTATTTTATTTTGAATGCATTTTAACAGGAAGAAAATAAAAATTAGAAAAAATTGAAAAAAAATATTTCTCAGTTTTCAGCCATTATATTTGAATAATAAAACATGTTCCTATGGATACAATTTACACATTTTATTTGCCCATTCATCCTGGTTATTACAACATGTACATTATATTCCTAGTACAATTTATGGCAACAATTGCTTTATTTGGACGTAAAGGTGTATTTTTTCAGTTTTGCATTCCTTTAAAGGGATACTGTAGGGGGGGTCAGGGGAAAATGAGTTGAAATTACCCGGGGCTTCTAACGGTCCCCCGCAGACATCCTGTGTTGGCGCAGCCACTCACCGATGCACGGCCCCGCCTCCGTTTCACTTCTGGAATTTCAGACTTTAAAGTCTGAAAACCACTGCGCCTGCATTGCCGTGTCCTCGATCCCTCTGATGTCACCAAGAGCGCACAGCGCAGGCCCAGTATGGTCTGTGTCTGTGCAGTACACTCCTGGTGACATCAGCGGGATTGAGGACATGGCAACGCAGGCGCAGTGGTTTTCTGACTTTAAAGTCAGAAATTCCAGAAGTGAACTGGAGGCAGGGCCAGAGCATCGGTGAGTGGCTGCGCCAACACAGGATGTCTGCGGGGGACCATTAGAAGCCCCGAGTAAGTTCAACTCATTTCCCCCCGACCCCCCTACAGTATCCCTTTAAGCTATAGCACTAATTACAGGCCCTTATTTGCAAAAATAACAGTAATATACCCTCATGACATACATATTAAAAAGTTGAGTCCCTAAGGTAACTGATTACGTATATTTTAAATGTTCTTTTTTTACAAGTGTTTTAATATGGTAAATATGGGAGAGAGGGGGAAGTAAGGGGTTAATAATGGGGGTGTAGTTATTTATATATTTATTTAATGTATTGTGAATTTATTTTTACTATTTGGCCACAAGATGTCACCATACTTTATTCCTGTATACTGTTCACAGTTCACAGGCATAAAGTATGGCAACATCTAGTGGTGTAATGTGTTTATGTTTTTACTTTCACTTTGTCAATGACCACTAGCATCTCACTGATGCCAGTGATCATTGATTACAGGCACTCTGATCGGCTTTGGGAACACCTGTTCCCATTCACTGATCAGTGTACTAACCAGCAGCAACTAGAACATGCAGTGGATGATCACGGCGAGGTACGTATATCTTGAGCTAAGATGAAGTCTCAAGGAGTGTAGATACCTGGCACCGGTCCGATAACTGGTTAATTATCAATGATTTGCTAATATTCAGCCTGCTAGCTAAAGAATATTAAAAATTTTAATCTAGGACTTATTTATGGAAGTCCCAAACATGAATACAGTATGTGAGGTACAATCTCCCATAATAAATCTGTGAGGCATAGTCACATGTCCAAGTTTCCGGATGAAAAAAAAGATAAATAATGTTTTTCACAAATAGGAGAGCTGTGAAAAATCGAATATTATTCTTAGTCATTTGATTACTTTTAGGCCTAGTTTAAACATAAACTTTGCAAATAATTTATATAGAATATGCGTTCATAAGCTGTAACACAGGAGTTGGTATTAACTAATAGTCATACTTGCTAGTTCCAACAGAATGGCATGAAAATAGAAGTGTTGCTGTTTGCATCAATTGATGGCTTTGAGCAGACAAGACAAATGTATTTTTGCCACTTGTATCCACTGGATTTACTCACTTTACAGCTGTGCAGGTTCATAAATTTTGATGAATTCACTTCAGGAATATCCATGCATGATGACCATGAAAGGAAAGATGAAGAAGAGAACCAGTGTATAATGAACCTGGTCTGTCCTCCAAGCCAGAGACAATGTCACAAGCCATCTCAGGTACTTTTTCATAATATATTTCATTTATAAATACACACAAATAATATTGTACATATCTTCTCCAATAATAATCTACCCCAGTTACAAGGTGGCAAAGTGAATGTATGCAGACAGTGAGTGACAGAGCACAACCTGGATATGGGCAGTTAGGTAAGTGAGAGCTGAGAGAGGCTGCCTGTATCAGTGAGTAGAATCAGAGGCTCTCTTCCCAGAAATAAACAGTATCTCTCTGTTAGCGGTCACAGTGTGATCAGAGCCTTTGGCGGTCACTGACTGTTCAGGTCACAGTCTTTACCTGTCAGTGGTCACAGTGTGGTCAGATCACAGTCTTACCTGTCATTGGTCACTGTGGTCAGGTCACAGTCTTTACCTATCAGCGGTCAGTGTGGTCAGATCACAGTCTTTACCTCTCAGCGGTCACGGTGTGGTCAGTTCACAGTCTTTACCTGTCAGTGGTCACAGTCTTAACTGTCATTGGTCACAGTGTGGTCACAGTCTTTACCCATCAGTGGGCACAATTGTTTTGTGTAGATGTTCCTTGATTAGCTGATGTACCAGAAATCCTTTTTTTTTAAGAATCGGGTAAGGAGCTCTAATATTTGCCCCTCCCTCCCTGTCTGTCACTGCTATAGGATGCAATGTTCTCATCAAAATGATGCAATCCAAGAAGCCACTACACCTGTAACTACTTCCTGTCATGTGATCAGATTTGTAAGACAGAGTTATTACCTGTAGAAACCTCATCCCCCCACCCCCACACACACAAAAAAAAAAAATAGCATTTGATCACATTAGTTTCTAAGCTGTTAGATGATATTTTTTATTTTTATGCCTGGGGATGAGCTTTAAGCATTGATCAATTTCATTCAGATTTTGGCTGGAGTTGAATAAGGAGTGTGCAGTCTGATGCAGCTATGGATAATCCTTAATCTGCGTTTCAGTTGGGGATTATGTATTTCTCGTCGGATCGGGTGGTATTCAGGCAGTCTTTACACTAGGAAATTAGATACCGCTCACCATCTAGGTTCAAACATTACAGCTGTCTCCTCTTGGCAGTTTTTCTATACAAATATTCACACTGTGCGTGTCTTATACACACAATAAATACGCCGCTATGTTTTACTATGTAGTTAGGGAAAATAAATGCTAATTGTAAATAGGGCACATTTTGCATTTATATTTAATGCGTGGCAGAGCAGGTCGCTGTGATTACCCCGCGTCTTTCTGTCATTATCTAACGTATGGCAACGCCGAACCATTTTTTTATATTTTTTTTTCCACAGACACTTCCACTTAGACACCATTGTTTTATAGGTATCATGAAACATTCTAAATTACAAGTCACTGCAGATTTTACGATCATATTAAGCAACTTTTACAGAAAAGGTATTACTTAAAGCAATATCTTTCGCTCTTGTAACACATGACTTCAATTTGCTGGCGCTTTTGAAGTTAACACTTGAACTATTTTTCCTTCGAAATGTTACAATCACTCACATTGTGTAATTCGTACCAGGTTATGTTAAAGCATTAAGTTACAAGATAATAAATGTTTCCAGAAAATCAAAGATGGTCTGTTATCTCGTTATAGCTCATTGTAAAAATATGCGCGGTTTATGTACGGCGGGCAATTAGAACACAACTGGAAATTACATTATCCTCCTCTGCTATCTATTGGATACATTGCCTTTATTACATAGAGTAGGATTTAGGTGCGCCGTACCAGCTTCAAAGGAGCAATTTTCGTAGGTGCAGTTTTCTACTCCAGTATGTACCACTTACTTTTTGAATTATGGGTACACTTCACTCACAGACAGAATTTTGGCATTTGAACGGACTTAGGGGATGGTGTCTCCCTGCTCTAATTTGATCCTGCCATTCATCTCCTGTACCGAAATCTCTGTAGTTGCTGGTATTCTCATCTTCTGAATTGTTTGAAGTCATTAGCTATATACACGTTACATTTGCTTTGCCTTTAACGGCCATCTGTGATTGTTTTGCGTTATACACTAGCATGAGTACAGCAGGAGTCTCCCAACATAGGCTCTTTCCTTTCCAACAGTTTGATAAATTGGGTAATATTCAGCTGGTGGTAAATATGGATATGATGCGATATCGAAGCAGGTGGTTTTGGCGCACTTCGCTTAGCGTCGGGCGCCAAAACTAGGGGCCCCATAGCAGCAATGTAATGCTGCGCAGAGTGTGTAAGGGCAATTTGGTGCTCCGGCGATCGTTGGACCCCGAATCATATCTTCCTCAGAGTTGGGACATCTTGGAGGCGGGATAATATTTAAAGCGGACCCAAACCAAACATTTTTTTTATTTCAAAATATTTAGTTGCACCACTCTGACACATACAAGGATAAATAAACACTCCTTCAAGCCTATGAGCATTTCAGTGCATGCTTTTCACCCTTCTCTTTTCATAACTAGGGTTATACGGGTGGCAGCCATTAGCAATTCCTCCTTTGCCGGACACCACCTACTGCACCAGTTTGCCGGATTCTGTCCCGGCAATATGAAAGGAAGGGAGGGGCTCCTCCAATAAATGTAAAATATTTTAGATTTGTCATCATGCAGCTGAAAAAAGGCTGCTATTTATTATTATAATTTAGAAAATAGATTTTATTTCTGAAATCTTGTATTTTTAATTTGGGTCCACTTTAACACCGCCGGGGAGTTTTGCGGCAGCGAGGGGGAGCCATCATTCGGCTCTCTCGGTGCCCAACTCACCGACTACTCATACATACGTAGACTGTGGTAGATTCAGGTGATGGTTTCTGAGAGAGTATTGGTAAAGCAATTGCTGATTTGGGATGAGCAAGTACAAATTAGTGGGAAGAAAATCTGTATATGTGTGTGAGGAATGGGCCGCATGCAGAGAGGGTTAAGTTGCCTGTATCACCCGCTCTTGCCACTGCACTGCAGGTTGCACTCCATCCTCATGGCACTTCATCCTTCACAGCTGGATCTTCTGCTGTGAAGGAGGAAATGTCGGAAAGAGGGAGCATAGAAACAAGAAGTGACAAAAGTGTCCCCGGCGCTGAAATTGTATATATTAGATGACCTAAAGATCAATTGATAAATATGTGATTGGGAAGGGCTAATACTCCCAATACGGTTACTGTATGTTTGTTCAAAGTATATGCAAAATACGTAGAATGACCAGAACTGGAAGACTTGAAATGGAATCTTTATTCACCTTGATCCTTTGTCAAGTAGTCATTACCTACTTGACAAAAGACGGATATACCATCCAAAATGGCGACAGTCCGTTGTAGGAACTGAGCCGCAATGTGACACTGCCCCTTTCATCTGGCAGTTACTCCATTGCTTGACTGCTCAAGAGCTATAATACATGAGCTATATATTACATCTGTTGATTTTGAACAGATGTTGACTGATATTTGTTCACTGATCAAGGTGAATAAAGATTCCATTTTGAATCTTCCAGTGCTGGTCATTCTACGCATCCTGAATTTGAGGTGTCTTGTCGATGTCGGACAGACTGGACCATGGCACAGATTGAAAACTCAGAGGAGGCGTGCCCTCTCACATCAATATTATCATGTTCAAAGTATATGGGATGGTGACCAGTGCTGGATTGCATTCACCTGACACAAAGTAGAAAAAATACCACCAATGATGACAGTGCCTGTGGAGTGGTACAAACCGCATTGTCCCCTGTTCAGCTTGTCTAACAATAAAAAATCTGGGAGGGTAAACGAAGACATTAAAAGGAAATGTAAACAATATAAAACAAGTTGATATTCTAAAACACACACACACATACATACATACATACATACATACAGTATATACATACATACAGTATATATATATATATATATATATATATATATATATATATATATATATATAGTATGTTTTTGTTTAGAAAAGTCTGTTATCATACCCTTACTTTTTCTTGTTAAACTGGCAGGGTGTTTCTCAAGTTTTTTTCTTTTGGCCAAGATTCCATTAAGAGGCTTTTCTGGTTGCTTACGGCAACAGGCTACCAATGGGACTAGCTTGGAAGACAGAAATCCCCTACAGAGTTTTACTTTTTTTTTAGCATCTGTCAAATTTAGAAGCATTTGCTGAGTAGAATGAGCGGGCATAGATCCAGGGTGCATGTGACTTGCCCCAGGTGAGACTGATAACTGTCAGCATATGTTATTTGCAAACTAACTGCTTTGGAAATGATGCTTTCAGAATGATTTATCAGGACAGATGGAAAGAAAACTGGAGCAAAAAGGTGTCAATAGAGTAACCAGAGTCAGAATCCTTGTTTCATTTGTCACCTGAACTGGACTGGTTGCTCTGGGCAACATCTGCATTTTTGCCCCTGTTTTGTCAGTGCCCATCTAGGTAATTCAACTCTAACAATTATAGGTATGCCAAGTAAATTAATTTCACAGGGTGTCACAGTGGTTTAGTTAGTAAACAGAACGCTTCTCCATCTGGCTTGCATGCAAAATTAATGCACTTTGTATGATACTTGAAATTGGTCCAGTCAAGATCAACAGGAAGAGCAAGGCAATTAGATTGTCAGCCCTTGGGTATATATGGGAATAATTTTACAACTAGCCTATGGTACCACATTTGAACACCAGAGATCACAAACCTCAAAGGTCAAGCTGAAGGCCTTAAAAGTGTCTTCCAAAAAATGTTTAACTGTCAATGTTTTAAAATGCATCAATTTTTTTTATATAAATGTTAAATGTATTTTACATATGTATGTATCTTTTTGGGGGTGGAGGGGGGGGAGTAACAACAGAGGAATGTAGTGGATTAAAAAGAGCAGGGCCCGGGATTAATGACCAGCACCCTTATTTTAGAAATCAGATATGCTGTAGCGACAGAAATACAGAACCAGCGGTTACAGGAACAGAAGCACCACAGCCACCTTGGCCTACATTCCGTAAACACAAGCTACATCACAGACAAAGGTTCTCCACTGCCTGTGGCAGCTAACTGGCAGAATCTGTAGACAGATAGAAGCATCTGAGCATCACAGACAAGTCATTTCTGCTGCCTGAGGTCAGGTCTGCCCACTGCTACCTGAAGTCATTTTCTATCACTTTTTTGGGCATCCTCTCTTGATGGTGGTGGTGCTACAGCTGCTGCCTGTTTGCCAACTGATGATACCAGAGCAAGCACAGGTAGCAAAGTAATCAATGCCATCACTGACAAAGGAGTTTGACAAGCACCCTAGTCGGACCTCTTTATATTGATGTATTTTAGCTTCCCTCTGGTGGATTGAGATCTCCCCCCCTTGGATTTGTAGCATGTCATCAAAAGTGGGTCAGAATCGCTTTGGAGATGCCTTCCACAAAACTGAGACAATGCTTACAATAGAGGTAGATGGTTATTTGAAGCTGTCTTTACAAAGATGAAGGAGACTACATTGGTTTAGAATGTACCCTGCTTGGTATCTATCTATCTATCTATCTATCTATCTATCTATCTATCTATCTATCTATCTATCTACCTCGATTTCTTATTTTCAGTGATGATCAAAAATGACGATGTTCTTTTTGCATTCGTTTCATGAAAATAATGTAAAATTTGAATTTTGAGCAAAAATGCCTTAAAAATGATTTGTAATAACACAAAATTAGAAACAATCACTCACATTGTAGGTCCTGCTCAATAGGGGCACAGTGTTCTCCCCAGAATTTTTTCCACACGGGTGGCATGAAAAAGTAGCTGGGTGGGATGCGATTAGAGAATGCAGGGCTGGCCCTTCTTTGTGCAATTCTGCTTACAGCAAAAGAGGAGGTAAGCTGATAACAGCTGGGTGCTCGCCAAAACTAGCCATGTGGGACACCCGGCTAAAAGATCCTGGGGAGAACAATGGG
The DNA here is from genome assembly GCF_040937935.1 of Hyperolius riggenbachi. Lineage (NCBI taxonomy): Eukaryota > Metazoa > Chordata > Amphibia > Anura > Hyperoliidae > Hyperolius > Hyperolius riggenbachi. The sequence continues at coordinate 368,047,713 of NC_090650.1, forward strand.
GGCCCATTCAATTTATTAAAGCCTTGAAGCACTACAAGGGCTAATCATACACATGGTAAAAAGCTTGAGATGCCCACTCTCTAGTCAGTTCCGACCGGTTTTGGCTTTTGCTGTCCTCAGAGGTCAGAAATGACTAGAGCAGCAGTGGGTACCCTTGGCTCTCCAGCTGTGATAAAACTAAAAATCCCAGCATGCATTTGCCTTTATTAATCATGACTGTGGCTGTCAGGCTCCTGCAATGCATTGTGGGACTTGTAATTCCTTAACAGCTGGAGAGCCAAGGTTCCCTACCCCTGGACTAGAGAGTGGTTATCTCAAGGTTTTTATCATTTGTATCATTAGCACTCTTAGGGCTTGATTCACAAAGCAGTGCTAACCTACTTAGCACGTCTAAAGTCTTTAGACGTGCTAACCAGGGTGCTAAGTAGGTTAGCACCGGATTTCTCAATCAGATCGTGCGCTAAGTTTACGCGCACAAAGTTTTGCGCGCAGAAAGTCCTATGCGCGCGCTAAGTCCCATAGGCTTTAATGGGCACTTCGCACGGAGCGCCCTGCGCTCTGTGCAGTGCCGGCATAAAGTTTTACGCGTATAAAGTTTTGCGCGTGTAAAGTTTTGTGCGCGTAAAGTTTGTTTAGACGTGCTAAGGGGGTTTTCACAGGCGTGCTAACAGTTAGCACCACTTTGTGAATCAAGCCCCTAGTGATTTGATGCTTTAATTCATTGAAGAGGCCCCTGTTGTGCAGGACCCGCAGTGTGAATGATTGTTTCTACTTTTATTTGTGTGGTTACAATAAAGGTTTGTGGAGTACTTACCTGCATTCTCATCAGTGCTTTTATCCCTGGTGATAGTCACCTTGTCTTTGTGAGCTCTGGAGGCTGCAGGATTCTGCATAAGATTGACTTATCTGTACGTTTTTTGGATGTGGGAGGAAATCAGAGTGCCCAGAGGATACCCACACAGATGTGCCGAGCAGGGCCGGCGCTACCATAGAGGCAAAGGGGGCAATTGCCCCAGGGCCCCAAAGCCTGTAGGGGCCCCCAACTTAACTGTTGCTCCCCAGGGTCCCTAAACAGTCTTTGGCAGAGCCAGGGGGCTGCCTCAGGGGCACTATTAGGAAATATGGCTGCAACAAAAAGTCTCTCCTGACGCTTTTTGGTTGCGGGGGTATCTACTTGGGGTTCCCCAGGTTAATTTTGCCTGGGGGCCCCATTGTTACTAGAACCGGCCCTGGTGCTGAGAACATACAAACTTTGTGCCAACAGCGCCACGGGCAGAATTTGAACCGAGGAGCTAATGCTGCAAGGCGAGAATAAAGACATTCCGGAGAAAACCCCATGGAGAGTTGGATTTGTCCAAAACCTATCAGATTTGTCTGATTTTTACTATATTCTGTAAGTGACAGCAACATAGGAACATATGTCATGTATAATACATTTTACTCTGGATGAATATACCTCTTATATCTATGTGTGCACATGTTTTCAATTTTTCAATTTCTCAATAAAGTGGTACTATAACCAGAGAGCAACCAGTATTATATATGGCATTGCTTCATGTTAGCCTTTGTTATTCCATTTGCTTTAAGGGTTGTATCATTAAACCATGGAGTTCGAAGGTGATAAAACATCAATTACTTGGGCCATAAACTATGAAATGCCCAACTTATATCACACTAGTATAAAAATAAAGACATCCTCCCCATATAATGCAAATCAATTCCATTGAGTTCTATCATCTCTGATCACTCCAGCTTATGCTGACATAATATACAAGCCAGTATGCACACTTACCTGCAAACCATAATCAACTGTAGATGAATTTTACAATCCAGCAACAACAGATCACGCAACTTTCCAGTTTCCCACCCTAGAACAATGTAACTTAAAACCCATTAGTGGCCTATTCCAGAAGATATTCTGCCTATATACAGAGAAAGGAAACGTAAACAGCATTAAGTTATCTTATTATGTCTTCCATGGAATGAAAAGTGCTAGTGCAATTATTAATGGATAGCCAATTTGAATCTAAACAGGAGCGTTGCTTACAACAACGATGCTGTTAAAAGAATCAAAAGAATACAATTTATGGAATCATGCTAAATTGCTCCGCTATCGTTTAACCGATTGCGTGCCAAGCAGGAATTCACGCATTGTTTCCTAGCGTTGTGGAGGCAATAAGGTGGCTGCATTGGTTAACAGATGGGTGTACGTGTCCTCGTTAAATGTATCTGTAACTGTGTAACTGATGCAACTGATGTAAGCAGAAGCCTATTTGTCAAATTAAGCATGATTCCCAGAATTCTTAATGCATGTAAAATCATGTTGTGTTCTCCGATATGAAAACATACATTAGCAAAGTCACAATGTAGATGCTTAAGCCATATGGCTGTTTAAAATCAATCTGTAAAGACCTTAATGTGACATAAAGCTCTAAAAGATATCATTATAACGGAATTGTGCAAATGGGGAGATGGTGTGTAGGCAGAGGTAAGAGAGAGTGCATTTTAGAAACAGAGTACATTATCATAGACATTAACATTGATTTGTTATTGCTGTGTGCCCCTATTACTCAAATGCATTATTGCTTCCCTTAATCTTATTTTAAAGTCTCAGGACTGCATTTTCTTATCTTAAAGTCTCAAGACTAGATTGTTTTTTATGCATTTATGTATTTGCTGAAATATTTTGAGATTTCTGCCGGTATTTTTCTATTCAATTTGCACTCGTAAAATAGAGATCTGGCAGTATTTTGTGTAAAATCAGTATCATAGTAAGCACAGTTTTCTCATCTCTAGCGGTTTAGCAATATCCAATGGTGTCACAATGGCTAAAGATTCAGGGAACAATGGCCCAGATTTTTCTATGTGACTAAATGGCCTCACTTTAGAACTCCCTAAGTGTGGCCAGGCAGAAGGCAGCAATGATTCTTTACACTCTGAGTCTGTCTGTAATGACAATCAGGGATGGTCGTAGGCAGCCAACTTCGCTACGCTGGAACTACGCGTATTTTTACGCAAATACGCTTCACAATCTACGGTTCCGAAATCAGTCACTTCGCTACGTTAGCATACCGTAGACTACGCATTAAAATATGCAAGCTTCACGTATTGCGTAGCGTAGTTGATGCGACCGCTTATGCCCTTATGCGGAAAAATTTCCGCAATAATCTGCTAACTAGGCGCATACACAAACTAATACAAGCATACATTCCAACATCCTATGCGGAATTGTATGCGTATAAAGGGCAATAAAATTTCTGCGCATGCACAATGACCCATATAAATGCAGTTACCGCACGCGTTGTTGACTTCGCAATACATACGTCAACTACGCGTAGCGGGCGAAGCTACGCATAGCGGGACTACGACTACGCGGAAATGCGTAAGTGTAGCTCTTAAACTTTGCCTACGAACTACAATGCGTAGTTGCGTACTACGATGCGTAGCTTCGCGCTGGCGTAGTTTACGAGCAACCCTGATGACAATATCAAATGATACGGAGTAGTATGTGCTACAGGTACCAAGGCCGGATTTATACTTTTGCCACCCCTAGGCCAACTGTACCGTGTGTGGCCCCCTCTTCCCCGTCAAACATTCATGTACAGCAGCCCCCTTCAGATAAATACAGTTCTCTTGTGCAGCAGCTCCCCTCTTCTATGTGTTGCTCCCATTTGCAACCTCTTTTTCCATATGCAGCAATCACTCTTCCATCTCCAGCCGATCCTAGGCCAGCTGCAGACCAAGGCCTGGGCCTTTGTGGCCTTCCCAGAAATCCGTCCCTGGCAGATACATTGCATTATAGTGTGGCCTGAAGATTTGCTGCTAAAGATGATCAGTAAAAAGGATGAAAGTGGGCTAGGATGTGAGTATGGTGTCATCATTTTTAAAGGCAGTACTGGACACCAATGTTATTGAGGACATACTGCCTAATTATGTTTAGAGGCGCACTGCCTAATTGTGTTTTGGGGGTGTTCTGCCTAACTGCTGCATTTGGGAAACATGCTGCCTTATCATGTTATTTGGGAGTTATGTTGACTAATTGTGTTGTTTGGGAGGTATATGCTTCCTACTTTTGTTGTTTAGGGGTGGATGTGCTAAAGGTTGGTGGTGGCTAAATTGATGTTGTAATCCGATCTGTATATGCATATGTATATCTGTATATATATATATGTGTGTATATATATATATATATATATATATATATATATATATATATATATATATATATATATATACTGTATATATATATATATATTTATTTATTTATTTATTTTTTGCTCTTGGTACTTCTTTATTTAATGTAACTGTGTGATGTAAAAGGGGTGCTGAAAGTGTCTTAAAGCAATTTTAAAAACTGCTACTACAAATTAGAGTAAAGAGGAGGAACGTTTTCCTCCCATCTGTAATACTGATCAAAGGACTTCCGAGGCCGAATTTAGAAAAAAAAAATTAAAAAAGTTAGATAACTGCATTAGTTTGGAAGACATGGAGGACGCCGTCTGCGCCCTCCGTATCATTCCGCCGGGTCCCCACCGCTCAATAGCCCCCCGATGGCCGCCGGAGCTGACCGCAGCTGCGCAGTCCGAGCGGCGGGGACCCGACAGAACGGCACGGAGGGCGCGGACGGCGTCCTCCGTGTCTTCTAAACTGATACAGGTATCTAACTTTTTTATTTATTTTTCTAAATTTGGCCTTGGAAGTCCTTTAAGGCTAAATATGGCAAAGAAGACCAAAGTCCAGGCAGAATTAGCTGATTATATCTTCTAACTCAATGTTTGATCAACTGCAGTCTGGCTTTCACTCCATCTACTCCTCACAAATGTGCCTTACCAAAGTTGTCAATTATCCCCAACAGCTAAATTCAAAGGTTAGTACTCCATACCTAATCTCCCTCAATGCAGGTGGCCATGCATTTTATGCAAACACATGGCATCTGTATTGCTCTCATTGCAGCTCTGCCCCATTTCACTATGCAGCAATGTGTTGTCAGAGTGTACCGCTATGTAGAACATTAGCGTGCGCATCAGACAGTGATGTCTATGCTGTCTGATGTCCCTACATATTGCACACTATTATGCATCACTGAAATCTGCTCAGCAACAGTGTGCTCAGGCCTGTGTCCACAATTAAAACAAATGAATGGTGATGTGTTAACAGGGTTGTGACCCATGCCTTTCCGGAAAATACTATTTTTTAAATCCTTTGTGATGTGCAACATGAACATTGTAACACAATTAGTGTGAACTTAGTCTAACTTTACTACACAGACAAACACAGAACATTTATATCGCGCTTTTCTCCTGTCGGACTCAAAGCGCCAGAGCTGAAGCCACTAGGACACGCTCTATAGGCAGTAGCAGTGTTAGGGAGACTTGCCCAAGGTCTCCTACTGAATAGGTGCTGGCTTACTGAACAGGCAGAGCCGAGGTTCGAACCCAGGTCTCCTGTGTCAGAGGCAGAGACCTTAACCATTACACTATCCAGCCACTACTTACACTATCCAGCCACTACTACATTGAAACAATAGCATGAGTAAGTTATGCTTAGAATAATTATTATTCTTAACATAGCAGTAGGCGAAGCAGTTTATTTTGGAATATCAGCAACCAATGCTTTTGGGCTGCTCTATCTGCAATGTTGATTGCAGATATGGGGTACTAAGGAGTTTTTGGCGCTGGGTTTTCGGTATACGGCAAGTTTGGAAAGCAGGTTTTTTTCTGCTTTTCTGCTTTTTCAGCATGTGTCATTAGAGATGTAGCAAGTTTGGCAAGCTCCTCAGGGAGATACAACAAACAAAGTAAGTGTTGGGCGTATCGGCAAGAATGCTAAAAAAAACCCGCTGCTAACCAAACAAGAATCACGTAGCCAATATTCTTCTTTTTGCCACTGCTTGCGCCAAAAACTGTTAATGCCAATACAGTATGTACGCAAAGCGGAGGGTAGAATTGTCATTTAAAATAATAATAATTAATACTGTATAGATGAGAAAGAATTCACCTATTTTACTAATTTCAAAACTGAAACTGGCAAAGGATTGGAAGATTTAGCTTCATTTTCTGAGCCTGACGCAGTTACAACTATCGTTAGCATTCAATGCTAATGATAGCTGCAGGAGACAAGTCTGGTGAAAGGTTTTAATTTTACCTGATGCAATTAGGAAGGGTAGTGCTGTGCAGCTGTATTTCCACATGACCATGTGATAAAAAGCTCACCTGCTGATAATACTGATGATTTTATTTATTGATTCAATGATTGACGTCACATAATGTCAGGAGTTATTTAATGTCCAAAATGAGCACAGGGTTGATCACCTGCTGTACCCAGGGTGGTGCCCTTTTTGCCTATTTTTCTTGATTTTGTATGTTTTATCACAAACAAAACAGTGTGCTCCCCTTTCCAACAACATCTTGCAAAACACTTGTGGCCAAGGACAAAGGCCTCATTACCACCCATAGAGCCCTGTAGGAGGTGAGGGTAACTACTCTCATAAGGGGTTCGTTAAAAAAAAAAACAGTGGCAGCCAGAGACAGATCGATGAACTTTGCGGAGATCTCAGGGGATTACAATGATCAGGGCACGCATAATGACCTGGATTACGGAATGGGACATTAATAGAACCTTTTATTTTTCATCAAGTTTTTTAAGGTATAGCACAGTGGCATAGGGGTCAGCACCCATGCCTTGCAGGGTTGGGTCCCTGGTTCGAATTCTACCCGAGGCACAATCTGCATGGAGTTTGTGTTGGTTTCCTCCTAAACTGTCCCTAGACTACGATACATACACTACATGATAAATACCTAGACATAGGAATGTGGTAGAGATTAGATTGTGATCCCTCTGAGGGACATTTAAGTGACAAGACAATATACTCTGTATACGGAAGATGTAAACACTATATAAATAATAATAATAATAAAGTGTTTGTGTTTCATTTTTACGCATATTATATTTTTAGTTATTCCTCAGTGATTGTGGAAATGGGTAAGATGTATTAATGAACCTTGTACGTATTCCCGTAGGTGAAGCAGGATAGGTAGCTCTTCATTGACATTTAAAGAGAAACAGTAACCAAGAATTGAACTTCATCCCAATCAGTAGCTGATACCCCCTTTTCCATGAGAAATGTATTCCTTTTCTTAAACGGATCAACAGGGGGCTCTGTATGGCTGATATTGTGGTGAAACCCCTTCCACAGTGTGATGTCAGGACCTCAAAGCACTGAGGTACTGACATCACACTGTGGGAGCATTGTTGCATTGGGGGAAATAACAGCTGTTTCCAACTGCCAAAAATGCAAGCAATATCTCCTTCCAATGACATCACCTGCCAGCGGTAAAAATGTCACCATGTGATACATGTCAGAATGTAAATCAGGGAGAGGAAAGATTTTACAATGGGTAAACACTGACTAAATCATGTATACATAATTATTGTAAAAATTAACTACCTGCGAACCGAGCGAGTACGAATCTACGTCGGGCAGGGGGTGCTGCGGTTCTGACGTCCCATTGACCGCGCGCCCCCGCCCGTCCCCGTCGCTCGGTCCGCTCTGCCCCCGCTGCAATGTGATGCCCTGCTGCCTCTATGACGGCAGAGCACTGTGAGCCGCGCAGGAGCTGTTTTCATTGTCTCCTGGCCCTGTCATTCATGTAAGCCATTCATGTAAGTGACGGCAGAGAGAGCAGCCTGCGGTGGGGACAGTGCAGCGTGACCGGCGGGAGTGACGGTAACTTGCAGCGATTCGTCGGGAAGCGGCGGTTTGCTGGACCAGCACCCTCTGGTCCTTAAGGGGGCAGAGGGTGATGGTCCCGAAAGGGTTAAGCACTTAATACATTAATACATTTAACACATTATTTTCACTGGAGCTCCTCTTTAAAGGACACCCGAGGCAAAAATAAACTAATGAAATAAATGATTGTATCTATCTTACTTCTCCTAAAAATGACTTTTTAAGATATTCTCCAGTTTTATTTTAAGTTTAAATCTACTTTTTAAGTTTTACCTGTTTTATTGTTTTTGCCCAATGACACATTCATTGAAGTATGCCAGAGCTAACATCTATGAACTATTGTCCCTTGTTATCTCTTTCCTGCTCTCAGAAGCCATTTTCTGCTAGGAAAGTGTTTTCTAGTTGGAAATTCTTATCAGTGAGGGTCACACTGTAGTCACTCCCTGTCTGAATCAGGACTGAGTCAGCCACTTACATACCTGATATTTAACTCTTTCAGGCAGAGAAATAAAAAAAGGAACACAGCTTAGTTATTTGTGTGCTTGGCACTGTACATACCCATGTCTATCTCATCATGTCACATGTCACCTTTGGTATCCTTTAAGAGAACTCCCTGATTCCAGCATACCATAAGTACCCCACTTTATTTCTCACACCCCTTAGATAACACCTTGTAAAGGACAAAAGTACTTTGGAAGGAGGGAAGGGTTTTTCCACCACTCAATGTAAGGCACGTGACCTGGACTAAAACAGAAAGGGGAGTTGCCTAGGCTCCATGATTGCATAAGTGTTTGTTTGGAATATGGAGAATCCCACACTGTTTTCTTTCCAGGGTGGACAGGGAGAACTATTGTGATCACTTTCATTACAGCACCATCAAAGCAAAGCCATACATATAACCCACTAATAGGTCGCTGGACCTCTCGAGCAAAGTATAGTTGTAGTTTAGTTGGTTTTTTTATAATTACAGCTTCGAGCATGGAAAGCTCAATGGGTAGGTTTTTAGAATAGTTTTTTTCACTCTTAAACAAAACTAGCTAAGAAAAACTGAAGACACTAAAAGTATTTCTTCACCTCGTTCCTTACTGAGTAACCCACCAAAATGCTATAGTTATGCTGTTCACCCCTATAAACCAATATCTCTTTGTGCAACTTTAAACTCTTCAGGTATAATTATTTTCTCAGTACTGAAGATGGGTTCTTGCTGGGTTAAGGGCAATGCTAACATTCTAATGAAAGCACAGTATACATGCATTCAAAAATCACAAAATTATTACATCATTCTTTATAATAGGGATAAAGCTGAAATAATAATTAAAAAAAATGAATACGTAGTCCCCGGTTAAAGACCGTGATAGGGACTGTAGATTTGTTCTTAACTTGAATCCGTTCTTAAAGAAAACCTGAACTGAACATTAAAAGTCAAAATAAGCATACACTAGTCATACTTACCTTCCATGTAGTCTACTCCTCAGTGTCTTTCTCGTGTCCTGCGTCCTGTTTGTTCACTGTGATCAAGGGAATTTTCCGTCCTCCATTTTGAAAATGGCCATTACTCATAACAGCTTTCTGGTCAGCACAAAGTTAAACTGTAACATCGCCCACTTGAGCCATAGGGAAACATAGACATTACCGGGCACATCAGTTGTCCACTCAGCTATAACTGACAGTAACTGATATATAACTGACAACAACTGCTTTATTTCAGATCTGACAAAATATTGTCAGAACTGTCAAAGGGATTTTTGTCAGAAGAAAATGGTGAGCTTCTGAGAGGAACTGATGGCAAGGTAACTATGTAATGTTCATTTGAAGTTACCTCATGTGTTTATTTTAAATATTTTTACTCAGTACAGGTTCTCTTTAAGTCTGGACGTTTGAAACCGCTTCTTCAAACTTCCCCCACGGAAATGACATCATCGCGACGGGATCGGGCTGTTCGCATTGGCGGGTCGTTCGTAAGTTGGGCGTCTGTAAACAGGGGACTACTTGTATAATTACTGTATGTTTTACTATATGTGAACCCGCGCATTATGAAGAAAAACCCTTAAGCCACATTAAAAAAAGGTGTAAACAAAATAGATTTGTGATTTTCAACTCATATAGGTAGAAAAAAACAACGTTTTGTAAAAAATAATACCTTTTAATGGCTAACTAATAGAGTTAAATGATGCAAGCTTTCTGGGATCTAGTCCCCTTCTTCAGGCATATTTCCAGATGTAAGCTGAAGTAAAACACTGATGCAGATAAATGGTAAACACGAAGATGACAGTTGTGCTGGTTACTGTTTATCCGTTAAGTGTCAGGTGATCAGCAGGCTGGAGCCAGTGAGTTAGTGCAACCATACATGAAATCCAGCAGGTTTCTGAAGATCATGAAGCCAAATCAATCATGTTACATAAGGTGTCATGAATCCTGTTCCACAATTTAAAACTTCTGTTAATGTCTTGAACATTTTCATAAATTTGTACTCAGAAATATTTCTTGATTGACCATTTTTGAAGTTACCCTTAACCACTTGAGGACCCACCCTTTACCCCCCCTTAAGGACCAGCGCTGGTTTGATTGATCTGTGCTGGGTGGGCTCTGCAGCCCCCAGCACAGATCAGGGTGCAGGCAGGGAGATCAGATTGCCCCCCTTTTTTCCCCCCTATGGGGATGATGTGCTGGGGGGGTCTGATCTCTCCTGCCTGCTGTGGGTGGCGGGGGGGGGCACCTCAAAGCCCCCCTCCGCGGCGAAATTCCCCCTCCCTCTCCTACCTGCTGCCTCCCCTGGAGATCCGGGCTGCACAGGACGCTATCCGTCCTGTGCAGCCAGTGACAGGACGTCCCCTGTCACATGGCGGCGATCCCCGGCCGCTGATTGGCCGGGGATCGCCGATCTGCAGCGCCGTACAAATGTAAACAAAGCGGATTATTTCCGCTTGTGTTTACATCTAGCCTGCGAGCCGCCATCGGCGGCCCGCAGGCTATTCACGGAGCCCCCCGCCGTGATTTGACAGGAAGCAGCCGCTCGTACGAGCGGCTGCTTCCTGATTAATTAGGCTGCAGCTGGCGACGCAGTACTGCGTCGCTGGTCCTGCAGCTGCCACTTTGCCGACGCACGTTATGAGTGTGCGGTCGGCAAGTGGTTAAGAACAAGTACTTTTAGATCGTGCATGCTGTGTCCTGGTTCACATCTGGAAATATGCCTGAAGAAGGGGACTAGATCCCAGAAAGCTTGCATCATTTAACTCTATTAGTTAGCCATTAAAATGTATTATTTTTTACAAAACATTGTTTTTTTCTACCTATATAATTTGTCTGGCTAACACGGTACAGAAACTTTTTTGCTACTATCATCATGATTTTCAACTCAAAATTTAAACTTCTAAAAATCCAGTTAAATTATTTTCCTAATTTTATATGAAGAATCACATAGGCTCAAGTGGAAAGCCTTCCTAGAATTTGGTAAGGCTCTCAACAGTTAAAAGTCAAACTCCATTTTTATACTCCAAACAGCCTAAAGCCTCCAGTCCATATATATAAAGTCCCATAAAACTTACTTGGCGGTGCTTCCTCCAGATGATATATAACAACATATACGCTCACCAGAATGTATGGCCGACCCGCTCAGATCAGCAATACACGTTTATGGTTTTACCAGCAGTCTTCACTCTCCAGCATACAATCTTCATTCCTCATGTATAAAATACAAAAAACAGGTACACTACCATAGTGTGATACTGCTTTGAATTTATAAAATATGCCTTCTCCAAACACCAGTGCCACCAGGCAAACACCCACTTTGCACCCAAAGTGCTCTCGTGCGGTATAAGCAAGCCTCTCACCAGATCTATCAGCTGACCCGATACAGACCAGCAGCAAGCGCTTTATTTGTTTTCTCCAAACACCAGTTCTCTTTTGGTATGCAGGCTCTAAAAGGACTCAAAAAAACACTCACAAAGCGTAACTCTGTATTTATTATTACAACTTACAGTCTGTATTTATTATTACAACTTACAGTTCCAAAATGTCATATGTGCATATCAAAACAGCTCCTCGTGGTCTCCACTGCTGCTTAAGGTGGCCACACACCATACAATTTTTTAAATATCTGTTCAATTTAAGAATTGCAATCAATTTTTCTGACTGATTGTAACATTTCAAAAATGTGACCAATGTACCACACATCTGTTCAATTTTTTCCTCAATTATGATAAAACTGATTGGAAGCTCAGAGAAAATTGCTAGGGTGTGTATATTAATAAATTAACAATCCAACACACACCATACAATCTTTAGTAGAAATTGAAGAGAAATATCTGGCATTCCGGATCGATTTAAATCGAAAAAATCGGGAAATCTGATCGGATTTTTCAGTCGAATGAAAAAAAAAGCTTTTGATTTTTTTCGAGAGATACGATCGTTTTTATCGAATTACTGTAAAATCGGATCATTTTATTGTATCGTGTGTGGCCACCTTTAGGCTCCGCCAAAGCAAGCGGTAGAGACACGGTGGCCACGAGGAATTGTTTTGATATGCGCATATCAAACACATTATTATTGCTAGTGTAGTGGTTAGCAAAGTGCTTGGCTGGCCAGGCGCTTTACATTTTAAAGTAATTAAAATATCAAGACTGAAAGACATATTTAGCTAACTAGATACAATAGGAGACAAAACCCCGTCTATGAGACTATAAAGTCCAAAGTACTTGTAGGCATTGCAGCACCACAGTGGAAGGTGCCAGGAAGAAGATACTTTTAGCAGATGGGCATTGTGGACCTGTACTGGCATGTGCAGGGGCAGATCAACCAATCTCTGGTACACAGTGTTAAAGCTATGGTCCATCTGACCACAGATCTCAGAGGGTTGCAGCACCAATGTGCAATACGATTGTTACTTATTATTACCCTGGCACATGCCAGTTACTTCAGGCCTCATGTCCGTCCAGGCCACAGGCACGGCTATCCTGCACCACCACCAGCATGGCACATAGTATGTCATTTGGTCCTACTTCAATTGGCTGTACCCAAAAAATATATGAATTTTACCCCGGCACATGCCAATTACTCCAGGCCTCATGTCCACCATGGCCACAGGCACAGCTGTCCTGCACCACCAACAGCACGGCACACAGTATGTCATCTGGTCCTACTTTGATTGGCTTAACCCCCCCCCCCCCCCAAAAAAAAAAAATATATTATTACTCTGGCACATGCCAGTTACTTCTGGCCTCATGTGTGCCCTGGCCACAGGCACAGCTATCCTGCATCAATGTCAGAATCCAGTATGTCATTTAGTCCTATGTTAGGCTTTACCCCCCAAAAAATTAATATTATTACCCTGGTGCATGCCAGTTACTTCTAGCCTTATGTCTACCATGGCCACAGGTACAGCTATCCTGCACCATTACCAACACGGCCCACAGTATGCCATTTGGCCCTACTTGAGTTGGCTTTACCCCCAAAAAATGATGAATATTATTAGTTACCCTGGCATATGCCAGTTACTTCAGGCCTCGGCCTCATACAGCGGCTGAAATTAAATTAAATTGACATTTTTCTGGCCTCTGGAATGGCTGTCAAAAGATGTTTTTGGCATGTAATTGACAATTTTTTAAGGCCTCACAATACTGTGGCTGCAATTTAAAATGTTTAGGCAGATGAATGCAAATTTATTTCAGGCATCTCAGACACTGGCTGCACATATACATTTAGACAGGTACACATGGCGGCCAATCTAAAGACCTTTATCTGAAAAATCTTGAGTCTATATGTGAATTGTGGTATTTATACATGAAAAAAAAAAGCCTCTGATTAAAATACATATTTTTGGAGGAACATCTCGCTCTTGATCCCCTGCCATGCTACTACAGATGGCCTGAACAGTTCGCACATGAACAGATTCGCACAAACTTCGGTGGTTAGCGCTCGCTGTGAACCGCGACCTATATGCGAATTCGACCCACCCCCTATACTACATCATTAGGGTCAACTTTGACCCTCTACGTCACAGTCAACAGAAACAGAGTAGCCAGTATCAGGCTACACTCTTTCCTTGAACCCCTCTCCTTATAAAAGGCAGGCAGCGTCAGCCTTTTCACTCACTCATGTGGCTGCAGTAATTAGAGAAGGGAGAGAACCTGCTGTAGACATAGGGAAAGCTTAGTTAGGCTCTTGAGTTAGGCTTTTTAGCTTGCTTCTTGCTGTGTGTGTGACAGCTGCACATTTGTAATACCAATCACTGCATACCTACGTGTTCAGTGCACTTACCTACCTATGTGAGCGCACGCAGTGTTATATACCAGTCAGTCGCTGCACCTGTTCACGGTACCTGTGTGTGTGACAGCTGCACATTTGTAATACCGATCACTGCATACCTACCTGTTCAGTGCACCTACCTACCTATGTGAGCGCACGCAGTGCTATATACCAGTCACTCGCTGCACCTGTTCACGGTACTTGTGTGTGTGACAGCTGCACATTTGTAATACCAATCACTGCATACCCACCTGTTCAGTGCACCTACCTACCTACGTGAGCGCACGCAGTGTTATATACCAGTCACTCGCTGCACCTGTTCACGGTACCTGTGTGTGTGACAGCTGCACATTTGTAATACCAATCACTGCATACCTACCTGTTCAGTGCACCTGCCTACGTGAGCGCACGCAGTGTTATATACCACCAGTCACTGCACCTGTTCCCGGGACCTGTGTGTGTGACAGCTGCACATTTGTAATACCAATCACTGCATACCTACCTGTTCAGTGCACCGACCTTAGTGACCGCAAGCAGTGTTATATTATATACCAGTCACGGCACCAGTTCACGGTCCCTGTGTGTGGGACAGCTGCACATTTGTAATACTAGTCATTGCATAATTGTTCACAGTACCTGTGTGACCGCACGCTGTTCAATATACCAGTCTGTGCATACCTGTTACCTGCACCTGTGTGACAGCTGCACATTGTATTGTAATACCAGTCACTGCATACCTACCTGTTCAGTGCACCTACCTACTCGAGCGCAAGCAGGGTTATATACCACCAGTCACTGCACCTGTTCACGGTACCTGTGTGTGTGTGACAGCTGCACATTTGTAATACCAATCACTGCATACCTACCTGTTCAGTGCACCTACCTACCTATGTGAGCGCACGCAGTGTTATGTACCAGTCACTCGCTGCACCCGTTCATGGTACCTGTGTGTGTGACAGCTGCACATGTGTAATACCAATCACTGCATACCTACCTGTTCAGTGCACTGACCTACCTACGTGAGCGCACGCAGTGTTATATACCAGTCAGTCACTGCACCTGTTCACGGTACCTGTGTGTGGGACAGCTGCACATTTGTAATACTAGTCATTGCATAATTGTTCACAGTACCTGTGTGACCGCACACTGTTTAATATACCAGTCCGTGCATACCTGTTAACTGCACCTGTGTGACAGCTGCACATTGTATTGTAACACCAGTCACTGCATACCTACCTGTTCAGTGCACCTACCTACGTGAGTGCACGCAGTGTTACCACCAGTCACTGCACCTGTTCACGGTACCTGTGTGTGTGTGTGTGTGTGTGTGTGTGACAGCTGCACATTTGTAATACCAATCACTGTATACCTACCTGTTCAGTGCACCTACCTACGTGAGCGCACGCAGTGTTATATACCACCAGTCACTGCACCTGTTCACGGTACCTGTTTGTGTGTGACATCTGCACATTTGTAATACCAATCACTGCATACCTGTTCAGTGCACCTACCTATGTGACTGGAAAAAAATACATATATCCAGGCACATCGCCTCTAGTTAGGACATTAAATAAATTATTAAGGAAAGGCAGGTGCTGAAGGGGGTGTGGCTAGAAAACAGCAAAAATCTATTAACCCTTCGCACTCTTGCATGCAAATGTTCAAACAAATGCATTCACAGATTCACTCATCCAGGCACAACTGTTATCCCTACAGCTAAGTTAAAAGCCGGGGTTTTAGTTCACAGAAGAATGCATTCGTATGCTTAGTCACCTATACTGCGCAGAAGTACCCAGGTAAACATAGGTGTCCTAACTCTGGCCCTGTAACATGCATAGTGCAAACATGCAAACACATTCATTGCATCAAACCTATCAATGGATTAGGAGCACACATACTGACGTCCTCTCCTGGGACAGACAGTGCATCTTACCAATCGCACAAGGGAGCTAACGTTATGTGTCCATGTGCACCATGCACATACACCAGCATAAGCTGTGTGCATGCTGACAAACACATACAGGGGAAGGAGGGAGTGCACTGAATTAGACCCTAGCCACAGGGGTCAGTAACAAGAAAAAAATACATATATCCAGGCACATCGCCTCTAGTTAGGACATTAAATAAATTATTAAGGAAAGGCAGGTGCTGAAGGGGGTGTGGCTAGAAAGCACCTGCCATTCCTTAATAATTTATTTAATGTCCTAACTAAAGCTTATGCTGGTGTATGTGCATGGTGCACATGGACACATAACGTTAGCTCCCTTGTGCGATTGGTAAGATGCACTGTCTGTCCCAGGAGAGGACGTCAGGATGTGTGCACCTAATCTATTGATAGGTTTGATGCAATTAATGTGTTTGCATGTTTGCACTATGCATGTTACAGGGCCAGAGTTAGGACACCTATGTTTACCTGTGTACTTCTGCGCAGTATAGGTGTCTAAGCATAAGAATGCATTCTTCTGTGAACTAAAACCCCGGCTTTTAACTTAGCTGTAGGGATAACAGTTGTGCCTGGATGAGTGAATCTGTGAATGCATTTGTTTGAACATTTGCATGCAAGAGTGCGAAGGATTAATAGATTTTTGCTGTTTTCTAGCCACAACCCCTTCAGCACCTCCCTTTCCTTAATAATTTATTTAATGTCCTAACTAGAGGCGATGTGCCTGGATATATGTATTTTTTTCTTGTTACTGACCCCTGTGGCTAGGGTCTAATTCAGTCAGTGCACTCCCTCCTTCCCCTGTATGTGTTTGTCAGCATGCACACAGCTTATGCTGGTGTATGCGCATGGTGCACATGGACACATAACGTTAGCTCCTTTGTGCGATTGGTAAGATGCACTGTCTTTCCCAAAAGAGGAAGTTAGGATGTGTGCTTCTAATCCATTGATAGGTTTGATGCAATGAATGTGTTTGAATGTTTGCACTATGCATGTTACAGTGCCAGAGTTAGGACACCTATGTTTACCTGGGTACTTCTGTGCAGTATAGGTGACTAAGCATAAGAATGCATTCTTCTGTGAACTAAAACCCCGGCTTTTAACTTAGCTGTGGGGATAACAGTTGTGCCTGGATGAGTGAATCTGTGGATGCATTTGTTTGAACATTTACATGCAAGAGTGCAAAGGGTTAGTAGATTTTTACCTATGTGACCACACGCAGTGTTATATACCAGTCACTGCACCTGTTCATGGACATGGTACCTGTGTGTGTGACAGCTGCAAATTTGTAATACTAGTCACTGCATAATTGTTCACAGTACCTGTGTGACAGTGCACTGTTTAATATACTAGTCTGTGCATACCTGTTAACTGCACCTGTGTGACAGCTGCACATTGTATTGTAATAGCAATCCCTGCATACCTACCTGTTCAGTGCACCTACCTACGTGACCTCAAGCAGTGTTATATTATATACCAGTCACTGCACCTGTTCACGGTACCTGTGTGTGGGACAGCTGCACATTTGTAATACTAGTCATTGCATAATTGTTCACAGTACCTGTGTGACCGCACGCTGTTTAATATACCAGTCCGTGCATACCTGTTAACTGCACCTGTGTGACAGCTGCACATTGTATTGTAATACCAGTCACTGCATACCTACCTGTTCAGTGCACCTACCTACGTGAGCGCACGCAGTGTTACCACCAGTCACTGCACCTGTTCACGGTACCTGTGTGTGTGTGTGTGTGTATGTGTGTGTGTGTGTGTGTGTGCGTGTGTGTGTGACAGCTGCACATTTGTAATACCAATCACTGTATACCTACCTGTTCAGTGCACCTACCTACGTGAGCGCACGCAGTGTTATATACCACCAGTCACTGCACCTATTCACGGTACCTGTTTGTGTGTGACAGCTGCACATTTGTAATACCAATCACTGCATACCTACCTGTTCAGTGCACCTACCTACGTGACTGCAAGCAGTGTTATATTATATAACACTCACTGCACCTGTTCACGGTACCTGTGTGTGTGACATCTGCACATTTATAATACCAATCACTGCATACCTGTTCAGTGCACCTACCTATGTGACCGGAAAAAAATACATATATCCAGGCACATTGCCTCTAGTTAGGACATTAAATAAATTATTAAGGAAAGGCAGGTGCTGAAGGGGGTGTGGCTAGAAAACAGCAAAAATCTATTAAACCTTTGCACTCTTGCATGCAAATGTTCAAACAAATGCATTCACAGATTCACTCATCCAGGCACAACTGTTATCCCTACAGCTAAGTTCAAAGCCGGGGTTTTAGTTCACAGAAGAATGCATTCTTATGCTTAGTCACCTATACTGCACAGAAGTACCCAGGTATGTAGGTATGTATGGTGCACATGGATACATTACGTTAGCTCCCTTGTGCGATTGGTAAGATGCACTGTCTGTCCCAGGAGAGGATGTCAGGATGTGTGCACCTAATCTATTGATAGGTTTGATGCAATGAATGTGTTTGCATGTTTGCACTATGCATGTTACAGGGCCAGAGTTAGGACACCTATGTTTACCTGGGTACTTCTGCGCAGTATAGGTGACTATGCATTCTTCTGTGAACTAAAACCCCGGCTTTTAACTTAGCTGTAGGGATAACAGTTGTGCCTGGATGAGTGAATCTGTGAATGCATTTGTTTGAACATTTGCATGCAAGAGTGCGAAGGGTTAATAGATTTTTGCTGTTTTCTAGCCACAACCCCTTCAGCACCTCCCTTTCCTTAATAATTTATTTAATGTCTAAACTAGAGGTGATGTGCCTGGATATATGTATTTTTTTCTTGTTACTGACCCCTGTGGCTAGGGTCTAATTCAGTGCAATCCCGCCTTCCCCTGTATGTGTTTGTCAGCATGCACACAGCTTATGCTGGTGTATGTGCATGGTGCACATGGATACATTATGTTAGCTCCCTTGTGCGATTGGTAAGATGCACTATCTGTCCCAGGAGAGGACGTCAGGATGTGTGCTCCTAATCCACTGATAGGTTTGATGCAATGAATGTGTTTGCATGTTTGCACTATGCATGTTACAGGGCCAGAGTTAGGACACCTATGTTTACCTGGGTACTTCTGCGCAGTATAGGTGACTAAGCATAAGAATGCATTCTTCTGTGAACTAAAACCCCGGCTTTTAACTTAGCTGTAGGGATAACAGTTGTGCCTGGATGAGTGAATCTGTGAATGCATTTGTTTGAACATTTGCATGCAAGAGTGCGAAGGGTTAATAGATTTTTGCTGTTTTCTAGCCACACCCCCTTCAGCACCTGCCTTTCCTTAATAATTTATTTAATGTCCTAACTAGAGGCGATGTGCCTGGATATATGTATTTTTTTCTTGTTACTGACCCCTGTGGCTAGGGTCTTATTCAGTCAGTGCACTCCCTCCTTCCCCTGTATGTGTTTGTCAGCATGCACACAGCTTATGCTGGTGTATGCGCATGGTGCACATGGACACATAACGTTAGCTCCCTTGTGCGATTGGTTAGATGCACTGTCTTTCCCAAAAGAGGAAGTTAGGATGTGTGCTTCTAATCCATTGATAGGTTTGATGCAATGAATGTGTTTGAATGTTTGCACTATGCATGTTACAGTGCCAGAGTTAGGACACCTATGTTTACCTGGGTACTTCTGTGCAGTATAGGTGACTAAGCATAAGAATGCATTCTTCTGTGAACTAAAACCCCGGCTTTTAACTTAGCTGTGGGGATAACAGTTGTGCCTGGATGAGTGAATCTGTGGATGCATTTGTTTGAACATTTACATGCAAGAGTGCAAAGGGTTAGTAGATTTTTACCTATGTGACCACACGCAGTGTTATATACCAGTCACTGCACCTGTTCATGGACATGGTACCTGTGTGTGTGACACCTGCAAATTTGTAATACTAGTCACTGCATAATTGTTCACAGTACCTGTGTGACAGTGCACTGTTTAATATACTAGTCTGTGCATACCTGTTAACTGCACCTGTGTGACAGCTGCACATTGTATTGTAATAGCAATCCCTGCATACCTACCTGTTCAGTGCACCTACCTACGTGACCTCAAGCAGTGTTATATTATATACCAGTCACTGCACCTGTTCACGGTACCTGTGTGTGGGACAGCAGCACATTTGTCATACTAGTCATTGCATAATTGTTCACAGTACCTGTGTGACCGCACGCTGTTTAATATACCAGTCCGTGCATACCTGTTAACTGCACCTGTGTGACAGCTGCACATTTGTAATACCAATCACTGTATACCTACCTGTTCAGTGCACCTACCTACGTGAGCGCACGCAGTGTTATATACCACCAGTCACTGCACCTATTCACGGTACCTGTTTGTGTGTGACAGCTGCACATTTGTAATACCAATCACTGCATACCTACCTGTTCAGTGCACCTACCTACCTGAGAGCATGCAGTGTTACATACCATCAGTCACTGCACCTGTTCACGGTACCTGTGTGTGTGTGAGACAGCTGCACATTTGTAATACCAAACACTGCATACCTACCTGTTCAGTGCACCTACCTACGTGACTGCAAGCAGTGTTATATTATATAACACTCACTGCACCTGTTCACGGTACCTGTGTGTGTGACATCTGCACATTTATAATACCAATCACTGCATACCTGTTCAGTGCACCTACCTATGTGACCGGAAAAAAATACATATATCCAGGCACATCGCCTCTAGTTAGGACATTAAATAAATTATTAAGGAAAGGCAGGTGCTGAAGGGGGTGTGGCTAGAAAACAGCAAAAATCTATTAACCCTTTGCTCTCTTGCATGTAAATGTTCAAACAAATGCATTCACAGATTCACTCATCCAGGCACAACTGTTATCCCTACAGCTAAGTTCAAAGCCGGGGTTTTAGTTCACAGAAGAATGCATTCTTATGCTTAGTCACCTATACTGTGCAGAAGTACCCAGGTATGTAGGTATGTATGGTGCACATGGATACATTACGTTAGCTCCCTTGTGCGATTGGTAAGATGCACTGTCTGTCCCAGGAGAGGATGTCAGGATGTGTGCACCTAATCTATTGATAGGTTTGATGCAATGAATGTGTTTGCATGTTTGCACTATGCATGTTACAGGGCCAGAGTTAGGACACCTATGTTTACCTGGGTACTTCTGCGCAGTATAGGTGACTATGCATTCTTCTGTGAACTAAAACCCCGGCTTTTAACTTAGCTGTAGGGATAACAGTTGTGCCTGGATGAGTGAATCTGTGAATGCATTTGTTTGAACATTTGCATGCAAGAGTGCGAAGGGTTAATAGATTTTTGTTGTTTTCTAGCCACAACCCCTTCAGCACCTCCCTTTCCTTAATAATTTATTTAATGTCTTAACTAGAGGTGATGTGCCTGGATATATGTATTTTTTTCTTGTTACTGACCCCTGTGGCTAGGGTCTAATTCAGTGCAATCCCGCCTTCCCCTGTATGTGTTTGTCAGCATGCACACAGCTTATGCTGGTGTATGTGCATGGTGCACATGGATACATTATGTTAGCTCCCTTGTGCGATTGGTAAGATGCACTATCTGTCCCAGGAGAGGACGTCAGGATGTGTGCTCCTAATCCACTGATAGGTTTGATGCAATGAATGTGTTTGCATGTTTGCACTATGCATGTTACAGGGCCAGAGTTAGGACACCTATGTTTACCTGGGTACTTCTGCGCAGTATAGGTGACTAAGCATAAGAATGCATTCTTCTGTGAACTAAAACCCCGGCTTTTAACTTAGCTGTAGGGATAACAGTTGTGCCTGGATGAGTGAATCTGTGAATGCATTTGTTTGAACATTTGCATGCAAGAGTGCGAAGGGTTAATAGATTTTTGCTGTTTTCTAGCCACACCCCCTTCAGCACCTGCCTTTCCTTAATAATTTATTTAATGTCCTAACTAGAGGCGATGTGCCTGGATATATGTATTTTTTTCTTGTTACTGACCCCTGTGGCTAGGGTCTTATTCAGTCAGTGCACTCCCTCCTTCCCCTGTATGTGTTTGTCAGCATGCACACAGCTTATGCTGGTGTATGCGCATGGTGCACATGGACACATAACGTTAGCTCCCTTGTGCGATTGGTAAGATGCACTGTCTTTCCCAAAAGAGGAAGTTAGGATGTGTGCTTCTAATCCATTGATAGGTTTGATGCAATGAATGTGTTTGAATGTTTGCACTATGCATGTTACAGTGCCAGAGTTAGGACACCTATGTTTACCTGGGTACTTCTGTGCAGTATAGGTGACTAAGCATAAGAATGCATTCTTCTGTGAACTAAAACCCCGGCTTTTAACTTAGCTGTGGGGATAACAGTTGTGCCTGGATGAGTGAATCTGTGGATGCATTTGTTTGAACATTTACATGCAAGAGTGCAAAGGGTTAGTAGATTTTTACCTATGTGACCACACGCAGTGTTATATACCAGTCACTGCACCTGTTCATGGACATGGTACCTGTGTGTGTGACAGCTGCAAATTTGTAATACTAGTCACTGCATAATTGTTCACAGTACCTGTGTGACAGTGCACTGTTTAATATACTAGTCTGTGCATACCTGTTAACTGCACCTGTGTGACAGCTGCACATTGTATTGTAATAGCAATCCCTGCATACCTACCTGTTCAGTGCACCTACCTACGTGACCTCAAGCAGTGTTATATTATATACCAGTCACTGCACCTGTTCACGGTACCTGTGTGTGGGACAGCAGCACATTTGTCATACTAGTCATTGCATAATTGTTCACAGTACCTGTGTGACCGCACGCTGTTTAATATACCAGTCCGTGCATACCTGTTAACTGCACCTGTGTGACAGCTGCACATTGTATTGTAATACCAGTCACTGCATACCTACCTGTTCAGTGCACCTACCTACGTGAGCGCACGCAGTGTTACCACCAGTCACTGCACCTGTTCACGGTACCTGTGTGTGTGTGTGTGTGTGTGTGTGTGTGTGTGTGTGTGTGTGTGTGTGTGACAGCTGCACATTTGTAATACCAATCACTGTATACCTACCTGTTCAGTGCACCTACCTACGTGAGCGCACGCAGTGTTATA
Source organism: Hyperolius riggenbachi (assembly GCF_040937935.1). Classification (NCBI taxonomy): domain Eukaryota; kingdom Metazoa; phylum Chordata; class Amphibia; order Anura; family Hyperoliidae; genus Hyperolius; species Hyperolius riggenbachi. The sequence goes on from NC_090650.1 coordinate 368,070,742, forward strand.
TACCACCAGTCACTGCACCTATTCACGGTACCTGTTCGTGTGTGACAGCTGCACATTTGTAATACCAATCACTGCATACCTACCTGTTCAGTGCACCTACCTACCTGAGAGCATGCAGTGTTACATACCATCAGTCACTGCACCTGTTCACGGTACCTGTGTGTGTGTGAGACAGCTGCACATTTGTAATACCAAACACTGCATACCTACCTGTTCAGTGCACCTACCTACGTGACTGCAAGCAGTGTTATATTATATAACACTCACTGCACCTGTTCACGGTACCTGTGTGTGTGACATCTGCACATTTATAATACCAATCACTGCATACCTGTTCAGTGCACCTACCTATGTGACCGGAAAAAAATACATATATCCAGGCACATCGCCTCTAGTTAGGACATTAAATAAATTATTAAGGAAAGGCAGGTGCTGAAGGGGGTGTGGCTAGAAAACAGCAAAAATCTATTAACCCTTTGCACTCTTGCATGTAAATGTTCAAACAAATGCATTCACAGATTCACTCATCCAGGCACAACTGTTATCCCTACAGCTAAGTTCAAAGCCGTGGTTTTAGTTCACAGAAGAATGCATTCTTATGCTTAGTCACCTATACTGCGCAGAAGTACCCAGGTATGTAGGTATGTATGGTGCACATGGATACATTACGTTAGCTCCCTTGTGCGATTGGTAAGATGCACTGTCTGTCCCAGGAGAGGATGTCAGGATGTGTGCACCTAATCTATTGATAGGTTTGATGCAATGAATGTGTTTGCATGTTTGCACTATGCATGTTACAGGGCCAGAGTTAGGACACCTATGTTTACCTGGGTACTTCTGCGCAGTATAGGTGACTATGCATTCTTCTGTGAACTAAAACCCCGGCTTTTAACTTAGCTGTAGGGATAACAGTTGTGCCTGGATGAGTGAATCTGTGAATGCATTTGTTTGAACATTTGCATGCAAGAGTGCGAAGGGTTAATAGATTTTTGTTGTTTTCTAGCCACAACCCCTTCAGCACCTCCCTTTCCTTAATAATTTATTTAATGTCTTAACTAGAGGTGATGTGCCTGGATATATGTATTTTTTTCTTGTTACTGACCCCTGTGGCTAGGGTCTAATTCAGTGCAATCCCGCCTTCCCCTGTATGTGTTTGTCAGCATGCACACAGCTTATGCTGGTGTATGTGCATGGTGCACATGGATACATTATGTTAGCTCCCTTGTGCGATTGGTAAGATGCACTATCTGTCCCAGCAGAGGACGTCAGGATGTGTGCTCCTAATCCACTGATAGGTTTGATGCAATGAATGTGTTTGCATGTTTGCACTATGCATGTTACAGGGCCAGAGTTAGGACACCTATGTTTACCTGGGTACTTCTGCGCAGTATAGGTGACTAAGCATAAGAATGCATTCTTCTGTGAACTAAAACCCCGGCTTTTAACTTAGCTGTAGGGATAACAGTTGTGCCTGGATGAGTGAATCTGTGAATGCATTTGTTTGAACATTTGCATGCAAGAGTGCGAAGGGTTAATAGATTTTTGCTGTTTTCTAGCCACACCCCCTTCAGCACCTGCCTTTCCTTAATAATTTATTTAATGTCCTAACTAGAGGCCTGGATATATGTATTTTTTTCTTGTAACTGACTCCTGTGGCTAGGGTCTTATTCAGTGCACTCCCTCCTTCCCCTGTATGTGTTTGTCAGCATGCACACAGCTTATGCTGGTGTATGTGCATGGTGCACATGAACACATAACGTTAGCTCCCTTGTGCGATTGGTAAGATGCACTGTCTGTCCCAGGAGAGGACGTTAGGATGTGTGCTCCTAATCCATTGATAGGTTTGATGCAATGAATGTGTTTGCATGTTTGCACTATGCATGTTACAGGGCCAGAGTTAGGACACCTATGTTTACCTGGGTACTTCTGTGCAGTATAGGTGACTAAGCATAAGAATGCATTCTTCTGTGAACTAAAACCCCGGCTTTTAACTTAGCTGTAGGGATAACAGTTGTGCCTGGATGAGTGAATCTGTGAATGCATTTGTTTGAACATTTACATGCAAGAGTGCGAAGGGTTAGTAGATTTTTACCTATGTGACCGCACGCAGTGTTATATACCAGTCACTGCACCTGTTCATGGTACCTGTGTGTGTGACAGCTGCAAATTTGTAATACTAGTCACTGCATAATTGTTTACAGTACCTGTGTGACAGTGCACTGTTTAATATACTAGTCTGTGCATACCTGTTAACTGCACCTGTGTGACAGCTGCACATTGTATTGTAATACCAGTCACTGCATACCTTTCTCTGCACCTGTGTGACTGCACATTGTATTAGTCTAGTCAGTGCATACCTTTCACTTCATCCCCCTGATATGGACAAAACAACAGGCAGAGGCAGGCCACCCGGCAGGTCTGTTTGAGGTCATGCTGACATGATTTTGTGCAGCCCTGGACCAAAGTATATTGCTCAGAAGAAGGCACGTCCCATTAACTCCCAAGATTGTCAGGACGTGGTTGACTATTGAACACAGAACACCTTATCTTCCGCAGCCACCAGTACTACTACAAGCACCACATCTGCTGCATTTGACACTTCGCAGGAGTTATTTGGTGGGGAATTCACTGATTCACAACCATTATTGTTACAACAAGATGAAGGCGTTAAGCAAGTTACACCACCTCTTATGTCTGAGTTACGCGACACTATGGACGTAAAGTGTGAGGATGATGAAGTACCTGCTGTTGGTGCAGTTTATGAGGTGTCTGATGCAAGCGAAGCTGGGGAGAATGATGATGATGATTATGATGATATGGATCTCACGTAGGTTCCCAATAGAGGAGATAAACAGGGGGACAGTTCAGAGGGGGAGTCAGAGAGGAGTAGGAGGAGACGAGTTCCTGAAAGCAGCAGGGGAAGCTCATAGTCAGAAACAGCTGGTGGCCGTGTCCGGCGTCATGTATCCCACCTATGGACAGCCAGCCAACATGCCCTTCAACGTCAGTTGCTGACGTCAACATAGTGCCCACACCCCTGGGCTCAGCGGTGTGGAAATTTTTGTGTGTGTCTGCCTCAGATCACAGCAATGCCATCTGTTTCCTCTGCCACCAAAAATTGAGCTGTGGAAAGGCCAACACCTGCGTAGGGACAACTGCCTTACGAAGACACATGGAGAAAAGGCACAAACTGCAATGGCAAGACCACCTGAGGAAAAGCAGCACACAAAAGCAAAGCCACCCAACTTCTCCTCTTCCTCCTTCAGGTGCATCATCTTCAGCCTCTTTCTCCCTTGCACCTTCACAATCACAGCCACCCTTCTCCACTCCGCCTCTCACCTTGAGCGGTTCCTGCTTCTCTGCCCACAGCAGCAGCCAGTTGTCCGTGAGGGAAATCTTTGAGCGGAAGAAGCCAATCTCTGCCAGTCACCCCCTTGCCCAGCGTCTGACAGCTGGCTTGGCGGAACTGTTAGCTCGCCAGCTGTTACCATACCAGCTGGTGGACTCTGAGACCTTCCAAAAATTTGTGGCCATTGGGATACCGCAGTGGAAGATACCAGGCCGCAATTATTTCTCCAAAAAGGCGATACCCAAACTGTATCATGAAGTTGAAAGGCAAGTGGTGTCATCTTTGGCACACAGCATTGGGTCAAGGGTCCATCTGACCACGGATGCCTGGTCTGCCAAGCATGGTCACGGCAGGTACATTACTTACACAGCCCATTGGGTCAACCTGGTGACCGCTGGCAAGCATGGAGTACGTGGCTGTGCAGCGAACCTAGTTGTGACACCTCCACGACTTGCAGGCAGGCCTGCTGCCACCTCCTCTCCTTCTCCTCCTACTCCTCCTGCTACATCCTCTTCGCTGTCATCCTCCTCCTTGGCTGAGTGGCAGTTCAACTGGTGCTGTGATTTCCTCTCCAGCTGCACAGCTCCAGCTCCCCAGGGCCTATGCTGCATGCCAGGTACGACAGTGTCATGCCATCTTAGACATGTCTTGCCTCAAAGCAGAAAGTCACACTGGAGCAGCTCTCCTGGCTGCTCTTAACAAACAGGTGGATCAGTGGCTGACCCCGCACCAACTGGAGATCGGCAACATGGTGTGTGACAACGGCAGCAATCTCATTTCGGCTTTGAATTGACACGTACCCTGCATGGCATATGTGCTGAATATAATAATTCAGAGATTTGTGTGTAAGTACCCAGGCTTACAGGACGTCCTTAAGCAGTCCAAGAAGGTGTATGGGCATTTCAGGCGATCTTACACGGCCATGGCACGCTTTGCCGATATTCAGCGGAGAAACAATTTGCCGTTGAGATGCTTGATTTGCGATAGCCAGACTCGCTGGAATTCAACGCTCCTGATGTTCAATCGCCTGCTACAACAGGAGAAAGCCGTCAAACAGTATCTCTACAACTACAGTAGAAGGACATGCTCTGGGTAGATGGGGATGTTCTGGCCAAAGTACTGGACACTCATGCGAAATGCCTGCAGGTTCATGTGGCCGTTTGAGGAGGTGACAAACCTCGTAAGTCGCAGTGAAGGTGCCATCAGCGACTTGATCCCATATGCTTTCTTCCTGGAATGTGCCGTGCGTAGAGTGGTGGATCAAGCTGTGGAGGAGCATGGACAGGAACAGGAGGAAGAGTTGTGGGATCAATTCTCATCAGAACCAGATGTTTCCTCAACACCTGCGGCAGCGCAGAGGGGGGAGGAGGAAGAGTCAAGTGGGGAAGAGGAGTCAAATAAGGAAGGTATTTTTTTGGGAGGAGAAGGAGGAGGAGGAAGAACAACCACAGCAGGTGTAGCAGGGGGCTTGTGCAGCTCAACTTTCCCGTGGTATTGTTTGTGGCTGGGGGGAGGAGGAGAACTTACCTGACATCACTGAGGAAGAGCAAGAGGAGATGGATAGTACGCCTGCATCCAAATTTGTGCAGATGACTTTTTTCATGCTGTCCAGCCTGTTGAGGGAACTCCCTATAAAAAAAACTCAAGGGGAATGAGCTGTACTGGGTGGCCATGCTACTAGACCCTCGGTATAAGTACAAAGTGGTGTAGATGTTTCCAAATCCCCAGGAGGCAGAAAGGATGCAGCACTTGCAGAACAAGCTGGCAACTATGATTTACAGTGCATTTAAGGGTGATGTCACAGCACAAGGGAATAAAGGTACCACTGCCAGTAATCCTTCTCCCATGTCCAAGCAGGCAAGGACAAGACACTCTAGCGATCTCATGGTGATGTCGGACATGTGGACATTCTTTAGTCCAATGTCTAGCCTTAGCCCTTCCGGATCCACCCTCCACCAACGCCTCGACCGGCAGGTAGCCGACTACCTAGCCTTAAGTGTGGATGTAGACACTGTGAGCAGCAATGAACCCCTGGACTACTGGGTGCGCAGGCTTGACCTGTAGCCAGAGCTGTCACAATTTGCCATCCAACTTCTGTCTTGCCCTGCATCAAGCGTCCTGTCAGAAAGGACCTTCAGTGCACAAAAGTGTTCAGTACCTCACCTTTATCAAAATGATTGAGGCATGGATCCCGAAGGGCTACTGCCCACCCGAAGACTAAGTCAGTCCCCACACACAGCATCTCTGCCTGCACGCCGTGTGACTGCCTGCCCCAAGACTAAGTCGCTCCCCACAAAGCGTCTCTGCCTGCAGGCTGCTTGACTGCCTTCTCTGCCACCACCAACAGGGTCCAGGACTCCAGGCGGATTCCTGAATTTTTAAGGCCGCTGCTAACAGCGGCCGCTATGATCATTTTTCTGGTGCGTGTACATGCCTGCCTAATTTTTATGGCTGCACTGCAGCTGCAACAACAAAACAAAAGGCATGTACATGTGTCAATTCCCCTTCGTGATCTTTACCTTGCTGCGATGAAGGGGCTTGCATATCACAATGAAGCAATGACCGGCTAAATGAGTGTGTTGTGGTTGGGTGGCACACCTGACCCAAGAAGATAGATAATAAGGTCGTTGCTTCATTTTGGACAGACCAAATTTGATCAGCTGGACAGTCACTGTTGTTCTGTCATTGAGCTACCTCAGCCCAGCGACCATATCGGCTTGAAAACTGCTATCGCCTGCACTCTTGCCATGGGGCGCACCGATCCAGCATGGCCGTCACTACACAAACAGCTGTTTGTGGTGCGTTACACAGTGAGTTTTGTCTGTCAGTGTAAAGCAGTGCACTAATTACACTTCTTGATTGATGTTTACACATGCAAGATGTTTTAAAGCACTTTAGGCCTCCAATTTAGCATGCAATGTGATGTCTTCCCTTAAAACGCTGCTGTGCTTCAAATTCAGATTTTTCCCCGGGACTTTTGGCATATATCCCACTCCGCCATGCAAAAACTCAGGTGTTAGACCCTTTGAAACATCTTTTCCATCACTTTTGTGGCAGGCATAAATGTTTGTAGTTTTCAAAGTTTGCCTCCCCATTGAAGTCTATTGCGGTTCGTGAAAATTTGCACGAACCAAACTTTTGTGGAAGTTTGCGTTCGAGGTTCGCATACCAAAAATCGGAGGTTCAGGCCATCTCTACATGCTACCTACTGTCCAGGTTTTTGTACGCCTCTTTTAAATAAATTCTGGCTGCAGAGATGCCCTTAAAGGAGTCATCAGGGCAAATATAGTAAAATGAGTGGTACTTACCGGGGGCTTCCTCCAGCCCCTAGCTTCCAGGACCTCCCTCGCAGCAGCTCTGCCCGCAGCCGTTCGCCGGAGCTCTGAGCCGGTCACCGGCGATGACGTCAGAGTGACCTGTGCCTGCGCAGTCCGCTCCAGCTTTGTTTTATAGCTTACAGAAAACCTGTAACAAAAAAGAACCCTTCTGGGGTATACTTACCTCGGGAGGGGGAAGCCTCTGGATCCTAACGAGGCCACCCCGTCCTCCTCTGTCCCGGCAATCCAGTGCTGCGATCCCCCCAAACTGCAGCGAGGTAAATATTTGCCTACCGCGATCCAGCCCAGGCGCAGTAGCGGCTCTTCGCTCAGGCTAAGGCGGAAATAGCCGAGCCCGATCGTATCCGCTCTACTGTGCAGGTGTGAGTCCTTTGCGCCTGTGCAGTAGAGCGGATCGATCGGGCTCGACTATTTCCATATTAGCCAGAATGAAGAGCCACTACTGCATCTGCGCTGGATCGGGTTAGGTAAATATTGCTGCGCCTGCGCACTTGCTTGTCAAGATTTGTCGAGGAAGTTTTGGGGGAGCCAGCGCAGGATTCCCCAGGCTATAGAGGATGGGGAAGCCCCATTGGGACCCTGAAGCTTCCCCCTCCCGAGGTAAGTATCTCCCAGAGAGAGATTTTTTTTTTGTTACAGTGTCTCTTTAAGGGATGTTCTGTATGTTGTACTTAGATAATTGTTCCATGCAAACTGTAAACTGATTAAGGAACTTTCCATATTACTCTTTGTTTAACTAGCTAGGTGCAGTGACAGGTGGTTCCTGCAGCAGTTTTTGGCATGGCCAGTGTGCAGGTGTACTCTGCACTTTAGGTAGTGCTATGCAACAGTTCATGTCTCTCACTGTGCAAACACACTACTTTATGCATTTTAGGTTTCGTGCAATCCACACAGTTTTACATATATTTGCATAAATGTCTGGATGTATGCATAAGCCGGAGATCCATTTAATATTGCTGGCATTATATAGGAGAGAACAGAGGCGCCAAAAGGATAAAAGGGGTTTTAAAGAAGCTTAAAAGCCAAAAATGTGGTAATTAGAGGAGGCAGTGGTGGACTTACCTCCTTCAAGCAGACACAACACGACTGTACATTCAGTCTATTTATTAGTCAGGATAATCTCCCCACCTGCCTTTACAGTGGTTGCCTATTGGTGACCCATGTTTGTGAGTATAACAACTATTACTCTTTATCATTATCCCCTTTGTCAATACATACTACACTATTGGGGCTCTTGGTGTTCCTCTGTTTATCTAATATTGCTGGCAGTAAATTGTCACACCCTGGCCAATATGTAATTCACTTTTTCTCCTGAGTTTTTCTTCTAAGAGATAATTTTTCAACTTCTTTTTTTAAATTACTTTTCAGCATTTTGTTATCAGACAAGTACCAAAAAGTAGGTGAAAATGTACTATCAAAATTATTTTGAGTATTTTCGTGCTTGTTGGTGGCTTAAAAAGGACCTGAACTATTGCACAGGACACAAGGAAAACACAGAAAAATCCACCCTGTGTGTATTTAGAGAGCAGAGTCTGTTTAATACCCTCACATTTGTTTAATACCCTCACATTTGTAAGTAAAACAAGTGTAATTTTAGCTTTCAGCTGTGTCAGCACAGGAATTTGGCACTTTCGGCAGACACAGCTAATATGTAAAGACAGGAGGTTAACGCTTTCTCTGCTTCCATGGAACCAGGAAGTACACAAACTATATATTTATTGCAAGAGTTCTGTAAGCTGTAACAAATAAATGTTTGTCTTTAAAGGTTATTATGCTGCTTATCTTTTAGATCAGAGAGGAGTTCAGGTCTGCTTTAACCACTTTAGGACCGCGTCACGCCAATGGGCATGAACACGGTGGCTCCCCCAAGATCGCCTAACGCCGAATGACGTAAAGTCCTGGGGGAGAGTTTTTCAGGAGATCTTGCACACCGATGCGCGCTCATCCCCACTTGGATGAAGGAGCTCCGCTCCGCCTTCAGTCTCCCAGCGGCTACTGCCACTCGGAGTCTGTTAGACGGCAAAACTGCTGTCTTTTATTGCTGTCCAGCACTGTGATCTATGGCAGCGCTGTACTGGGGACAGCCGTGTGACATGGCTGTCCCCCTGGCAGACTAAGGGGGAATGGCTGTCATAGGCTGTAGCCTATGACAGCCTATCACAGGAATTGGCTGGCAGGGCGAGGGAGAGAGCTAGGGAAAATAAAAATAAATACACAAATTTATAATAAAAAAAAAGACAAATATTTATAAAAAAATACACAAACATCTTGGGAGCGATCTTTGCCCACCAACAGAGAGCTTTGTTGGTGGGCAGAAAATGGGGGGGATCACTTGTGTGCTGACATGTACGGCCCTGCAGCAAGCCCTTAAAGCTGCAGTGGCCAAATTGGTTAAAAATGGCCTGGTCTTTGAAAAGGGGGGGGGGGGTAAAGCCTGTGGTCTTGAAGTGGTTAAAAGGCACTTTTTTGGCAAGATGTAAAAATATCACCAAGGAGAACACTCAAGATAAAAATTGAATTGAATATTGGCCCCTGTGTCGTGTTATTATACTGTCTTGTTATTTGTTGAATTTCTCTTTGCTTGGAATAAAAAGAAGGCCTACAGAATAGCAAAAACACAAACATTGTATACAGTATATTTAAAGAAGTTGCTGTATATATTTAAATACATGCTAAAAAAATAACAAACCATGACAAAGCAACAGACTTAATAAAATGTTTATTTGTATACAATACCAGTTTTAAAGATTCTGTTATACAATACCAGTTTTAAATAATATTTTAGGAAATAGAACTGTTGAAATACCGTTCAGGTTCCCAGCATAAAGTTAGTACATCTTGCCTAAAGCCCTGTACATGAGGACTGCCAGAGATTAGGACTCGATCCCTCAGGCAACAGTATGGGGTCGAGGCTGCACAAATGCATGGCTAGACTTCTGTTGCTACGCAGGTGGTCTGACGGAGCAGTGCATGACAAAGTGGCACAGACAAGGTGGGGTCAGCAAAAGAACAATACACTTGACTGAGATGATCCACCAAGCAGATTGTTGGGCGAGGCACCGAGGGAGGTTAGGGGGCCGCTTTATACACGCTAGAACCATGTAGCATGCGTACAAGGCTAAAAAAAAACCACAATTTTTCAATCATTAAGGCTAGTATTTCCAGTGAAGCAGGCACTCCATCAGTTTCTGGGTGTTTGGTGGTGAGGTGACTTATGGCAAAGTCACTGTTTATAGCAATTATACACAGTTCACCAGCACACCAGTAGCAGCATTAAATACTTTGCACTTTTATTGTCCAATTATTCTACACACAAAAAAAATCTGACAATTGTTTTGGGGGCCTCGCACAGTCCCCATTTCTCAAGGCATACGGTATCATTATTTTTGTTGTAGAATAATTGCACAATAAAAGTGCAGAGTATTTAACCTTGATCATGTGTTGCCTTAGGCCATGGCCTATGTGGCCTTGCCTTAAATCCGGCCCTGGGGTGTGCTGATAAACTGTGTGTACAATCATTAAGGCTGTGATATTACTGTGACAATGGAAAAGGTCTAAGCAGAATGTCATATTTGGAACAAAATTTAAATAAACTTAATTTCAGTAAACTGTTTTGAAGACATTTGTGAGACAACAGTACTGTATATCCTTGACTATAGGTCTGACTCAGAAAAAGAAAAATGTAGGGGCTGACTTATCTATAAGGCAGACCTTCATTTCTGAAATTAGCCCGGATGTTAAATGTAGGGGGAATGGGAGATACTGGCTGCACTGCTTATTAAAGGGGGGGGGGGGGGGCAGATACTGGGCGCACTGATTACCAAGGGGGTAGGAGTCATAATTGCTGCATTTAAGGGAAAAAAAGGGTTAACACCCAGGGACGGATCTAGGGGGGGGGGGGGGGCAAGCGGGTATCTGGCCCCAGGCGCAGTTTGTTGAATTCTTAAAAAGGCGGCAAAATGAATGGCAGTTTAGGCGCCAAAACCTGACCTTTAGGCGCCAAAACCTGACCTTGCCCCAGACGCAACTTGGTCTTGATCCATCCCTGTTAACACCTGAAGACAACAAGTGTTTATGGTTGCAATTAGGGACCAGGAAGGATTAACAGCTGTACATGGGGACCTAGAGGGGATATTGGCTTTATTTGGGGACCAGGAGGGGTTAATGGCCGCAATACTTTATGCAATGCAGCTGTTAACCCCTCCTGATCCTCAAGTGCAGTCATTAACCCCTCCTGATCCTCAAATACAGTCATTAACCCTTCCTAATCCTCAAATGCAGGCATTAACCCCTCCTGATCCTCAAATGCACTCATTAACCCCTCCCGATTCTCAAGAGCAGCCATTAACTTCTCCTGGTCCCTTAGCACCGCCATGAACTTTCCTATGTCAACATATTTGAGTCATTGGAAAATTCCAACTTAAGAGGGTCAAATATTCGGGTTGACTTATACATGGGGTTGACTTCTAGTTGAGGATACATGGTAAATGCATTTGCAAGAAACGGGTCTAGCAATCATGCAATAAAATCTGCCCAAACGCATGTTAGTGTGAAATCGCGATCACATCACAGAAGCTTGCTTACAGTTTAAGGTTGAAAAGGGCCCTTGTAAATATCTGATCTGCACTTTTGGCCCTGGTGTGTCATTTAGAAAGTGCCATAGTAAGATAAACATTTCTGTCAGAATACTGCACTTTTCTAGAAGAAAGGCAGCAGAGGCAACTTCAGATCAAAAATGATTTTTTTTATCCACCGTAGCTATTTAAAAATTGCATAGTTAAACATACTTTCGTAAATGTAATATCTAATTTCTGATATCAACAAGGGCCTGGAGCTCTGAGTTCCTTTCTGATAAATCTGTTTACTTTTATTTATTTTTTTGCATCTACAGAACCACTCAGGGTTAAAACGAACCCACACAAATATCAGCTAAGCCACATGAAGATGGGCTTATGGACTACAGAAAATTTAAGGACCCAAAGGAATACTCTCCAGCCGTTACTGGTACAGCTTTTATTTGTAAATTTTAATTTTTCAACTTCAACATTTCCCATTACTGAATGAGAAATGTTCTTCTCCGTACGTAGTTCACCAAAGTTTTCTAGCAAGACAAGATACCCCACAGGAATTAATTAACTATGGCTTTGGGAATGTTACATTTATTTTCACAGAGGATGTGAGTTCCTTAGTGAATATATACAATCTTTTTTATTATTATTACTCATTAGAAATGCATAGCAAATTGATAATCTAAAGCTATGTCTAAATACATCAAAATAGCTATTTTAATATTTGAGCTCTAAACCTCATAAAAATACACTTTAGATTATAATAATGATTTATTTCTTATTTGGACACTTTCTAAATACAAACAGTAAAAAATATGTGTAAAATTAAAAAATAAATGGAAAAAATAGATAAAATAAGTGTAATATAAAAATGAACTTTATGATACAAAACATAATAAGTAAGTGTATGTCCTTCTTATCTTATGTATTCAAATATTAACAATTTTATATGTATGGTGTGAGTCCATTTTTATTCTTAAGGGTTTCACCTACAGGTTGCAATCTGTATAAAAATAGATTTGTTTTTTAGAGGTTCACTTTCAGTACATCCTGTATACATAAACACCACTTCCACCCATTGAAATGGCAACAATACCTGCTTTTTCTCTAAAGTAGACCCCCTGTATGTTCAAGAAACAAACAAAAAATATGCACCCTTCCATTGCATGTTTACAGGAGACCTTAAAAGAACTGAGTGTGAAAAAAAATACAAAAAATAAAAAAAATTGTCCCTACATGAGAGAAGAAAAATAAAATGTTTCTTCATGCCAGCTTGGTCTTATACTTCAGTTGTTCATCGAAAAAGAGATGGTAAAATAGAACTGCTCAGCATGCTTCTAGTATGCATGGGTAATATATTTCTTCACTTACATTTTTCTCAAATCAACAGTGCACCCTAGTGACTAAATTGTAAAATGTTTCAGCAGTGGTTCATTTGCTTTTCTAAGCTATGCCTTTGGCATCTAAATAAATGTAATTATTTTCCAGTTTTCATTATAATGCTTTATTGATGTTTAAACCATTCAGTAAATGATTTAGATTCAGATTGCAAATAATATCCTAAACATATTGTAAATACAGGGTGAAAGTCTATAAAAATCATATTGAAACAACAATAATTACAATAAGAAAAAATGCATATCATTATTTACAGTCTTTGGTAAGTATATAAGAATAAGAATAATTGCTTGTAATCGTTAAAGGCTTTGTGACTAGTTTCAACATATTGTTTCAAAATTAAACCTAATCCCAGCTCATTTTTCAAAGGTAACATCACACATATATTCAGGTGTGTGTGTGTGTGTGTGTGTGTGTGTGTGTGTGTGTGTGTGTGTGTGTGTGTGTGTGTGTGTGTGTGTGTGTGTGTGTGTGTGTGTACTGTGTGTGGTGTGTGTGTGTGTGTGTGTGTTTTGTTGTTTTTGTTTTTTTTAATTTTAGAACAACATTTTCTGATATTGGGCATTGTAATTAAAATATTTTCTAGCTTTTATTGGATTATTACAAAATACACATTCTATGTAAGGCTAGAGATATATCTACCGATTTGTTTTTTTTAAATGATATATAAAATCACTGCGACTAAAAATACCCCCAGCTGCAGCTCTGACACTGGAACTAAAAAATAAAAAATAAATGATACTCATTTCATCAAACTGTGATCATGTGAATGCCTCTAGGATCTCATTTCCAGTATAAAACTGCTAGACACCATTACAGTACTCAGCATGCCCCGTCAAAAAGTAAGGATGTAGGGATTTTGAGGAGCCGATGGCCCTTACAATAATTCTCCAACTGTATTTTTAGAATCAAAATAAACATATGTAAGTGCACTTTAAAAAAAGGTACTGTTATGACATTAAAAATGTCTATTAATAGGTCGATTATTTCTTAACTAAATTAGATTATGTGGTTCAGCTATGTCTGTTTTGGCAGATATAGTGTACCATTAGAAGCTAACTTTTACATCTTGTTTTTTTTTTTACTTTTGTTTTATTTTGGGTGTATGTGGTGTTATATATATATATATACATATACATATATTGAGTTGCGTTATATTGTGTGATCTATTTAGGTGCAAGCAGAATTTAGCAATGTTAGAAGTTTGAGCAAAGATGGTGAGTCTTGAAAGTTAACTGTCAATACAGACAGTGATTTACAAGAAGTGTTTATTTCTTTCCTTTAAATATTCAGTTGCATAAGTAGGTTTTTACAGAAAATATTAAACTTATTGAATACATGGATGACTGAAGTGATCACAAGATAATGGCGTATCTTTTTTAGAAACTCCATTACTTTTATTACTATTTCCACAGCTGTATATATGATCCAACATGGAGTGTAATGATGACTTTCTTCACTCTTAGAGTTTCAGCTTTTTCCGGTTTGTACAGAGTGTGGTAGCAATTACTGAGGCCACTTCCGGTGTCTTGGCCATAGAAGACCATACAACCTAAGCTAGCTGCTTTGTTTCATGGTCCTCACAGTGGAGGTTTTAGAAATCAAATATGACCTCTGCATAAAGAGGATATGTCTTGTATATTGTTACATGGGGGCTTGCTTGCCTCACTGGTGATAGTATTTAGGATTACATTGTAAGCTCGCAAGGGCAGGGCTGTCTCACCTTTTTGTGTCTTGGAATTTGCAATACATTTTGTTCATCATGTTACATTTGTCACTGTAATAACTATATCTACCAGTTCTGTATTGTGTACCAGTATCTATATTTTGGGTAATGGGTATAACATTGCCTATATTACTATGTACCCCATGTTTGTTTCTTACGCTGTACAGCAACACAGAATATGTTGGTGCTTTATAAAACAATCATAATACTAAAAGAGCTACTTAAAAATACAATTATACTGCAAAAACTATGCGCCGTGACACATGTTAGATATCCATGTTAGAGCTACATAAAAATACAATTATACTACAAAAAGTATGTGCTGTGACACATGTTAGATATACAACAATAATGTTAGAAGAGTTATTGTAAAACTAAATAATTACATCTTTAACGGGTAGAACATCTATTTACTTTTTCTCTGCTTTTCTAAAATTCCTATTTGCTTTTTAACCCTTTAGCAGCCAATTTATTTATAAGCTTGCAAGTGCTCCAGGCCTATCTATTTTAGCACTTTTTTATTTCTTATTGGTTATATTTCCTTGCTAATAATTAGTACTGATGTAATGTGCGATGTATGGCCACTTGTCACTAGGTGGCAGTGTGAGACAAAAGCAGAGGAGTTCTGCTTTCAATTTCTATATGCTCTGCTAGCAGAGACATCACAGCATTCCAAGAATTTACAGCACAAGAATTCTTCCAGCTGATGTCAAAAGCAGTACACTTTTTGTATATTGCAAATATATATATTCAAAATGTATGTACATACAGAGCAGTAAATATAACCTCAACATACAGAGAGATCTTAGTATACAATTAGTTAACATCAGTTGCATGAAAACAATGTAGCATAAAGGAGAGCACTGGGAGCATCACTATTGTAATACAGAGCACAGCTTAAATAGCAAAAGTGGCAGGATCTGTTGAGCGATCATAGAAGGGTTACCACATAAATACAGTCCATTTTACCCTGACAGCGCTGTTTGGACAAAGTCCTTCGTCAGAGGGTATGTGGCTGGTGGCCCCCTAGGGCTTCTGTGCTTTTTTTTACATTGATTGCTTAGGGCTCTCAGCCGGGTTTACTGACAAGCACCCATGTCTGAATTGAATTTTGAATTGTATGTTTATGGGTGTGCAAGCCTTTCCTAATTAGAAAAGCAGTGCACTTATCTCAAACAAGATAATTCCTTTGAAGCTGCTAATAAGTAAACATTAACTTACCACAGTCTTATGCTGGGCATACATGGCTGCTGGGGAGGATTATCAATCGAGCCTGATGGTTCGATTGTTAATATCCGACGTGTTCCGATAACCCGCCGAATCGATACTTTGCTCGATGCCGGCGGGGAGAACAATAGAATAAACGAGCGGCTGATTAGCAGCCGCCCGCGGGGACGAGCAGGGATCGATCCGCACGCATGCACGGACGAGCGGGGATGCGTCGGTATCGAGCCAGCTGCTCGATCCGGCGCATAATCGCAGCCGTGTATGCCCGGCATTATGCTTTGCATGTAATGGTTATTTTGTAGATTTTGCTGCCTTTATAATCCCTAATAGCAATTTACTACACTGTATTGTATAGAAAATCTAGTTTGGATAAACATTTGCACAGCTGATGTAAAGTTCATAAAAATATTAATCTTGGATGTTGTCGCCCTACAAAACTCAGCAGTCAGATAATCATTCAGAAGTGGTCCTTCTCCCTTGTAGTAATCTGACAGAGTTGGAGAAGCTCCCCTGCTGAAATAGTGACAAATTCCTGAGCTTTTCTTCGATGTTGTTTTGGATGTTGAGTGACTGATTGTATTATTTAGCATGTATATGTTAAATAATTCTTTCATAAGTACACTTCTACTTACTGTGCATTGGAGGTATAAATGCATCTTCAGATGTTTATGTTTTGGCTCAATTTACCACAAAACAAGACCATGGGACTGTGCCTGATTTTTTTTTTAAGCATTTCACTGAACATAAAAATATGTGCATGTAGAATTGTCGTTGTATTTCAGCATGACCCATTCCCCATAAGGATGAAAAGTATATGATCAACTTTCAATGCGCGTGATTTAACAGTTTGCAGTGCTGAAATGGCATTCAAAGTGGAAGAAAAGAGGTAGATTGGGAGATACATTTTCCATAACACTGAACTTCAATAGAAATATCTCTGGTGGAATAGTTACAAAACCTATAATTTGTAGTACACATTTTAGAGCCGTTGCCTTCCAGGCCTCAGTTCTAGCTTTCTTTAAGCAAAGAGAGAGGTATTTACCGTAAGCAACTACTTATATGGTTATCGGAGTGCTTCCACTGGCTGATATTACATAAGGTCGCTCTCAGCTTTCGAAAGAACGTGTTTCTGGTGCTCGGCATCTTCTGTACTCACCTTCACTAATGGCTAGCTTTACTCCCTCCCCCACCTTGTATTTTTTGTAATGAAGGATATCCAGTGGATTCAATTCGGGTGACAAACCTCAGGAACTGGTAAGGAAAAAAATGGAGCAGAAAACACCAGGACCAGGAGGAGCACCAAATAGTGTAGTATTTTCAGGCAATGGGATAACAAATGAGACTACTGCTTACAAAACTGGATCCCAACCACAGTATCAGGCAAGTGGAAAATAACGTCTTCATATGGATAGGAAATTTTCTCCACTCCCAAAAAACAAAGAACGCGCAGTATAAATATCACAGGGGGCACCCTTGGGTGGAGGGGAGAACTGTACACAATGGGAGGCAATGTCCCAAAGGGAATACTTAATTAATTCTGAGTGGATAATGAAACAGTCCCATATCACACTGATTTTATGTTAATTGACACCAGGAAGGACAATGTGTTTCGTGGGACCTCCCTACGTCTTCAGGTCTATAGTACCGTGTCTTAATGGAGCAGTAGGCATGGATTTGGAACTCCTATCCAACACAATGATATAAGCAACGAGACATATGTAATGGGCAGGTCCTGGGTTCCATTATCTACTCAAAATAAATTGCATACAACCTTTGGGGCGCCTCCTCCTTCCAATTTTTAAAGCATCCTTTTGTACGTTGTTTACCACTAGGATTTACATTTTTCCCCCCCAAGAGGATTTGGTAGACTGGAGAAAGCCAAGCACCTGAAGGAGTCTCTTGTAGAAGTACAAGAAGAAGTAGACTTTGTGCAGATTGTGTCCTGGCTACAATTGAAGCTGAATACCGCAGAAGTTTTAGAGTGGTGTGTGTGTGTGTGTGTGTGTGTGTGTGTGTGTGTGTGTGTGTGTGTGTGTGTGTGTGTGTGTGTGTGTGTGTGTGTGTGTGTGTGTGTGTGTGTGTGTGTGTGTGTGTGTGTGTGTGTGTGTTATGGGATGATAGAGGAATATGCGGAGGCAGTATGTATATGGCACATGCATCTGCAGACTCCAAGAGGTGCTTAGTGCTTGATGTCATCATCAAATATAATATTTATTATATCCTGTGCTTTTATATTTATTTTGGCAAGCAAATGTATTCACCCATATCATTAACTCAGGAAAAGGAATGTGAACATATTTAAATAGATATGAAGTACATCAGTCAACAATGTAAAATATGCATAGTGCACATGTAAAAATGCATGCATTTTAAAGGATAGATGTATTTAAATTGCATCTGCAGTCACTGGGAAGCAATTCATATCCTTATCATGATGTTGTTTCTTCCCTCAGAGCAAGCTGGCTCTTTCCTTGTAGTTTGGCACCTCACCTAAGATTAATTTGACACAGAGCAACCTGATAGCTGGCGAAGGGGTGTGGTTTGTAATCATACTCTACACCCGCAGCTCTCATTACTTGGGTAGATGGGAACAGGTACCTGGGACCTTGGGGATGAGTAGGGCTAACCGGGCAGCTAATATTATTTACATACATACATTAATACTTAACCTGTGAAGTGTTAATGTGCTCTTACTTAAAGTGATACTTAAAGGGGAACTGAAGAGAGAGGTATATGGAGACTGCCATGTTTATTTCCTTTTAAGCAATACCAGTTGCCTGGCAGCCCTGCTGGTATATTTCTCTGCAGTAGTATCTGAATAACACCAGAAACAAGCATGCAGCTAGTCTTGTCAGATCTGACTTTGAAGTCTGAAACACCTGATCTGCTGCATGCTTGTTCAGGGGCTATGGCTAATAGTATTAGAGGCAGAGGATCAGCAGGGCTGCCAGGCAACTGGTATTGCTTAAAAGGAAAGAAACATGGCAGCCTCCATATACCTCTCTCTTCAGTTACCCTTTAAGTGAAAAAAGTGAAGAGATGATAAACAATTGTATCTATCCTCCTACTCTTAAAAAGCTTTAGAGGTAGCAGGAAAAAAGGGCGACGGCGGCTAGTGGACGAAAAAGGCACGAAAAAGGCACCTCCATAGACTTTATTGAATTTATCATTAATTTGGCATCAAAAGCAGAAAAAAGGGTGCCGCGATAAATATCGTTAACAGCATTAGAACATTAAAGTTTTTGAAATATGTTATGGTTTTAGAAACTTACAATGACCTCAATTCACTAAAATCATGCTGGAGATAATAAGGCAAGAGAAAACCTTCCACCACACAGCGAGAGAGTTATCTTATCTCTTCATTCCTTAAGTTACCTCCTCTGTAGTTATTTTCACACGCGGTTAATTAACAGCCTGTCTTTAACTTTAGCATTCTGGAGTTATTTTAAGGATTGAAGAGTTAACTTTAGGTTTGCCTGAGGTAAAATGTTTCCTGAATACTACATGCCTTATCACCATGGTGATAACTCTAGAAATGTTATTAAACACAGGAGATAAGCTTAGTGAATTAAGGCCAATGTTATGTTTTTTGTAATATTACTTTATTTGTACGTACAGATTTTATATCAAATATATTATCGTTTCTATGTGTGTAAGGGTGATTGTGCAGGGGGAGTGTTTAGGGTTAGGTACCACCAGGGGGGTGTTTAGGGTTATGCACCACCTGGGGGGATAGGCAACACGGGGTGGTGTTAGGGTTAGGCACCACCAGGGGGATGGCTAGGGTTAGGCACCACGGGTCAGGGTTAGGCACCACCGGGGGGTGGTGATTAGGGTTAGGCACCACCGGGGGTTAGGTTAGGTACCACCAGGGGAGTGGTTAGATTTAGACACCACCAGGGAAGGGTTCTGTGTGAGAGTAGGGTTAGGTTAAGCTGTATTGTTGAATTATGTAACAATTTTTAAAGTTATTATCTTTTCATTGTCATCTCCCGTCTGCTTTAAAACAGTATTTATCGTTAACCAATTTCGTAATTGAGAGATTTCGTTATACACCGGCGCCAATTATTTATCCAGCTGGGCCCTTTTTTCCTGGTGCCCTTTTTCATGCACTGATTTTAGATATCCCACAGTTTTACGTTGTTTAAAAACTTAAAAAGCAGATTTGTCTCAGCTGAATGTAACAGTCTGTCTCTGTGTCTCAGAATGCTCAAATATATGAACTAATGACCTTTTTATATATATGCTCTCCTTGCAGAGAGCTGGGCTCCCTAGAGAAAAGTATTTTCTGGCTGTAATTGCTTATCAGGTTGCGTGCGGCCAGAGTTGCACAGGCACAGTGGCCCGCCGACTAATCAGTCAGCAGAAACGAAACTTAGTCATCGCGAGGACCGGAGGATCGGTTTGACACTATGCGGGCACAGGGTGGCTGCAAAGGGCTGGTAGAAGCCCCAGGTAAGTGAAACTCTTCTCCTTATGTTCAGTTTAGGTTCATTTTAAGTATAAGTACACTAGCATTTTAGATACAAAAGTTTGAATGAACACTAAAATGGCCACATTTAATAAAAGCTGTAGCAGAAAGACTTGGGACTCCACCTGGATTCAAACAGCACAAGCTTGCTTTATTTGCAATATATTTGCATTATATGCTGTACCAAAGTGCAAACAGCATAATGTTTCAGTCTTGATGACCTTTCTCAAATGCATTTGAGAAAGGTCATCTAAACCAAATCGTTATGATGAGGTCTACAGTTTGGAATTTTCTCCTTTGAGGTTTGGGCTCCTGGTTAGACTCCCTGGTGCATATTCATCATTCGTGTATGTGTTTGAGGGCTTGATGCATATCCTTGGTCTGCAAGCTTACATTTTGTACAAGACAACACTTGCAAAATCCAAATTACTGACAATTGTTTTCAGTACTTTAAGACAAGAAAGGAAAAACGGTTTGATCAGGACAGGTGATAGATATGTATGGCTCTGATTTTCTGACTTCACTCATGTGTCACTTCAATTTCCTGTGTAGCCTAAAACAGGAGGTACTGTTGTAGGCTAATGGTCTCACAAAGACCATGATAAGTGAGAGTCAGGCCTCTAGCACACTATATGCAATTCCTACTTTTTATATGATCCGATTTTTGATTCTGATTAAAAAAACAGCATGCAGTACTTTTTTTAATTGGAATAAAATATTGGATCGTATAAAAAAAATCGGAATTGCATGTAGAGTGCAAGAGGCCTCACTTCTAGTGTAGAACGATTGGGTGTATGTAGCAAAATATTATGTAAGGGCCTGTCTCTAATCCTCAGTTTTTCTGTGAGTCAGTTTTTCTGCATGACTTGTCTGACATAAAATGATTAAAAACATTTTAAAAGGAGGAAAGCGGTGGACTTACCACCCGAAAAAATTATTAACTCACAACATGTTTTGTGTACTAGTTGTCCACCTCCGAGGATCCATCAGGAGTATCAAAGAAGCTGAATAAACAAAGTGCCTCTTTTAGGCAGGCTGAGAGTGGTCTATATTTTGTTCAGTGGTAAGTCCACCACTGTCCACCACTGTCCTTCTTTTAAGCTATTTTAATCACTTCTGGTACCTCCCAATTACCAGTAATGCAGGAAATTATCACAGCAGGTGTAGAAACCAACTGAGCAAGCTGGTCACATGCACCACCACAACTTCTGCTAGACATGAGCTACAGTAGTCCTATATTTACTGGCAGCAGTCCAATAGCTTAGAAACGCATGTAAAAAAAATAAGAATGGAAGTCAAGCAATTTTTTTTTTGAAAGACAGGTGTCCTTTATATTCTGGCAAATATAAATTCTGACCGGCTGGAGAAAAAGTTGTAAGCATCTCCTTCTGGAAACTGCTGCTCACTTTTTTCTCTTTCAGGTCTGTTGTCCTCCTGCTCTTGCTCTGATGGTGAAGATCTCTAGAACTCAAAATCCAAGGTGGCCACCTGCCCTGCTCATTGGCTAAAGCTTAGCTCCATGGAGTGACACTATTTAAAAAGCACAATACTTTCTGGAAGAAATGAGGACAGATGGACAATACTGGATGGAGACACTTAATAAGTAACCCATTTCGGTACCCAGGACCAACATTTCTGGAAGAAGAAAAAAAGCAAAAGAAGAAGAGTATTTTTTGCAGCAGTTTGATTGTGTTGGACACAGAAAACAGAGTATAAGGAATATTATTCACAATACTTTGTTAACTTTTCAATAGTACATATTTTTCATCAAAATTTTGGTTATAAAGTGGGATAAAACTCTGACATGGCATTCAATAAAAATTAGTTTTGCTAGTTTGTATTATCAATAAAGTTTCCATGTTTGCTTTTGCACACAAGCAATATTGCCTGCTTACAAATTACAAGTTCCCAAAGTACAGTTTATCTGCTCTGAAAGCTGCCATTGCATTTTATTGCATAGCTGCTGTTTTTATATATTAAAATGTAGTGATCATTCTCAGCTGTCTCGGCTTTTACTATGTGTGGCAGCTAAGTTCCAGCACCCTGCATCCTGCTAATGTTTATATTGCTTTGTATGCTACAATTAGTACACAAAAGATAATATATCACATCTTAGGATGCAGCCAGAAGCTGTCCACTGAGAAAGAAGGTGCTGTGTTAACTGTTTTTACCAATTTTTTGGTGGGTAATAGGTTTAATGGTGTAAATAATATTTTAGAGCAAAGCAGAAATGCTGAGTTTCATACTACTTTAATCTATTATTCTATGCAAGCTTGCTAATATGAAATCCGCTTTCCTTTCCCCAACACTTTTCCCCTTACTGATACCCACCATAAGCTTTAAAATCAAACTAATGTTTCTGACACCCACCCGGCCTTCCTCCTAATACTCTGAATTCATGCCTAGCCTTACCTCTAACCAATGTTCTCCATTCATCCTCTTCACTGGGCACCAGCTTCAGTTATACTGTACATTGCCAGTCTAGCACTCAAACTGAGTCCTCCTTACAGTAAGTGCAGGGCAGGTCAAAATTTATATACACAAATACTGTACACACATGTATGTGAAAACACAAAGCATACAGAACTTATTTTAATTACAATACAGATTAAACAATAATATGTGAAAAAGTTAGCAGTTTAAAAGTGTAATTTATATTACCTTTGGTTGCTTGGTCTTAGATTTGTAATTGCAATTAAAAAAAATTAAATTCTCATTAAAAAATATAAAATGATTTTAAGCAAATTCATAAAGTTATCTTTAAAGAAGACCTAAATCGCAATATATTCAGCAATGGCTAATTAAAGTTTGAGCTGTATAATTACATTTAGCATTTATATTTCAATCCACAACAAGTGTGATATCATCTCTGAAGCAATTGTTAAAATAATTAACAGGCTGAATTAATGTGAATGCTGCAATCAAAATAATTATTTTTTGTATGAATATTAACAAAATGAATTAAGAGATGGAAAGCAGAAAAAAATGTGTATGTTTGTAAATGTAAAACAAGCAGTATGTAAATATGACCCAAAAGCCAAAACAAGCCTTCTTAATTATATTCAGTTTTAAAGGGGACAAATCCTACAATAATTGTTTATTATTAGTATCTGGGATTCTCTGTTTTTTGATTTATGTATTTTTGTGAGAGTTGACAGATAAAGAAGAAAAATTGATATATTAGAAGCTAATAAAAATAAATAATGTCTGTGTCTGCCCCGAAGCTGTTTGCATTGGCAAGCAAAATCAATACATTAATCAGTGATGTTTTGGAGTAAAATATAGTTAATGATGCAATAAGAAAACCAACATTAAAAAGAACAGTATTCCATGTTTCTCATTATTATATTATTGCAATCCTATTTCACTTAGCTAAACTTATTTTCAGTTTCTCTTCAAGAAGCAGCTTGTTACAGATATATTTGATATGCCAGAAATTTCAGCAAAAGTGACATGAATTTCAAAAAATTGCTGCAGATTTCAGTCATTAGTATGGCCAACTGGTGACCAAGTTGATAAATATAATATATGGGCTAATTTTAGCTATTGTCCATGCTGTAAAACCGTATTTCCCAAACCTTGCTCAGTCACAGTTCACCACGGCTGGATTTATACTTTTTTCGTCCACAGGCCAAGTATGTTGGGCCTCCCCTTCCCTGCTCAGCAGCACTCCTCCCATTCCATGTGCCGCCCCTCTCCTATGTGTAACATCCATGTACTGCAGTGCCTCTTTTTCATGTACAATACTTAACCGGGGCTTCCTCCAGCCCCATAAGCACGTGTGAGTCCCTTGCTGTCCTCCCATGGTCTGCCTTTCAGCTGCAATCAGCCCCGGTAACAGGCTCAGTCGCATCAGTCGTGGTCTTCTGCGCATGCACAGGACCTCCGCACATGCGCAGAAGACCACGACTGACGCGACAGGCTACCTGACGAAGGCGTGGACACGCCAAAATGCGTGGTGACGTCGTCCAGTACAAGTTAAGCACCACGGTGGGCACCTCTGGTCTTCCATACCATCCAGACCTGAACTGCTACTGGCCACAACCGTCTCCAGGTTACCCCGATTGGTTGCTGCTGAGAGGGCTAACTTAGCACAGTTACATGCCTGTGTTGCTTCACACCTAATAAGTGCACTTTGTATGCGCATTGTTTTTATTCATTAAAAGATAACACACTACGGAGCACTCCTCCTCTCTTTTGTTCTGTAAGTATCAATTCTACCTATTTTCTTAGCTTTGGTACACTTTAACCTCCTTGCCGGTTATCCCGAGCTCATCTCGGGGTAACCTGCACAGGAGGATTTCTCAGGCCCCGCTGGGCCGATTTGCATAATTTTTTTTTCCTACACGCAGCTAGCACTTTGCTAGCTGCGTGTACTACGCGATCGCCGCCGCTCGCCGCCGATTCGCCGCTACCCGCCGCGCTGAGCCACCCCCCGCCTCAGACCCCTGCGCAGCCTGGCCAATCAGTGCCAGGCAGCGCTGAGGGGCGGATCGGGATTCCCTGTGACGTCCCAACGTCCATGACGTCGGTGACGTCATCCCGCCCCGTCGCCACGGCGACCGGGGAAGCCCTGCAGGAAATCCCGTTCTCAACGGGATTTCCTGCATACTGTGATCGCCGAAGGCGATCGGAGTGGGTGGGGGGATGCCGCCGCTCAGCGGCTATCATGTAGCGAGCCCTGGGCTCGCTACATGATTTAAAAAAAAAATAAGTTAAAAAAAAAGTGCGGCGCTGCCTCCTTGCCGGATTTTTTAGACCGGCAAGGAGGTTAAGCCTACACTGAAGAAAAGGGATATTCAGATTGTATTTTCAAGTTATAGTAGGAAATCAAAGCACTGATCCCTCTATAAAGTTAAACCAGTTACTCTCTCATCGCTGTAGGGCTGAATGCCTAAACTTTCTTACCATCTCCGTCCAGTAATGGAGAGTGGGAAGTCCCTTTGTTGTCGCCTTCTGGTGTGCAACTCTGTTGGTAGGCTCACTGCTGCAAGTGCAAGATCCATATTTCCCGCTGTTTGGTGCGTCCGCATGTTTGGTGTGTCCGCACCTCACACTGCAGCTCACTCTTCCTGGTACTGCTACACACGCCACTTCCGTGTATGATGTAGGCGGGCCAGCTCTCATCCTGAATGTGAGAGGGGGAGCATATGCAGAGAGATAGTGCAGACTCCCCTGTAACCAATAGCTTATATTGTAATAACTCAAACACCCAGCCCATGATATCGACCAGATATCACCTGTCACCTTAAGTTTTTTTTTTAATATGTGGCTCATAGGTGCCAGCTGAGGTGCCAACTGTAACAGTTGTGCTAAATGGTGGCTGTACTGCATAGCCAAGTGCGGGATATAAACTATAATTTATACCTGAGCACCAGAATAATATAAGGATATAGGTAATCCTATATGGCCAAGCTTGTGCTAAAGGCTACCTTAGCACCAATGCCTAAATAATACCTTGGTAATGGAAATGAAGGAAGGTGAGGATTGATAAAGTTATGCACTATTTTCAGAGACATAGGGTTAGGGAGTAGTGTAGACAGAGGTTAGACCAGGGGTGGGCTGGATGAAGTGTCCATGCGAGCCGGATTTGGCCAAATCCGGCTCGCATGGCCATTTCATTCAGCTCGCTGATGCAGGGCCAGATGGTGTGTGTCCTCAGGAAGTGAAATGGCTAGCAGTGTCCAATGGACACCAGGACAGTTCACCGGCAGTGTCCCGCAGCTCACCTCCCGCCTACGGCAATCTGAGTTCCAGCAAGCAGAGCAGGGCTATGGGAAAATGGCGTCTGAAGCCCTGCACTGGAGACTATTTGTGTCTCCAGTACAGGGCTTTGGGTGACATTTTTCCATAGCCCTGTTATTTCAGTCAGCATGGGAGTTTTGCAGCCGGACATGCTGCACTGAAGATTGTTGGGGAGCTACGCTGTAGGCCTAGAGAGGAGTCTTCTGCCAGGTGAGTAAATGTTTTTTTCTTTACAGGTGCACCACTAGCCCCAGGGCTATTGGGGGCACTAATGGGGGGGACATAAAAAAGGAACCCTGCCTAATGTATTTTAAGGGCGAAAAATTGTGTTGTATTTAGGTGAAATGCTGTGTACTGTGTGTATTTGTTGGGAAACGCTGCCATGTTACATGTATTTTCTGGTAAAACGCTGTCATATTATGTGCTTTTTCTGGTGAAACACTGCACCATTATTTGTATTTTCTGGGGAATCCCTGACGCATTATCTGTATTTTTGGGGGAAACTCTGTGCCCTTATGCGTATTGTCTGGCGAAACGCTATACCATTATGTGTATTTTATGGTGAAAGACTGCCCCATTATGTGTATTTTATGGTGAAATGCTGCCGCATTACGTTTCATGCTGCCTGAGGGTCTGCCTGCTGTCCCTGGGCCTTTGTTGTTTGGTGCCAAAGAAGTCTGGCTGCTGCCATTTGCTGTTTGTGGGTGGGGGTTATCTTTAGGGTCACTTTGCCTGTGTTTTGGGAGAAAACTTGGGCCCACTCTCTTTGCATTACTCTGTTACGTTAGTTAGCCCCGTCCACATCCTGTTATGGCCACACCCATTTTTTGCCATAGTATCGCGCACCGCTCTCCTGTTCTGGTCCAGCCCCCAGGTCAATCTAGAGAACCCCATGCGACCCTTGAGTCAAGAAGTTTGCCCACCCCTGGGTTAGACTAAATATTTAGGGTTAAGTGAAAAAATTGCATGTCAGGAAAGGATTACAATGGAGGCGAGGTCGGGGATATCAACTAGGAAGGACTTAAAATTAGAGGTAGAGGTTAGGATTAGGCATCAAGAATGGTTCTACATTAGGAGAGGAGGTCAGAGTTAAGTGGTAGGAAAGAGGAGAGGCTCATTTATGATTAGTGAATCCATTGGAAGAAGTGCCAAAAACCCCACGGGAAACCCAACAGGAAATACACTTTATGAATATTGTAACAGCCTTTGGTGCTGCCAATCACACAATGGTACTCCTTCATCAAGACAAATGATATAATTCCATGTGCTATCACATATAAGCACATCCCCTTCCTCTATGTGAAGTCCTTCCAAGGACAGATCCCCACCACCAGTTTGTTGCAGCCGCTCTCTACCATGTATAGCAGTGTAATTTGTGCAGCCTCCCTATCCCCTTTTGAGCTCAGTTCAACAGTTTCTGCAGTCAAGAAAGATGAACTGTCATGAAAGTTCTAACAGAAGGCAAGAGTTTTTTTTATAACCTACTGTATATAAAGGGGCTGCTTTGAGACTAAGTTAACTCAAGTAAAGTTGTTGTTCAAACATGTTCATGTATAATATTCGATGTAAAATGGATTCAGCAATTGTAATTGCACTTAATAATGTTTTTCAACACTTGCTGGTATTTGTTTCATCTGTAAGATTTGATTTTTAATTATAGCCAGTTCTTTCATCTAGATCCTGTATGCCTAATTGCAAATATTCAACAAAAATAGTAGAAAATTAATTTTTCAATTTGGCATGCTTTTATATTATATTGCCAAAGCTATAAACTTTTTATGCTTTCATTTACGTTAACTGTACAATCAGCCAATGTTATAACCATTTATGCAATTACAGCAGAATCTCCTTATATTAAACTCTGATATAGTAAACCTCTGGATATATAAACTCAGTCCTCAGGTCCCAGCAACTGCATCTGTATAAATATACAGTACATTGTATGACAAATTCTGATATAGTAAGCTACTGCTCCTGGTCCATTGGAGTTTACTATAATACTATACTATACTATACTATACTATACTATACTATATTCAAACAATTGTTCAATGGACATTCTGAGCATGACCATGTTAGCGGACACTGACTGACCCCTGCCACGTTACAAGCAACTGAATGACCACTGGCTATGTTACAGGTACTGAGGCACAAACAAGCCTCATGCTGGACACATAAGAAGATTGACAAAGCTTGCTCTACAATAACTGAAAACTACTTTGAGTAGAACAGGAATTTTGCAGAGACCTAATCAGATTTGAAAGGCTAATGATTGATCACAGACAGCTTGATTGATTTCCCAGCTGACAGGTAATGAATTAATTAGTTTCTGAATTTGATTAGCCCTCTGCAATGATCTAATTCTGCCCACGGGAAGAACACCACCTTACACTGAATTTCTAGCTCATACCTACTGGATACACACCTTAGGATTCAGCTGTTTATTGAGATAACTGCTTCTAACTATCATACTGAAAATGTAAGAACAGTTCATTTATTGTAAAAGTTGCTCGACACTTCACCAGTGGCGTTCCTACCATAGGGCGGCATGGGGCGCCCCGCACCGGGTGTCGGGCGCCCCAGGGGGTGTCATCAAGGCCCCCACATTGGCCTGTGCCGGCCGGACAGGAGGGGGAAAGCAACCCGGAAAGGAGGGGTGGCGGGGAAAGCGGCGGGGAGGGGGGCCGGACCCCCCACCTCCCTCACCTGGGTCCCCTCCTTCTGGCGCTTCACCCTCCTAATTAGCAGCAGCTTGATGAGCGGGCAGGAGCGGGCGGAGAAGACTTACTCACCTACTTCCTGCGTTCCAGGCGATGGCAAATAGCGTCATCGTCACCTGACGCTGGTCTCCACCTTCTCCACCGCCCACTGTGCTTCCTGATTTGCGGAAGCACAGTGAGCGACAGAGAGACCAGCGTCACGTGAGGATGACGTTATGCGCCATCGCCTGGAGCAGGTGAGTAAGTCCTCCCCGCCCGCTTCGCTAAGCTGCTGGCTGCTGCTAATTAGGAGGGGGAAGCGCCGGAAGGAGGGGACCCCGCCACCCCACCTTCCAAGCTTCCCTCATACCGGGGGCCACTATGCTACACTGGGGGCACCTATGCTACACTGGGGGCCACTATGCTACACTGGGGGCCACTATGCTACACTGGGGGCCACTATGCTACACTGGGGGCACCTATGCTACACTGGCGGCCACTATGCTACACTGGGGGCCACTATGCTACACTGGGGGCCACCATGCTACACTGGGGGCCACCATGCTACACTGGGGGCCACCATGCTACACTGGGGGCCACTATGCTACACTGGGGGCCACTATGCTACACTGGGGGCACCTATGCTACACTGGGGGCCACTATGCTACACTGGGGGCCACTATGCTACACTGGGGGCCACTATGCTACACTGGGGGCCACTATGCTACACTGGCGGCCACTATGCTACACTGGGGGCCACTATGCTACACTGGGGGCCACTATGCTACACTGGGGGCACCTATGCTACACTGGGACCACTATGCTACACTGGGGCCACTATGCTACACTAAACTATACTGGGGCCACTATGCTATACTGGGGCAACTATACTAGCTATACTGGGGCAGTGGCGGTGCCAGGGGGGTGGTTTGGGTGCTGAAGCACCCCCTAATATTGTCCAAGCACCCCCAGCGTGAACTGATTTTCGGCGTCTAATAGACGCTGTGTCAGTTCACTGACAGCAGCAGCCCGCAGCTCCAACAGCGGCAGAGCAGGGCTACAGTAAAATGGCGTCCGAAGCCCTGCTCTGGAGACTGAGTCTGCAATGCAGGGCTTCGGGCGCCATTTTCCCGTAGCCCTGCTCTCACCGCGGGAGTTTCAGTTGCTGGCTGCAGAGGATCGTGAGAGCTGCGCGCCGGACGGAGGCCGGGACAGGAGGTCTGCTGCTGCTTCAGGTGAGTAAATTTTTATTTAATTTATATTAGCAGGTGTATCGACTGTTCTGGCCAGGTCTGCTACATGATTGAAGTGTTTTCTGGCCAGGTTGCCACATGATTGCATATATTTTCTGGGCAAATCTGCCGACATGATTGCATGTATTTTCTGGGCAAATCTGCCGACATGATTGCATGTATTTTCTGGGCAAATCTGCCGACATGATTGCATGTATTTTCTGGGCAAATCTGCCGACATGATTGCATGTATTTTCTGGGCAAATCTGCCGACATGATTGCATGTATTTTCTGGGCAAATCTGCCGACATGATTGCATGTATTTTCTGGGCAAATCTGCCGACATGATTACATGTATTTTCTGGGCAAATCTGCCGACATGATTGAACGTGTTTTTTGGGCAAATCTGCCGACATGATTGAACGTGTTTTTTGGGCAAATCTGCCGACATGATTGCATATATTTTCTGGGCAAATCTGCCGACATGATTGCATGTATTTTCTGGGCAAATCTGCCGACATAATTGCATGTATTTTCTGGGCAAATCTGCCGACATGATTACATGTATTTTCTGGGCAAATCTGCCGACATGATTGAACGTGTTTTTTGGGCAAATCTGCCGACATGATTGAACGTGTTTTTTGGGCAAATCTGCCGACATGATTGCATATATTTTCTGGGCAAATCTGCCGACATGATTGCATGTATTTTCTGGGCAAATCTGCCGACATGATTGCATGTATTTTCTGGGCAAATCTGCCGACATGATTGCATGTATTTTCTGGGCAAATCTGCCGACATGATTGCATGTATTTTCTGGGCAAATCTGCCGACATGATTGCATGTATTTTCTGGGCAAATCTGCCGACATGATTGAACGTGTTTTTTGGGCAAATCTGCCGACATGATTGAACGTGTTTTTTGGGCAAATCTGCCGACATGATTGAACTATTTTCTGGTCAAATCTGTTCACATTACGTGTATTTTCTTGAGAAAACCTGAACAATTATGTGAATTTTCTGGGGAAAGGCCCACTGTCTTTGTGTTGCACTTTTAAGGGGAACCCGAGGTGAGAATAATATTGGGCTGCAATATTTATCTCCTTTTAAGCAATACCAGCTGCCTGGCTGCTGTGCTGGTCCTCTGCATCTAATTCTTTAAACCATAGACCCTGAATAAGCAAGCAGCAGGTCAGGGGCTTCTGACAATATTGTCAGAACTGACAAGATTAGCTGCATGCTTGTTTCTGGTGTAATTCAGTTCACTACTGCAGCCAAATAGATCAGCAGGGCTGCCTATTGTTTAAAAGAAAATGAATATGGCAGCCTCCATATCACTCTTATCCCGGGTTCACTTTAAATTAGTTAGCTCTGCCCTCATCCGGTCATGGCCACGCCCATTTTTCGCCGCGGCGCGCAATGCGCGCCGCATGTTATAACCGCACCCATTTTTTGTTAGCTATACTGGTGCCACTATACTATACTAAGGACAACTTTAGGGGGGGGAGCGAGCCTACACCTGGCATTACCCGCCGTGTCACGTTTAGCATGCCACATTTGCTGTTTTTTTTTTTTTTTAATGGGGGGGGGGGGGTGTCTTTTTAATACCCAGCACCGGGTGTCAAATGCCCTAGGTACGCCACTGCACTTCACCATTACCGAATTTGACACCACAAACTTTTTTGATCTAACTGAATTGATTCAATCATTTTCGAAAGCTGTGAAACACTTTCTTTCAATTTTGGGGGGATCAGTTGAACATAGTTACTTTAAAGGATCCTTGTGAAAAATGTGTCTGTGGTGTCTGCTCATCAGTACTCCTACAAAACACTAGGAACATAAACAGTGCTGTGGAAGTGTTCTGATGACCTCTCCCTGTACTAGTGATGATTACAGTCTGCTTAGCCATTGTCCTTATACCCCACCTCCTTCCATGCCCCCCTTTATACTTCGCTTTGGCAATAACTGTATCAATCTTGGTCATGCCAATGAAGCTATTTTTTATTAGATTTGATTATAATGTTCCTGTGCTCTATACTCTTAACGCTGATCTGCCATCTATGTAAAGTCCTTTGGACTATGTGACCAGGGATGCTCATCCGGATTCCAGATACCTGAACTACCCATATATCCGAATGTTTTTCTGGTATCTGAACTTGGATACGGATTCCAGATAGCAGGGATAAACCGGTATGCACTATCCGAGCAAATCCGATACGTATTAGGTATCCCGAAATCCATCCAGATACCTAGATCGAGTACCTGATCTGGATAGCATAGCCACAGAGATGACGTCCATGACGTCATTGAGCCAATCAGAGGGCTCCCAGCCGAAGTCCTAGCAACCAATCACAGAGGGGAACCCTGGCCAGACCCTCCTGTATATAAGGTGGGCGCCATGATGAGAATCTTGTCCTTGCTTGTGACTGCTCACTGAGAGATATCTCCAGTGCTGTTGGTTAAGCAAGTGCTGTATTGCTGTGTTAAACCTAACGTTTTTGCTCCTAAACACCTGCGCTACACCACTATTTTATTGTTTTTTAGTTAGCTAGCTTGTATTTTGATTTTAGTAAGTGTGACAGTCAGACTCAGTGCTGCAGCTGCTAGGCTAGGTTAGGGCCTGCTGGGTGCAAAGGCTAGGCCTGCTGCCAGCCTTAGCTACAGTATAGCTTGTAGGTTGTAGGTCGCCCAATAGTCTCGGGCAATAAGGGACCATTAGAAAAGATTTCTCAATATGTGGATTTAAAGGTGAAAGACATTGTGCAGAGCCTACCCTCATTTGTCATGGACACAAAAAATGTCTTAGCTGTACTGGAGGACGTGCAGGTGGAGGAGAGCTGGATATTAGTAGGCCTAGATGTTGAATCTCTTTTCACATCTATTCCAAATAAAAAAGGCTTGGAGGCTCTAAGTTTCTTTTTAGAAAGGAAATTTGGAAAAAATAGCGAACAATGTGAATATGTAGCTGATCTCATGAAAATGATCCTGGAGAGCAATTTTTTTGAATTTAAAGGAGAATTATATAGGCAAAAGAGGGGCGTGACCATGGGTGCGGCATGCTCCCCAGCATACGCCTGCCTCCATCTCGGATTTTGGGAGGAGAAGACTGTCAAACAGTTGCGGGCCTATCGGGAGCATGTCGCACTGTGGCTACGATTTGTGGATGATATACTGGTCCTATGGCGGGGCTCCGAATCTGAACTACATTGCTTTATTAATGAGTTGAATAGAAATGATAGTAATATCTTCTTAACTTACACATACGATAAAAAGGAAATCTCATTCCTAGATCTAAAGATCTATAAAGAGGGTAGCAACCTCTATACAAAAACATATCGAAAGGAAACTGCATGTAACACTCTGCTCTCAGCCACTAGCTTCCATTTGCCGTCACAGAAGTGGGTAGTTCCCACGGGCCAATTTATGCGTATCCGTAGAAACTGTACAAAACAATGCGATTTTGAAAAAGAGGCGGAAGAGCTAAAGGGTAGGCTGAGAACACGTGGTTACCCTGAGAATAAAATTAAGGAGGCCTATGAAAAAGCATCAGGAAAGATTAGGAGAGAGCTCTTGGAAGATAGAAATACAATTAGAAAAAAAGATAATGAACAATACCCTTCCGGTTGCACACGTATGGTGACTACCTATGGTTCTCACTACTATGATGTAAAGAATATTCTTGAAAGGCACTGGCATTTATTATGTAGAGATCAGTTCCTAAAAAATATAGTGGGTGAATATCCTCATATGGCAGCAAAACGTTGCAGGAATTTAAATGACCTGTTGGTGACAAGTGACTTTGGTTACAAATGCAGGAATAGGGGCAAACGGAAATGGAAAAAAGGAATGAATAGATGTGGTAACTGTGACATCTGCCCCTATGTACAAAAAGGTGACACTTTTTATGATCAGGAAAAAACGGAATGTTTCCATATAAATGATTATATATCGTGTTCAACTGAAAGAGTAATTTATCAGTTACGTTGCAGCTGTAACAAAATTTATATTGGGAAGACCCACAGATTATTAAGAAAAAGGATACAAGAACATATTAATAATATCCTGAATAAGGAAGAAAAAAGTCCAGTAGCAATGCACTTTCAAAAGGAACATAACTCAGACCCTAGCCATTTAAAAGTTATGGGCATCTACAAACTCAATATAAGTCCACGGAGGGGTGACTATGACCAAGAACTATTAAAAAAGGAATCCTATTGGATATACAAATGTAATACTATGCAGCCAAATGGACTAAATAGCGACATGAATTTAAAAGTGTTTCTATGATTCACCACTGGAGGGAGTAAGGATACTCTAACTTTAACCCTGCTTGCTTTTAATTACATCTGCTGCGTCCATAGACCTCCGCTCATGCGCATAAAAAGAGAGGGATGTCTTGCGACGTCACGTCTGATGAAACCCGGAAGTGGGTGAAACGCGTCACGTGGGCTGTTGTCACGCGACCACGCTAACTCCATAGCCTCCGCTCACTCCCCGACTGTGAAGACCGCAAACTGCGCGGTACCCTGGAAACGCTACACAGACGGGCGCGCAGGGAACCCGGCTAGCAAACTGGACAGTGCCGGCAGTACCCGCCCCAACAGTAATGCGGAATCACTCCACTAAGGGCACATGAGTCTTGATGAACGCTGACCCAGAGAACGGTGCAGTCGGGTATGCGCATGGAAAAAGTGACCACGCATGCAATGAGGGGTGTACTAGAGGCTTAATTGCTAACATTATAACATCAGCTATTGGAAACTGAACTTTGCTACCGCTATCACTGCTTGCTGCTTGACACATACTAACGGATAGCTTGAAGGACTAGCTACTGTCGCCTGACATTAACATTTGAGGCAAGATTTGCTGCATTGTCACTTTACTAAAGGGGGCCCTGAAGACCATATTAATTACCATATGGACACAATTAGGAGTGCACTCCTTTAGATTAGGCCCCTAACCTCAATGTTACAGCCTTTTTAGGTGGTTTTAAAGGGTGGGATATGGGGTATGTCTGCATGTATTTAAATAAAGTGCCATTTTTTCACGTAAATAGAGGCTCCCTATATTACTATTGTTGTTATAGCTTGTAGGTTATTAGGGATTAGATTACTGTACTACTACTAGTCTTATATTGTGTGTAGTTAGTTGTTAGAGAAAGTACTACTACTGTGTTAGCTAGCTTCATTTACTACAGATAGTTACACTGCAGTGCTGCTGTTAGAGTCAGTCAGTGTGTGACAGATAGACAAATAGTGTGTGCTCCTGTCACTCCGTCAGTTGAAGTTCTACTAGTACTGCTACAACTAGTCTACTACTACCAGTTATATATAGTTAATTTGTATTGCGTTAGCTTACTTTAATTGCAGTGCTGTTACAGTGTGACAGATAGACAGACAGTTAGTGTGTCAGTGTGTGCTACTCTGCTGTCACTCCGTTAGTTACATAGTTACATCGTTATTTTGGTTGAAAAAAGACATACGTCCATCGAGTTCAACCAGTACAAAGTACAACTTCAGCCTGCTCCCTCACATATCCCT
This sequence comes from Hyperolius riggenbachi, assembly GCF_040937935.1. Classification (NCBI taxonomy): domain Eukaryota; kingdom Metazoa; phylum Chordata; class Amphibia; order Anura; family Hyperoliidae; genus Hyperolius; species Hyperolius riggenbachi. The sequence continues at coordinate 368,106,034 of NC_090650.1, forward strand.
GTTGATCCAGAGGAAGGCGAAAAAACCCTTACAAGGCATGGTCCAATTAGCCCCAAAAGGGAAAAATTCCTTTCCGACTCCAGATGGCAATCAGATAAAATCCCTGGATCAACATCATTAGGCAGTACCTAGTAATTGTAGCCATGGATGTCTTTCAACGCAAGGAAAGCATCTAAGCCCCCTTTAAATGCAGGTATAGAGTTTGCCATAACGACTTCCTGTGGCAATGCATTCCACATCTTAATCACTCTTACTGTAAAGAACCCTTTTCTAAATAAATGGCTAAAACGTTTTTCCTCCATGCGCAGATCATGTCCTCTAGTCCTTTGAGAAGGCCTAGGGACAAAAAGCTCATCCGCCAAGCTATTATATTGCCCTCTGATGTATTTATACATGTTAATTAGATCTCCTCTAAGGCGTCTTTTCTCTAGACTAAATAAACCCAGTTTATCTAATCTTTCTTGGTAAGCGAGACCTTCCATCCCACGTATCAATTTTGTTGCTCGTCTCTGCACCTGCTCTAAAACTGCAATATCTTTTTTGTAATGTGGTGCCCAGAACTGAATTCCATATTCCAGATGTGGCCTTACTAGAGAGTTAAACAGGGGCAATATTATGGTAGCATCTCGAGTTTTTATTTCCCTTTTAATGCATCCCAAAATTTTGTTAGCTTTAGCTGCAGCGGCTTGGCATTGAGTACGATTATTTAACTTGTTGTCGATTAGTACTCCTAAGTCCTTCTCCAAGTTTGATGTCCCCAACTGTATCCCATTTATATTGTATGGTGCTAGACCATTGGTACGACCAAAATGCATGACTTTACATTTTTCAACATTGAATTTCATCTGCCATGTATGTGCCCATATAGCCATCCTATCCAGATCCTGTTGCAATATGACACTATCTTCCTGAGAGTTGATGATTCTGCACAATTTTGTATCATCTGCAAAAATAGCAACATTGCTCGCTACTGCATCTACTAGGTCATTAATAAATAAATTGAAGAGCACTGGACCCAGTACAGACCCCTGTGGGACCCCACTGCTAAGTCTCCCATTTTGAGTATGATCCATTGACCACGTTTTCCCATTATTTAAAGAGTAACTGTCAGGCTGCAGAAGCTAATTTAAACTGGGCGCCCAGCTGTTAGGGGGAGTCACGCTGCAGAGGTGCAGCAGCGTGTAGCGGCCATTTTCCAGCAGGGTCGTCAGCGCACATTGGAGGAGAAAGACGCCGAGCCTGTGATGGAGCTGATGGTGGATGAGCAGGCCACCACCAACTCTACAACAGAGATCTCTACCCACCGCCAGGGTCCACACAGAACAAATCTTCTGCTGCCAGTCTGCCACCAGCTATTACGCCACTACAATAGCTGTATTTTGTTGGGAAAAAAAACTGTTTGATTTTTTTGAGATTTTGTGTTTTGAAAGAAAGAAGCAGTTCAGTGTGGCACTCCCTGAATGATGTGACCAGTATGCAGGAGAAAACAATGAAGCTGCTGACCTCTTTGCTACCAATACCCCTTTAAAAGTATCCGAGGGATGCTAAGACATGTGCTCCGCCAATATCCATAGAAGGAAGGGTACAACAACAATGCACATAAAGAAGCAGAAGCGTGCACTAATGTCCTCAGGTGAATCTCGCCTTTTAATCCTCCAGGACAAATCCATACAAACGGGGTAACATCAGTGTACACATTAGTATAGTTGCATATACATACTGGTGCTGGTAGCAGTGGTCTGGTGGGTGCCTAGGGTGTGAAGGCCAGTTCCGGATTTCAGTTCGGACACCGGATTTCCGGATAATGGTTCCGGATATCTGGATCTACTCGGATTTCCGAACGGTTAGAATTCGGATATCTGGATTTATCCAGATTTTTTTCTATCCAGATCCGGAACAACCTGGATATGAAAAAGAGGTATACGAGCACCACTATATGTGATAAAAGCAGGGGCTAGCTTGGAGTACAGTGCACAGGAGCACCGTGACCATCACTGACTAATCGAAGGTGACTATAACACTTCCTTCTCTCCACCATTCCCTGTAAGATGGGATAGGGATCAAACATAAGAAGGGCTTCTCTGATTAGCTCTTGTACAATCACCAGGTCTAATAAGCACTTGCATTGTGAACATACACCATGTATGCATCAAATGCTGATTTCATAAATGTATGTCCCTGAGGGTTAGATAAAGTCTCAGAGGACATAGATATACAGTATTTTCAAAAATATTTCTTCATCATATATTCCTCGAATATCACTTTTACATCTTATATTTTTACAATTATAGTACTAATCAAAAACAAAAATGGAGGAGCACTCATCCACAAGGAGGACCTGCTGTGTGCCCAAGCTTCAGACCTCAGTATCCTTAGGGTCTATAATAGGTGTAATACTTTGGTGTGGTGCCAGCCTTTTTTGCACAATACAATTATAGTACTGTATAATCATTCCATTTTAATCGTATCTACTTATAATCGCTATATACCTGAGTAGTTCACATTCTGTATTGCAGTCTAATATAATTATATTGTCAAAGAGGAAAAATATCTTGTTCAACCCTCCCATTCCCCCTCATCTCTCTTTATGTGTTTCAAATTCTACTGCTAAAATAAATAGGAAACACAAAAACATTTTTGTGCCTTTCCTCAATTATCTTATAGCTTAATGGGGAGCAGGTCACAATGCTGTACATTCGTTAATTAGGCAAGTAGCCTCCATTTCTGGAAAAAAAAAGTCAAAAATAAAACTTCTCCACCTTTCCAAAAAAAAGTTTGGACTTTTCGACCACCAAATATGATTTTCATGAGGCAAGAATTAACCCAGCTTTTTATTATAGAAAAAATGATTATATTGCAAGATAGATATATGGGCCCATATGCAATTAACCTTTTCATCTGAGTTATCTCCCAGGAGCTAATTCTCGCTTCATCTTCTCGTTAAACTATCTTTTCAACATTTCAACAACTAAGTATTACATATTACATTATTTTTAGTATTTTTGTGCATGCTGGAGGCTTAAAAGGGCATTTTATGACAAGTTGTGAAAATACCACCTTGGCGAAAACTCAGGAGAAAAAGAGAATTACATATGGGCCTTGCTGTTCAGACCATACATGGTTAAGCCAGGTTGGGACAATCGGTGCTATTTCCCAACTTTCATGATTGGCTTCACCACTTTATTCCTTGTGTTGAGAATACTTTTCTGCATAATGGTTTGCTTGAGTTTTTCTTTCTTTTTCCTCCTGGATTTGATAGACTTTCCTTTTGATATACGGTACTTCCCTATTATTGTTATTATTGCTCATTTTAGAATAGTAAAAGACCTGTACATAGATAAATCATGGTGAAAAAAATGTATTTTTTATTTATTTAAGTATTTATATAGCGCAGCGCTGTACAGAGTATATTGTCTTGTCACAAACTGTCCCTCAGAGGAGCTCACAATCTAATCCCTACAATAGTCATATGTCTATGTATGTATTATGTAGTACATGTATCATAGTCTAGGGTGAATTTTAAGGGGAAGCCAACTTATCTGTATGTTTTTGGGATGTGGGAGGAAACCGGAGTGCCCAGAGGAAACTCACGCAGACACGGGGAGAACATACAAACTCCTTGCAGATGTTGACCTAGCTGGGATTTGAACTGGGGACCCAGCGCTGCAAGGCGAGAGCGCTAACCACTACACCATGGTGGCATTGTATTTTTATTTCTTTTACTATCCTTTTTTCTACAATTTTTTTTTTTAATACTTAGATTTTTTTACTGCTTGCTTTTTTATCATTGTTCTTTTATGTAACCTCTCCTTTACTCTCCTTCTCTCAGCCCTCCCTGCACCTGTTACCCTCTCATCCGCAGCAGCCAAACACTGGGAGTGACAACAGAGGTGTCTGGCTCTTCTACTGACCACATATGCTATTGCTCCGTTGTTATTGCCTGATCAATCCTGCGAAACGCGTTGCATATTTGGAGTTCATAAATAAAGTATATTGACTGTCTTTACTACAGTCGTTGTGTGTCTACTTGGAGGAGGTAAGTCCACCACTACCTCCTCTATTTACCAAGAATTTGGTTTTTAAGCTCATTTAGCTTCCTTTTATCCTTTTGGCGCCTCTGTTCTTCTGAATAAACACTGGGAGAGAGATTCCATAGCCACTTAAGTCCGCTTGTAGTTTGATGTAAGCGCTCGCACCGCAAGTTGTCTGTGTGTGGTGGTACATCATGGTGCACTCGTGCGTACATGCATACATGCTAAAAGGTATTTTTAAGCCTAGAAAGTACCTTTCATTGGTTGTTTTAGTATTGCAGCTTGTCCTTTAAAGTGATCCAGAGATGAAAATGAACTAATGAGATAAAAAATTGCATCTGTCATTCTACTTAAAGTTTTATTTTATGTATAAACATTTACAAAGCAGATTTAATGTTTCATAGTCTCTGCTCAGTTGCAGTGTCTCAAGAGTCCCAGAATGAAAATAAATGAACTATTGACCTTTTTATCTTTTCCTCTCACAGTACAAAGCCCAGGTATCTGCTTAGGAATGTATTCTAGCTTTAATTTGTTATCAGTGAGCCGACTGAGTCCTGACTGGAGAAAAACTGTCAGTTCTATAGCTAATTATAAACTCTTTCAGGCGGGTAAAAAGGAAAAAGAGTACAGCATAAGTGTCTGTATGCTTGCCACTGTATATACACGTTTGTTTCATCATGTCACATGTCATCTCTGGTACACTTTAAGTGTGTTTCTCCTGTGACTTGATCCTGTATCTGCCTGTTTCTGTTTGTTGCTGACCTTGGTGGCCTGTCTGACTACCTGAGTCATTGCTGACCTCTGCTTTGTATGACTATCTGCTCTGTTGCCAACCTTTTCCTGTCTGAGAACCTGCCTTATTGCTAAAGCATTGCCTGTCTGAGTACCTGTTCTGTTCTTAAGCTCTGCCTGTCTGAGAACTTGACTTGTTGCTGCTTTTGTGCCTATTTGAGTACCTGTACCATTGCTGAGTCCCTACCATTTCAGAACACTCCTGCACTAACTTAGTCACACAAGTCATCACTCCACCTGGTCATCTAGCGGTCCTGCCATTTGCCCTCCAGTTTTCCCAGCCTCCACTGCAGGTCCTCTGGGTGACAAGTCACAAGAGAAGCTGACCTCTACGCTTGGGTGTGTCCAGCTTCTAGTATTGTAACACCTAGGAAACAAATCAAGACTTTACAATGATTGCAACCCTTCCTCACTGCATCCAAAGATTTGGGTGGAGCTCTGCTTGAAACAGTTATGTTAGAGCTCCATCTTTGTTATGCTTGTTCCTTCTGATCCTTTATGGAAACATCATTGTGTGTGTGCAATGTGGTTTATGATTAGAAAATAGTGTTCTCGCTTTCCCAAGCAGAAATAATTTCTTCTTTTCATGCATTTAATTTGAAATTATGAACAATTCCACAGTAAACATTTCAGCAGATAAGAGATGCTAGATAGGAGCAGCAATCGGCTTTATTTTAATCCTTCATTTACAGCTAAAGTCTATGAACACATAAATAATGTAATGCAATTAGAACTCCAACTCAGTTAGTACAGCCTATTTAAATTACTGTTTCAATAACTAATTATTCCAAAGGCTAAAATTATTTTTAATTGCATACATTAATTTGTTATGAGTAAGCATCTAGTAAAATATGTAATTATGAATGAGTAATTATTGCAGTTATAGTTATTTATCTTTATTACTATTACCAAGTAAATGTTTAAAAAATCCCCATCTGCGCACTTGATATATGATGTAGGGGTGTCTTAATCATTTTTCTGGCATAATGCCTTAATTACGAAAGCTAATTGGAAATCCAATACATTAGTTATAGATGCAATTCATTAGTATTTTTGCAATTAGCAGGTTTAAAAAATTAGCAATGACATTGGAGAGATGCTTTATTTAAAAAGTTTAAACTAGTCCAACATAAAAAACAGGAGGCCGGAAATATGATATATTTTGGGAGTTTTGTATGCAACTACTGAACTTTTGAAAGCTCTCTGGATCTTTTGGTGAGCTTAAAGGGGAACATTATCAAAAATGGAAAAAAAAAATCGATAAAATGCAAAATGAGTTAAAGTTATAAACTAGAAGAGAGATGAAGAAATGATTCATATACGCCACATAATTTGTTTATATTGTTTGATCCACAATCAGTCTGCATGTAATCATCTTTATCTATAACCACACCCACTACCAATGTGATAAGCTAAAAGTTTTTTTTGTAATAGAAACAGCTGTTATTACCCACAGTGCATCAAGGCTCACAGACAGGAATCTGTCAGGACCATGGTCATGACATAACACTGTAGGGGGGGTTCACCACAATATCAGCCATACATACCCCACATGAAGATCTATTCAAGAAAAGGTAAAAATTAGGGATGGGACGACGAATCCGGCAAATCCACAAATCCCTCGAATATTAGGAAATATTCGAGATTCGTGGATTCAAATCCCGACGCCATTTTCCGTTAGCCGAATCCCGACGCTGCATCGTCGCGCATCCGCCGCTTTACCCGCTCGCAAGTGTCCTCCTCCCGCTCCCCGCAGCCTCTTCCGCTCGCCCCTTGCATTAATAAGAGGATGCAGCCTCTCACCTCCAGCGTGGAGCCCGGACTCCGGAGCGGCAGACCTCCTGCAGACTTTCTTATTCCCCCTAGTGACCGGCTCTTACTACGCGTCATCAGTAAGAGCCGGTCCGGTAGCCACTAGGGGGAACTAGGAAGTGAAGGGAGAAGTCTGCCACTCAGGGCTCCACGTTGATGCTGGAGGTGAGAGGCTGCTTCTCCTTATTTATGCAGGGGGACAAGCGGAGGAGGCTGCGGGGGGAGGGAGGAGGATATGTGCCACCCATAGCCTGCTATCTATACTGAAGCCCCCATACGAAGCCCCCATAGCCTGCTATCTATACTGAAGCCCCCACACAATAATAATAATAATTATAATAATAACAAAGGGTAAAAATAAAATTATAATGGACTGTCTATTGGACATAATTTTTTAATTCCCATCCTGTATAAACCATGATTGCTTCTATTGTAATTGTTTTCCTGGCAACAGGTACTATAGCCTGAAAGCCTAGATAGTACTGAAGGTGTTGTTCTTCAAAGTATACCGGGAAAGGAGGGACACTTTCCTAACCACTCATGGATATTGGGTCCTTTGGATTAATTGACCTTCTCTTGATGAGCAGCTGGAGAGCACTCAAGAGATGTGTTTGGTAAGTGCACTCTGCATCCTCATTTGATCACTGTGTATGTGAGTTCTAAAGAACTTCTCTCTTGCAAAACAAGCACACTAGTGAGATTCTATTATCTGAGCCTTTCATATTTATACACTCTATAAGTGTATGCCTACACTGGACTCTTCAATAGACACGGGTTTTTAGAATAGATACGTAAAAATACATACTTATATATATAAAAAGACATATAAGATGATGCATCCTATGTACAGGGGACATGATGGAAGTGGAAGATGAAACAATGAAAATGCATGAAAAGAGTTGTGGCATAGCATTACTGCCATTGTATCTAAGATGTTACACAAATGTACAGCTGTTCACATATTTGTGAATCTGCCAAAATCAATAATGGAGTGTGAGTATCATACAAGAGAAGTGAGATTTCTAAGCATGTTATTTCCTGGATCCAGGTATGAATGAGGTGAATTGGGTGCTTGGCTAAGCCAGACGCTCTAAGATCCGGCAATGTTCTGGTAATCAGTAGTGAGTTGGATGCCCGATTCATTAGCCATTCGGCAATCACTAGCCAATCAACTAGTACTTTGGCTTAACAGTTTGGGGTACTATTAGCCGAAAGTTCAGGTTAACACGTTACTGTAATTTGCAATTTGCAATTGGAATCTGGGAGCCCCTTTTCATCCTATATCTATTAAGTGTTAAGAATACAATATAAACTTAAATTACTTCTGTATTGTTCTTTTTCGTTCATCTTTCATTTGTTCCTTTATTTATTTCCTCTCTCTTGTTTGAAGGATCTCCTTTGGCCGCCAATCCTTAACACTACTTACTGCTTCAGCTCTAGGCACCCCAGAGCTCACCTGATGTTCGCCCCTGCATGCCAGGCTCTCCTGGCACCATCGCTCTGCACTGGCCTTCTGAACCAGCTTAGACTGCCACCACTGCTTATACATTTCACACTGTAGCCCCAGCAAAAGCCTCATCATAGCTCCTACCAGGGTTACTAATTGGTCCACTAGAATCAGGATGTTTCTCAACCTAGTGAACCAATGAATAGCCCCGGAGGACCTATGAAGATGCATATTCTGGGGCTCCCATGTTAGAAGAAGAGTAGGAGAGCAGCATCTGTGGTCTCAGCTAGTCGATGTAGTGAGAAAAACCGCTCTACCTCTGATACCTGTGCAAGGTGCTGGAAACCAAACGGCAAATCAGGAACACAGTGAAGATGAAATCCGCACACCCGCAGGTAAAGTCCAAGGGTTTTTATTTTAATCCAACTCACAAATACAGAAAAACAGCTGACATGTTGCGGATCATATCCTTACTCATAGCCTCAGCTAGTCAGTGCAGAGCAACAGGAAGCAATGGTAGCAGGAGAGCCAGGCATGCAGCAGCGGATATTAATGAAGTGTCAGGAATCCTTGTGGATCTAGCAGCGTACTTCAGGTAACAGTGTTAGATGTGCATCCATCACCTGGAGAGAGCGAGGCAGCAGTACCATGGTGCTGAAGAACAGCACACAACCTTGGTCCCCATCGGCACACAGGAGTATCGCTCAGGTGAATAGCTACTATCCGCCAAGCGGATCGCTCAAGTCCGGTCTTATCAGCTGAACAACAGACTGTACACACGCCCGATTTGACATCCAAAAGACCGGTCGTTTGGACGTCCAAACCATGGGTCGTTTGCGCAAATCCGCCGTGTGTACGCACCTAGGGGCAAATTCTCTTGTGCAGCCAGCTGACACAGTAGAGAGATTAAATTACATGTTTAGCTTAGTCACAGATAAGGGGGAATTAGACAGGCTATACTCTCTAAATACGTACAGGGTGCATTTATCTGCTTTCCTTCTGTCCTGTGCAAGAGTTCAGGTCCACTTTAACCATTAAGAAGGTTAAACATGATTAAAAATGAATAAACATGACATCGAAATAGTATGGCCATATTTATTATGATAATAATATTAAATTAGTTCCCAATGGATGGCTATTCAGTTCACCATTTGTTTCAATGCTAACTTTATTGGCAACACAAATCAAAAGATTCACCAATGCTTCATTCGCCACCCACATTTATGTCTAAAATTAGTATCTATTAGCTGCAAAATGCATCCCTTCATTAAAGAATGTCTTCTGGACAGCACTTAGTTCTCCAGGGCTCTCTAACCTTACAAGTAAGATGAAAAGGTGTCATCTCCGACCTGCCACATTTTTATGGAAGAACCCAGTGTAACCGGCCATTATATATTTCATCATTTTAAAAATGAAGGTAAATGAACGGACATACATCTCGGAATAGAAGATAGTGGCAGGACATATTAATTAGAAATAAAAAGCAGACACAGCATACATCAAATAAGGGCGCCACAAAGAAAGGGTGCTGTGTAGTGCCGAAATTTTAAGATATTGTCTATAAAAATAATTTTATTATTTCTTCATCTTTATCTGAGTTAGAATAATAAATATGTTAAAATAGCTGTAATAAAAATCGCAAAATATCGTCTATAACATTGAAAACGAAAATATATTTAAAGTCGTAATAAGCATAGTAAAACATTGGTAAAAATTACCAATATTTTACTACAACTAAACAGTGGTGCTCAGCAGAGCTCGAATATTCGAGTAGCTCGAATATTCGAGCTCTTTTTCAGCTATTCGAGCTCGGTATTCGAGCTCCGAATAGCTGCAGCTATTCGAATGGGCTATTCGAGTAAACGCGAATAGCCCATTCACTATTCGAGCTATTCGAGCAAACGGCGCTATTCGAGCTCGAATACCGAGCTCGAATAGCGTCATAGCCCAGATTGATGTCCTTAGAGCCAATCAGAGGGCTCCCAGGCCCTCTGACGGCAGCCAATCACAGAGGGGGACCCTGGCCAGCCCCTACCCTATAAATAGCGGCCGCCATGTTCCGTTTCTCCGTCCTTGCCTGAGACTTGCATAGAGAGAGAGTTGCTCCTTTGTGCTTTGGCTTAGCAAGAGCTCTATTGTGTTCATTTACCTAGCGTTTTTGCTCACATACACCTCCTATACACACCTATATTGTTGTTAGTTAGATAGACATTGTATTTTAGTTAGTAGCTTTTGTGTTACATAGAGAGAGACTCAGACAGCTGCTGCAGGCTTACAGCTTTAGGCCTCAGGGCCTTGCCTGTGTGGGCAGCTGTCCTCCTGTCCTCTGTTAGTTTATTTCTCATTAGTATTTAGACAGTATTAGATAGTATTAGACAGTATTTCTGCTGTCCTCTACTACTTAGTGATTGTATTTTGTATTGTAGTTATATACTGTAACTGTACTAGGACACTCACTGACTGTCACTGTTCATAGGCTAGCTCCTGTGTGTGCTTGCACTCACTGTCTGTGTACACACACTCTATTTCCTTCTGAATAGTTATATACTGTAACTGTACTAGGACACTCACTGACTGTCACTGTTCATAGGCTAGCTCCTGCGTGTGCTTGCACTCACTGTCTGTGTACACACACTCTATTTCCTTCTGAATAGTTATATACTGTAACTGTACTAGGACACTCACTGACTGTCACTGTTCATAGGCTAGCTCCTGCGTGTGCTTGCACTCACTGTCTGTGTACACACACTCTATTTCCTTCTGAATAGTTATATACTGTAACTGTACTAGGACTCTCACTGACTGTCACTGTTCATAGGCTAGCTCCTGCGTGTGCTTGCACTCACTGTCTGTGTAGTACACACACTCTATTTCCTTCTGAATAGTTATATACTGTAACTGTACTAGGACACTCACTGACTGTCACTGTTCATAGGCTAGCTCCTGCGTGTGCTTGCACTCACTGTCTGTGTAGTACACACACTCTATTTCCTTCTGAATAGTTATATACTGTAACTGTACTAGGACACTCACTGTCACTGTTCATAGGCTACTAGCTCCTGCGTGTGTGTGTGCACTCACTGTCTGTGTACTGTACACACACTCTATTTCCTTCTGATTACTGATTGATTATTGTAAATTCTACTTCCTGACAGTTACTACTTACTTACTGTAGTAGGGACACTCACTCAGTCACTGTTCATAGGCTAGCTCCTGCACGTGTGTGCGCGTGCGTGCACTCACTGTCTGTAGTGTACACACACTCTATTTCCTTGTGATTACTACTGATTATTGTAACTGCTAGTTGTACTTCCTGACTGTTACTACTTACTTACTGTACTAGGGACACTCACTCACTCTCTGTTCATAGGCCAGCTCCTGCGCGTGTTTGAGCGTGCGTGCACTCACTGTCTGTAGTGTACACACACTCTATTTCCTTGTGATTACTACTGATTATTGTAACTGCTAGTTGTACTTCCTGACTGTTACTACTTACTTACTGTACTAGGGAGTCGGGACACTCACTCAGTCACCTCACCCACCAACCCACTCCATTAAAGTACCCCACTTTTCACCCGCCCTTTTCAAAAACTTTTGTGTTTACGCCCAAAACATCGAAGATGTCTGGAAGTGGCAGCCAGCGCGGTTTGGGCAAGGGGAAGGGCAGCAAGGGAATCAGGAGGAGAGGGAGCAGCATTGTGGCAAGCTGCGGGCGCGGGCGCGCCACCATGCACAGTTCCGCAGCAGCAGCAGCAGCGTCAGTGGCTAACATTCCTCCCATAGCCACTGGCCGTGGACGCCTTGGGCGCCGCCCAGCAGGAGCATCTGCAACTCACGCTGCAGAGACACAGCAGCAGCAGCAGCGTGTAGCACCTGCTCCGATTTTCCTCCAGCCGGGTCGGAAACGTCCCATTGAGGAAAAGGATGCAGACACTGTGGTGCAACTGATGACGGAGGATGAGCAGCCCGCCATCAGCTCTGCATCCGAGGCCTCCACCCTCACCACCACCACCACCACCACCCCTGTTCGCAGCAGCCGCCCAGCAGGGCCTGGGGAGGAGGCCAGTTCACCGTCACTCGCCGACCTGTCATTCAGCAGTCTTTTGACCCCAGGCATCATGAGTAAATTGTCTGCTGTTGTTGGCGATCTTGAGGAGGAGATGCTGATGGGCACTTTGGGGGATGAGGGATTGGACAGCAAGACTGTGGCGACAGTCAAGCAGCCCATCCATGCATCAGGAGAGGAGTTTGGGGGGTCATCATCCCAGCAGGACATGTTTCAGGAGGGGGAGGATGATGATGACATGGTGACAGACAGAGACTGGGTGCCACCACCTCCAGGGGATGTCGTCCTCAGCAGCTCTGAGGAGGAGGAGGAGGATGCGCTTGTGGGCCTTGCAAGGAGGCGCATCATTGCAAGCATTGGCAGCAGTAGGCAGGTCCCACAGCCTGCTGGTGTCTCAGGCTCAGCAGCAGCAGCAGCAGCATCTGCCAGTACCACCACCAGCCGCACCCAAGCCCCCCCCCAAACCACCACAGGGTGACAGGCAGCAGCGGTTCCATGCCGTAGGGGGTCGTTTTTGTCACCAATCTGGCGTTTTTTCACCATGCCCACAGTGTACAGCAAGTACGCCACTTGCAACCACTGTCAGCGGAAGTTGAGCAGAGGTGCAGACCCCTTAAAGTTCAGCACCAGCTCGCTCATCAACCACCTTGCTGCGAAACATTTCCACCAGCATGAGGAGTTCCAGAGGCTGAAGGCATCTGGTGCTGGCAGTGGCACCACACCCATCACTGCACAGCCTTCAGCAGCAGCAGCAGCAGCAACAGCAGCCACCCGCCCTCCTGCTCCTCCAGCAGCACCAGCAGGAGTGCGGAAACGCACTGCTCCTCCCCCTCTGCAACTCCTGCCGCCGACACTGAGGCCTGTTCTGGCAGCCAGTCCTCAGTGGCCTCCTCTGCTGTGTCTGCTGATTCCCGTGCCAGCAAAAGGCCACGCCAGAGCCTTTTGAGCGAGTCCTTCCAGGGGGTGGTTAGGGCTCTGCCTCCCAGCAGCCGTCGCGTGCGGCAGCTGAACGGCTTGCTGGCACAGGCCATGTGCTCCCAACTCCTGCTGTACACGCTTGTGCAGGAGGGGAGCGACATGTGTGCGCTGCTTGCTTGCGCAGCCCCAGACTGGCAGCTCCCCAGCAGACACTTCTTCGCCCGCAAGGCCATTCCTGCACTGCACCGCTTTGTGATGGCCAATGTGGAGCGAGGGCTGGAGCACGCGGTTGGTGAAAGGGTCCACGTCACCATGGACTCCTGGAGCAGCCGCTTCGGGACAGGCCGCTACCTGTCCTTCACTGTCCACTGGGTCAGCTTGGTGGAAGGGGGTGAGGATGGGAGAGCAGCAGCGGGCACAGCAGCAGCAACACAGTGGGTGGTGCCCCCCCGCAGGGTCAGGGGAACTGCAGCAGGTTCCTCCGATCCTCTGCCATCCTCCGGCACACCTGGCCAAACCCCCCGCCTCAGCAGCAGCGTGAAGGCCCGCCACTGCCAAGCGCTGCTGCACTTGGTCAGCCTTGGGAAGACCAAGCTGACGGCAACCCATGTGTTGGCCAAACTCCAGGAGCAGGAGAGGATTTGGCTGACCCCCAGAGGCCTCAGAGTCGGAGAGGTGGTGGCCGACAATGGGGCCAATCTGGTTGCCGCAATAGACAGGGGAAACCTGACCCACATTCCCTGTCTTGCCCACGTGCTGAACCTGGTGGTGCAAAAGTTCTTGCGCACCTACCAGGGGATGGGTGAACTGCTGGAAACGGCAAGGAACGTTGTGCGTCACTTCCGGCGCTCGGCTGCAGCCTGTGCGAGCCTGGAAGACGTGCAAAAGGAGCTGGAGCTGCCACGCCATCGGCTGATCCTTGACGTTCCGACTCGCTGGAACTCCACCCTGGCGATGTTGGAGCGTCTGGTTGAACAGAAGCACGCTGTCAACCAGTACCTTGCCCTGGCCACTGTTTCCGCCGCTCGGAGAAGGGACAAGACCAGCAACATCCCGTCCATCGTCCCCGATGATGACTGGAGGCACATGCAGCAGGTGTGCTTAGTGCTGGCTCCCTTTCTGCAGGCCACTAACATGGTGAGCAGGGACCATGCTATGGTCTGCGAGTGGGTGCCCCTGGTTTGTCTGCTGAACAGGGCCCTCGATGCTTTGCTGGAACAGGGAGCGGCAGCCTTGGACCAGCAGGAGCGGCAAGCAGCTGCACAGTCCACCTCTGAGGGGGAGGAGGAGGAGGACTTGGTGGAGGTCCCTGACCTTGCTGCTGATGAGGGGGATCAGCACAGCGCAGCTGAGTTGGTGCGTGGGTGGAGAGAGGATGAGGCGGCAGAGGAGGAGGATGAGGAGGACAGCACTGCCGTCGATGTGCCAGCACACGTGGCCCGCCTCTTCCCAATGGCAGCGCACATGCTGGCGTGCCTGCGCAAGGACCCCAGGGTGATCCAGATGAAGCAGAGGGAGGACATCTGGATCAGCATGATGTTGGACCCACGCCTCAAGGGGAAGTTGAGCCAGTTCCTGCCGCCTGCAGGAGGAGACCCAGCACAACAAATAAGGAGCTTGCAGCAGGCCCTTGTTGAGCGCTTGGTGGAAGCCTTCCCCCAGCCTTCCACCCCCACTGTCCAGCAGCCAGCACAGAGGCAGCAGCAGGTGCCTGCATCCAGCAGCAAGCGCCCCACAGACCTGCTGTCTCTCAGCCACGAGCTCTACAGGACTGTAGAGGCTCCGGCAGCAGTGACTAGAGAGGAGGTGCATGATGCAGCAGCATCCTCCTCCGGTCACAGCCAGCGCCTGACCCGCATGGTGGCTGACTACATGGGGTCCTACAGCGGGCTTGACAGCGATGCCCCTGTTGATCCCATGGAGTATTGGGTCAAGCGCCTGGAGATCTGGAGCGAGCTGGCGCAGTACGCCCTGGAAGTGCTGTCCTGCCCCCCTTCCAGCGTGCTGTCCGAGCGCTGCTTCAGTGCAGCTGGTGGCGTGGTCACCGAGAAACGCTCACGTCTGTCTCACAAGTCTGTGGACAGACTGACGTTTCTCAAGATGAACCAGGCGTGGGTGGAAGGCGAGTTCCTGGCCCCTGTTGTCGGCGAGAGGGGGACATGAACTGGCTAAGAACCATCGTTAATGTGCCTTACCACCCTTTACCACCTCCTGGCTCCTGCTCACTAAGCCAGCCTGGTTCAGTTTGACTATTACGTCGCCTGCAGCCACACATTTTACACCTACAGTGGGCTGCTGTGTACTGCCCTTCTGCTGTCTGTCTGTGTTTCCCACTGCCAGGGTACACAGAATTACATTCTGCTGCCACTCTGCCACCAGCTATTACGTCAAACAATAGCTATATATCTGTGTAATTGGTTGTACAAACAAAACCAAAAAACCATTAAAAAAAAAAAAAAAAGGTTTAATTTTTCTGAGGTGCCCGGGTTGAAAACTGTGTTGTCCCAGTTGTGTATTGGACACGATGTGGGCTGCACGACCGCTGTCTGGGACCTCCTGTTGTGTTTATTTACAGCCCTGTTATCACCGCTAGGTACCAGGGCTATTATGTCACGCTGCGTGCCTGCTGCCACACTCACACTACTCCTCCATTCCTCCTGCTGCTGCTGTCTGTCTGTGTTTCCCACTGCCAGGGTACACAGAATTACCTTCTGCTGCCACTCTGCCACCAGCTATTACGTCAAACAATAGCTGCTCACATTACTCCTTACATTCCTCCTGCTGCTGCTGCTGTCGGTCTGTGTTTCCCACTGCCAGGGTACACAGAATTACATTCTGCTGCCACTCTGCCACCAGCTATTACGTCAAACAATAGCTATATATCTGTGTAATTGGTTGTACAAACAAAACCAAAAAACCATTAAAAAAAAAAAAAGGTTTAATTTTTCTGAGGTGCCCGGGTTGAAAACTGTGTTGTCCCAGTTGTGTATTGGACACGATGTGGGCTGCACGACCGCTGTCTGGGACCTCCTGTTGTGTTTATTTACAGCCCTGGTATCACCGCTAGGTACCAGGGCTATTATGTCACGCTGCCTGCCTGCTGCCACACTCACACTACTCCTCCATTCCTCCTGCTGCTGCTGTCTGTCTGTGTTTCTCACTGCCAGGGTACACAGAATTACCTTCTGCTGCCACACTGCCACCAGCTATTACGTCAAACAATAGCTGCTCACATTACTCCTCCATTCCTCCTGCTGCTGCTGCTGTCTGTCTGTGTTTCCCACTGCCAGGGTACACAGAATTACCTTCTGCTGCCACTCTGCCACCAGCTATTACGTCAAACAATAGCTGCTCACATTACTCCTCCATTCCTCCTGCTGCTGCTGCTGTCGGTCTGTGTTTCCCACTGCCAGGGTACACAGAATTACCTTCTGCTGCCACTCTGCCACCAGCTATTACGTCAAACAATAGCTATATATCTGTGTAATTGGTTGTACAAACAAAACCAAAAAACCATAAAAAAAAAAAAAAGGTTTAATTTTTCTGAGGTGCCCGGGTTGAAAACTGTGTTGTCCCAGTTGTGTATTGGACACGATGTGGGCTGCACGACCGCTGTCTGGGACCTCCTGTTGTGTTTATTTACAGCCCTGGTATCACCGCTAGGTACCAGGGCTATTATGTCACGCTGCCTGCCTCATTGACTGCCTGCTGCCACACACTCATCCTCCTCCTCCTGCTGCTGAATTTACCTCCTGCTGTCTGTATGTTTCCACTGCCAGGGAGCACATACAATGGCGCTTCCAACATGCGTGCGCCACCAGCTATTTGTTACGCTCAAAAATAGCTGCATTTCTGTAAAAAAAAATTGAAAAGAGATATAAGTGAAGAAGAAGACGATATAGAAGAAGATGAAGAAGAAGAAGATGAAGAAGAAGAAGATGAAGAAGAAGAAGAAGAAGGAGAAGAAGAAGAAGATGAAGAAGAAGAAAATGAAGAAGAAGATGAAGAAGATGAAGAAGAAGAAGAAGATGAAGAAGATGAAGAAGATGAAGAAGAAGATGAAGAAGATGAAGAAGAAGAAGAAGATGAAGAAGATGCAGAAGAAGATGAAGAAGAAGAAGATGAAGAAGATGAAGAAGATGAAGAAGAAGAAGATGAAGAAGAAGAAGAAGAAGATGATGATGAAGAAGATGAAGAAGATGATGATGAAGAAGATGAAGAAGATGAAGAAGAAGAAGATGAAGAAGAAGAAGACAATATAGAAGAAGAAGAAGAAGATATAGAAGAAGATATAGAAGAAGAAGATATAGAAGAAGAAGATATAGAAGAAGAAGAAGATAGAAGATAAAGAAGAAGAAGAAGAAGAAGAAGAAGTATATACAGTACTGAACAAAATTCTGGACACAACTTCTCTTTTCACCTTTTTTTTTTAAAGGAACATCCCCACATAATCACTTGCTGTTGTTACTTGGAAAAAAAGATGTTTCTTGCATCATTCACCCTCAAAACAAGTGTTGGAAGCTATTTAAGGCCAATTCGAATAGTCAGCTCGAATAATGAGCTCGAATACCGACTCGAATAGTGAGCTCGAAGTCCGAGGTCGAATCGAATAGTAAAAATTATTCGACTCGAATATTCGACTGACCTCGAATAATTTACTATTCGAATTCGACCAAACTCGAATTTTAAAAAGGGGTATTTGAGCACCACTACAACTAAACCTAACCCTACTCTCACACAGAACCCTCCTTGGTGGTGCCTGCCTAACCCTAAAACCCCCTGGTAGTGCCTAACCCTTCCTGACCCCTAACCCTAAAACCCCCTTCCTGATGCCTAATCCTAAATCCCCTTTTCTCTGCTGCAAATAACATTATTACAAAAAGTGTTATATTTCTATGTTATTAAGTTCAAAATGATATTTTACGATATTATAATTCTCAAAACAGATTTCAAAATTATATTTATCGAAACACTAATTCTCAAAACAAAAATTTTGGTTGGACGGGCCTGGCTCCTGCTAATTATGGAGAGCCCAAATTTCTTCTTTGGCGCTCAATAGCCGATATTTTGCATTAACACCTATACAGGTGCCCAAAATTTCCTAATGCCGCATACACCCCCTTGTAAAGGTCCTGCAATAAGAAAAATCAGTCCGTCTTGTCCATGAAACTTTCCTTTTCCATGCAAGAGAGAAGAAGTGATGGATCTTTTAATACTGCTTCTTCCCTCCAGTTAATTAGACACGTTTTAATGGCTGTCCAAGATTAATCTACTACAGAAC
Source organism: Hyperolius riggenbachi (assembly GCF_040937935.1). NCBI lineage: Eukaryota > Metazoa > Chordata > Amphibia > Anura > Hyperoliidae > Hyperolius > Hyperolius riggenbachi. The sequence continues at coordinate 368,124,381 of NC_090650.1, forward strand.
AGCCTTACTTTAGTTAATAAGGTGAAGAACTATATAATGTAATTAAGCAGACCTCCAAAGTACTTCTTTAAACAACAGTAAAGGGCTACTGTACTAATAGATGGCTGAGATAATATATTTAGGTAATTTATGGCTGGAATACCATTTTCTAAATGTGAAGGAAAAGTATATAGTGGAAAAATGTACAGCCTTAATTATAGTGTTGGGTCTCCAAGGTCTCCTGTGTAATTAAAAAGCCTCAGCTGGAATTATAGTGTCTAGTAAAAATGATTGTGGAAATCACCGGCCAACATCAGCACCAAACTAGGGTATAAGTTTCACATGATGTGTACTTTAAATATCCACAAGTGGAAAATCTAATTTGTTTTCTGTGAAATGAAAAGTGCTAAAAAAAAGAAGAAGAAGAGGATACTAGATGGAAAAAAAGCTTTAATTTAATTTTGATTTCTAAGTGAAAATGTTCATATTTATACAGTACATGTACAGTTTTAAAGCCTGAAATGCTGATATAATGGGGTGTATGCAATACATTGTGTTAGAGAGGAACATAAGCAAAAAGGGGAAAAAATATAAATCAATACATTGCAAAGTGAGAAGTTAAAACATAGAAGAGAGTTCCAAGAAATAATTGGTATTCACCATGTAACGTGTTCATGTTGTTTGATCCACAATGGCATGCAAGTAATCATTTTTACAACTGGCAGACATGAAAAAAACATAAAGCACCAACTGCCATTATCTATAACCACACCCACTAACAATGCAATAGGCTGAAAGGTTTTTTTTTGTTATAGATATACATATGCACAGAGGGAGACACTAGTTGCTTGGCAGGTTGGAAACAGCTGTTATTTCCCACAATGCAACAACGCTCACAGACAGGAAGCTGTCAGGACCTAGGTCTTGACATCACACTGTTGGAGGGGTTTCACCACAATATCAGCCACTCAAACCACCCTATTCGAGAAAAGAAGAGATTGGGGTGAAGTTCAATCTTATGCACGAGGAGTATAGTGCAATGCATTTTATGTAATGTATTGCATTCTGCTCTGTCTTGCTGTGCTAAGAACTGTCCTGCAGTGTCCCTTCTGCAGGGGTCACTCTGGGTATCTGAATTAGTCAATAGTCAGGGATATAGTGAAAACACAGGAAACTGAAAAAATTGCAAAAAGTACTTTTTGAAAAGTAGAAAAAGGCAACAACATTGATTTGTTTCGGGTCTGTGACCCTTCTTCAGTTCTTCTTTGGTTCGGATGCCCTGCTTCCATGTGGCTTCATTTCTGAAAATCTATGTGGTGGTCTATTCTGGCTTAGTGGTTGTCCAGATGAGATGCTACTGTGTATTTACATTGTGCAGATGCTCACTGTATGTTTAAAGGCCTGAAGAAGGGTCGCAGACCGGAAACAAATCGATATTGTTGCCTTTTACTACCAGTTATAGGCACTTTACTACGTGATTGAAGTCTTTGGGCTTTATTCACAAAGCGGTGCTAACTGTTAGCACGCCTGTGAAAACCCCCTTAGCACGTCTAAATGAGCTTTTCGCGTGCAAAACTTTATGCGCGTAAAACTTTACGCACGCACTGCACAGAGCGCAGGGTGCTCCGCGCAAAGTGCCCATTAAAGCCTATGGGACTTTGCGCGCGCATAAGACTTTTCGCGCAAAACTTTGCACGTGATCTGATTGAGAAATCCAGTGCTAACCTACTTAGCACCCTGGTTAGCACGTCTAAAGACTTTAGACGTGCTAAGTAGGTTAGCACCACTTTGTGAACCAAGCCCTTTGTATACAAAATTCTGCGCTTTTTTGGAGTATTAAAAGAAAAAGTAGTTTTTGCAATTTTTTGGGTTTCCTGAGTTTTCACTATATCCCTGACTATTGACTAATTCATGTAGAGGTGTTTGTGGTGCACCTACAGGGATCTTTTAATTATTGTGTATTCTCCCAATACACAACTATCACTCTGGGTATTTGGCTGATTTGCCTTGCCTAAAAATGGCCATGGCTCCTCTATATAATTTCAATTAGAAAGACAGTGCTTAAAAAGTGTCCTCCACCTATGGAAATTTATATACAAGAAGAAAGTGAATAAGACACCTAGCAGTGTCAGGACTGTAAATGGGAGTCATGCTGCCCTGGACACTCTAGAAGGCATCTGTATCTGTGATAAATTCATCATTTGGACTTGTTTACTTACGATGCACATCCTAAATCTGGACAGAGTAGTGTTTTTAGCTGGTGTTCTCTATAGGAACACTAGGAAAAATGTGCCTACTTGGTAACAGTAAACAATGAGCTGTAGACTTATGTTGCTTATAAGTAGATTTGGTGAATGTTATGCTAACAATTTTGAGTTGACTAAAAATTATGCAAACTTCTGCAGCTGGGACATGGACCAATCAAATACAGCTGCTAATTAAATGTAAAGCATCAGATTGAAAGAAAGTCTAAAATTAGGAACGTGTTGCTGTTGGGAAAGGCCAATCTGTGTGACATTGAGCAGGTTGGAGCAGGTGTGTATGGGGGGAGGAAGGGCACAGGCCAGAGGAACATGAAAGCATGGCTACATAGTTTTTGCAGGCAGCATGCAGCTGTACTGGGGAGAGAAATATCTGATCAGATCTTTACTAAGATCTTAAGGTGGCCATACATTGGTCGGTGGCAACCAGATCTACCATCTGATAGATCCCTCTCTGATCAAATCTGATCAGAAAGGGATCTGTTACCTGCCACACACTGCACACAGATTTCTAATAGATTTGACCATGAAATTTATTGGAAATCTACCTAGCGCTGCCACCTCCATCCCCCTGGTAATGAGCTTCCCCACACCCATGGTGCACCCAACTGAGTCCTTTCAAGTGAGACCTTTCCAGCATGCTGGGTCAGGCCGTTTCGACTTATTCAGCCAGAAATCAAATCAAATCAAATCAAAGATAGCTTTATTGGCATGACCAATATTCATACAGTTATTTCCAAAGCAAGGGGAAAAGGGGGACATAGAAGGGGGTGGAGTAGGGGGACAATGGGTAAGCAGTCTGTGGACATTTTTAGGTTTACAGTTCTGTTATGCTCCTCTCAGTCTGTGGCATTCTGTGACATAGTGCGCAGCGATTGTCACTGTGGATTCCTCTTCTCCCAGTAAGATATATGTTTTTCTCTCATCTTCTAATGTGAGAAAGTCTTGGAATAGTTCCAACAATTTCTTAAAGTAAGTGTCCCTGGTTGCAGTATATTTGGGGCAGTGCAGCAGGAAGTGGCTTTCATCCTCAAGGGTCTTCTGCTCACAGTGTTTGCATAGTCTCTCCTCCCTGGGTTTGTACGTCTGTATGTGTCTCCCAGACTCTATTTCAAGGTTGTGAGCACTCAATCTGTAGACAGTCAGGATTTTCCTCTCTTGAGAGTTTTGGAGCTTTTTCAGGTATGGGGTCATTTTATATTCTCTTTGTAGAGACTGGTGTATGGTTAGCTTTTGTGACTGTTTTATTTCACTCCTCCATTTTTCCATATAGTTCTCTTTGTTCTTGGTTGTAGTGTGTTTTATCTGGACTTTTGTTATGACCTGACCTGTGGATCGGGGGTTGGAGGGAGTATAGAGCTGACCACTCCTTTCAGTGCACATGGCTTTTCTTGGTCTTTGTAGTGGGGTGAGTCAGGGCTGCTGCTCTGTAGGTGGGCCCAGAAGGACATCAATCAAATCAAAAATTATTGAGTGGCCATGTTGCAGCAATGATCCATGTATAGGCACCTTTATGTTGGGAACACACAATGCAATTTTGCTTCCAATCAACGGGTAATCTGACGGGAAATTTTATCACGTGTACATGTTCAAACTACTCCTGATCAATAAAAGAAACTATTTTCTGATGATAACTTTGTCAAATCGATCCTTTTAATGATCATAACCAGATCGGACAAGTCAGAAATAATCGTCCAATTCCCGTCGATCGGACTGGAAGTTGCATTGTGTGTGCCCAGCATTACATAATCAATTTAACAATAGCAAATTGTCAAACTAAACAGGTGGGTTTTTTACTCTGGATTTAAACACAACCAGAGATGGAGCTGTCTTGATCGACTGAGGTAAGGAGTTCCATAATGTAAGAATGGCATGACAGAAGGCTCTGGGACCAAAAGTTTTCAGGTGGACTTGATTATTAGAACCTGTGGATCTGGTACATATCTACAGCGTCATCACACTGACGAAGCTCGTGTATGTGGGCGTGGCCTACGCGCTCGACACGAGGAGCTCCCAAGCATCCACACGGAGGGATGTTTGCCTTACATTAAGCGGCCAAGCTGAAAATTGTAAACTGTTACAGGTACCTGTACACCGCGGGATGCCGCGGTGTGGTCTAGGAGGCCCTGCTCTTCAAGCAAGAAGGAGGTAATACCTTATCGTAGACTCAGGGGCTGACAGACACTCGTCCAGCTGAGCGGATAGCCAGCGTTTATACACATGACCTGAGGCCCTGAACGGGACAGTTTGTCAAGCTTATAAGCAGTGTCACTTGTTGTTGGGAAGCTGCAGAATAACACACTATGGGCCGTCAAGGTTTTTTGAGATACTGAGCCCGGAACTGTGGTTACGTTATGCATCATTGTTATATACAGGACTGTGCTGCTTGTGAGGAACTGTAAATACCGATATAGTTGCTGCTTAAGTTTGAGAATTTACATCCAGCTCCATTTTCATCTAGTAGAATACGGATTGGCCGATCTCAGCTGATGAATGTGGATTGTGTGTGTGTGGTGTATTTGGGAGCTCTCTGATTAGCTGTCCAGGGCGGGTTTGGGGGTTTTAATCGTTTTGGGGGGTTTCAACTTTTTTTTTTTTTCCCACAAAAGATTTTTTTCGTTTTCCAAAAGAAAATTAACAGCCAGTAACATGTCAGTAATAAAACATATTACATGAAAAACAACATGGGGAGGTAAGTATATCACTGGTGTTAACCCAAGGCGGTATTAATAAAACACATAAACATTGAGCGGACGTTGGTAGCAACGAGGCAACATATACCAACATCCTGCATAGTCCAGTTGTGGGATAAAGTCAACAGAATTACAAAGATCCATCACAAAGTATCGATGGATCGACTGATCAGGACTGTTGCACCTATGGGTAAGGGTGAAAGGGCAGGGGGAGGGAGGGTTTCAACTTTTTTACTTGATATAATAAAGTGAAGTTTATAGTAAGTGAGTGGCGGTCCATGTAGTGTTTTTTGTGCTATTGAGAAAAGTTTGGGCCAGCCTTCCCTCCTTGGAGGTTTACTAATCCATCAGCTAATGACCTGTGCACCGGTGAACAAGATAGTACATATCAAACATTTGCTATATCAACAACTCTGCACCTAATTGTAATTCATCGTCCCAGAGACTATCCCTTTAAATATTCTTTTATGTGCGGCTGTCGCCTCCTGACAACTGCACTGCACTAAGTGATGCCTCCATGTAATAGTCCATTTCACCCCCACTGAACACTTTCTGCACACACAACACACAATAATCCCCACCAGTCAGATCTCCCGTCTGCGATACTCTGCACCGTAGCACAAAATAACGCAGATGACTTCAGTCATCATTTCCTATCACTCCCCACCTCCGAGACATGCTCTGCACCGCTATTCCTCCAACCGACTCCCTCGCTGAGTTATGATTCCTGTGTCATACTAGAAAGCTATAATGTGTCATGTCATTTTTATTTTTGACACATCAATTTACCTTTGAGGCTGAAGAAATAAATTCCTCCAATATTTCACAGAAAATCACAAACAAACAATGCAATAGTCATATCAGAGAAGAAAAAAAGAAAAGAAAAGAAAAGAAAGGAGAGCATTGTACGGAGAAATGTGACACTGGGGGGAAGAGGAATAACTTAACACTTATTATTTGAATACAGCAATAAAAATTCATTGTGTGTTTTCACGAAGCAAAGATTATACCATAAAAGTAATATATATATATATGTTTTATTATTATGAAATGTAGAATGTAGAGGAGCCGCAGCTAAACACAGGCATCGGTGGGGTGAAGTACCCTTCTTTTGTGGAGCACAATTATCGTGACCTCAATATGACCTCATTCTATGGGGTAGAGGAAGGGCAGTTAAAAAGAGCATAAAGCCTGCACACTCTTTTTGAATGAACTGTGGAAAAAGTCATTAAATTATATGGGCTAAAGTATAAGATTGAAGCTTGAAGCCCATTTGAGTTGTGAACTATGAGACATATTTGAATTAGAGCCTTCCTAGCAAGGTGCATTAATCCAGTCCAAAAGCGCAGGCCATTACCTGCGATGATTAGATTGCTGAAGGGGACTGAGTGATACTTATCCAATATGCACAGATCGGGAATTTACTTGTTTTTTGGTGGTTGTTTTTTTTTTTAGCACAAAATGCATATTGAATATATTACCTAATGTGGAAGTAATGGAGCCGCTCTAAAGCAAATAGGCATTAATATTAAATGTGTTGGCTTTTGGAAAAGTCCAGTGTTCCAGCATAAGCAGAAAAGAATACTTTTCAGATGAAGATGATGATAGCATGTTTTGGTGAAGGTTTAGAAGTCAGAGGTTAGTATAGCGTTTGGGTCATCTGGTAGGCATTGCTGTGCAGAGCATCACCAGCACTTGGGTGTCACTACAGATCTGTCATGCGATCTCTTCTAAATAGGCGGACCTATTTGCACAGATATAGAGCATAGGCAAGTTTAGGTGGGGATCGCTGGTGCCCAGCATCCCCCTTTCTGACCGGGGCCAGTGCAGTGTCTGGGGACAGGCGCAAGTTTTGACACCAGAATGTCTACAGGCATCCCGCAGCTCATAGCACCATTAGAGATGTCACGAACCTCCGATTTTCGGTTCGCGAACACCTTTCGCAAACTTTCGCGGAAGGTTCGGTTCGCGCGAACTTTCGCGAACTGCAATAGACTTCAATGGGGAGGCGACCTTAAAAATTTAGAAAAATTTCTGCTGACTGGAAAAATGATAGAAAAGATGTTTCAAGGGGTCTAATACCTGGAGGAAGACATGGTTAAGTAAAATACAAAAGTCCCAGAAAAAAATCTGGATTTAATACAAAGCGTTTTTTTTAAGGTCAGAACTCTCATTGAATGTTCAATTGCAGGCCTACACTGCTTTATGACATCAGGAATACCTTCCTCCCTCTCTCCCTCATCTTCCAGGGAATTGTAGTATTTCAAAAGCTAGGTTACATACCGTGGCTGGGAATTGAACCCAGGCTGGGCTGGGAATTAAACCCAGGTCTCAGTGTGTGGTAGGTAACTCACTTAACCACTATACCACCACCAACACCACATGCTGAAGCCAGCCTAGCATGTACCATTATGATCAAACCAAGAGAAAAATTAGGTTGCTTAAGGATTTGTAGCATGTCAAAAGCCAACTCACATTGGCTGGGAATTGAACCCAGGTCTCAATGTGTGGTACATAACTCACTTAACCTATTTTGGTTCCAGGACGTAGAAACTACGTCCAGGAACCATGCGCGCTATCGCGCGCTCCCGCGGCCAATCGCACGCGTGCACACGCACTCCCGGCCGCGGATTTGGTAGCCACGGAATCAATGTATCGGGCTATGGTGCCCGATCACTGATTCCTCTCCCCCGCTGAAAAAGCGACAGCTTCTCTCGGAAGCTGTGCTTTTTCTGGCTGTTCCCTTCCCGATGCGTCACTCTAAGCGTGTGCTACGCTTAGAGTGACGTCATGTAAACAAACTCATGGCCGCCATCTTGTGGCCAAAAAGTAATACTACACCTGAAAGTAAAAAAAAATAAAAATTAACACACATTTACATTATAAATCTATTGTTTACCTCCCACCCTCCCAAAACTACCCAAATAAAATGTTTACTATAAAAAAAATACATTACAATAATAAAAAAAAAAAAAACATGTAAATATTTACCTAAGGGTCTAAACTTTTAAAATATCAATGTAAAGATGAAATATTTCTATATTTTTTTTTTATTTTAAACTTGTAAATAGTGATAGATGCAAAATGGAAAAAATGCACCTTTATTTCCAAATAAAATATTGTCGCCATACATTGTGATAGGGACATATTTTAACGGTGTAATAACCGGGACATATGGGCAAATACAATACGTGAGTTTTAATTATGGAGGCATGTATTATTTTAAAACTATAATGGCTGAAAACTGAGAAATAATGAATTTTTCCATTTTTTTTCTTATTCTTCCTGTTAAAATGCATTTACAGTAAAGTGGCTCTTAGCAAAATGTACCCCCCAAGGAAAGCCTAATTGGTGGCGGAAAAAACAAGATATAGATCAGTGCATTGTGATAAGTAGTGATAAAGTTATAGGCTAATGGATGGGAGGTGAACATTTCTCACGTGAAAACGACGGAACGCGAATGGGTTAACCACTACCCCACCAACACTACATGCTGAAGCCAGCCTAGCATGTACCATTATGATCAATTCAAGAGAAAAATTAGCTTGCTTAAAGGGATACTGTAGGGGGGTCAGGGGAAAATGAGTTGAACTTACCCAGTTACATACCGTGGCTGGGAATTGAACCCAGGTTGCGGTGTGTGGTCCTTTTTTTCTCTTGGATTGATCATAATTCCCAGCCAATGTGAGTTGGCTTTTCATGCTACAAATCCTTAAAGGGATACTGTAGGGGGGTCGGGGGAAAATGAGTTGAACTTACCCGGGGCTTCTAACGGTCCCCCGCAGACATCCTGTGTTGGCGCAGCCACTCACCGATGCTCCGGCCCCGCCTCCGGTTCACTTCTGGAATTTCAGACTTTAAAGTCTGAAAACCACTGCGCCTGCGTTGCCGTGTCCTCGCTCCCGCTGATGTCACCAGGAGTGTACTGCACAGGCCCAGTATGGTCTGTGTCTGCGCAGTACACTCCTGGTGACATCAGCAGGAGTGAGGACTTGGCAACGCAGGCGCAGTGGTTTTCTGACTTTAAAGTCAGAAATTCCAGAAGTGAACTGGAGGCGGGGCCGGAGCATCGGTGAGTGGCTGCGCCAACACAGGATGTCTGCGGGGGACCATTAGAAGCCCCGGGTAAGTTCAACTCATTTTCCCCCGACCCCCCTACAGTATCCCTTTAAGGATTTGTAGCATGAAAAGCCAACTCACATTGGCTGGGAATTATGATCAATCCAAGAGAAAAAAAGGACCACACACCGCAACCTGGGTTCAATTCCCAGCCACGGTATGTAAGCTGGCTTTTGAAATACTACAATTCCCTGGAAGATGAGACCCTCCTCCCTCCGGGAGGAGGGAGAGAGAGGGGTAATATAAGGAATAGCAATCAGCTAGGAACAAGCCTACAGAAGCCTAACTAAGCTTCCCCTAGCAGAGTCTGTCAGCAGCTGTCCCTTAACTAATTACTGTAGGCAGACGAGTGAGTAAAACAACAGGAGAACCTTGCCTTTTATAAGGGGGGGTGGGGCTCCAAGAGTGAGTGTAGTCTGATTGGTGACAATGTGCCTGATGACTGTGATGTAGAGGGTCAAAGTTCTGCCCAATGGAGCATTATGGGGCGAATCAAACTTCCGCAAAAGTTTGCCTTCACCGGCGAACGCGAACCACCTAAAGTTCGCCGCGAACCGTTCGGGACATCTCTAAGCACCATGCTAAGCACCACCTGGCAGCGGCGGGCAACATGCAGATACATACCTTCCTTGTGTTCCACCGGGAATGTTTCTCTTCTACCATCTGACGTCACTACCTGTATAAACAGGAAGTAGCGGCAGACACTAGAGCGAGGAGTATCCGCGGTGGAACGCAAGGAAGGTATGTATCTGCCCACCGCTGCCCAGACACTAATTTAAGCTGGACGGGAGCACAGAGGGGAGACCCCGAGGTGAGGGGGGACCGTCCCCCCTCCCCGCCGAGTATGGCCATGGCTTCCCCTCATGCTACGTCCCTTCCAGCCCCCCAAAATGGCCCTGAGTGGGCCCCGGGGGGGGGGGCATCGGAATCTCTGCAGGGGGGCCCGGTGGCTCCTAGTTATGCCCCTGTACCCAAAGTATGTAGAATACCATCTCTGAACACACAACATATCAATCCTTGAAACGAGATTTGTCACAGCTGTGGAAGACCACACTGGGTGCCACTCCGGTCCACTAAGAACAGGAAACTGATATATATTGCACATGAGCTGTCACTGCCCTAAGCTTCACAGTTACTGGGCTTCAGTCTTCGATTTACTTGATCAGGTCTTTGAAATGCATATCCCTAGATTGAACAAATCTGTATACTTGGTTATACTGCATCTATAGATGGTGATAAGGAAAGGATTGCTTTTACCCCAGGTTTACACTATATTTAATTGTTAGTTAGAGGTGTCTCTTCCATGAGTACACCTCAACGAGGTGGAAGCGTCTAGTACTGAACAATCTGCGTGCATACTGTTTATTGGAAGCTAACGTCCTCCATTTGTTGCTTCTGTTTTGAATGCAAGTTGTTTAATCTGCCCATGTGTGGGCTCTGCACAGCTATGCAGCTGGTCAATTGGGGTGCAGCCTGCATTTGGAAGTGCTGTCATCTCCATCTGCTGTACAAAAATGTAAGTCTACTTATGGCTAGCTGCATTCATGTGTATCAGTTTGCATTCAATTTTGTATAGAGAATATTGTAGTAGTCCAGCCCTGATGTGATGAAGGCATGATGAAGGCATGAACTAGGGTTGGGAGATACGTTGGAGGCATGAGATGTTTAATCCTTGCAATATTCCTTAAGTGAAAGAAGGAATGTTTCACAACAGCTGAGATTTGATTCCTGAAGCTTAATTTTCCATCAATCAGTACTCCCAGGCTGCAAACGCAGTCTGAGTTGTTCAGGTCTGAGCTTCCTATCCTAAGTGGTGCTGGTTGAGACTGGAGCTGCTTTGCTGTCAATCACTGAACTTTGATAACAAGAACCTGAGTTTTGTCAGCATTTAGTTTAGCCAGTTATTATTCATCCACCCCTGAAGCTCAGTTAAGCATGTGTGTAAGGTAGGGTCTGTGACGCCAGGTTTGAATGATAAATATAGCTGGGTGTCATCAGCATAGCAATGATATATCAGACCATGTTTTGTTATGATTTCTCCAAGTGGGTACACCATATTTTAGTGGTACAGGGTTGAAGAGGAAGGGCCCCAAGGCTACCCTTTGTGTTCTGCCAGCCAGGAAGGAGTTGAACCACCGGAAGAACTAAGCCATCTATGCCACAGTACTCTTATAGCCTGTTAAGCAAGATTTCATGATCAACTGTGTCAAAAGCCCCGGAGAGGTCGAGCAAATTCAGGATGGAACATTGGCCTCTGTCTCTCGCCATGAGCAGATTGTTGCAAATCTGGGTGAGGCCTGTTTCACAGCTGTGATATTTACCCCAGTATAGCTAGTATAGTGCCCAGTATAGCTGGTATAGTTCCCAGTATGGGTAGTATTGTGCCCAGTATAGGTAGTATAGTGCCCAGTATGGGTAGTATAGTGCCCAGTATAGCTAGTATAGTGCCCAGTATGGCTAGTATAGTGCCCAGTATAGCTAGTATAGTGCCCCAGTACTAGACTCTAGACTCTAGAGTCATAGAGCATCTGGTACTAAGGATGCTTTCTTGCGTAGCGGCCTGATGATTGCTTCTTTCAGACAGGTGGGAAACCTACCTTTTTGTAAGGAACTGTTGACTATTTTGAGGAATGCCGGTGTAAAGAGCTCAGGACACTTCAACATGAACTTAGTGGGGCCAGATTGCGGATAGTCTGTCGAACAATTAAAAGGATATCCAAGATGTCTTCTTCAGTAATTACCTTAAAATTAGACCATGGTGGTAGGTTATTTTTGCATCCATTATAAGGCTCACCATAGGTTTCCTGTGCTGAGAATTGAATGACAGATCGTATGGAGGATACATTGTCTTAGAAGTAGTGGGCATATTTCTCGCACAGTTCCTGTGAAGGTCTGATGCTGGATTTCTGGCAAGATGGATTGCAGAGATTGTCAACTGTGCAGAAAAATTGGGCAGGTCTAATGGCTGCATTTGCAATCTCGTGAGACAGGAATAAGGAGTCAAAAGCAGCTGAGACATAGGGCTTGATTCACAAAGCGGTGCAAAGTGTTTGCACGCCTGTGAAAAGCCCTTTATCACGCCTAAACTCAGTTTAGGCGTGATAAGAAGAAACTCGCGCGATCTCCCGCGCGCAAAGTTTTGCGCGCGTAGCGCACCGCGCTGCGCGCGCAGTGTACCGTGCTTCGCGCGCAGCGTCCATTGAGCCCTATGGGACTTTGCGCGCGCAGCGCGGTGCGCTACGCGCGCAAAACTTTGGGCGCGGGAGCTTCGCGCGAAGAGCAGCACAAATCGGTGATAACTCAGCTTTGCACGGCTTATCACACCTAAAGTCTTTTAGGCGTGATAACTGAGTTATCACCGCTTTGTGAATCAGGGCCATAGTGGTTTTATTTAAGGATAATGGTTTCAAAGCCTAAATTGTGATCTGTTTGCCCATCTAGTCCAAATCAAAAGTTTGCTTTCTTAAAACAGAAAGTATTTGCAATAATTCAGGTTGGAGTGAGCTCCAAGATTTCTCCAAGTGCATCACTGCTGAAATGTGCAAATCAACCATTGTCGTCCCTAAAAGCCAAACACACCTCCAGATCCGCTGGAATGCAATGATGTGTCAGCTGTTAATTGTACAGAGCCACAATAATCTAACATACATAAAGACTGTTTCAGATAGATAGATAGATAGATAGATAGATAGATAGATAGATAGATAGATAGATAGATAGATAGATAGATAGATCCTCATCAGTGCATGGCATGGATTAATGCAGCTCTATGGAGTAGGACTTGAAACACAACGAGGTACAGACTAACCAGCAAACTCATGGTGAACCAGAACTCATTGGAGTGTGTAAGGGGCTACAATGGTCCAAAAAAACCCTTATTAAAATGCTATGGAAAACAAAAGTTTGCTTTCTTAAAACAGAAAGTATTTGCGATAATTCAGGTTGGAGTGAGTGCCGAGATATCTCCCAGTGCATCACTGCTGAAATATGCAAATCAACTATTGTCCTCCCTAGAAGCTAAACACACCTCTGGATCCGCTGGAATGCAATGATGTGTCAGCTTGTTAATTGTACAGAGCCCCAATAATCCAACATGCATACACACTGTTTCAGGTTAACCACTTCAGCCTTTAGTGTTTTTTCACCTTATGCATCCGAGCAATTTTCACCTCCCATTCATTCACCAATAACTTTATCACTAATTATCACAATGGAATAATCTACATCTTGTTTTTTCTGCCATCAATCAGGCTTTCTTTGGGTTTTACATTTTGCTAAGAAATATTTTATTCTAAATGCATTTTAACGGCAATATTAAGAGAAAAATGGAAAAAATTCATGATTTTCTAATTAAAAATTTTATTTAAATATTTTTGGGTGTGTGGGTGGTAAACAGTTAATTTTAAATGTAAAAATGTATATTTATTTTAATAAAAATGTATGTAGATGTAGTTTTACTATTTGGCCACAAGATGGCCACAGTCAATTTTTTGTTTTGGCTTAATGTAAGCGCACTTACAGGAAGTGAAGATGAGATGTGTAACAGAACCATCGTGGCTTCTCAATAGAAGCCAGCAATCGTTCTAAGGGACTTAGATCAATGAATGGGAACTGCTTTCCCATTCATTGAACTCCGTGCTAACGGGTGGCCTGCACACCCTGGCGGATTCGGCCCTGCGAACCCCGGCGACTCTGTTTTTTCATGGACATAGCTTCTACATCCAGCATGTATATTTGGACGTAGGAGCTACGTCCTGAAGTCTAAAGTGGTTAATTGATACTCATCAGTGCCTGTCAATTGCTTGGTGACACAGGAACTACAGATCTACAGGAATTTTTCAAACACACCTATAGCTAGAGTTTACATATGAGATGATCCAAAAAGAGAGAGAAAATATCCAGTGAGCAGTTGTGGGGACAACAATGCCTTTTTGATGCCAAAGGTCGGAGAATGAGCAGACTCAAGAAGATTGAAAAGTTACGATACCTCAAATAACAACTTGTTATGCCCAAAGTATTATTATTATTATATGGTGATGGTCACTCACACACGCACGCGCACACACACACACACACACATCATGTGTGTGTATATCACGCAGACTTGTCATCTATTCATGCAATTATGAGAATAAGTAATCGCAGTGAAGTGTTGACCTCTAATCTTTTCCTTTTCACGTGGGTATATTAAATAGATAATGAGCCAGCTCACAGGTACATGATGTATTTTGTCTATGTATTTTTATGTATGTATTTTTGTATTGACCGTTAACACATCATTTTTGTAAAAGGTATTTTTCACTTATGCATGGTGATTGTGCTACTTTATACCATTCCAAGACACAATACTCTGCCTTTAATCAATGGGGGAAGTTAGAGTTATGTTTAACGCCGATTGCAAGCAAGCACACATATCCGGCACCAGGTAATCACCGCCAGTGCCAGATAAATCCGACTAATTTGTAAGTGTTTCTGAACCCGGGCTTCGGCTCAAGTTCTCTTTTAGGCCCCTTTTCTACGGACTGTTGATAAGCAGTGAAATGCCTCTCAAACTCTCACAACTGTTTGCTGCTGCCTGGTAACTGCTCACTGCTGCCTGGTAACTGCTCACTGCTGCCTGGTAACTGCTCACTGCTGCCTGGTTACTGCTCACTGCTGCCTAGCAACTGCCTAGCAACTGCTTGCAAAGCATACAGTTCATCTGTCGTTTGAACTGCAATTTATACAATACTGTTAAAAATGTATGTAGGTGTAATTTTATTATTTGGCCACACAATCTCCTCGCGCATTACTTTCCTGTGTGTACTATTAGTACGTAAAGAGGAAGCAATGAGTGGACGTGTTACTTCCAATAACCGCAGGCATATCTCATTGATCCCAGCGATCATTGACACAGGGACTTAGATTAATTAATAGGAACGCTCCCTTCTAATGTGTGGCAATGAGTTTAGATTAAGTTTCCCAGGGCATAGATATGCTGCACAAGGTGCAGTAAGTGGTTAAACAACATCCTCCATTACAATAGCTGACACCCCGGTACCTCATTAGTAGTCTTCCTTTGTCACAATATCTCAGAGTTTTATGAATTTGCACTGACCCTATTGACTGTGAACACCAACTTACTCTAATGAGGAAAAGCTTCCATAAACAAAAGTTCTGCTCGCCTTGGAACCGTCCAAGTCTCAACTTTTTGAATGACCGACTTTTTACAATTCTTCAACTGGAAAAAAATGTTACCAAAGCTGCTGCATGTGCATGTAACAATACAATTCATTGTGTAGCAAAATTAAGATAAGTGCAATGGTAATATAAGTGCAATGGATTAGATGATCCGTCAAAACAATACCAGCACATAATGAGCTCTTAATCGAAAAATCACACCAATCATTGTATGGCATGAACCGTACCTGATCGCCCAGCGTAAGCCTATGCAAATGAGGTCAGTCGCCAATCAGGATTGATTATCTGTGGGCCCTCCACCAGCGTAAACCATCGAGGCCTCTCTCACACACACACACACACCTTGTCAATTCTTCAATTGGTGGGCTTCGCAGGTGACAGCTGAAATTGAGGGGATAGTCAGAGTAGAAATGGCAGCCAGAGTGGGGGAGCAAAGTCAAGATGAAGAAGGACAGTCAGAATTGAGGGTTTAGTTAGAGTAGAGTGAGTCAGCTAGGGTGAGGGAGTCAGTCAGCCAAGGTGGGGAGGAATGAAAGTTAAGATGGTGGGGGAGGGAATCAGTCGGGGTGGGAAGCAACCAGAGTCTGCTAGAGTGGAGGTGTAAATGGAGAACTAATGGGGCACAAGGAGAAAGCGTAACCTTTACCTGAATCAGTGCAGCAGAAGGTATCAAATCAACCAACTCCCTGCAGCATTTTCCCCTGCTCTCCTTCCCCTAGAAGTAAGCTGATGTCTCTGCACAGTGGAAAGTTCCATTAGGAGTTTGCAGAGAGGTTGCAGGAGGGAGGTTGCAGAGAGCACTGCTTCTACCCATGCTTGTGCTCTGCCAATCCCATGTGACAATGAGCATCTCTGTGCCCACCAACTATGCAAGTATAACAAAAAATTCCATACATTTACTCTAATGTTAAGTAGGGTTTTGCCGGTAAGACCCTGGAAGCATACAACTTGCGGCACCAAAAAAATGGAGCAATATTATTGCATTGCATTTACACCATGGCTTTGAATTCAACACTAATTAACCTGTATTGACATTTCCATTGAAAATCAAGTCAATGTGAGTTACAAAATGTTCAATTTCCTTTGAGCTATGATGAGCAGGTCATCAGTGTAGAATGTCTACAGCTTTATGTGCTCTGTATGTGCTCTGTATATGTATATTTAGCCGATAGATGGCAGTTTCATCCAGAAAGCCCACAAAAAGATTACACAGATTATAGGCTAGGTCCTTCCAAGTCCAAATGGGAAATTCCATAGAAGGTTGTGGAGAATTATGACCCTCCAGATTCAGACAGACAGTTTAACTAGACACCTTTATTATAGGAAAGGCCGAGAAGATGGCAGCTGTGATAGATGTAGTTATGCCGCATCAGGAAAAAGGAGTATGACATGCTGGAAAAGTACCAGGGCCTAATAGAGGGAATAGAGAAGGTATGGCAAGTGAAGCCCAAAGTTGGCGTAGTGGTGGTAGAAGCATTCAGGGGTGGTCAGAAAAGTTCAGTTCTCAAAACAGCTATGATACTTCACAGAACTCTCAAGCTCCTAAACCTCTAGGAGCAAATCCTAGCTCTAGGAAAAAACATACCACTCATATGGGGTAAGAACATAGTTTTTCCCCTAAACGCCACTCTTAAAGAGTACCTGTAGTGAAAAATTGCCCCTAGGGAATACTGTATACTGTATACTAATGAGGTTTCCCTTGTCCTCCTTAGCACCCCCCGATCCACCGCTGGTCTCCTGGAAAGTCTACCAGGCGCACAACAGGTTCAACCACTGGGTACCCTAAACAATGTGTGCCTCGCACAGATGCAATAGCTGCTTTCGGCACACCCTGCAGCATAAATAGCCAAGCCTGATTGGGTCCAATCTACTGCGCAGGCACAGACAACACGATCAGGCTTGGCTATTTCTGCGATTCACACAGATGTCAATATTGTAGTGGCTGTTTCTCTGGCGGTGCCAGCACAGGATCAGGGCTGCTAAGCAGGACGGGGAAGCCTGATTAGGATACAGAGGCTTCCCTTTCCCGAGGTAAGTACCCCCCAGGAGCAGTTTTTTCCTTACAGGTTTCCTTAACCCCCTTGGCGGTATGAAAAATACCGCCAGGGGGCAGCGCAGCAGTTTTTTTTTTATTTTTATTTTTTTTAAATCATGTAGCGAGCCCAGGGCTCGCTACATGATAGCCGCTGCTCAGCGGCATCCCCCCAGCCCCGCCGATCGCCTCCGGCGATAGGCGATCAGGAAATCCCGTTCAAAGAACGGGATTTCCTGGAGGGCTTCCCCCGTCGCCATGGCGACGGGGCGGGATGACGTCACCGACGTCGGGACGTCATTGGGAGACCCGATCCACCCCTTGTTGCTGCCTGGCACTGATTGGCCAGGCAGCGCAGGGGTCTGGGGGGGGCGCGTGCCGCACCGGATAGCGGCGATCGGGCGCGCGGCGGCGGCGATCGGGGTGCTGGCGCAGCTAGCAAAGTGCTAGCTGCGTCCAGCAAAAAAAAATTATGAAAAGCGGCCCAGCAGGGCCTGAGCGGCACCCTCCGGCGGCTTACCCCGTGTCACACACGGGGTTACCGCTAAGGAGGTTAAAGTAAATGGGCAAATAAACAGATTAACTGGTCTCTCTCAAGAGCAGATGGCAGTTATTTATTCAATATACTGGGATCACTAAAGTTCCTTACACGTCTCTCAATATCAATACTCCAGCACTTGTCCAATCAATAGGCTATACTCTGTCATTTCCTAACAGCCTTAGTTTTTGGATAACAGCCTTAGTTTTTGGATAACAGCCTTAGTTTTTGGATTGGAGGTTGGAATTGGGGAGCATCTGAGGTACGAGCAGGACGCTGCGAGCACTGGCAATTTCGCTAGACAGAAGGGCTAAGCTTTAAAATTATTTATCTATGTTTAAGGGTCGTCCAGAAAGTAACAGCCATTTGTCTGTATTTACCATGCAAGATTAAGCGCTACTTAAAAAAGTGCCAACCTGCAAGAGAGTGCAAGCCCCACTTGTGGAATAAAATGCACACCTAGCATACACATGACCTGTCTACCACTGGAGGATGTTGGTTTCCTGTAACAGCTTGCATGAAACTTGTTAAGTACTCGTCCCTCCCACTGCGGAGAAGTCATCCTTGATGGGAGGGGACCTAACACTAACTAAATCCTAACCTATGCATATGCATAGCCTGGATGCGCCACCAAGTAAAATTTAAAATTGCGCAAAAGGAGAATCAGGCCATCACCAAGCCGCCTCCGAATGGCCTCCAAACAGAAGCGCTGCTCCCACGTAACAGCCTTGCTTTTGGTGTATATGCAGAGCTTCTGTTTGGGTTCAAGGTGCATTTGCAGTTTTTGGGGGCTCAGCGCACCTCTGATTGAAGGCCATTCAGAGGCGGCCTGGTGATGCGCTGATCCACCTTTTGCGCATGCAAGATTAAGGCCTCTTTCACAGTGGGACGTTAAAGTTGCACGTTATAAAAAATTATAACGCAGACTAACGCACAGCAATGCAAAGTCTGTGCGACATTCACAAGTCAATGTAGGATTGCACACCACGGTGGAGGTGCTGGGACCCGTATATGCCATACAGTAGAATCCAAAAGGTCCGCACACTCTGGGAATCAAATTCCAAGTTTTATTCAAACAAAGTGACACAGTCCCATTCCATATACGCTGTGGGGTCCCCTTTGTCAATGCAACACACACAGAATGGTGACACCATTCTGTGTGTGTTGCCTTGACAAAGGGGACCCCACGGGGCCCCAAAATGAATCGTTGGTATATGGAATGGAACTGTGTCACTTTGTTTGAATAAAACTTGGAATTTGATTCCCAGAGTGTGCGGACCTTTTGGATTCTACTGTGCGACATTCACAGTGCACACGTTGCGTTGTGTGCAATATTTAGAAAGTGCTGCATGCTGTGCGTTTAGCAATACATTTGCTGCGTTATGTGTGTTGCACATGCTCAGTAAGGTTTTTTTTTAAATGTAACGCATGCGCCATTTTCGTTACATCAGTATGCAATGAAAATGGCGCACCAAGAGACACATAATGCAGTGCAAAATAACGTCCAATTTCAAAACCTACATGCGCTGGGTTAGGGGCACATTGTGCAACTTTAACGTCGCATCAAACGCAACGTCCCACTGTGAAAGAGGCCTTAGTGTATGTAAAATTGGTGCTCAGTGCTCAGTCATAGACAATCGTGGTTGGGGTGTCTTGGCACCCTATGGGAAAAAAAAGATACAGGAGACAAAAAAGGGACCCTGATAGTGCAGTATGTCAATAGTAGGTGTGTGGAGAAATCAATTGATTGAAAGGGCTACTCACAAAGGAGGGTTGCAAGGGGCAACCGACCACAGGAAGCAGGTGGAGACCATAAACCCGACTCCACTCGGGGTGGTCCTGGACGGACCTGGTTGCGGTCGCTCTCTTAGATGAAAAAGGATGCACAAAACATTAACCGTGGTAAAACAACGGGTGTTCTGTCACCACCCCTCGGACAAACATGTACGGGGGTATAACTATGCACAATAAGGGAAAGAGGCGCCCTGATTTGAATAAAAGCTTTTAAAACCAGTTTAAAAACGAAAAATAAAAATGAGGTATCTTACCTCAATGACGAAATCTCTGTAAACTTACAAAAGATTTTTATTTGAGCACAGGCAACGCGTTTCGCGGGTCTGAGCCTGCTTCCTCAGGCCAATACAGTGCCAAATGACAGAAATCATGTAGCATAGTGAGGCTCCCTATGCTACATGATTTCTGTCATTTGGCACTGTATTGGCCTGAGGAAGCGGGCTCAGACCCGCGAAACGCGTTGCCTGTGCTCAAATAAAAATCTTTTGTAAGTTTACAGAGATTTCGTCATTGAGGTAAGATACCTCATTTTTATTTTTCGTTTTTAAACTGGTTTTAAAAGCTTTTATTCAAATCAGGGCGCCTCTTTCCCTTATTGTGCACAGTCATAGACAAATAAAGGTCGGACAAGTGCCCAGGACCAGTGTCCCTCAAGCAATTCCAATGCAATAGGTTCAGTTCTCTCAGCACTCCTGTTAATTAGTCTCTTGTCTTGCAGACGTATCCAGATATCACAGCAAATCATCTTGTCTGTGACAGGGCAGACCTACAAAATAAGAGAATTTATGATGTGCACCAGCCCATATGTGATGTATGCAATTTGATGTCCTTGCGGACTGCCTTGCCCGCGCTGTGAACATACCTCCCAATTTATTGAGATAAGAAAGAGGGACACCTGAAGACATGCCCCTGCCACACCTCTAACCACGCCCCCACCACAACCCTCATCATGCAGATCACAAAAAATTCAGAAGCAAAAGCTGTAGTTTTATCATTCAAACCACACTGGTCCTTTCTATCATCAGTTTTCATTATTTTTTTATCTTTTAGAAAAGTAGAAATCTATGAAAAATACTCTTTACATCGCTGAGGAAGATGTCAGTGCTATATAAATATTAAATAATAATTTAAAGGAATGGAAGAAAGTTTTTCAGTAGAAAACTGTACCTCAGTCCTGAAAGAGGGACAAATGAGGAAGAAAGAGGGAAGGAGGGATTTGGTCCCTAAAGAAGGACTGTCCCTCCGAAAGAGGGACAGTTGACAGCTATGGTTGTGAAGATTTGTAGGTTAAAATAAAGCTAATTTTAGAAGTATTTTTGAAAATGTAGCGTGTGGATTCTGAACCACCCAAAAAAGTTATCTTAGAGTTTTGTTTTGAATTGCACCTGAAAAAATGCACTGCAACAGCTACAAAAAAAATGTAGGGATGTATTTAAAATGCAAATTAAGAAATACATAGTCCTTTTTTTCAAGCATAAAGAAAATGTGAACAGGCTCCTTAAACATGCCAAAAATGATGTTATAATGTAAAAACGTATAGGAAGGTGCATATTTTAATTTGCTCACAAGAGGGCAGCATTGCTTTAACAAAATTTGGAATAATGATGAGCAGTTCTGTGAGGTACTTTTAGAATCATCGTGCTATAAATACAATATAAAAATGTGTTTTCAGCACATAATAACTGTCTCTATGTAGTTTTGCAGAATATACTATAATATTGGGCCCACCTCACTGTGTATATAGTGAACTCCTTAAGTTTCATCTCAATAACCCCTAGCAGCTTATCATTCATGGATCTAAGAGCACTGCAGCTGGTTAAATATTTTAAATCACATTCCCAAACTCCCAGGTTGTACTAGCTGCTTACTAGGCTGTGTGTTATTTCCTTTTGGTTATTTTCTATTTTGTTTTCTTCTGAGAATTGGGGGAAGTCCAGAAGGTAATGGGATGTTTAATTACAGCTCAGATCTTTGGAAATATAGGGAAAATAATCTAAATCGAATAGAAACATTTTTTCAGCATAAATCTAAACTGATGGTGGACTACAAGGACCGTAATTATATTAAAACCAACAGCAGACGGTTAGAGAGAAGCTCACACAGGAGACAAAGAACTTCAGAGTGCTACACCCACCAGAGAATTTGTCCTCCTGGTATAGTGGTCTCTAAAGTTTTAGCATTTGCTCTCCAGACTGAAGAGAAGTATCCGAATCCAACTGGGACTGAATGTTTAAATCTTTTTCAATGCACGTGGTAGAATTTCTCCAAAAAAAGCAACAGAGAGAGAGAGTCATGGCACCTGGAAAAAGAGGAATAAGATTTTTAATCTGAGTGACTGAAAGCTCGATTCAACAGAAGTGGCTGTATTAACCCTTTCCCCAAAGGTGGTACACATATCTACACCCTTTAAAATTTCACTTAACTACCAGGGGAGTAGATATGGGAACCTCTGTATTTACCATGCCGCTCGTGATCGCCGCGCCCATTAGTATCTGTTGTCCTCCTGATGTTCCTCGATCAGTGAATGGGAACAGCTGTCCCCGAACTCGATTACAGCGCCCGTGATGAATGGAAGCCAGCATCAGCGAAACGTCGGCATTCATTCATAAATACCCACTTTACAGTAAAAAGGAATTTTTTTAAATGACATCACATAAAAAAAATCCTAAATAGTTAGTTTATGGACTTTTTAATATGTATGTCATGAGGGTATATAATTGTTGTTTTTGTAAATAAAGGCTTGTAATTATAGATAAAGTATAAAAAACACTAAATGGAAAAAATATACCTTTTTTCCAAATAATATATTATTGCCATACATTGTACAAGGGACACAATTTAAACATGCTAATAACCAGGACAAATAAGCATATAAAACGTGGGTTTTATCTATCGTAGCACATTTTAGTTTAAAATTATAATGGCTGAGAAATATTTTTTTTTCCGTGTTACTCCCTTTAAAATGCTTATAAAATAATTCTTAGCAAAAAGCACCACCCAAAGAAAGCTTAATTTGTGGCTAAAAAAAACAATATATACTGTAGATCCATTTGGTGCGTTAAGTAATGATAAAGTTATTGGCAAAAGAATGGGAGGAGAATGATGTGAGAATTTTTGAGGGGAAAATAAACTGTGGTTGGAAAGTGGTTAAAGAGGGGTTTGAAATTTGCCCCCTCACCCTCAACGAACATTATCAAATTTGACACCTTAAAAAATTCATGAGGCAGTTGTGATAGAAAATATTTCACCAGAAGAAATACAAACAGGAGAAAAAGAAGTGTGTGCTCTGACACACCTTTCTTTTTGTTCTTAGTTTGTGTAATGATCCGCTCAGCTGGATGCACTGGCAGACAGCTGTTTGCCCATTCCTCTAGTCTGTGGGCTGCAGGTCTCTGCAAGAGAGACCTGTTTTTCCATTACAAGTTTCTGGTCTGTTCTGCTGCTGAGGAATTTGCATACACTCGTTATGCAAATCCCTTACCTGCCTTCTTTGATGACTGGCAGTATAAAGAGCTGTTTCCCAGAGTCCTTTGCTGGTCATAAGAGTTAGTCCTGTGGAACACTCGCCTGGAGTGTCAGCCTTGCTTTTTGTTTGAAGATTAGCCTAGAGTAATTCCTGGAACTGCACTAGGCAGATTCCCTAATGCAGTTAGGATTACATATCTGTTTTGTTTGTCTGTTGCGATTGTCCTGTCCCAGCGGTGGTCGACAGGAAGTCGCTCTGATCTTTGTACTTGGAGTATAGCTGGAGCAGCGGTTGCTACCAGCTATCACATCTGTTCTGTCTTGCCAGGATCGCACTCGCCTTGCGCTAGTGCTGTGGATCCGTCTGATCTCCATCTCTCTTTCTATACTTGGATCGCACTAGCCTCTTGCGCTAGTGCTGTGGATCCTTCTGCTCTGTCTTCCTGGATCGCACTAGCCTCTTGCGCTAGTGCTGTGGATCCTATCTCTCGCTTATTCCTGTTTTCGTGTATCTGTCTTGTCTGCTACGAACGCTTGCTGGAGGCTCGGTGAGGTAACCGTTAAGCAAGCTCTCGTGTCCTTTGTTTCATGTTTGTCTGTCTGTGGTTAGTTAGGCGTGCTTGTCTCTGTTGTGCTTATCACGCGGGGACCGCGCATAAACGTGTGCACTGTTGCGAATGAGTGCGGTGTTCGCGTTTAGCTAGCGTTTGTTGTTTTCCTTATCTTCTTATTGTATGATTTGCTGTGCCTTTGCTACTCTCGTGCTCTGCCTTGCTGTAGCCTTGTGTCACCTCTGGCAATCGCCTCTCTCGTGATTGCGTTCCTGCTTCATATCTGCTGTTGTGTATGCACCGTCGCGGGTTGGCGACTAGTTTGGTGCACACACATACAATCTGTCCCTTTGCTCAATCTCATTCGCAATCGCTTCTCAGGTTGTTTAACACAGTTAATGAAGTTAGTGACCCTATGGTCACCTTAAGACCACAGCTCGGTTACAAAATTAGATACTCACCTAAAGAGAGGTAAGCCTCAGAATCTTATTCAGGCTTTCCTCTCTCAATGTTCTCTCCCTCAATACGTTGTCACTAATCCTGCATGTCTGAAGTCCTGCTCACGTCAGCTGGCCCCTGTCCTGACTCCTGACCTCTATCTTTGCCAGGTCCCTCACCGAAGGGAAAGTCCCTACTTGCTTCAAGGAATCCATCATCATTCCTGTCCCAAAAAAGCTTGGGGCTTCTGACCTAAACAACTTCAGGCCGGTGGCCCTAACATCAGTGGTCATGAAGACCATTGAAAGAGCGGTCCTGTCGCTGCTCAAGTACGCTACCCTGGACCGACTGGACCCTCTCCAGTTTGCGTACAGGGAAAACAGGTCCACTGACGATGCTATTAACATCGGCCTGGAGTTTATCAATGACCACCTCGACAGGCCGAACTCATACGCTAGAATTCTTCTCCTGGACTTCAGCTCGGCCTTTAATGCTATCTGTCCCCGGATTCTGCATGACAATTTCACAGAGCTAAATGTCCATCCAACCCTTGGTCTCTGAATCATAGACTTCCTCTCGAACAGGTCTCAGGTTGTTAAGCTAGGCGACATATCCTCCAGACCCAGAGTGACCAATATTGGAGCCCCTCAAGGCTGTGTCTTGTCACCATTTCTGTTCTCTCTATACACGAATAACTGCATATCTACAGAGGACTCTGTCAAAATCATCAAATTTGCGGACGACACCACAATTATTGGCCTTGTTAGTGAGAATGATGAGCAGGCTTACCGCAAGGAGGTGGACAGAATCTGCAATTGGTGCAGTGAGAATGGGCTGGTTCTTAACACTGTCAAAACAGTGGAGATGGTCATTGATTTTAGGAAGCACGCCAGTATTCCTCCCCCGATACATATTGAGGGCACAGAGGTCGCTAGGGTTCCCAGCGTCCGCCTCCTGGGTACAACCATCTCTGATGACCTGACCTGGAGGGCAAACACTACCGCAACCCAAAGGAAGGCGCAACAAAGGCTCTTCTTCCTTCGCCAACTAAAGAAGTTCGGTATGGCCCATGAACTTCTGAGGTCCTTCTACTCTGCTACAATCGAGTCGGTCCTCTGCTCATCCATTCTGGTCTGGTTCGCTAGCTGCACCGCCAGCGACAGATATAAACTTCAGAGGGTCATCAGCTCAGCGGAGAGGATTATTGGAAAACCCCTCCCCCTCTCTAGATCTCATCTACAACACCAGACTGCGTAATAGAGCATTGAAAATTGTGAGCGACCCCTCTCACCCTGGTCACAGTTCTTTCAGCCGACTCAAACTGGGCCGGAGGTTCCAGTTCATCCCTGCCAAGACTACCAGGTGCATGAACACTTTTTTTTCCCCACAGCCGTTCGACTCTTGAACTCTTCCCATTCCTCTGACCCCCCCACCCTGCTGCCGTCTACGGACTAATACCTGACTTCGGCTGCGGCGGCTCTTGCTTAACGCTTTGCCTGGTTGTACTAGAATTATTATCTTCTGCTACACACTATTATTCCTGCTAGACCCGCAATTGCACTACTGCACATGTTGTATTACTCCTGTTCTGTTGCATCGCTCTTGTTCTGTTGTACTACTCTGTATCACCTTGTCTGTTGTATTATTACTATCTCTGTGCCAATCAATGTGCCAAACCCAATTCTGGGCACGGTCCAAGCGTGCTTGGCGAAATAAATTCTGATTCTGAAGGTATGTATCCGATTTTCATCCCGAGTTTTGGCTTGGAATGACTTTAATGACCTGAGGAAGTTGAAGGTCAGTAATTATTCAAATTTATCCATGAAAGAACAGACAGCAGTAAAGAAATTAAGATAGGATCCCACTATCCCCATCCCACCCTGCAGACAAAGGAGGAGGGTTGGTAATTCAAAACTCTGTTGACTATAATACTGTTGCCAAAACAACTAGTGGACAGGCAAACATACAGTATCTGCTATTGAAGAGAGATCAATGCAAAGCATTTTAAGAGAATTGAGAGAATTGGTGCAAGAGGGCAAGAGAGAGGAGATTTTACAGGACAGAGAATTGGACTACATTTTGCCTAAAAACCCTAGATCAAGGGTAGGGAGCTTATTGTTCGAGAGCCCCATGTGGCTCTTTGGAAGGCTACATCTCGCTCACAGAGAAAGCAGTAGGGGTTGATTCACTAAGCTATACTGCTCAAGCAGCGCAGCGTAGTATGGCAGCGCAAGTTAAATTTTCAAAGTAGGCACGCTACTGCTGTAGCACCCACTAATAACTTACTCGTGCTACCCCCAAAACTAACTGCCGCTCCAAGCGGATCCATCAAAACCAGTCTTATCAGCTGAATGACCGACCGTACATACACCCGATTTGAGGTCCAAGCAACTGGACGTTCAAAAAGCCTTAAAGTGGACCCAAATTAAAAAATACAAGATTTCAGAAATAAAATCTATTTTCTAAATTATAATAATAAATAGCAGCCTTTTTTCAGCTGCATGATGACAAATATAAAATATTTTACATTTATTGGAGGAACCCCTCCCCTTCCTTTCAAATTGCCGGGATTTTTCCGGCAAACTGGTGGAGTAGATGGTGTCCGGCAATGGAAGAATTGCTAATGGCTGCCCCCAGTATAACCCTAGTTATGAAAAGAGAAGGGTGAAAAGCATGCACTGACATGCTCATAGGTTTGAAGGAGTGTTCATTTATCTTTGTATGTGTCAGAGTGGTGCAACTAAATATTTTTAATTTAAAAAATGTTTAGTTTGGGTCCGCTTTAAGAGCCGTGGCCACAAGCGAACTCCCAGAACTTTTAACACATTGTTTTACTTATCTATCTAAATCTGAAAGGTCATAGTTCTCCACATTAGATAGGGGCTTTTAGACTTGGAACAGGTGTATCGTTCCTCTTCCAGCTTGCATCCTGGTGTGCGTGACAGAGAATGCATGTGTGTGGAGATTTAAAGGAGAAGGTTTGTGGTTGCTATTAGCGATTGCACTTTATTGAGACTTGTAATGAAGTTATGTTTCAGTGAAGTTTGTTTTGAGCCATTGTTTTTAGGTTTTCAGCTTGTTTAGCTTTTAACTAATAAGCTGAGTTTGAATATTTCTGCAAGCGTACAGAAGTAGTTCTGTTTTTTTCTATTGTGACATTTGTGGTAGGAAGAAGAGATACCACTAACCCCAAGCAGCAACTCATCTTTTCAGGATCTGCTGAAACAATTTTATCAAATCACAAAATTCTGACTGATCAATAGATACACAGGAATTTCCCTGAGAGGGACTAAAGACTAAAACTTAACCTTTAATATTACGTTTAAAATCAAAGGAAAATGCTGTCATATATGAGATGGACAAATACCATTAGACTGCGTTGGAAACCATTATAAGGTAAGTATTGTATTATGGAAGACCTATTCTAATCGCAGTGTTTGTATATTAAAATTAAAGGACTTACGAGGCCAAATGCTAAAAAAAGTTAAATACCTGCAAACTATTTTAAGGCACGGAGGACGCCGTGGGCACCCTCCGTGCCGTTCCGCCGGGTCCCCGCCTCTCAATAGCCTCCCGGACCGGCTCACGACCGCTCGGCCGGGCTTTCCTGGCTGCACTAAGATGGCCGCATGAGCTGGCCGTGGCTGCGCAGCTCTAGGGCCAACCCCCTGATCCACGCTACAGGAAACAGCCTGTTGCGTGGATCAGGGGTTGGCCCTAGAGCTGCGCAGCCGCACTCGCGGCTATGCGGACTGTGCAGCTGCGGCCAGCTCATGCGGCCATCTTAGTGCAGGCAGGAGAGCTCGACCCGGGCCATGCGGTCGTGAGCCGGCCCGGGGGGCTATTGAGAGGCGGGGACCCGGCGGAACGGCACAGAGGGTGCCGACGGCGTCCTCCATGCCTTAAAATAGGATGCAGGTATTTAATTTTTTTTTAGCATTTGGCCTTGTAAGTCCTTTAAACACCTTCCACCATTTATGGTGGAGGGTGTTTAATTTGATTATACAGTACAAACACTAATACAATACTTACCTTATAATGGTTTCCAACGCAGTCTAATGGTATTTGTCTATCTCATATATGACAGCATTTTCCTTTGATTTTAAACTTACTATTAAAGGTTAAGTTTTAGTCTTCAGTCCCTCTAATGGAAATTCCTGTGTATCTATTGGTCAGTCAGAATTTTGTGATTTGTTGAAACAATTTTATCCTCAATATAAAATGTGTTTTCAGCGCCTAATCGCTGTCTATGTAGTATTGCAGAAGTTACTATGATGTTGGGCCCACCTCACTGTGTATATAGCGCTTTGAGTCCTATGGGAGAAAAGCGCTATAGAAATGTTATTGTATTGTATTGTATATAGTGAATTCTTTATGCTTCATCTTAGAATAATTTCTCACTATTGTAAAAATCAACACCAAATGAAGTTTTAAGTAAAATATGGCCCTGGGCTAAAATATACTTTTGTTAAAGGCACCCTGAGCAGTGGCTAAAGAATGAATCGGGGCTTGCCTGGGGCTTACTCCAGCACCTCGTAGCCCGCAAGGTCCCCCAGCATGCTCTTCTTCCCTTTCCTGGTTGCACTGGCGGCTCTGGTAATCCGGCGACTTCAGGTAATGTCGCACGTGCGCTCCATCACGCCGGTCGCTGTAAGAGTCCTGAGCATGTACCATTCAGTCTGTAGAGAACCCCCCATGCGCAGGATTCTTACGGCAATCGGCATTATGACGCTCAGGGTGAGCGCCAAGGCTTGCGACTCTGTCATTCCTGTCCTTAACAATGTACTTATGGTCAAGAGCCATTTCAAGCAAAAATAAAAGGTGATAAATAGATATGCTCTATCTATGCCTAACACTTACTCTCCCCTATCTATGCCCTATCTATGCCTAACACCTAGCTATTCCCCAAAGACTCCTAACACTAATCCTCACCAATCTATACCGAACACTAATGGACGCCTTTATAGTAAAATGCTGCTAATAACGGTTATAAGAGTAAATAAGAGTAAATTTGAGCACCGGAGTCACCCAATAAAATAGTGGGCATCGGGACTGTTTACTATAGAAACAGCAGCTATCAACAGTGGGCACAATACTATTTTTTATATTTATATCTGCTATAATAATAGCCGCAGTTTCTATAGTGGGTGTTCCCGGCACCCACTATTTTATCGGGTGACTACAGCAACCGAATTTACTGTTATAGCTGTTATAACCGGCATGCTACATGGGCACCTATGGCGGTGCCCAAATTTATCAGTGCGCACTGTGCCAGTATTCAAGTATCCCCTCATAGCAGCTCCTGTCACCTCAGAACACAGATCTGAGGTAGCACAGAACTCGTATGAGAGAGGCACAGTTAGGGTGAGGCCACACTTGTGTTTGCGGAAAACACAGGAGTTTTCCTACAGATGATTTTTCACATCCTTTGCGTGCATTTGCACATGTGTCATCCAACATAAACTGCCACCACTTGCTATAAGTCCATGGGAAAATGTGCGCAATCACAGCAAGTGTACACACTGATTGGTTCCGGGACCCCATGATCCCATGCACCAATCATTGATGCCTCAAGGGGGGGGGGGGGGGGCTTTGAGGGCACTTCTGAACAATTTTGTTTTGTTTTACTATTTTTTTTTATCAATGATCATTGTTACTTACTGTAACTGAGGGACTGGGAGAACACTGATTGGTCAAGGGATCACATGATCCCTTGGAGCAGTCTCTGCAGCCACAAAGATCAAGAAATCACATGATCCCTTTGACCAAATACTGCTGCAGTACAGGGGCACGTGTATGTGCACGCAACACAAGTTTATTATCAGGAAGTAATGAACTTCCTGTGTGCATTTTTCATTACTTGCTGTAACAGTGATCATTGTGGGTCACTGCAGAGCTTATCCACAGAAAGGTCGGCGGAGGCTTTTTTCTCGGACATAGGTCCTAAAGTCCACTTTTCTGGACATAGGGTCTACATCTTGGAAGCATAACTGGTTAAATGTATCCATCTGCCCCAAGACATGTTTGGAGTCCCTCAAAAAGCCGGCAAGTCGTCAGACCAAACCCTGGAGATAGGAATCCAACCATTTCCCACGTCTTTCGATCAGAGACCTTATACCAGCCAAAATAAGTGTCTGGGCAAGGGGGCTCCCCATTTTGTGCACCTTGGGGAAGTGATAAAATGTTGGGGTTTTGGGATGGGGAACTGAAATGACTCTGCCACCAAAGGACTCTCCATGTTTGATTAAACATTCAAATTTGATTTTATATCCTGGAATAGAATCCTTAGTCTCAGATATGTCTCTTGATCAGAGAGCTGGTACATGCTTCCCATCTGTAGTCCTCAACATTCAGAACTTCACTTCAGGTTTGCTTTAAAACCGTACAAAATGAAGGAAGCTTTGTTTACTGGAAACATAATTTTCGCATGAAGGTGTATATTGTAATATTTCCACAAGAGGGCAGCACTTGCACAGCACTTTATTTCAGAAATGAAAAAATGCTGAGTACAGATGTAATCCAAACTACTTTCACATAATGAAATACTATTTTATATGTGTTTTAAAAGAAACAACATTTGAACCTTTAAAAAGCATGGGCTATAAAAATATCCAAAAATCGATTGTATCTGTAACCTATTATATAAGTAGAACATAAATCACTTCCCCACACCACAGTCCCACAGAATGATATATACAGTCCTTGCTAAAAGTTTTGAGAATGGCACAGCATTTGCTGCTTCAGTGTTTTTAGATCTTTTTGTCAGTTGTTTCTGTGGTGTATTGAAGTATAATTCTGTGGTGTATTGAAGTATAATTACAAACCTTCCATATGTTTCAAGGGCGTTTATTGACAATTCAAACAAATCTAAAACGTATCAGCGCTTCAACATAAAAAAACGAAGTCCAAGACTTCAGAGGAAGGGACCAGCTGCTAAAAGTCCAGTATCACTAGAGATGGCTCGAACCTCCGATTTTCGGTTCGCGAACCTCGAACGCGAACCTTCGCCAAAAGTTCGGTTCGCGCGAACTTTCGCGAACCGTAGTAGACTTCAATGGGGAGGCGAACTTTGAAAACTAGAAACATTTATGCTGGCTAGAAAAGTGATGGCAAAAATGTTTCAAGGGGTCTAACATCTGAGTTTTTGCATGGAGGAGTGGGATACACGCCAAAAGTTCCGGGGAAAAATCTGGATTTGACGCAAAGCAGCGTTTTAAGGACGTAAATCACATTGCATGCGAACTTGGAGGCCTAACGTGCTTTAAAACATCTTGCATGTGTATACATCAATTAGGGAGTTTAATTAGAGTACTGCTTCACACTGACAGACCAAACTCACTGTGTAACACACCGCACACAGCTGTTTGTGTAGTGATGGCCGTGCTGGACTGGTGCGCACCATGGCGAGAGTGCAGGCCGTGGTGATTTTCAAGCCTATATGGTCGCCGGGCTGAGGTAGCTCAATGAGAGAACAACAGTCACTGTCCAGCTGATCGAATTTGGTCTGTCCACAATGAAGCAACAACCTTATTATCTTACCCCCCCCTTCACCCCACCCCGAGACACTCATATAGCCATCGGTCATTGTTGCTTCATTGTGATACGCAAGCCCCTTCACCGCGGCAAGGTAACGATCACAAAGGGGAATTGACACATGTACATGCCTTTTGTTTTGTTGTAGGAGCTGCAGTGCAGCCAGAAAAATTAGGCAGGCATATACACGCACCAGAAAAATTATTATAGTGGCCGCTGCTAGTGGCCTTAAAAATTCAGGAATACACCTGGAGTCCTGGACCCTGTTTGTGGTGGTGGAGAAGGCAGTAAAGTGGCCTGCAGGCAGAGATGCAGTGTGGGGACCGACTTAGTCTTGGGGCAGGCAGTCACACGGCATGCAGGCAGAGATGCTGTGTGTGGGGATTGACTTAGTCTTCGGGCAGGCCTGACCGTGCTTTGCAGACCAGGCATCCGTGGTCAGATGGACCCTTGACCTAACACTGTGTGCCAGAGATGTCACCACTTGCCTTTCAACATCACAGTACAGTTTAGGTATCGCCTTTTTTGACAAATAATTGCGGCCTGGTATCTTACACTGCGGTGTGTGGCTTTGCTTTTGTGTGCTGCTTTTCCTCAGGTGGTCATGCCATGCAGTCATGCAGTTTGCGCTTTTTCATCATGTGCTTCGTAAGGTAGTTGTCTCTACTCGGGTCTTGGTCTTTCCACAGTTCAATTTTCGGTGGCAGAGAGTACAGATGGCATTGCTCTCATCTAAGGCAGACACACACAAAAATTTCCACATCGCTGAGCCCTGTGATGATGGCACTTTGGTGATGGCTGCCAACGGAGTGTTAAGTGGGGTGCCAGAATCAGAGCAGGAGGAGGAAGATATGTCACGCTTCCATGCGGAAGCTGAGGAAGATGAGGTGCTTTGTGTTAAATAGTCAACTACGCCCTGACAATATTGGGGGTTGATGGCACTTGCCTTCTTCTGAACACTGTACTTTGGTCAAGAGCCTCACGAAATCACGACAGCACGACCTCGAACAGACCTGCCAGGTGGCCTGCCTCTGGCTCTGCCTCTTGTTTTGTCCATATTGGGGGGGAAAATTCGTTAATAAGATTATAACATTATAGTTTTTGAGGTCAAGTTTATAATGGTATAGTTTTTGTCATATTATTTCGTTAATAAATACAGATTTTACGTTTTCAAAGGTATTATCGTTAATATATCTAAAAGGGTGTTTCTGCAGAGGGAGTGGTTAGTATTAGGCAACACTAAGGGGAGTGGTTAGGGTTAGGCACCACCTAGGCGGCGGTTTGTTTTAGGCAACACCGGGGGGGGGGGGTCTTGGTGGTTAGGGTTAGGCACCACCAGGGGGATGGTTGGGGTTAGGCACCACCGGGGGGGTTAGGGTTAGGCACCACCAGGGGGGGGGGGGGGGTTAGTGTTAGGCGCCACTAGGGGAGTGGTTAGTTTTAGGCACCAGTTTTAGGCACCTCCCCTCACCAGGGGAGGGTTCTGTGTGAGGGTAGGGTTGGGTTAAGCAGTATTGATGAAAAACTTTACGACATTTAACGTTAATATTTATTCTTTATTATTTCTCGTTTATTTTTGCAACACTAATCATCGTTAATAAAGCTTGACAACAATGATTCTCATTAGCAAATTTCGTTAATACCTGGCGACAAATTCGTTAATAACCCGGGCCCTATTTTTACGGCGTCCTTTTTTCATGCACGCTTTTAATCACAACAATTACAATACTTCAGCGCTGCTTTTCATATTCCTCCACCTTCACCCATAGATATAAAGAGACCTTTACCAGAAAAATATAGACCTTAATTACAGGGTCTATATGTAGCTTTATATGGGCAGCTGGTCTCTTTCCGGCTTGGCCTCCCTCAGGATACGTTATATCGGTCTCCACTCACAGGTTCATCAAGAATGAGCAGTTAAAAGTGGATAAAAATAAAGCAAAATAGATCTAAGCGTATCTATCTTTCCAGCAGCAAAGGATTTTTTTGTTCCATAAAAGTGAAGAAAAACATATAGTCACTATCACAGTTTCAGCACACCGCTCCTGATGAAACTGTGATAGTGAAACCGGTCGAGCATGGCTTCTTGATGTTTGGTTGGACAACGCTCTGTACACTTGAGAAACGCTTGCTGTGAATCTATGTGGGTCCTTGTAAAAAGGGCCCATACGTGAGTATATGTTTTTATTCACTTTTATGGAACAATAAAATCCTTTGCTGCTGGAAAGATAGATGCGCTTAGATCTATTTTGCTTTATTTTTATCCACTTCTAACTGCTCATTCTTGATGAACCTGTGAGTGGAGAGGAATATAACGTATCCTGAGGGAGGCCAAGCAGGAAAGAGACCAGCTGCGGGGCCATATAAAGCTACATATAGACCCTGTAATTAAGGTCTATTTTTCTGGTAAACGTCTCTTTATATCTATGGGTGAAGGTGGAGGAATATGAAAAGCAGCGCTGAAGTATTGTGATTGTTGTCTTTATTGACAATTACATAAAATAGTCAATATTTGTGGGGTTGGCAACTTCCGTCCGAAGTCCCCAATTAACGGAGCCACCAGTGGGACTGGGAGAAGAGCCAGGAGACCTTGCGGGCTACGGGGGCTGGAGGAAGCCCCACGTCAGTCCAAATTGTGATTTTAGGCACAGCTCAGTGGCCCTTTAAGACCTCTGCAATTCGCCTGGGCTTGGTGTCAATCAACTTCTGAGCCAAATCCTAACTGATGGCAACCCATTCTTCCATAATCAATGCCTGGAGTTTTCTTGAATTTGTGGATTTTTGTTTGTCCACCTGCCTCTTGGTGATTGACCGCAAGTTCTTAATTTGATTAAGGTCTGGGGCGTTTCCTAGCTATGGACCCAAAATTTCAATTTTTTGTTCCTTCTCCAAAGCACTTAGTTATCACTTTGGCCTTATAGCATAGTTTTCCATCATGCTGGAAAATACATTGTTCTTACCAAACTGTACTCGAATGGTTGGAACAGGATGTTTTGGAACCATTCTTTTTTCATGGCTGTGTTCTTAGTCAAAATTTTGAGTGAGCCTACTCCCTTGGATAAAAAGCAGCCACACACATATATGGTCTCAGGATGCTTTAAAGCGGCAGTGTCACCAAAAAAATCAAATTTCAACAGCAACTGGTCTGAGTATATTAAGTGATAAAGATGCTATTCCTGCATTCAAAACTTTCAAAACTTTTTCTGCTGTTATGATTTGGAGATATCACATACTTAAAGGAATACTATCGATGTATGCATTTATTTTGAAATGCTGTATGTTGTAGCACACATTAGGGCAAGTACTAGGAGCAATTTGATTCCTCATACAGCTGTTCCTCTCAGCTGTAAAATCCTCCTTCAGTTTTGGTGTCAGTGTTGGATACAAAATGTATCTAATACTGAGCTCCCATAGGGCTAGACCATATCTCTGCACAGGGGAGATGCTATCAACTCCTCAGTTTATAGTTTAATTATCACCTTGCTGAAATAATCTTGTTGATATGGTGGTAAGGGGTTAAAGATTCTAGCAATGTGTGTTTATTATCTTTGCTTCTCTTGACTGATAAAGATACTAATAATGCTAATTGTAGACAGTGGTCTGCCCCTCTCAGCAGCTTGTAAAGTGGATGCAGCCTGGAGTGAATCACCTCAAGCAGGCAGCCAGTCTGAGTGTAAACACAGACTCGTGGTATAGCTAGTTATATTCCAGCAATATTCCAGCTCATTTAGTTACCTGTTACCACCTCAGATCAGCCTATTTCTCCTCATGTCTGCTGCATGCTGTGAGTGACACAATGACATATATTTGTGGGCTGTGTGACAGAGTAACCAAGCAGCTCAGGGTGACCCAAACTACTATGAGCTGTGTGAGAAATGAATTTTTAAGCAGGGATAGTGAGAGAGAGACCTGGGTGAATAAATAAAGTGCCCCTAGCACTAGTGATAATGTGTACACTAATATAGAGTATTAAAAAAAAAGTTGTTTCAATCGATAGTATTCCTTTAAGGAGCATTGGCCCTTTAGTAGTCAGTGCCAAACAGTTGCATGCTGGGGGTTCTTTTTATCTATAATATATTCCTCATCTTCCCTTTATTTCCCTGCCAGCTGCTTATCTAAAAGCCTGATCTCCTGCTCACTTGTGTTTGCAAGCAAGGCTGAGGTGACTCAGCGATTATAGGAGAAAAGAAAAAGTAAAGGGTAGAAAAGACATCATGAGTTAGCCTAAACTGTGGGCAAAATACATGGTTCCCACCAGGAACAGAATTCTCTTCATTTGCTATATAACATTCACTGAAATCAAAACGTGGACAATACATGTGTTATGTAAGTAGATCAAGTATTTATCTACTTAGATATTTGTATTAAGTGATAAAGATGTTAATCCTACATTCAAAACTTTCAAAACTTTTTCTGCTGTTATGATTTGGAGTTATCAAATACTTAAGGAGCACTGGCCTTTAAGTAGTCAGTGCCAAACAGTTGCGTGCTGGGGGTTCCTTTTATCTATAATATATTCCTCCTCTTCCATTTATTTCCCTGCCTAGCTGCTTATCTGAAACACGATCCCCTGCTCACTTGTGTTTACAAGCAAGGCTGAGGTGACTCAGCGATTATAGGAGAAAAGAAAAAAGTAAAGGGCAGAAAAGACATCATGAGTTAGCCTAAACTGTGGGCAAAATACATGGTTCCCACCAGGAATAGAATTCTCTTCATTTACTATATAACATTCACTGAAATCAAAACGTGGACAGTACAATACATGTGTTATGTAAGTAGATCAAGTATTTACACATAGCAAAACTAAACTTTCGGGCTTCATTCTTCTGCTAGCATGAGTAAAGCATGAGTAGAGTATATGTTTGCACCCTTGATGAGATTAGAATGAAGTAACTAACAAAAAAGGCGTCGGCTGAGAGCATTGTCTTCTCCATTCCACTAGACCTCCACATGACATCCCTCTCGTGCTGCTCTGCCGCTGAAGATCCTCCTATTAGTGGAAGCCAGGATCTAGGTACCGTAGATGGTATTTAGGCTGCCCTAAAGGCGTGTACACACGCTGTATTTTATCAAACAACGGGTCCATCAGACCCTCCCGCGACGCGGTCGTTCTGCCAACAGTAGGACGTGACTACAGGCTGTCGGAAGACTGATATAACTGTTTTTGACTGATCCGCTCAGCGTTAAGAATGAGCCCCCTATCCTAATGAAAGACGAAGGACTATGAAGGCTGGTATTGATCTGATGGTCATGAAGAAAATGATCCCCATTATTTTCTGCAAAAAAAAATATCTAAATTCTTATTTGTGGTCTGTGGACCTTTATTCCTGTTTTTAGAGTAAAGGAAGTCTTAAAATCTAACAAAAAAATGTTGTTCCTTCATTTTAAGGTGTTGATATGCAAATAAAGCAAGAAATGTGACTGTCTGCAATGAGCAACAAGTCCAGCCCTGGGTTGCAGTTTTATCTTTCATAGGAATCACAGTTCTAGGTTAAAGTGACCTTGTCAAGAGAGGGATAAAGAGGTTGAAATATATTTCTTTAAAACAATGCCAGTTGCTTGGATGTTCTACAAATCCTCTTCCTCTGATACTTTTGTTCACAGAAGAAGCACAGAAATCAGCCGTTCTGACCAAATTTTAATCATAATAACATCATACTTGTTTCAGGTGTGCGATTCAGACACTATTGAATCCAAATACCCCATCAGGGCATTGTTTTGAACAAAAACTATGTCAGCCTCCCTGTTCCTTTAGAGGACAACTGAAGTGAGACGAATATGGAGACTGTCATATACATTTCCTTTTGAACAATACCAGTTGCATGGCAGCCCTGCTAGTCTATTTGGCTGCAGTAGTGTCTGAATCATACCTGAAACAAGCATGCAGATCTGACAATAAACAAGCATGTCAGATCTGACAATAATGTCAGAAACACCAAATCTGCTGCCTGCTTGTACGGGATCTATGACTAAAAGTATTAAAGGCAGAGGATCAGCAGGACAGCCAGGCAACTGGCATTGCTTCAATGGAAATAAATATGGCAGCCTCCATAAACATCTCACTTCAGGTTTCCTGTAACTACAGGGTCACTTTAATTGACTCACTAATCCTATAACCAATATCACTCATGTGAGAAAAGATGGTGACAGTTAGCCAATGGGAGCAGGTGAGTGAGGAAGGAAGGAAGGCGCAGACACAGTTTATGACACAGAGCAAATAAACATTACCCTAAAGCCAGACACACTGTAGAATAATAGTAATAAGGCAACTTGCATCATGTGTTTATAGGTTTTCTTTATTCACTTGCGGACAAGACGGCTCTTACCGCTTTAAGACCACAGCCGCCTTGTGTCCTTTTAAGCAATGTGATTGCTGTAAATGGCTCAGAGCAATCACGGAGTTAGGAGCAAATGAAATTAGCTCCTGCCTGATATAAGAAAGCTCTGCTGTCACGCGGATGCAGCGACGCAAACAGTGGTGGGAATGGCGACAGCGAGTGCACTACACGGCCAGTGGCGTATCTGGGTAGTATAGTGCCTATTGGGACACACACCAGGTGGATAAAGTGGCACAACACAGGTGCAGGCATGGCGCCCATGGTTCTATGGCGCCCATGGCACTATCCATAGCTGCACCCCTCTACATACGCTTCTGCGTGCAGAGGCGGTGAGTGAAATCTACGCCCTGGCAGGAATAACAGCAGACAAACAGGGCGTAGATTTCAATCACTGCCATCCAGAAAAGGTTTATCCATAGGATTTGTATATAAAAGTCTGTGTGGATAGGTGCACAAGTTCAGGTAAGCACAGCTACACTGAGCCGTTTCTAGCGAATAGTGCAATCTCACGGGGTGTCAGATTGAGCGGCAGGAGGGGATGCACAGGGCGGAGCAGCAGGCATAGTGTAGATAAAAACTCACCTTCCACGATCACCGCACGCAACCTCCAGCTTTTTCCTACTTCCTCCCCCGCATCCTTCGTGTTTGTAACAGCGCCCCCTGTGTAAGGACGTGACCTCATGTCATCACAGGAGGCGCTGTTACCAATGGGATGGACACCGGGGAGGATGTAAGAAGAAGCTGGAGGCTGCGTGCAGGGATTGCGGAAAGTAAATTTGTATTTACGCTATGCCCGGTCCCGGGGACCTACCTATCTAACTTATACTGGGGGAGCCTACCTATCTAACCTATACTGGGGGCACCTACTTATCTAACCTATACTGCGGGAGCCTACCTATCAATCCTATCCCGGGGACACCTAGCTATCTAACCTATACTGGTGGAACATACCTATCTAACCTATACTGGGGGCACCTACCTATCTAACCTATACTGGGGGAATCTACCTCTCTAACCTATACTTGAGGCATCTACCTATCTAACCTATACTGGAGGCACCTACCTATCTAACCTATACTAGGGGCACCTACCTATCTAACCAATACTGGGGGAACCTACCTATCTAATCTATACTTGGGGCACCTAAATATCTAAAATATACTGGGGGAATCTACCTCTCTAACCTATACTTGAGGCATCTACCTATCTAACCTATACTGGGGGCACCTACCTATGTAACCTCTACTGGGGCACCTACCTATCTAACCTATACTGGTGGCAACTATATGGACTACTCTATACCTGAGGGAACTATGCCTGGCTACCTATACTGGGGGACTTATACCTATCTCCGGGCAGGAGGGGCCAATTTTACACCCTCGTCCTGGGAGATATTCAGCCTAGAAACTGCCCTGCAGCTACAGAATAGGTTTTTGAACATAAGAGTTCTGAAGCAAAGATCAGTGGTGCTCATCAGAGCTAGGATATCCCAGATACTCGGATATCCTAGCTCTTTTTTCACTATTCGAGCTCGAATACCGAGTTCGAATAGTATTAGCTATCCGGGCTGTGCTATCCGAGCGCACTCGGATAGCAAGCAGCTATCCGGAGATATCCTAGCTATCCGAGCTCGGATAGCGTCACCAGCTCGGATAGCGTCACGTCTGACGTCACCTCGAGTCCTCAAAAGCGAATCAGAGGGCTCCCAGCCCTCTGACTGCAGCCAATCACAGAGGGGGAGCCTGGCCAAGCCCCCCTCTATAAATAGCAGACGCCATCTTGCCTCACTCGTCCTGCTTGCGACTTACTGACTGATTGTACTGTGAGATTGCTCCAGTGCTTTTGTCTGTGTGCAAGTGCATTTATATTGTTCTAAACCAAGCGTTTTTACACTCCAACACTTGATATTCAACTGTATTGCTTTGTATTGTAGATAGATTGTATTTTAGGCAGTTTACTTTGTGTGATTAGGGACTAGGGAGGGAGACTGTCACTGCTGCAGCTGCAGCCAGCAGCTAGGCCCTGTGCCTAGGCAAGGCAGCCTGCCCTGCTCTGTGCTCTAGTCTCTAGTTACCTGTGCTCTCACCTGTCCTACTCTACTGTACTACTACTTCTGTGTTACATAGATTTGTACTATTTTGTAGTTAGCAAGGCCCAGCTTTACTGCTATACCTGTCCTGTATCTTCTCTCTGTAATCTAGTCACACCTGTTCTATTATTTAGCTAGATTCTTCTATTGTTTTGTTAGTAGTACTGTAGTGTACTCTAGTCTGTGTATAGGGACCGTCCGTCACCGCGTTACCTAGGGTCTTTGTGTGCGCAGTGCACGTCTGCGCTGTCCGCACCCTCTCGTTAGTGCTACACCTGTCCTATTGTTTTCTATTACTTATATTGTGTATTTGCTGACTTGTACTGTACTGTAGTCTGTGTATAGGGACACCGTCAGTCAGCATCAGCTAGGGTCTTTGTGTGCGCAGTGCACGTCTGCGCTGTCTGCACCCTCTCGTTAGTGCTACACCCGTCCTATTTTTTTCTATTACTTCTATTGTGTATTTGCTGACTTGTACTGTACTGTAGTCTGTGTATAGGGACACAGTCAGTCAGCGTCAGCTAGGGTCTTTGTGTGCGCAGTGCACGTCTGCGCTGTCCTCACCCTCTCGTTAGTGCTACACCCGTCCTATTGTTTATATTACTTGTACTGTGTATTCGCTGAATTGTACTGTAGTCTGTCTATAGGGACACCGTCAGTCAGCGTCAGCTAGGGTCTTTGTGTGCGCAGTGCACGTCTGCGCTGTCCTCACCCTCTCGTTAGTGCTACACCCGTCCTATTGTTTATATTACTTGTATTGTGTATTCGCTGAATTGTACTGTAGTCTGTAATTAGGGACACCGTCAGTCAGCGTCAGCTAGGGTCTTTGTGTGCGCACTGCGCACTCTCTCGTTAGCGCTACACCGATTTCTGCTGTAGAGTACACCTGTCCGTCACCTCACACACCCACCCCCACCAGTCCCACCCCATTAAAGTACCCCACTTGTCCCACCCACCTTTACATACATACGTTTTTTTT
Source organism: Hyperolius riggenbachi (assembly GCF_040937935.1). Lineage (NCBI taxonomy): Eukaryota > Metazoa > Chordata > Amphibia > Anura > Hyperoliidae > Hyperolius > Hyperolius riggenbachi. The sequence goes on from NC_090650.1 coordinate 368,165,370, forward strand.
TTTCATTTGTATAATATTAAAAATATACAATGTCTGGCACTGGCAGTCGCGGTTTGGGCAGGGGCAGCAAGGGCATCGCCAAGAGAGGAGGTCGTGGGCAGGGCAGCCACGCCACCACCACCATGCGCAGTTCTGTGTCTGCACCAGTGGCTATTCCGCCATTAGCCACTGGCCGTGGACGCCTTGGCCGCCCAACAGCTGGGAGTCATGCTGCAGAGACACAGCAGCAGAAGCGTGTGGCGCAGATGTTCCTCCCACTGCCAGGTCGTAGCCGTCCTATTGAGGAGGACGCAGAGTCTGTGGTGGAACAGATGGTGGATGAGCAGGCCACCATTAGCTCTGGAACCGAGTCCTCCACCCCCGCCACCACTCCTGTTCGCAAGAGCAGCAGCAGCCGTCCAGCACTGCCTGGGGAGGAGGAGGAGGAGTGCAGTTCTCCAGCCCCAGCGGGCGACACCAGCACCCTGTCACTCAGCACCTTCTTATCCCCAAGCACAGCAGGGTTATGGAGTGCTGTTGCGGCAGAATTGGAGGAGGAAGGAATGCTCATGGGCACTTTGGGGGATGATGCTTTGGACAGTCAGACAGTGGTGACTGTCCATCCGCCCATGCATGCAGAAGGAGAGTTTGTGGGATCCCAGCAGGACATGTTTGCGGAGGGGGAGGATGATGATGACATGGTGAAGGACAGAGACTGGGTGCCAGGTCCTGGGAGTGGGGATGTGATCAGCTCTGAGGAGGAGGATGCGTCTGTGGGCCTTGCTAGAAGGATCAGCATCGCAGGCATGGGCAGGATCACAAGTGGGCGTGGTATGCAGGCCACACAGCGTGCTGACCTGGAGACGAGTTCTGCCAGTGCCACCACCAGCCGCACCAAGAACCCCCCCCCCCAACCACCACAGGGAGACCAGCGACAGCAGCACCTTCCAGCCGAAGGGGCAACTTCACCTCCCCAATTTGGAATTATTTCACCCTGCCATATGTGGAGTGCAAGTATGCCACCTGCAACCAGTGCCGCCAGCAGCTCAGCAGAGGGAAGGAGCCCTCTGCGTTTGGCACCACCTCTCTGGTCAACCATCTTGCAGGGAAACACTTTCATGAGCATGAGGAGTTCATGAAGTTGAAGGAAGCTGGCAGTGGCAGTGGCAGACCCGCCACCACTGCGAAGCCGTCGGCAGCAGCCACCCGCCCTCCTCCACCTCCTCCAGCAGCACCAGCAGGAGTGCGCCAGAAACACACTGCTCCTCCTCCCTCTGAAACTCCTGCTGCCGACACTGAGGCCTGTTCTGGCAGCCAGTCCTCAGTGGCCTGCTCTGCTCCCTCCACTGATTCCCGTGCCAGCAAAAGGCGTCGCCAGACCCTGCTCAGCGACACCTTCCAGGGGGTGGTCAGGGTTCTGCCTCCCAGCAGCTGTCGCGTGCGTCAGCTGAACGGCTTGCTGGCACGGGCCATATGCTCCCAACTCCTGCCTTATTCCCTTGTGCAGGAGGGGAGCGTCCTGATGTGTGCAGCCCACGATTGGCCAATCCCCAGCCGACATTATTTCGCACGCACGGCCATCCCTGCACTTCACCGCTCTGTGATGGCCAATGTCGGGAGAGGGCTGGAGCACGCGGTGGGTCAACAGGTCCACGTCACCATGGACCAGCAGCTGGTTTGGGACAGGCCACTATCTGTCCTTCACCGCGCATTGGGTCAGCTTGGTGGAAGGGGGTGAGGAGGGGGGAGCAACATCGGGCACTGTCAGAGCAGCAGCAGCACGAACAACGCAGTGGGTGGTGCCACCATGCAGGGTCAGCGGAATTGCAGCAGGTTCCTCTGATCCACTTCCATCCTCCGGCACACCAGCCCAAACCCCCCGCCTCAGCAGCAGCGTGAAGCCCCGCCACTGCCCAGCGCTGCTGGAATTGGTCAGCCTGGGGAAGACCAAACTGACGGCGAACCATGTCCTGGCCAAACTCCGAGAGCAGGAGAGGAATTGGCTGACCCCCAGAGGCCTCAAAGTAGGAGAGGTGGTGTCCGACAATGAGGCAAACCTGGTTGCTGCAATCAGCAGGGGAGACCTGACCCACATCCCCTGCCTGGCGCATGTCCTGAACCTGGTAGTCCAAAAGTTCCTGCGGACCTACCAGGGGATGGACCGACTCCTTGAGGCGGCAAGGAAGGTTGTGCGTCATTTCCGGAACTCGCCTGCAGCCGTAACGAGCCTGGAAGAGGTGCAGAAGGAGCTGCACCTGCCACAGCACCGGCTCATGATCGATGTTCCAACTCGCTGGAACTCCACCCTGGCGATGTTGGAGCGTCTGGTTGAACAGAGGCAGGCTGTCAGCCAGTACCTTGCATGAGCAACAGTTGCCTCCATCACTGCAACTGGGCGTGCCGCCACCAACCTCCCGTCCATCATCTCCACGGAGGACTGGAGGCACATGCAGCAGGTGTGCTCAGTCCTGGCACCCTTCCTGCAGGCCACCAACATGGTAAGCAGGGACCATGCAATGGTGTGCGAGTGGGTCCCCTTGGTGTGTGTGCTGGACAGGGCCCTGTATGGACTGCTGGAAGAGGGAGCGGCAGCCTTGGACCAGCAGGAGCTGCAGGCAGCTTCACAGGCCACCTCTGAGGAGGAGGGTTTGGAATTGGTGGAGGTCCCTGACCTTGCTGCTGCTGAGGGGGAGCAGCACTAGTGCGGGGGTGGAGAGAGGATGAGGTGGAGGAGGCAGAGGAAGAGGAGGACAGCACTGTCGGCTCTGGGGCTGCCGATGATGTGCCAGCAGATGTGGCCAGACTCTTCTCAATGGCAGTGCACATGCTGAGGTGCCTGCGCAAGGACCCAAGGGTCATCCAGATGAAGCAGAGGGAGGACATCTGGATCTGCATGATGCTGGACCCACGTCTGAAGGGGAAGCTCAGCCAGTTCCTGCCTGCAGGAGGAGACCGTGCGCAACAAATGAGGGATTTGCAGCTGTCCCTTGTTGAGCGCTTGGAGGAAGCCTTCCCTCAGCCATCCACCCCCACTGTCCAGCCAGCACAGAGGCAGCAGCAGGTGCATGCATCCACCAGCAGCAAGCGCACGCGCACCACAGACCTGCTGTCTCTGACCAACGAGCTCTACATGAGTGTAGAGCTGCCAAGGACTTGAGAGGAGGTGACTACATGGGGTCCTTCAGCGGGCTTGACAGCGTGGCCCCTGTTGATCCCATGGAGTATTGGGTCGAGCACCTGCCGATCTGGAGCGAGCTTGCGCAGTACGCCCTGGAAGTGCTCTCCTGCCCCCCTTCCAGCGTACTGTCAGAGCATTGCTTCAGTGCAGCCGGTGGAGTCGTCACTGAGAAGTGATCTCGTCTGTCTCACAAGTCTGTGGACAGACTGACGTTTCTCAAAATGAACCAGGCTTGGGTGGAAGGTGAATTCCTGGCCCCTGTTGTTGGCGAGAGGGGGACATGAAGTGGCGCACACACATTACACCTGCTGCTGCTGCATTTCTTCCTGCTGTCTGTGTCTCCACTGCCAGGGAACACATTACAAGGTGCTGCTGCCCATGCCCCACCAGCTATTACGTTTAAAAATAGCTGCCTGTCCTGCATTATTTATTTTGGAAAAAAAAAATTAAATTATTTTAGAGGTGTCCGGGTTGAAAACTGTGCAGTCCCAATTGTGTATTGGACACAATGTGGGCTTCACGACCGCTGTCTGGAACCTCATGATGTTTATTTACGGCCCTGGTACCACCGCTCGGAACCAGGGCCTATTATGTCAGTCACATCACACTGCCTGACACACACAGCTCCTCCTCCTGTAGCTGCATTGAGCTTCTGCTGTCTGTGTGCTGCTACCACTGCCAGGGAGAACAGAAGAAGAACTATTTTTTCTGCTGCCACCCACTCGCCTACCAGCTATTAAATTTACCACACTACAACTTGCAACTACTTCCGCCTCCTGCTGATGTCTGTGTTTTACCACCGCCAGGGTACACAGAAAAAGGCGCTGTGGCTTGCAATGTGCCACTACCTATTATGCCATCAACACAAATATAACTATGGTGTTGTTATTAAAATAAAATATTTCCACAAATGAAGTAAAAAAAAAATATTACAAAAGAAAGGAAAACCAAGACACATAATATAATGATAGAGAAGAAGAGGAAGAAGAAGATATAGAAGAAGAAGATATAGAAGAAGAAGATGAAGAAGATATAGAAGAAGAAGACGAAGAAGATATAGAAGACGAAGAAGAAGAAGATATAGAAGATGAAGAAGAAGAAGATATAGAAGACGAAGAAGAACAAGATATAGAAGACGAAGAAGAACAAGATATAGGAGAAGAAGAAGATATAGAAGAAGAAGAAGATATAGAAGAAGAAGAAGAAGAAGAAGAAGAAGAAAATGAAGAAGACGAAGAAGAAGAAGATATAGAAGAAGAAGAAGAAAAAGAAGAAGAAGATATAGAAGAAGAAGAAGAAGAAGAAGATATAGAAGAAGAAGAAGAAGATATAGAAGAAGAAGAAGAAGAAGATATAGAAGAAGAGGAAGAAGATATAGAAGAAGAGGAAGAAGAAGAAGATATAGAAGAAGAAAAAGATAATTGAAGAAGATACAAGAAGTAGAAGATGAAGAAGATTCGAGTAGAAGAAGATATAGAAGAAGAAGAAAAAGAAGAAGATATAGAAGAAGAAGAAGATATAGAAGAAAAAGAAGATGAAGACGACGTAAATAGACTTCCAACTTAAAACCATTTTGGACGCACCTTCTCATGCAAACACTTTTCATGAAGTTAATTTACTATTTTTGATACCTTTTTTATAACTACTACATCACCACATAATCACTTGATGTTTTTCTTCATAAAAAAGGTGGTTTCATGCATCATTGACCTCCAATACAAGTGTTACAAGCTATTTAAGGCCAGCTCGAATATTTTACTCGAATACAGACTCAGATAGTGACGTCGGATATCCGAGGTCGAATCGGATATTTGATTAACTCGAATATTGAACTTCGAGTAAATCCGGATAGTTTACTAGTTTACTATCCGAATTCGACAAAACTCGAATAGGATAATGAGGTATCCGAGCAACACTGGCAAAGATAGCACTTATAATTTACACTTATCAACATTGTGACTTTGAGAATTTACTTTGTTCAGTGTTGGATTTAGCTCAGCTCTAATCTTTATATCTGGATGTTTAACCCTTGAAACCTCAATACGATTCCAGGAAGTCCTATTTAAGACTCTCTCTATAATCACAATTGTATCCTATTTTTTAAGGGTTAGGGTGGCGACACATGATACAGTTTTTAAACATTCCTTTTTCTAATTCAAGAATTACAACCAATTTTTCAGATTGATTGTAATATTTCCAGCATCTGACCAATGTATCACACGTGTTCAATTTTACCCAATTATGAAAAGGCTTAACAAAAAAATGTTTGGGTCTATACATCAAAGAATAAAAAGTAGAAGAATCCACCACTCCTGATCTTCTTTATTTTTATAAAAAAAAAAGGGGGGGGGGGGGGGCAGCTAGGAGAATTCGATTGGATATCTCAAACAAATTTAAAAAAAAAAAAACTTAGATTTTTTTCCGTACAACTGATCATTTTTATCTAATTGCCATAAAATTCGATCATTTTATTGTATCCTGTATTGTGTCTGATTACCTATTACCTATAGGGATGTGTGCTTTTTTTATTTTTTATTTATTTTTTTTATTTTTTCCTAAGTATCTAAATGCAAGGCAGCTTTTTTCCTTGCACTCCATTTCACTTGCTGTTCATTGCTGCTTACTTCCAATAAAGCTACATGAAAAAGGAAAAAAAAAAGGACCAAGTAGACAGGCGTGACAAAAGCCTCCAAAAAAAGAGAAGCAGCAGCTGCTGTCTGGATGAGGAACGCTGACATTGTCTGCTTGCTAACAGTACATAATCAGCCAATCCCAGGAGCTGCACAGGCGTAGGCAGAGCTGGAGTCAGCAAATCCACTGGGCACACAATTTCTATATTAGTCGACCCTCAAAGGTGAGCGTCTTTTTATATATTGGGGCTTGGGGGAGCTGCACCTGTGTAATTTGTGTTAGTGCATGACCCATCCTGTTCCTCTTGTAGGCAGATAGTTACATTGTGCAGTCACTGAGATTCACACTATAGCTATATGCTTCCCAGCCTATTGTATACTATGTTCCCACAGAGCTCAAGTTCATTTCAAAAGGATTGCAACATATTCTAAAAGGATTGCTTGAATATTCTAAAACGATCGATTCCGTTCAATCAGATCTACATTTTCCCACTGTCTATGCGATCCGGCCGGACTGGAATTACCAGATAACTCTTGTCTGTTGAATTTTGCGTACATGCAATTCGTGAATTAGATTGAAAGTGTGATCCCACAATTGCAATTGAAGCGTGTGTGGCCGGGATGAGATTGTAAGCTATTTTGGGCAGGGTGCTCTTGCGTCGAGTTTATATGTGTGCAGGTTGGACATCTGCATCCTCTATTAATTGCACAGCACTGCATAATATATGTGTGCATTTTCAATAGAATATTGTAAGATAAAAGAATACTCAATATTAGGAAAGAATGCTGTTCCCACTCTAAGACTTGTCATTTTGTCACACAAAAAAGGAAAAAAACAAACAAACAAAAAAGCTACATATATTAACAAAATATGTTCTGCACTACAAGACTAATATAATCACTTGCATTGTGAGGCTATTAATATTCCCATAAGTATCTGCACAAATGGCATATTGTACATATCACAACTCTCCTGGTTGCATTCCAGTGATGATTCGGACAAGCGATGTAAGCGGACGCATGGTTAGCTGTCAGTTGAAGGACTCATGCTAGGCTACATATCTGAAGACCTCCCAGTAGATCATTAATTATTGAAATCATACAATGTCCTCTTTTGTAGCATGTGCACAGGAGGAGGAAAAAAAATCCAGCTAGCCATTGGTTCATAAGATGGGTACCAAGTAGGCCATGCACTGTTGCCTGGCAACAGCATCTGCCTGATCTTAAATTACAGATGCCTAAGAAATGAACATGCACACAGCCAAAGGAGCAAATAGGCTGTGCTTAAAATAAAACAAAATACTCGAGTTTCTTGTGCATGTGATACATGTTAATTAGCTATAGGCATGAGGAAGATGTTTTATATTAGATTAATAAAACCAGTGGTTCTTCTAAGAGATTCTGGAAGCAGAGGAGTTAATTCTCAAACTGAGATTGCTCTGAAGTGTTTGGCTTGATGAACAATGATTCATTAAATGTTAAAGAGAGATTCTTGGTTGTATAGGAATCTGTCTGTGGAGTCTATTTATATACGGAGACCATAGCAACCAATCATGGGTAAGTTTGCATCTGCAGTTTAAAAGCTGATATGTAATTGGTCGTTATACATTACAACACACCAATTCTCCATGTTCCTGTTGCTAGAAACAAACTTGGATTACTGGCATATAATACATGAAAGCACACCTACTTCTTGACTGCTAAACTTACAGTTGTAAAATAAAGGAATACGAATTTAAAGGATATGGAGGCTGCCATATTTACTGTATTGCCTTTTAAACAATACCAGTTGCCTGGCAGTCCTGTTGATCTTTCATGCCTCAGTAGTGTCTGAATCACACACCTGAAACAAGCATGTAGCAAATCTACTGATCTGGATGCATCTGATCTGGATGCCTGTTCAGGGTCTATGGTTAAAAGTATAAGAAGTAGAGGATCAGCAGGACAGCCAGGCAATTTGCATGGCTCGAAAGGAAATAAATATGGCAGCCTCCATATTCCTCTCACTTTATTTTCTTTCAATAGCAAACCTGAAATATTGAGCTTTAATACAGCCCAGCCAAGCCTCTCAGCCAGTTTCCTGACCTCACTTTTCATGACTGCTGTTAAACTCAAGCAGCTCAGTTAAAGACACACACACACCTCCACTTTTTTTTATTGGACAGTAGCACATTATTATTATCAGATGTATCAAGAAGGACTCCAATACTAAACAATGTTTACACTGCAAACAGACATGTTTTATAGCCCCATCATAACTTTACACATTTCATATCTTTTTTTGCAGGAAAAAAAGAAGACTTTTTTGTTTACCTAATTATTATTATTGAACTAGCAGACCCGAGCCTATTTGAAAAGGGGCTCTAGGGTCTGTGTTTCTCGCAGCCACCCGCCGCATGTACTGCGCACACGTGTGCGCACCTGACGCGCGCGCATACACCCGCCGCGCATACGCACCCACCACACACCCAGCCGCCCAGCTCACACGCCCGCCTGACTCCCTGGCCCCATCCCTGTCCTGTGTCCTGTCTCTGTGAGGCTGAGTCCGTGCTGCGCACATGCGCAGTAGCAAAAAGCACGGACCAGCTACACAGGGACAGCGTGACGCAGGGACACAGGGGTTTTATTATAGAGGATATTTATATAGTGCTGACAACCTACGCAGCACATGTCACTGACTGTCCTCATAGTCTAATATCTGACCATATTTTTATGTATTTATATAGCACTGACATCTTCTGCAGCACTTTACAGAGTACCGGTACATAGTCATGTCACTGACTGTCTTCAGAGGAGCTCACAATCTAATCCAACTAAAGCCATAGTCTAATGTCCTACCATATTATTATTATGTATTTATATAGCAAGGACATCTTCTGCAGCACGTTACAGAGTACATAGTCATGTCACTGACTGTCCTCAGAGGAGCTCACAATCTAATCCTGCCATAGTCCTAGTCTAATTTCCAACCATATTATTATTATGTAATTATATAGCACTGATATCTTCTGCAGCACGCTACAGAGTACATAGTCATGTCACTGACTGTCCTCAGAGAAGCTCACAATCTAATCCTGCCATAGTCCTAGTCTAGTGTCCCCATTATAGTCTCAAGTTTTTTGGGGAACCAATAAATTTATATACATTTTTTTGTGGGATGTTGGAGAAAAGCTATGCAAGCACAGGGTGAACATAAAACTTCCAATGTAGATGGTATCCTAGCCCAGATTTGGACTGTGGACCCTGATGCAAGGTGAAAGTGCTGGGACTTTGCCGCCACCCTATATCTCAGATTACAGATTAGGTTATTTGTTCCCGTGTCTGTTGTAATCCCATATATACAGTATATATATATATCATAATACAGTGGAAGGTTCCCTGATGTGCTCCTGCATAAGTTGTACTATCATTGAAGGTCATGTCAGAAAATAGTGTTGAACGATAAAGGGTTTCGTTTGTGCCTCTGCACTCACATGAAGAATTTGCCTGTACAAAATCCAGGACAGCCAAAGTTATCAAAATATCTCTTATTGTCAGCAACATGGCTGTGGTCACACAATTTCCAATTCACTAGCCATTCCGCAATGCACACTTTGTTCTGTTATGACCCAATAACCTGGGCCAGGTTTGTATACCTTTGTCACCTAATAGTATATATACTTAAAAAGAATCCTGTCTAGGGTTGTTGGATTATTAAAGGGGCACTACAGCGAAAAACTGTAACATTTAAAATATGTGCAAACATATACAAATAAGAAGTACATTTTTTCCAGAGTAAAATGAGCCATAAATTACTTTTCTCCTATGTTGCTGTCACTTACAGTAGGTAGTAGAAATCTGACAGAACCGACAGGTTTTGGACTAGTCCATCTCTTCATAGGGGATTCTAAGCAAGGCCTTTATTCTTTATAAAGATATTCCCTAAAAAGGATTTAAACAATGATGCCAAAACTGCCATTCAATAAGTGCTTTTGAAAATAAATATATCCCTGAGAATCCCCTATAAAGAGATGGACTAGTCAAAAAACCTGTCACTTCTGTCAGATTTCTACTACCTACTGTAAGTGACAGCAACATAGGAGAAAAGTAATTTATGGCTCATTTTACTCTGGAAAAAATGTACTTCTTATTTGTATATGTTTGCACATGTTTTAAATTTTACAGTTTTTCGCTGTAGTGCCCCTTTAATGCTCCCTACTGGCCCCCAGTCTTGATAATCAGTCATATACTTAGGAGTGGCCACTTAGGATATGTGAAATCAACACAGAAAGCCCGATCAATTGTAGACGTAAGTAAAACTACAGCCTAGGTGGAGTATCTGTACAGTGCAACCAATCACAATCTTTTCTTTAGTAAGCAACTAAAACCTGATTGGCTGCTGTTGAAACCACTCTCCATTTTGCACCTGTCTTGATGATTCAGTTCCAGTAAACTTGATACATCTCTTTTGCAAATTATTCCAATACCTAAACCAATTCAGATTTGTTTTACTGCACTGGCAGCTCTGTACTTTGTGCACAGATTTCTGGATGATGCGATTAACTTTTAGAAAGGCAATTTCTCTGGACCGAATGCATAAAACTTGAAAATTATATAAGGAATGGCAGAGCCCCCTATATCCACCTTCACTAACAAAGAAAAGTCCAGGAGGATAAAGAAGGATATTAAAGCAGCACTGGCAAAAGCTTCTGGTGATACAGGCCAGTAGGCCACTGTTTGCACAGAACTTTTCCCTATGTGTGGAGAAGCTTAGGGAAGTTATGCAGGAAATATGGAGCAGTGTGGTCACATGATCAGTCACATGACCCCCATTTTACCAATTAAACAACAGGTACATGTGGCATTTTTATCATTCATTCAGTTGAAAAACTCGAAGCGTGCATTGAGCTGTCTGAGGGCTCTGAGGGTTAAAAAAAATGGTTTCCTGAGAGTTTGCTTTCATTTCTTTACTGCAATCTGGCATTCATGCAACAAACTCTTCACAGCATGAAGAGCTGGAAAATACAAAAATTAATCAAATGTTTTGCCCTCTGCTTGTACATATTTATCAGCCTTGGTCATATGGCAGCATTAGAGATTTGACCCAGTGACACAGTATAGAGTACAGCTGCAAGACATCTGTTCCTTGATTACATGCAGCTCGAGGAAATGTACTTGGTAAGCTATGTGCAAATCCGGTATTTCAGTTTCACTGGTGACAGTAAAGTCATATTTATGCCTCTACAGAGGCGCTCAGTGTGGTTTTGATGCTGTTAAGCTGTATGCTCCTTTTTGATTGGCCTGATGAAGCGGGATTGAGCCCGTGAAACGCGTTGCCTATGTTTACTGTGGAGTATAAATAAAATTGTTGTTTGACTGTTGATGCCACAGTCCTTCCTTGTTTGCTTTGTCTGCATGGATGGGATAGGCCCACCACTGCCCCATCAGTTTTAAGCTCGTTTAAGTGACTTTTATTCTATTGGCGCCTCTAGAAAGCTTTTACATATTTATGCCTCTGCTGTATGGTGATGCACACATTAGCAGCTTGAGAGACACACCCATGGAAGTTTTAGTACTTAAAGAGAATCTGTATCCATTAACACTTAATAAAATAAACATACCAGCCTGTCTGTAGCGCTGTGCTCTCCCCCTCTGCGTCATTTTCGCCGCTCCCCGCCGCTATTTTGGGCAGAAAATTACACTTTTATTGCCTGTTTTGTAAACAAGCAATATAGCCGCCAAAACCGGAAGTGCGTCGGGCAGAGCGTGTGCCCGCTTCCAGTGAGTGTGCATAAGAGCCGTGCACGAGAGGAGCGCAAGTCTAAGCATGCGCTGTAGTTCCTCTCGTGCTGGCTCTATGTCAGCTGCCGATCAGCCTATCAGCGTCCCAGAGCCGGCTGCAATACACAGAGGCAGAGCATTGTTTCACTGCACAGCAGCACAAGTATTGCAGCCGGAGACTCTGATAGGCAAGTGTAATGTAACTCACGGGAGCGAGCATAGAGGGGCGTGATGGGGGCGTGGAGGAAAGGCCTGCCCGACAGCTAAACAACAATGAAGAGTCAGCCCCTTCCAGAGACGGGACGACAAGACCGACAGAAGAGAGATAAGATGATTTATTACACTGACTCTGCAAATAAAAAGGGCTGCAGTAAGCCAGATCACATTAGATTAGGTTTAGGAACCTGTAGGATAGAAGAAATACAGCCGAAAAATTTGTTACAGAGTCTCTTTAAGGAAAATCCGAGCTGTAGCTCAGGTTCAGAGAAACATACTTACCAAAAAAGGACGTAATTACAAATCATGAGGCCCCCAGCAAAACTTTGATTGCCCCACAAATGTTTACGCCTTTTCCCTTGCCTAACCCTATTGACCCTTTCAAGGGTCATAAAACAAGTGTGGCCATCAAAATCTTCACACCCATAACAAATATAGCCACAAAAACACCTGATCTGAAGCGTCAACTCCTTTATCAGAGCAAGTGAAGTAATTGTTGGGGCCTTCTTACAACCCTGGGACTCCCTGCGGTTACAATGGCTGCTCCCCTGTAGCTATGCCCCTGTTACCAAAGGATCCTACAGAGGCTTTCCTTACTGTCCTCCACCTCTTCCCAAGACTCTCCAGCTGATCGGGGCCACGCTCCGCTTCTGGCATGATCTAAATCATTCATGTCAGTCTCTGGCTCTGCAGGCCAAATTTGGCCCGCAGAGCCATCAAATTTGGCCCACATGTAATTGGACCCCGAGTGTGGCAAGGTTCTCCTGAAGTATTTTGGGGCTGATGGTATTGAACGCTGAGCTGAAGTCAAGAAGGAGGATCCTGGCATACGTTCTGGGTTTGTCCAGATGATCATGGACGAGCTCCAGACAGATATTAATGGCGTCGTCAGTGGTCCTGTTTGCTCTGTATGCAAACTGGTGCTGATCAAGCAGGGCCTCAGTGGTGAGCTTGAGGAGGGGGAGCACCATACTTTCAAGAACTTTCATGATGACTGATGTAAGTGCCACGGGCCTGAAGTTGTTGAGGTCGGTAGCCCCTTGCTTTTTGGGGACAGGGATGATGGTCGACCTCTTGAAGCAAGCGGGGACTTTACCACTCTGAAGGGACTTGTTGAAGATGGAGGAAAGATTAGGGGCGAGCTGTCGAGCGCCGGTTTTCAGGCAGGCTGGTGACACACCGTCCGGGCAAGAGGCTTTCCTGACATTTAACCAATGTTAATGTACGAGATAATGATTTGTATGTGTAGTACAGCTAAGAACTAGAACATTAGTAGCAAAAAAAGGTCTCATATTGTTTTCAGGTACAGGAAGAGTTAGGCTCCCTGCACACTGCATGTGATTCTGATTTTTAATCGTTTTTACATCCGATTCCGATTTTTAATCGTTACTGCATGCTGCGTTTTTTCCTGTATTCAGGGAAAATAGGAATTGCAAATCAGAATCAGAATCGCAAAACGCATTTGCAGTGTGCAGGGAGCCTTAAAGTGTACCAAACTCAAGAAGTGTCTTTGGTACAATGCTTACTTGGGGCTTCCATTAAGGCTGCTCATTCCTTGCCATCTCCCTGGGTGACTCCTGTCACCCGCAATTGTCCCAAAGCCTGGCCGAGTCGGGCTCCATTGTGCAGGCTTTCAGGGACAATTGCGGGTGACAGGAGTCACCCAGGGACACATGTCTCCTGAGTCAAAGGGTTGGAATTTGTGCCCCCTAAATGTCAAATGGCATGTGGGTTGATATTTGCCTCACGATGATTCCTACACTCATGAACTCCATCTTCCAGCACCAACAACCTAGTGGATAAAATGATTAAAAAGGCTTGGAAATGGTTGGGCTATTGGGCTTTTGGTTTCTTTTTTTTTTTCCCCAGTAAAGACATTATTTATTTACGTTGAATGCAGGGTGTGTGCCCCATTCTTAAAAGATATTCCAGGTACTGTACTAGAAGGCCAGAGTACATTTGATGGAAACATCTGAGCAGCTAAACAAATGAGCTTTACTTACCCGGGGTTTCCTCCAGCCCCTGGCAGCCGCTATGTGCCTCACCGCAGCTCCTTGCCAGGTCAACCTCTACTGTGGCTGCGCAAGCGCCGCTGTTAATCACGCTGAAGTGGTCTGGAATGTTCTGCACAGGAGGCTGACCTTCTGAAAACGGAGCAGATCCCGGGACACCGGAGCTGCGGCAAGGGACATAGTGGCTGCCAGGGGCCGGAGGAAGCCCTAGGTAAGTAGAGCTAATTTTTTTTAGCTGCTTGGACAGGGGCGTAACTAGAAATCAGTAAGTGCTTCATGTTACTTCCTGTGTAAACAGGAAGTATCATGAAGCTCTTAGAGATCGGAGACCTCCTGCGCGATGGAGGTATGTATCCAGCCTGTCACCGCCCGCCCGCTGGCTCTAATGATTCCAAGAGGGGGAGCGATGAGAGGAGAGCTCAAAGTGAGGGAGGGGGGGAATGATCTGTGCCACGCTCTCCTCTTATGTTGCGACCCCTCCTGCCCCCCAAAAAGGCCCTGAGCGGGCCCTAGGGGGGACCCTGCCCCCCCCCCCGCAGGGCAGGGGTCGCATCCCCTATTGTTACACCCCTGTGCTCAGATGCTTCCTTTAACAAATAAACAGCGGCTCACTTAACCAAACAGTACAGTGGGTTATATACAGTGGCTTGCAAAAGTATCTGGCCCCCTTGAAGTTTTTCACATTTTGTCACAATACTGCCACAAACATGAATCAATTCTATTGGAATTCCACATGAAAGACTAATACAAAGTGGTGTACACGTGAGAAGTGGAATGAAAATCGTACATGGGGGTGCTTCTCTTCAGCAGGACCAGGGAAGCTGGTCAGAGTTGATGGGAAGATGGATGGAGCCAAATACAGGGCAATCTTGGAAGAAAACCTCTTGGAGTCTGCAAAAGACTTGAGACTGGGGTGGAGGTTCACCTTCCAGCAGGACAACAACCCTAAACATAAAGCCAGGGCAACAATGTAATGGTTTAAAACAAAATATATCCATGTGTTAGAATGGCCCAGTCAAAGTCCAGATCTAAATTCAATCGAAAATCTCAGAATCAGAATCAGAATTATTTATTTCGCCAAGCATGACAGGATCATGCCTGGAATTAGGTTTGGCACATTACAGAGCTCAACATCTACAAGGACATGAATAACAGTGCATTAAACAAGAGAGATACATGATAAGCATTTAAACAAGATACAACAGATAGTGGAGGCAGGCTATGAGGGCTCGGCCCACAAGTTCCAAGCGCGTCTGTGAGTCTAAGAACAATGGGGTGGAGATGAGCCGTGGGCGGAGTTCAGGAGATTGACTGCCGAAGGGAAAAAAGAGTTCCTGTGCCTCGTGGTCCTGGTGGGGATGACCCGGAATCTACGCCCTGAACGCAGGCGACTGAAGTAGCAGTGGCCAGGATGAGAGGGGTCCATGGCTATCTTTAGCGCCCTCTTGTGTAGTCTCGAGGTGTAGAGAAGATCAAGCGGAGGGAGGGGTTTCCCGATGATTTTCTCCGCTGATCTAATGACCCTCTGGAGTTTTTGTCTGTCCCTGGCGGAGGAACCAGCGTGCCAGACCAGGATGGAAGAGCAGAGGATAGATTCTGTGGTGGCACAGTAGAATCTTGTGAGGACATGATGGGGCATGCCAAACTTTTTCAGCTGACGGAGAAAGAAGAGTCTTTTCTGGGCCTTTGCCACGGTGGAGCTGGTGTTAGCCTTCCACCTCAGGTCGTTTGATATGGTGGTACCCAGGAGGCGGACGCAGGGAACAATCGCCACTTCAGTTCCGTCAATGTGGATTGGTGATGGAGAAGGGGCATGCTTCCTGAAGTCGATAATCATCTCCACAGTTTTAGCTGTGTTAAGGACCAACCTGTTCTCCCTGCACCAGTGGCAGATACTGTCTACCTGCTGACGATAGGCACTCTCGTCTTCTTTGGTGATAAGGCCAACGATAGTGGTGTCATCTGCAAATTTGATGACCTTGACAGAGTCCGCTGTAGATCTGCAGTTGTTGGTGTAGAGGGAGAACAGCATTGGAGACAGGACGCAGCCTTGTGTAGCCCCCATGTTCGTGGTCCGTGGTTGGGAGGAAATGTCACCCAGCTTGACAGATTGTGACTAGTGTTGGGCGAACATCTAGATGTTCGGGTTCGGGCCGAACAGGCCGAACATGGCCGCGATGTTCGGGTGTTCGACCCGAACTCCGAACATAATGGAAGTCAATGGGGACCCGAACTTTTGTGGTTTGTAAAGCCTCCTTACATGCTACATACCCCAAATTTACAGGGTATGTGCACCTTGGGAGTGGGTACAAGAGGAAATTTTTTTTTAGCAAAAACAGCTTATAGTTTTTGAGAAAATCGATTTTAAAGTTTCAAAGGGAAAACTGTCTTTTAAATGCGGGAAATGTCTGTTTTCTTTGCACAGGTAACATGCTTTTTGTCGGCATGCAGTCATAAATGTAATACATATAAGAGGTTCCAGGAAAAGGGACCGGTAATGCTAACCCAGCAGCAGCACACGTGATGGAACAGGAGGAGGGTGGCGCAGGAGGAGAAGGCCACGCTTTGAGACACAACAACCCAGGCCTTGCATGAGGACAAGAAGCGTGCGGATAGCATGCTTTGTACCACCATGCAGTCATAAATGTAATAAAGATAAGTGGTTCAATAAACAGGGACCACGCGGCAACGCTAACCCAGCAGCAGCACACGTGATGGAACAGGAGGAGGCGCAGGAGGAGAAGGCCACGCTTTGTGAGACACAACAACCCAGGCCTTGCATGAGGACAAAAAGCGTGCGGATAGCATGCTTTGTACCGCCATGCAGTCATAAATGTAATAAAGATAAGAGGTTCCATAAACAGGGACCGGCAACGCTAACCCAGCAGCAGCAGCAGCCGCAGCACACGTGATGGAACAGGAGGAGGTGCAGGAGGAGAAGGCCACGCTTTGTGAGACACAACAACCCAGGCCTTGCATGAGGACAAAAAGCGTGCGGATAGCATGCTTTGTACCGCCATGTAGTCATAAATGTAATAAAGATAAGAGGTTCAATAAACAGGGACCACGCGGCAACGCTAACCCAGCAGCAGCAGCAGCAGCAGCACACGTGATGGAACAGGAGGAGGCGCAGGAGGAGAAGGCCACGCTTTGTGAGACACAACAACCCAGGCCTTGCATGAGGACAAAAAGCGTGCGGATATAGCAGCAATGCTTTTTGCCGCCATGCAGTCATAAATGTAATACAGATGAGAGGTTCAATAAACAGGGACCGGAAACGCTAAACCATCCCAGATGTTCATCGGTCATGTTACTTGGTTGGGGTCCTGGAGTGTTGCGTAGTCGTTTCCAATCCAGGATTGATTCATTTTAATTTGAGTCAGACGGTCTGCATTTTCTGTGGAGAGGCGGATACGCCGATCTGTGATGATGCCTCCGGCAGCACTGAAACAGCGTTCCGACATAACGCTGGCTGCCGGGCAAGCCAGCACCTCTATTGCGTACATTGCCAGTTCGTGCCAGGTGTCTAGCTTCATGCCCGGTTTCAGGTCCAGCGGTGCCAGCCACAAATCCGTCTGTTCCTTTATTCCCCTCCAAATTTCCTCCCCTGTGTGCTGCTTATCCCCAAGGCAGATCAGCTTCAGCAACGCTTGCTGACGCATGCCAACAGCTGTGCTGCACTGCTTCCACGATCCTACTGCTGCTGGTGCTGGGTTAGCATTTCCGGATGAGGTACAGCTTTGAGATGCGTTGGAGGAGAAGGAGTCAGAGAGGTAGGTGCTGCTGTTGTTATCCAGCTGTTTGCGGCGTGGGCAACACCCGCGCCGTAGCAGGTGAGGAATCGCTGCCAGGCTCCACAAGGTTCACCCAGTGCGCGGTAAGGGAGATGTATCGACCCTGGCCGAACGCACTCGTCCAGGTGTCAGTGGTGAGGTGAACCTTGCAGGCAACGGCATTCTTCAAGCTTCGGGTTATTTAGCTGACCACGTGCTCATGCAACTCAGGCACTGCAGAGCGCGCAAAGTGGTAGCGGCTGGGAACCACGTAACGTGGGATGGCCACTGACATCATGCCCTTGAAGCTGTTTGTCTCCACCACTCGATATGGCAGCATTTCGCAGGCCAGAAGCTTGGCTATGCTGGCTGGCTGTTACTGCCACGGCCCGGGGGTCATTTGCTGGCAATTTCCTCTTGTGCTCAAACATCTCAGAGACAGACAACTCAACCGTAGCGCTGCACACCGAAGGGCTGTTGGTTGTTGTGTTTGATGAACACTGGGAGACCTCAAGAGCACTAGTCCGGAAAGTGACAGTGTCAGCATCGTCTGATGTTTGTGAATGTTGTGAACCACGCAATGGCTGGGCTACTGCTGCTGCTGAGGCGGGTCTGGTGGTGAGTCTGGTGAACCCAAGGGAGGCAGTGTTGCTGGTGGTACCCTGTCCTGCCGCGTTTGCCCACAGAGTGGGATGTTTGGATAGAATGTGGCGGCTCATGCTGGTGGTGGAGAGGTTGTTAATACTTTTCCCCCTGCTCAGGCGGGTCTTGCACACCTTGCAAATCGCCATGGTAACATCCTCAGTGCAGTCTTCAAAGAAAGCCCAGACTTTAACTGGCTGAGGACTCGGACCTCGTGCGTGATGTGCTGGTGCTGCTTAACCCACTGCTGGACGCTTGAGAGGTCATCCAAGTAATTATCTGGTCCTGTTCTTTTGGATCTGTGAGGGTTGTTGTCCTGGACAACATGGGCAGTATTGAGTGGGTTTTCTTGGGTGCTCCCCTGTGGCCTGTACGTGAACCGTCAGGGGAAACACCTCTTCCCTTGCCCCTCCCTCTTTCACCGGATTTCTTCCTCATTTCACTTATCCTTAAAGTACACGCTGACTGGCAGCAGTACAGTGGCAGTACAGAAATGCTATACAGTGGTGGGTGAGCGGTGTACCACTATTGTCAGCAGTGACACAGAGCACAATGCTATACAGTGGCGGGTGAGCGGTGTACTACTGTTCCCAGCAGACACAGAGTGGAAGTAAACACAATGCTATATAGTGTGGCTGAGCCGTGTACACAGAGTGGCATTAAACACAATGCTATATAGTCTGCTATATAGTCACCCCGAACAGGGTGATGTTCTGCAGAACCCGAACAGTGGCAAACACTGTTCGCCCAACACTACTGGGAGGGAACGCAGATTTTAGTACCTAAACACACGATACAACATGTTTTCCGGGGTCGGACTCTGAGGCACATACAGATGGTCCCGATCATCATCCTCATCATACAACTCTTCTCCTGAGTCTGACCCACCCACCACCTCTGCCACCCCAACATCCCCAGACACAGACCCCTCATCGTCCTCAACATTAACTTGGGATGCTGGCCTGAGCCAGACCTCCTCCTCCACATCAGGCCCCATCATCTCCTCAATGGCAGCCCTCATTAATCGCTCTGGCGACGGACTGATGGACACAACGTTCTCCTCCGGGGAGGGCTGCTGCTGACCACTGGCTGCTGGGGTGGATGTTATAGCTTGCGTGGGGCGTTGGCTGTTGCTGTTGTTGGGAGTGCTGCTCACAGCGGAGGTCTCTGGGGAACTCATGTTGAGCTCATATAGTGGTTGACGGTGAGTGGAGTATTACTGATCCCAGCAATATACACACTGACTGGCAGAGTACGCAATGCTATATAGTGTGGCTGAGCGGTGTACACAGAGTGGCAGTAAACACAATGCTATATAGTCTGGCTGAGCGAGCGGTGTACTACTGTTCCCAGCAGAATCAGAGTGGCAGTAAACAATGGTATATAGTCTGGCTGAGCGGTGTACACAGAGTGTCAGTAAACAATGGTATATAGTCTGGCTGAGCGGTGTACACAGAGTGTCAGTAAACAATGGTATATAGTCTGGCTGAGCGGTGTACACAGAGTGGCAGTAAACACAATGCTATATACTCTGGCTGAGCGAGCGGTGTACTACTGTTCCCAGCAGACACAGAACAGTAAACAGAATGCTATATAGTGTGGCTGAGCGAGCGGTGTACCACTATTCCCAGCAGACACAGAACAGTAAACAGAATGCTATATAGTGTGGCTGAGCGAGCGGTGTACCACTATTCCCAGCAGACACAGAACAGTAAACAGAATGCTATATAGTGTGGCTGAGCGAGCGGTGTACCACTATTCCCAGCAGACACAGAACAGTGAACAGAATGCTATATAGTGTGGCTGAGCGAGCGGTGTACCACTATTCCCAGCAGACACAGAACAGTAAACAGAATGCTATATAGTGTGGCTGAGCGAGCGGTGTACCACTATTCCCAGCAGACACAGAACAGTAAACAGAATGCTATATAGTGTGGCTGAGCGAGCGGTGTACCACTATTCCCAGCAGACACAGAACAGTAAACAGAATGCTATATAGTGTGGCTGAGCGAGCGGTGTACCACTATTCCCAGCAGACACAGAACAGTGAACAGAATGCTATATAGTGTGGCTGAGTGAGCGGTGTACCACTATTCCCAGCAGACACAGAACAGTGAACAGAATGCTATATAATGTGGCTGAGCGAGGTACACAGAGTGGCAGTAAACAGAATGCTATATAGTGTGGCTGAGCGAGCGGTGTACCACTATTCCCAGCAGACACAGAACAGTGAACAGAATGCTATATAGTGTGGCTGAGCGAGCGGTGTACCACTATTCCCAGCAGACACAGAGTGGCAGTAAACAGAATGCTATATAGTGTGGCTGAGCGAGGTACACAGAGTGGCAGTAAACAGAATGCTATATAGTGTGGCTGAGCAAGCGGTGTACTACTGTTCCCAGCAGCGACACAATGACAGGGGGGACCCTGGCTAGCGTGGCTGGAGCGCGAACTACCCTGCCTGCCTACCCAAAGCTAAACCCACAGACAAATGGCGGAGATATGACGTGGTTCGGGTATTTATTTACCCGAACCACGTGACCGTTCGGCCAATCAGAGCGCGTTCGGGTCCGAACCACGTGACCCGTTCGGCCAATCACAGCGCTAGCCGAACGTTCGGGGAACGTTCGGCCATGCGCTCTTAGTTCGGCCATATGGCCGAACGGTTTGGCCGAGCACCGTCAGGTGTTCGGCCGAACTCGAACATCACCCGAACAGGGTGATGTTCTGCAGAACCCGAACAGTGGCGAACACTGTTCGCCCAACACTAATTGTGACCTGTGGGATAGGAAGTCCGTGATCCAAAGGCGTAGGCTGGAATGGACACCGAGTGTAGCTAGACCCTCCTGAAGTCTGCGTGGACAGATGGTGTTAAATGCTGAACTGAAGTCCAGGAGGAGGACTCTGGCATACGAGTCCTCCTCCTGGACTTCAGTTCGGCATTTACCACAAATCTGTGGCAAGATCTGAAAACTACTGTTCACAAACGCTGTCCATCTAATCTGACTGAGCTGGAGCTGTTTTGCAAATAAGAATGGGCAAGGATTTCAGTCTCTAGATGTGCAAAGCTGGTAGAGACATACCCTAAAAGACTAGCTGCTGTAATTGCAGCAAAAGGTGGTTCTACAAAGTATTGACTCATGGGGCTGAATAATTACGCACACCCCACTTTGCAGTTATTTATTTGTAAAAATGTTTTGAATCATGTATAATTTTCGTTCCACTTCTCATGTGTACACCACTTTGTATTGGTCTTTCACGTGGAATTCCAATACAATTGTTCATGTTTGTGGCAGTAATGTGACAAAATGTGGAAACCGTCAAGGGGGCCGAATACTTTTGCAAGCCACTGTAGGTAAACATGCAGGTGCATGCACTCTTTCCTATTCCTTTTAACTGAACAGCTCATGGTGAACACAAAGTAAAGGGAAATTTCACATCATAGCAGCTTTGCCAGTGGCTAAGAAGGGGAAGGATTGAAAAGAAGTAAAAAGAAGTAGGCAATAAAGATGTCTGACTGGAATTTAAAAAGCTCAGAGCAACACAGAGAGATCCTGATCTTTTGGCTTTTGTGGGCAGAGGTTGAAGTACTCAAAGGAAATTATTGCAAAGGAGATAATAAAAGCACCATACAGATAGTGTCCTGGATAGAAGCCTGGTACTCTATGGCCAGTAGGTGAGGGAATTAGTCTCGGGACCTCCCATAAGGACTGTGATCAATATCTGCTGGCACTCATCTTGCTGTTCATGTTTAGAGTTCTGCATCTTTTTATTTGGAATACAGTTTCTGTTTATATTTTAGGAGAAGGCTTGTTGATACTGTGTTGGAATACTCTGCACTATTTAGTCATAAACACTGCTGTCTACCTCATGAAATGGCAAACAAAAGGCAAATGTGGAAGTGAGCACAATGTATTAACAAAAAAATCAATGTTTATAGAGTAAAATCAATCCATGCTGTCGCTCTCAGTGAAAAAGTAGACTTAGGGGCATAGCTAGAAATCATGTCGCCCCATAACAAAGATTGCCCCCCCCCCCCCCCCCCCCCCCCCAATTTTAAAAAAAAATGATAAAAATGGGTGGGGAAGAGGGTATAGGGTGACACTGAGTGGGGAGGATGGAAGAGGAGGGTGCCACTGGGTGGGTAGAAGGTTCCACTGGGTGGGGGAGGAGGGTGCCACTGGGTGGGGAGGAGAGTGTCACTGGGTGGGTAGAAGGTGCCACTGGGTGGGGAGGAAGGGAGAGGAGCATGCCACTGGGGGGGTAGAAGGAGAGAAGAGGGTGCCACTGGGTGCGGAGGAAGGGAGAGAAGAATGCCACTGGTGGGTAAGGGGTGCCACTGGGTGGGGAGGAGGGGAGAGGATGATGCCACTGGGTGGAGAGGAGGGGAGAAGAGGGTGCCACTGGGTGAGGAGGAGGGTGCCACTGGGTGGGTAGAGGGTGCCACTGGGTGGGGGAGGAGTGTGCCACTGGGTTGGGAGGAGAGTGTCACTGAATGGAGAGGAGGGTGCCACTGGGTGGGGAGGATGGTGCCACTGGGTGGGGAGGAAGAAGAGCATGCCACTGGGAGGGGGTAGGAGGAGAGAAGAGGGTGCCACTGGGTGCGGAGGAAGGGAGAGAAGAATGCCACTGGAGGATTCATTGAGAGGAGAGATCTCAAAGGTGAGTAACTTCTCCAACATGCTCTGCCTTCGGCTCTGCATACTGGGGCCACCTAATACTGGAAGCACATCTGGCTATCTATAATGGGGAGGGAGGGGCTACCTAATATTGAGGGCACATCGGGCTACCTTTAATTGGGGGGCACCTAGCTAATACTGGGGGCACATCTGGCTATCTATAATGGGGAGATAGGGATACCTAATATTGGGGGCACATCTGGCTACCGATACTTGGGTTTGAGGACTTAGCTAATACTGGGAGAACATCTGGCTATCTATAATGGGGAGAGGAGGATACCTAATATTGGGGGCACATCTGGCTACCTTTACTTGGGGGCTAATACTGGGGGCACATCTGGCTATCTGTAATGGGGAGGGGGGCTACCTAATATTGGAAGCACATCTGGCTACCGATACTTGGGTTTGAGGACTTAGCTAATACTGGGAGCACATCTGGCTACCTATAAAGTGGAGGAGGGCCACCTACTATTGGAGGCAGAGGCACATCCGGCTACCTATAATGGGGAAGGGGGCTACCTACTATTGGGTGCACATCCGGCTACCTATACTTGAGGAGGGGGGGGGGGTCTAGCTAATACTGGGAGCACATCTGGCTATCTATACTGGAGAGGAGTGCTAGCTAATGCTGGGAGCCCATTTGGCTATCTATACTGGGGTGGGGCCCTACCTAATACTGGGGGCACATCTGGCTATCTATACTGGAGAGGAGTGCTATCTAATGCTGGGGGCACATCTGGCTATCTATACTGAGGTAGGCACAATTCGAGGGGACACACTTTGGAATGTCAGCCTCTGGTGTTGGACAACCTTGTCCCAGCCCTGTCAACTTATTCTACTTGTATATAGCAAGGAAATGAGCAGCGCTACTTAAAAAAAGACTAGTGCCTACCTGCAAAAGAGTGCAAGCCCCACTTGTGGGGTCGAATACACACCGAGCATACACATGACCTGTCTACCACTAGAGGAGGATGTTGGTTTCCATTAACAGCTTGCATGCAACCTATTAAGTACTCGTCCCTCCCACTGCGAAGAAGTCAATCCTCCATGGGAGGGGCCTAACACTAACTAAATCCTAACCTATGTATATGCATAGCCTGGGTGCGGCTAATCAAATAAAATCGAAAATTGAAAATTGCGCAAAAGGTGGATCAGCGCAACACCAGGCCGCCTCCGAATGGCGGGGGCTCAGCGCATCTCTGATGGAGGCCATTCGGAGGCGGCCTGGTGTTGCGCTGATCCACCTTTGCGCAATTTTCAATTTTCGATTTTATTTGATTAGCCGCACCCAGGCTATGCATATACATAGGTTAGGATTTAGTTAGTGTTAGGCCCCTCCCATGGAGGATTGACTTCTTCGCAGTGGGAGGGACGAGTACTTAATAGGTTGCATGCAAGCTGTTAATGGAAACCAACATCCTCCTCTAGTGGTAGACAGGTCATGTGTATGCTCGGTGTGTATTCGACCCCACAAGTGGGGCTTGCACTCTTTTGCAGGTAGGCACTAGTCTGTTTTTAAGTAGCGCTGCTCATTTCCTTGCTATGTACTAATGTAATTTGTTTTTGGTCAGCTGCTCCCACTTAACAGCCATGCTTTTGGTGTATATGCAGAGCTTCTGTTTGGGTTCAAGGTGCGTTTGTAGTTCCTGGGGGGGCTCAGCGCATCTCTGATGGAGGCCATTCGGAGGCGGCCTGGTGTTGCGCTGATCCACCTTTTGCGCAATTATTCTACTTGTATGCTGACAACCTACATAAAGAAATTAGTTTTCTTAACACGTGTCTCCTATCTAATAAGGTGAATACATTCAGTTGTAAATAGAAATATTGCAACTATCATTGTCAAATTGAAATAATGGTTGCTACAATGTTGATGTAAAAGACTGTGGATTCATGAATGACCAGCCTTAGAGGTGAAATACTATTAATGTGTGCAGTAATCACTCTGTCCCACCCTCTGCAGGATGTGTGGTGAAGGTAGTTCTTCCCGCACAGCAGCTGACGATCCTCTCGATTCCTCATTTTCACTCATACCCTGTAAAAACAGCAGCTGTTCCTGCATGAGGCAGATATAATTCCACACGCGCCTCTTCTCAATGGCATATCCAGAGACACTTGCTGTTGGACTTGGGTATGTAAGCGTGGCAGACGTCATTTGCTCACCACAGCCTTCTATATAGAGATAAGTTGCATTTATCCACTT
Organism: Hyperolius riggenbachi; assembly: GCF_040937935.1. NCBI lineage: Eukaryota > Metazoa > Chordata > Amphibia > Anura > Hyperoliidae > Hyperolius > Hyperolius riggenbachi. Next base: position 368,190,439 of record NC_090650.1, read on the forward strand.
TTAATAACTATTAGAGGCTTCATTCATCCAGAGGTAACATCTCAGCATTGGGAGAAGGCCAGCATGTTAATGCACATCTAAGTTGTGCATACCATACAGTATATGTGGAGGCATATGTGTTATCTAAGAACTATTATCTCTCCAGCTGATGAAATCCATGCCAGTACCTTTAAATAGACCCACTGCCAGGTCACATGAGCAGTTGAGAGCATGCTTCACCATCATGAAACTGTTGTTTGCCGTTCTTTTTTGAAACCTATACTAAGTTAAAGTGAATCCGAGGTGAAAATAAACTGATGACATAAACAATTATATTTATCCTCATACTCCTAAAATGACTCTTTTAAGTATCCCAGGGCTTTGTTTTATATTTAAACATTTACAAAGTAGGTTGAATGTTTTACTGTCTCTAATCAGTGGCAGCCTATTAAGTGTCCCAGAGTTAGAAATAGGTCAGTATTTCATGTATATTATCTCTCCCCTGCCTTCCGTAGTTGTATTCTGCCAGGAAAAGTTTTATGGCTGTAATCTGCTTATCAGTGATGTGTACTATATTTCTGACAAGGTACAAGCTGTCACTTCCAAGTCTAGAAATTAATTCTTTCAAGCAACATAATAAGAAAAAAGTACAACAGCCTGGTTATTAACCATTTAAGCCCGCAGGTATTTTTCACCTTATGGACGGGAGGAATTTTCACATTTTAGCGCTCCTCCCTTTCATTCCCCAACAACTTTATCACTACTTATCACAAAGAAATAATCTATACCTTGTTTTTTCCATCACCAATTAGGCTTTCTTTGGGTGGTAAATTATGTTAAGAATGATTTTATTCGAAATGCATTTTACCAGGAATAATAAGTTTACCAGGAATAATCAATTTTTGGCCATTATAAGTTTAAAATAATACATGCTACCCTGATTAAAATCCACACATGTTATTTGCCTATCTGTCCTGGTTATTGCAACGTTAAAATTATATCTCTAGTGTAATATATGTTGACAATATTTTATTTGGAAATAAAGGTGCTTTTTTTTCAGTTTTACATCCATCACTATTTTTTAGCCCATAAATTATTAATAATTTGCCCTCTTGACATACATATTAAACATTTTTATTCCCTAAACACAGTAGGTGTAATTTTACTATTTGGCCACAAGATGTCCCCATTGAGCAATTCCTATTCGTGTACAAAATGTACGCTATGGGAAACAATGTGTTACTACATTGTAACTAAGGAAGTGACGTAGGTATCAATGGATGCCTGCGATCACGGTGGCCCGCAGGGAGATTAGTGAATGGGAACTTTGTTCCCATTCATAAATCTAACAATCGGCAGTGGAAATCAATGGTGGGAGGAAGCGCAGCAGCTCTATTTCAGAATAAACATTGTTTTTGAACAAAAACAGTGTTTATTCTCAACAGATCCCCCCTCCCCCCTGCTCCCAGCACGATCACGGGCATCCGCCTGCACAATTGCCTGCACAGCACCCAAACTGCAGGGAGGCGACTAGCGCGTCCCTGCGGCTGTAGCAGCTGCCGCTGCGGACGTGAGGCTCATGTCCCAGCGGCTGAAATGGTTACTATGTTTTGTACTGTACATACATATGTACATATTACACTTCAACACTAACCTAAGCCCCTGAGGTTACACTAACATTCTCCTTTCTCTTCTGGTCAACACTAGCTTTAATACTCTATAACAGCTCTAACCCTAAGCTTATGTCTGACCTTTTCTTGTCAAACTACCAGCAAATATCCTGACCTTTCACCTTAAACTAGCCATAACCTTAAAGGGGTTCTCCGGTACATAAAAAAAGCTAAAACTGACACTTACCTAGGGCTTTGATCGGCCCCCTGAAGCTGTAATGTCCCGCGCCATCCTTCTCCGATGCGTTGTTCCCCACCGCCAGCATCGGGTTAATTATTCATCTAACTAGACAAATAGAACAGCAGCGCGGCCATGGACGCACGTGTGCTCACTAACGTGCACGTCAGCGGGAGCTTACTGCGCAGGCGCAGTACAAGAAAACTTTGTACTGCGTCTGCGCAGTAAGCTCCTGCTGACGAATAATAAGCCTGGTGCTGGTGGGGGGGGAACGGCGCATAGGAGGAGGACGGCGCGGGACATTACAGATGCAGGGGGGCATTTAAACATTATGGACTTTAAACATTATTTTAAACATTAAAAATTATATTTAGCATCTCTTTTTAGTAAGAGGGCTTATACTCTCCTAGTGGTTTTGGGCCACCATAAGCTACCAGGGTACTTCATAGTACTGTTCCAAGCCCTATCCCATGGAGACATAACAATCCATGCAATGCACCGATAATGACCATAAAGTCTGAAACAGCTGTATGCATATTGGATTGGTGTGGTTCTGTAAAATGTATAAGCTATAGGCTCACCATACATGGCTCTGGATGTGGGCTCGGTTATCTGGGGCATAAAGAGATGATTTGCATATTTGGGATAATAATAGGCATAATAGGTACTTTATGTAAGGAAATGGCAGCCTCCATGTCCTGTTCCCTGTAGATTTCTTTTCAGGAACCCAGGGAGGAAATAAGGCACCGCCTACACACAGCACAGAGGCAGTTACCCCAGAGTAGAGGTACTATAACCTTTGCACAAGTCTTAGGCCTTTTTCCATGAGCAACTGAAGACAGGGGATTCACCGACTGCTCCTGTTCACTGGCCAGGCGCTTGCTAGTAGGGGACACCCCCTATCTGAGTATCACAGTTGCCATCCTCAGATGTGACATGAGGCCTTTTTTACAGCTGGTAATGCCACCGCGTGTCAAGCATGATGTACAATGTGTGTTACCAAGCACTGCCATTTGGCTGCATGTAATTTCAGCCGAATGGTGCTTGTGGCGGGGGGACTTAACTGCCCAACAAGTACGAAGATCAACCTCTCATGGAAAAAAACACCTTAAAGGATACCCGAGGTGAGTATAATGTAACCACATTTACTTATCTGGGGCTTTATCCTGCCCCCATATTATAAGAACCTCACTGTTCTCCCAGTCCTCTTCCTTAATCCACTATAGGCTTGATAAAGTCTGCAGGTGGGCCAAGTCACGTACTACTGTGCGTCTGATTGCACCTCATGGTCGGGACTGCTCTGCGCATACACAGTTACAAGTCTTAACATACTGCGTATGCAAAGAACGCTCCCGAATACTAATACTCCTGGCCAGTGCATCCGCAGCACTGCACGACCTGACCAACCTGCGGACTTTATCGGGGCCTACAAAGAAATTGAGGAAGAGGACCAGGAGAAAAGTGAGGGACCTACAAGACTATGGAGGCTGATAGAAGCCCCGGGTTCATAAAAGGGGACACATTACATTTGCCTTGAGTATCCTTTAAAGAGACACTGAAGCGAAAAAAAAATTACGATATAATGAATTGGCTGTGTAGTAAGGATAATTACTAGAACATTAGTAGCAAAGAAAATATTCTCATATTTTTATTTTCAGTTATATAGTTTTTTTTATAACATTGCATCATTCTCTAATATTTGCAGTGTAAGGATTCCTCCTGTAGAGTGTTCTGTTCGTTGCAGTGGAGCTGCAAATGGACAGTTCTGGCTTATCTTCTTGCATTCGGTTGTGTATTCACAATAAGTCACATTGTCATTTGCAATCGCTCTGCAGTTCTGGGCAGCTCAGGATGCTGTCATCATTCCACCAATTGCTTGCTGCAGCTGAGCTGCGGCCAGATAGCCCTGAATTTCCTGCATGCATGTTGTTGCATAATACTGCATGTATTTCTTATGGGAGTCCTTTGCATTCACAGCCGGCTAGCAAATGGTAATCAAGCCAGCTCAGGATTGAATGATTACCCTTAACCATTTACCGCCATCCTAACGTATTAAAACGTCATGCTTACCGCTATTAACAGCAACATGACGTTTTAATACGTCGCGCATTCCCGCCGCTGCTACCGCCGTGTGTCCGCCGCTACCGCCGCCATTACCGTCAGGATCCCGTGCTGGGTGATTGGGGAAGAGGACCGAACAGTCCTCTACCCAATCGCAGTGCCTGGAGTGAATGGACGTGACCGCGAACAGCGGCTACGTCCATTCACATAAACAGGAAATGTAACAGTTTGATAAAGTGTAAAAAAAATAAAAAAAAAGTGAACACGTCCTATGAGTGTTCACTAGCGCCATCTTGTGGCCAAAAAGTATATTACACCTACAAAATACATACATTTTCAAGTATATACACATCATTAATAAAATTACACTTCCAACCCTCCCCCCCCAAAAAAAAACACTTGTAAAAAAAAAAATCAGCTTAAAAAAAAAAAAAAAATAGTTGCCTTAGGGACTCAGCTTTTTTTATTCTATATTTTATGAGGGAAAATTAATTTTAATTTATTACATAGGGGCTTGTAATTATGGCCAGAACAAACAGAAAAATAACCACTTATATTTCAAAATAATATACTGTCGCCATACATTGTGGTAGGGACATAATCTAAACGGTTTAATTATCGGGACCACTGGGCAAATAAAACGTGTTTGTTTTATCCACAGGAGAATGTTTAATTTTAAAACTATAAAGGCTGAACACTGAGAAATAATGATTTTTTTTCTTTTTTTTCTGTTTTTCTCATTAAAATGCATTTAGAATAAAAAAATTCTTAGCAAAATGTACTATCCACAGAAAGCCTAATTGGTGGCGAAAAAAACGAGGTATAGATCATTTTCTTGCGATAAGTAGTAATAAAGTTATTAGGGAATAAAAGGGAGGAGCGCTGACAACTGAAAATTGCTCTGGTCCGTTAGGATAAAAACCCTTGGGGGTGAACTGGTTAAGCTGTGTGGAAATTTGCATACAGTGGGTTGCAAAAGCATTCGGCCCCCTTGAAGTTTTCCACATTACTGCGACAAACATGCATCAATTTTATTGGAATTCCACGTGAAAGACCAATACAAAGTGGTGTACAAATGAGAAAAGTGGATTGAAAATCATACATCATTCCAAACATTTTTTACAAATAAATAACTGCAAAGTGGGGTGTGCGTAATTATTCGGCCCCCTGAGTCAATACTTTGTAGAACCACCTTTTGCTGCAATTACAGCTGCCAGTCTTTTAGGGTATGTCTCTACCAGCTTTGCACATCTAGAGACTGATTTCCTTGCCCATTCTTCTTTGCAAAACAGCTCCAGCTCAGTCAGATTAGATGGACAGCATTTGTGAACAGCAGTTTTCAGATCTTGCCACAGATTCTCGATTGGATTTAGATCTGGACTTTGACTGGGCCATTCTAACACATGGATATGTTTTGTTTTAAATCATTCCATTGTTGCCCTGGCTTTATGTTTAGGGTCATTGTCCTGATGAAAGGTGAACCTCTGCCCCAGTCTCAAGTCTTTTGCAGTCTCCAAGAGGTTTTCTTCCAAGTTTGCTCTATATTTGGCTCCATCCATCTTCCCATCAATTCTGACCAGCTTCCCTGTCCCTGCTGAAGAGATGCACCCCCCGAGCATGATGCAGCCACCACCATATTTGACAGTGGGGATGGTGTGTTCAGAGTGATGTGCAGTGTTAGTTTTCCGCCACACATAGCGTTTTGCATTTTGGCCAAAAAGTTCCATTTTGGTCTCATCTGATCAGAGCACCTTCTTCCACATGGTTGCTGTGTCCCCCACATGGCTTGTGGCAAACTGCAAACGGGACTTCTTATGCTTTTCTGACTTCTATGGCTTTCTTCTTGCCACTCTTCAATAAAGGCCAACTTTGTACAGTGCATGACTAATAGTTATCCTATGGACAGAGTCTCCCACCTGAGCTGTAGATCTCTGCAGCTCGTCCAGAGTCACCATGGGCCTCTTGACTGCATTTCTGATCAGCGCTCTCCTTGTTCGGCCTGTGAGTTTAGGTGGATGGCCTTGTCTTGGTAGGTTTACAGTTGTGCCATACTCCTTCGATTTCTGAATGATCGCTTGAACAGTGCTCCTTGGGATGTTCAAGGCTTTGGAAATCTTTTAGCCTAAGCCTGCTTTAAATTTCTCAATATCTTGATTCCTGACCTGTCTTGTGTGTTCTTTGGACTTCACGGTGTTGTTGCTTCCAATATTCTCTTAGACAACCTCTGAGGCCCTCACAGAGCAGCTGTATTTGTACTGACATTAGATTACACACAGGTGCACTCTATTTAGTCATTAGCACTCATCAGGCAATGTCTATAGGCAACTGACTGCACTCAGATCAAAGGGGGACAAATAATTATGCACACACCACTTTGCAGTTATTTATTTGTAAAAAAATGTTTGGAATCATGTATGATTTTCGTTCCACTTCTCATGTGTACACCACTTTGTGTTGGTCTTTAATGTGGAATTCCAATAAAATTGATTCACGTTTGTGGTAGTAATATGAAAAAATGTGGAAAACTTCAAGGGGGCCGAATACTTTTGCAACCCACTGTACTTGCATCCATTGGTTGATGCCGGCATAAAAGTCTGTCTCCCCTTTTAGACCTTGCCCGTCATAGCGGTCAGTATGCTGGTCTGCTGGGCACTTTGTTACTCTGTATTAGATCTGTTAATGTAGTTCAATGCGACCTTATTACTTGTGCTTTAGCTAGTTTCTTGATAAATATATACAGTATGCAGACTTGCCAATATATATTTAGTTGAGCCGTTTGTTATTTTTCTGTATCATTGTGTATTGCCTTGTTTCCATGTGTGATGGAAGTTCGCTGCACGCGCAATGGGTCAGTGAAGTTCATTATCCTGATAGCTTGGATTCTGCCCTCACCACGTTGGTGACTGGTAGTATTCCTGCTACAATAGTTTTGGGAACGTAACTATTGGCTGCAGTTGCTATTAGTTATGTTCTTTCCTGTAGTTTTGCCTGTGTGGATCCTTGCTGGTGACTGTTGTTAGCCTGCTTGCTCTGCTTCTGTGGACGTGACTGTGAGCTGCGGTTGCTACTAGTTACGCTCCAATCTATAGCCCTGTCTTGTACCTGTCTGAATGCTTGCTATCGCTAGGCAGCGCAACATCGCACTGCGCTGCCATTATGTCTTCTTTGTAGCGATATCGGAAGCCCAGAGCTACAGTTGTTCTGGGCAACCTGTGTAGCCTCTTCCATTATTCAGCTACCAGCCTTGTTGCTTTGGGTGGTCAAAGTATAACCTCCAAGCATTACATGCAGTTTACACACTACTCAGCATTCTAAATGATTTTACAGAGCAGGCTAGTGAACCTTTGAACCCTTCTCTGCAGAGAAAAAGAAAATACAATAATTGACAGTTGAGATAACAAGCTTCAGAAGACAGAGCTCTCTGCGGCTTTGAAAGTCATGGAGCTCAATGGCTCTATTGCATTGATTACAACTGGAGGTTTCTTAAAGAGACTCCCCCATCCTCCTCCAACCCACGGTGGTCTATGTCTGCCCCTCAGAAGGAATTTATCAGGCTCTTCAATATTTACCTTCCCTGGCTCTAGCAGGTGGTGCTGTTGCGGCTCTCCGTTCGGAAATAGCCGATCCCGGTCGGGTTTGTTCTACTGCGCAGGCACAGGAGACTTGCGCCTGCCAAGTAGAGAGGACCCAACTGGGATCGGCTAATTACGCCTCTTTTGGAGCCGAAAGCCGATACTGCGCCTTCGCTGGAGCCGGGAAGGTAAATATTTACATCCCCGCCGTTCAGGGAGCTGTATCGCCACCACCGTGGGACAAAGGAGGACAGGGGATGCCTAGATAGGATCCAGAGGCTTCCCCCTCCCAAGGTGAGTACCCCCCAGGGGCGTTTTTTCTTAATACAGATTTTCTTGAACTCTTCCTGTACTGAAAACAATATTAGACTTATGTCTCTGCTCCCAATATTTTATTTATTAGCTCTACTACACATACAAATCATCATATTATAATTTTTTTTTCGCTTCAGTGTCTCTTTAACAACAATGCATGTTTTATGGCTCACCTCCCAAGAAAATCTAGCTAATTGGATTGATCAGTGAAAAGTGTGTATCCAGATGATCACAAATGAACACTGAAAGGCTGTTTGTGGAGTGCAATTTTGTAGTGGTTACATCATTCTCAGAGATACTATTCTATGTATGTGTAACATAACCTATATTATAAGAGTGTTTGTGTTGGACTGACACACCGGAGAACTGGGATTGAGCTATCAAGCTCTGGTGAGTGCCTCTGCCCAGCACTTATTAGAAATCTGAACGTCATTTATAGGGGCAGCTGTTTCAGTCTTTAGCAAGGTGATGACATAGCAAACCATAAATAGAACAGCAGCAATGGAGGCAGCAAACTGGCAGCAGTGAGATGTAAATATCACTTGTGAGGTCTCCTCCTCGAGGATTTCCGTATGCAACAAACTGGAAAGTGAGTATTTCTGCTTGATTGCACTGTTGTAGTGTTTTCTGCTCATCCCTTGGCGATTGCAATCTTAACAAACCATCCAAGTGTGAAGTCTCAGATAACTGTGCCATAGGCTGAATGTGCTGAGATACAATTTGGAGTTTCCACGTTTGGAAGAGGTACTTTTTTTAAGGAATTTCCAAGCCAGGCATTTGTTCCTATTTCGTATGTAAGCTCGTAAATGTGGAGAGGTTTGAGGCTGTGCCCAGTCTGCTGATGTGCTGTGTCATAGCACATGTGTCACCCAAGGCATGATGAAGGACTGTGCAGGAGGCCGAGCTTATGCAGGAGTCTTTTTACTTATCTTTGATTCACTACGTTGTTTATCATTGAAAGTCAGATGATTTAACATTGGTGAATTTAGTACTATTGTCAGCAGGTCCAAGCACTTCTGTGTAACGATAGGTGTCAGCAACCAGAGAGAGAATCTGATTCTTGGCGATCTGCAGTATCCCCAAGAATACAGATATACCTGATTATTGGGGATCTGCAGAATTGCCAATAATCAAATATGTCTAACCTCTAGACACCTGAGTGTGTAAGTGTTTTGGTGCAACAGTAACCTTTGGACCACCGGGGTAGCAGATGGTCCAATAAAAAGAGAAGACTTTACTGCAGTCAAGGACACCTGGAGAGGGAGTCCCTGACTGATAAGGAGCAGTGTCCCCTCTGTAGAGCAGGGGACCCCTGCGGAAAGGCTGGACACCCTGCGGGGGGTGACAGCCAGAAGGTCAGACAGGCCGGGTCGGCAACAGAGTATCAGATATGCAAAGTACCAAATCAGAGATCAGAAGAATAGTCAGGAACGCTACAGGTCATAACAGTTATCAGAACAAGGCCTAGTCTGAGGTGTGAGGCAGGGGCGTAGCAATAGGGGTTGCAGAGGTTGTGACCGCATCGGGGCCCTTGGGCCAGAGGGGCCCCGAATGGCCCTCCCTTAACTGCAAAATTAGCTCTCTATTGGTCCTGTGCTCTTAATAATCACTTCTATAGATACTTTGAATAGTGGTAATCATTAACAAACTGTTCCCCATCCCCTTCTTGCTCCTCTGACCATGTGATTGTTCTTGGCAGCTTTTGGTGCGCCGTATCAATTGTTATGTATAGAGTGCTTGGGGGGGCCCCATTGTAAAACTTGCATCGGGGCCCACAGCTCCTTAGCTACGCCACTGGTGTGAGGTCCGTGATCTCAACACCCTGGAACTATGCTAGAGAATAACACAGATGATATACAGTATTCCTAGTCTGGGGTGTGAGGGCCGTAATCTCAACACCCTGGAACTATGCTTGAGAATAACACAGATGATATACAGTATTCCTAGTCTGGGGTGTGAGGGCCGTGATCTCAACACCCTGGAACTATGCTAGAGAATAACACAGATGATATACAGTAACTGGCTAACCGTGGATTCCCAGGTCCTCCTGGTTCCACCACACTGAAGGATCTGACTAAGGTCTGAGTGCTAACACGTAGGCATTCGCAACGCCAGACAACCAGCAACTGAACAGCAGGAGATATATATAGTAAAGCTGACTGAGCAGGGATCAGCTGACCGTCCTGATCAGCTGATCTTCCTCCTATTGGTATAAAGAGCTTGTCTTGCAGTGCGCGCATGCGTAGCTCTCCCTCTGTGTGCACTACTAGGTCCAGACAGCCCAGACACATGTTGCTGCGGGGAAACCGCCGCACTGGACGCGGAATCCGCCGCCTTACCGTCAGAACACGTGGCGGCCCCCACGCCATTCTTCCCATGTGCACCACCAGTTCCAGACAACCCAGACGCATGCCGACGCGGAAAAACCGCCGTGTCAGACGCGGAATCAGTCGCCTTACTGTCAGAACACGCGGCGGCTTTTCCGCTATTCATCACATTCTGTCTTCAGGACATCTTGCCTTTAAAGGATACCAGAGCTGAAAGGGGAACTTCAGCCTAAACAAACATACTGTCATCAAGTTACATTAGTTATGTTAATTAGAATAGATAGGTAATATAATCTCTTACCCACCCTGTTTTAAAAGAACAGGCAAATGTTTGTGATTCATGGGGGCTGCCATCTTTGTCATGGGGGCAGCCATCTTTTTGGTTGAAAGGAGGTGACAAGGAGCAGGAGACACAGTTCCAACTATCCTGGGTCCTGATAACCCCTCCCAGCTGCACACGCTAGGCTTCAAATGTCAAATTCAAAATGTAAAAAAAAAAAAATTGCACCAAAACAGCAGAACGAGAACAACAAAATCAGAAATCCCATCATGCTTTGCACAGCATCAGGGGAAAAAAGCCCGGGCAGTTTTCTTTTGTGCAGCTAAAAATGAGACTTCTATAAGAAAAACAAAGTTCTGATGCTGTGAAACTGTTAAAGAAACACCAAGCCTTTTCAGTGCTGCTGAGTCAATTTTTAGTCTGGAGGTTCACTTGAAACATATTGTAAAAACAGGGGCAGCAGGCATGTGTATGAAGCAGTTCTCTTACCCACCGCTATCCCCATTCTCCTCCTTTCCCCTCCTTTATCTGGCAAATGCTTTATGTCCTTAAACGCGTGCCCATGTCCGGGACCTTTCTGCACATGTGCACAACGTAGTTGTGACATCATATGCATGCGCAGAGTGCTCCCAGCCACGGGCGCGATCAAGCCGGGCCAGAGTTTGTGCACTACTGCCCGACCGACCATCAAGTAGTTGCGGGGGCATTTGCCAGTTAAAGGAAGGGGACGGAGGAGAACTGGGATAGTGGTGGGCATGAGGACTGCTTCATATACATGCCTGCTCTCCCCGTTTTTATTATATATTTCAGCTCTGGTATCCTTTAAAGGACAACTGAAGTGAGAGGGATAAGGAGGTTGCCATATATATTTCCTTTTAAACAATTCCAGTTGCTTGGCATCCTGCTGATCTTTCATGCATCAGTAGTGTCTGAATCACACACCTGAGACTAGCATGTGGCAAATCCATTTAGACTTAAAGAGAGCCCGATGCATAATAAATGTTTAAAAGTAAATACTAACCTAAGGAGAGGGAAGCTTATGGATCCTCCAGAGGCTTCCGACACTGTCTCCCGGTGAGGGCCAGTTCTAGACTTTTTGCAGCCTGAGGCAAACTTGTGAGGATGCCCCTCTTCTCCCCCCGATAGGTAGTATAATTGCCCCCAGAATAGCTAGCCTGGAAGGAGTAGCAGCCAGGAAGGGGGCAGCGGGCACAGCGGTGGGGACTGGGGTCGGACCCCCCCCCTCCCCTGGGGTCCCACCGTCCGCTATCCCCCTCCAGCTATGAGCACAGCATGTGTCAGGTAGCGGTCGGGGAAATAGAGTGGGCGGCATTGCAGGAAGTGACAGGCAGTGGTACACAATGCTGGAACCCGGAAGGAAGAGGTGAGTAATTACTTCCCCGCCCACTGCCTGATGCACGCTGCGCTCATAGCTGGAGCAAGAGAGTGGACGGGGGACCCAGGTGAGGCGGGGGGGTCAGAGCCCCTCCCCGCCGCTGTACCCACTGTCCCCCTTCCTGTCTCCTACCCCCTCCAGCTCGGCACCCAACTGCCAGGCAAGTGCCGCCCCTCACTTCCGCCGCCTGAGGAACTTGCCTCACCCCCGCCTCATGGGCGGCGCGGGACTTCTCAGGATCCTCTGCCATTGCTCAGGACCCTCCTTAACATCTGGGCTGCACTCCTTTTGTTTCGAGCACAGCCATGCTGCAGCAGTGCGAGGTCCTATGCACGAGCGGCTCGGCCTACTATAGCCATATTCGCGCAAGCACAGTGCGCTCATGCCTAAAGAGCGGCGCGGCCCCGATGTGATTACTGACAAGCCCTTGATGGTAATCTTCTGGGGTCCATCCTCGGTGACTAAAGACCAGAGGATGGCGTGGGAAGCCTCTATAGGATCCTGAGGCTTCCCACTTCTTAGGTAATTATCTGTTTTTATACCCGAGGTTCGCCACGGATACACTCTAAGTCAAGCATCTAATCTGCATGATTGTTCAGGTTCTATGACTAAAATTATTAGGGGCAGAGGATCAGTAGAATAGCCAGGCAACTGGTATTGTTTAAAAGGAAAAACATATGGCAGCCTCCATATCCCTCTCACTTTAATAAACATTTGCAATTCAGAATCAGGGCTGGGGTCTTACATTATTTGTGCAAATGAGGATTTGTGTTTAGTAATGAAGGTGGACAAATTTAGCTGGTCAATACAGGTTTTTGTATCCATATTGGCTTTTTTCTTACTACATCAGTTGGTATCAGTCATGGAATGTAGGCATCTTGTTCTAATGATTGCTGCATGCTGATTGGCTGGCCACAGGGTACCACCAGCACTGACATTTGGTCCGGGCTGTGTTGTGCACTCCAATCATGTATGTATGTTGTGAAATGTGTGCTGTTTAGATTGGACATTCCGTATCACATCAGCAGCCACACAAGGCATGCTGTGGTAGACACCTGACAGATTCTAAGAGGATGCAGAGTGAATGACAGATAATGGATAAGTTGGTGTGTGATTGCAGAGGTTGTTAAGTACCATCATATTCCATAACACTGTAGAAGTTAAAGGTTGATGCTGCTTAGCCCATGTATTGTTTTTGGGGACTTGCCTGCCATTATGTTGTTTGCGGAATATCCAGGTCATTATGTCATTTGGGGGAAATGCTGATGCTGCCATTATGTTGTGTTGTGGTCAAGCTGATGCTGACATATGTATCTGTGAGACATGCCTGCTGTCATTAGGTTATTTGGGGACATGCTGCCTAATTATGTAATTTGGGGGAGTCATATACTGGTATTGTGTTGTATTACTGATGGTCTGGTCTTTTAGTGGGCACTGTCATGAGTTCTATTGCTAGACGGTGTCGTTTACCACTGGGTTGTATCACTGGGATCTGTCTGTCAATAGATTCTACCTGTTGGTGGTCTCTGCCTGGAATTCTCCGCGTTAATATTATCTGCATTTCAGTGGCATCTACTTGCCAAAAATATATACCCATTAGTACTATATGCCTAGTAAAATAATCTGTGTGTCAGTGATATGTACCTATCATTGGGAACTGCTTATCAGTAGCCACCAATGTTTGCTTACCAGTGGACAGTCACTGCACGGTATTGATGGGCATTGTTTGGTCACAATATCTGTAAATGGAACCATCGCCATCACAATGGGGCAGGTGTATCAAAGCCAGAGAAGTACATTCAGGCAAAGCTGATGTAAAAGAAGCCTGCATCTGATCTTATTTTGCTCTTATTCTTGGTTTTAATAACATGACGTGTGTCATGTCAAATAACTGGTGTGTAGCATGGCAACAATCCTTTAAGTTTAAGTAAAATAGTATTTTTTAAAAGTTAAGAATGCTTTTAAGGGAAGAACTTGGGCACTAGAGGTGGGGCATGGGCAGGTCAATAGGAGTTCAGTAGGAGGACAGCCTGGGGAAAGTAAGTGCACCTGCTACTGGTGGTTCTGGAGGGAATGGCTCTGAAGCGGCGGCTCGATGGGAGGAGCTTGAAGAAGTTATTGCCAGGGTGGGAAGGGCCATGTGATATCCTGCTGGCCCTTGTCCTCATTCTGGCAGTGCGGAGGAGATCTAGAGTTGGCAGGGGCGATCCTATGATCTTTTCCACTTAGAGAATGAGACTCAGAAAATGAAGAAAAACGTGAAGTTTTGTACTCAAAATACTGATAAAACATTAGTGGAACTTCCAATACCTAACAAAGACAGAAAATACCACTCAGTTTTATGGCATCCTGGAGAATCATCAGAAGACTGGTACACTTTTCTTACTAACTCAGCAATGGTTAGATGCAAAGGAGGCCACAGCACATCAGTTACTCATACATATTTTATTGGAGAAAGCACAAACATCAGAAAAAAGACCAGCCAAATTCAGACTTGAGAACAGACCCAGGTATAGCGGTAATTTGGATATTTATTGCTTTTCTCCCTTCTTTAGACCATTTTCAATTTTTAACAGACATTTCCTGATCCAGACAGCACTGCACCTGATTATAATATATTTCTGTTCTTTCTGTCTTGCTGTAAATTGCCTGTAAATTGCACGAGTTATCACCACTATGCAGATCAGTGTTTCCATAATGCCATATTTTTACATTATTTATTTTAACTCCATCTTGTAATACTAGCCTGTCACTTATAGTACACACAATACACCATGCTCTGTACCCATACTAGCGGTAAAATATCTGCAGTGTCTGTCAATCCTTTGAATAACCTGCTTCTAACATGTTCTATTCTTTGTTGCTCGTTGAAAATTGTGTGCCTGCATTATTAGTTCTTTGCAGTTCTTATCAGCAATTCAATAATGGCAGGGGCCGTGTGATAATGGCCCAAAAATTAGAGACGCCCCTTATTTGACAGTAAACCAGTCCAACAGTGATGTAGAGTGATGTGACAACGCAGAAAAGCTTATATAAGGAATGCTCAGCTTCGGACGATGTAGATATCATGAAAGTTAATGTCAAAATGGGTAAGATGAAAGATTCAAGCGACTCTATGGCCCAGTGCACACCAAAACCGCTAGCAGATCGTCAAAACGCTAGCGGTTTTGGGAGCAGAGAGCAGATATTTGGCCGGGTGCACACCAAGCGGATTTTGTATGCGATCCACCAGCTGCATCAGCCAGTGAAATCGCTTGGCTATTGTATTTCAATGTGTGGTGCACACCGGCGGTTTGAGGTTTTTTAGCAAACCGCAAACGCGCAGCAGGAGGCGCGTTTGCGGCTTGGCAAAAACCTCAAACCGCCGGTGTGCACCATCCCATTGCAATACATTAGCCAAGCATTTTTCCAGGCAGATGCGGCCGGCGGATCGCTCCAAAAACCGCTCGGTGTGCACTGGGCCTAAATGAGGGATAATCGTCAGTGCAAGAAGAGCGGACTCTTTTAGGATTTTTTCGTCCAACAGTATCTCGGGTGTTTAGAAAGTGGCAGATGAGAGAAAAAACTTCAAGCAATAAGGACTATTCCGTTGAAAAAGGCTGGTGAACGAAAGAGGTGAACACGGGCGTAACTAGAAATCACTGGGGCCCCCTTCGAAACTTTGGATGCCCCCCCCCCACACACACACACACTTTCTGCACAGGTAAACTGAAAGCCAATGTTGTTCAGTTGGCTAGTGCACACTTTAATGTGTTTTCCCCATGCAGATAAAAACAGACAGCAGTGAAGCGCTACAAGCACCTGGTGTGCAGAAAACGCATACAGAAAAACGAGAGACGAGTGTGCTCCCAGCCTCAGCTTATTGCACTCACTCTGTCCATCTCTGATGGAGCAAAACTGGCTCTGCAGACTTCTCCAGCTACAGTACACTGCACTTCGAAAGTGGAGGGGGCAGGGCGCTCTATGCACAAGACCCTGTTGTACACCGAATAGGGACTGTCTACAAATCTTTGTCTGCATAACTTTGTATGATTCCTTATCAGTGGTTGAGCAGATGCAGCCATTAGAACAATTGTGCAGAGAGCAGAAAGCTTTTTCTCTCCGCACCCTTAGCTGTCAGTCTCCCAGTTCAGGAAAAATAAACTTTTCCCCACCGGGGACCCTGCGGCTGCTTCCCCTGCAGGGTCTTGTTATGCTTCTGAAGATGAAAGGTGAGTAGCACGCATAGTCCGCAGCAACAGAAGGGCAACAGCATGATACATTAGGGCCTGTCTCCACTCGTTAGTTTTTCTGTGCTTCAGTTTCTCTGCATGAGTTGTCTGACAGTTTTGCATTGCTGTCAATTGTAGTTCCTGCATGTGATAAACATACTAAGGCCCCGTTCACACTGCACGCGTTTCCAGCCATGTTTTGGAAACGCGTGCGGGTGGCCGACACGCACGACATCAGACAGTGCATAGAGTGCACTGTCTGATGTTCACACTGCATGCGTTCCGGACCTGTGCGGTCCGGGAACGCATGCTGCACGCATTTTTTGCCAAAACGCGTGGCTGTCCCATTCACTTTTCAGTGATGGGATCAGCCACGCAACGCATACAAACGCGGATGGCGTGCGTTCGTACGCGTTGCATTCCGCATGCGTGCCCGTCCGTGTTTGTAATGTGAACGGGGCCTTAAGTGTGAACTATCCCATTGATTAATATTGTTTGCAGTTTTTCTGTGCAGAAAATGCACCTGAAAACTGACGAGAGGAAACAGGCCCTTACAACTGAGTTCATTGCAGGGGCATCACAAAGGATATCCCAATGCACAACAAGACAGACTTTGCAAAGGATGGGCTTTATGCTGGGTACACACTATGAGATTTTCTGTTCGATTTACTGTCAGATCGATTATTTATTGCGCCTGTGGAGGATAAGCACCTCCAAACGCGGACAGGTCACGGCCTGTACAGGTCGCTCTCTGCAGAAAAAGGCCTGTAGCCCTGGGGGCCGAGGAGGACATCCCTCTGAAGGGGGGATGTATATGGAAAGACACACAGTGGAGAGGCGTTCAAGTATAGAAAATAATTAAAAACAAAAATGAGGTGTAAATAAACTATTTTCTTACTTTACCATAAGTGTTGTTGTGAATGAGGTAAGCCACCTCATTTTTGTTTTTAATTCTTTTATATACCATCATGTGTCTTTCCATGTGGCGAAGCTGCCTGCTGGCTTTTCATCCATGACTTGTGTTCACAGATCAGCTTCATTGCTGCTTAGACATTGAGCCGTGTGATTCCAATTCTGTTTCTGAGCTGAAACTTCAAAGTTCTTTATAGTGTTAATCTTCTCTTCTTAGTAAAGCTCTTTACATGGAAGTCGCCTCGTTTTCTGCTTTCCCTGTAGAACAAGCTTGCGCAGAAATCAACCCATATTTCATTTCTAGTCTTTCGACCATTTGCAGTAAAGAAACCATTTTTGATCGAGATAATGTTCCTGAATAATACAGATCCTATTGCAGCATTTAATGTGCTGAAGGTTATCACTTTGAATATCTCATTACTCATCAATCTGTTTAATACTCTATTTTTAGAATGGAATACACAGTTGCTGTCAACTTGGCTTGTATTACTGATCTTCCCGTTCAACATTTGCAATCTATTTATGAAAACTGGGGCACACAAAAACTAAAACAACAGCAAACAAACAGCACAATTGTCAAACGCAGATCAGCAAAGTTCTCAACATCCTTTTTGCTGAAGATTTGCCTTCCAACCCCTACAACCAAGTTAGCAACTTGAATATCCAATGCAGTCTTCATATTTCCCATCTATAGGCTTTTCTATACATAAAATGCTATTTGTCCCTGAAAAAGACAAGTCAAATATGCTTCCTAATGAGAACCTTATTTGAGCCCTTACATGACCTGTATATACATTAAACTTCCCCATCGCTGCTACGCATATCTACGCCCCTTAAAAATTATTATTATTTGCATACCAGGTGCATAGATATGCGCATTTGTATATTTACCTGTCCACTCACGATCGCCAGAGTGCTCCCATTAGTTTCCATCACTATCCTGCCGTACCGTGATCAGTGATTGGGAACGGTTGTTCCCAAAGCCAATCACAGAGCCTGCAATGAATTAAAGTTGGCATCAGGGAGATACTGGTATTCATTCACTAAGTGAAAGTAAAGATCACATACACAGCACTTCCTGTGTATTGTTCACAGTACACAGGAATTAAGTGTGGCGACATCTTGTGGCCAAAAAGTAAAAACACACCCACATACACTATTATACAAATAACTCTATTATATATAAAAATAAATACATTTTTATTTGTTTTTAACCCCTTTTACTCCTACCCCATAGTTACCAAAATAAAACACTTGTAAAAAAAAATGACAATTTAAAAAAAAATACATAAATGTATTTTATGAGGGTACATTGCTGTTATTTTTGCAAATAAATGCTTGTAATTATTGACATAGTATATAAAAAAACACTAAACAGAAATGTATTTCCAAATAAAATATTATAACCATAAATTTGTACTAGAGACACCATTTAAATGCTGTAATAACCGGGACAAATGGGAAAATAAAATGTGTAGGTTTTATCTATTGTAGCACATTTTATTTTAAAACTATAATGGCTGAAAACTAAGAAATAATGTTTGTGTTTTTTTCATGTTTTTTCTTCTTAATCTTTTTATAATGCATTAAAAAAGTACCACCCAAAGAAAGACTAATTTGTTGCAAAAAAAACCCCACAACAACAACATATATAAATCATTTCATGATGCGAAAATTGCTCTGGTTTTTAAGGGTAAAGAAAACCTGTGGTTGGGAAGTGGTAAACGAAGAACTACTGCAGAAAAAATGTACAATTTAAAATGTAAATGTATGCATACATATAAAATGTACATTTCTTCCATAGTAAAATGCACTATAAGGCTCAGTGCACACCAAAAACCTCTAGCGTATCTGCAAACGCTAGCGTTTTTTGAAGCATTTTTTTCAGAGCAATTCTAGGCATGTGCTGAGCGATTTTTTACACATGCCTAGCATTTTTTGGAGTGTTTTGGTGTACAATTTTTTTTTTGTTACAGTAAAGCTGTAACTAAACAGCTTCTGTAACATAAATGCTTGGAAAATCACTCTGATCTAGCGCTTTTCAGTGCGATTTTCCACTTTCCTATACTTAACATTGATGCTGAATCGCCTCAGAAATCAGCAAAAATGCTGCAGGACCGGAGTTTGCGTTTGGGAAAAAATCAAATCGCTTTGGTGAGCTCCATCCCATTGAAATACATTAGCCAATGGGTTTTCAAACTGCAAGCGTTTTTAAAAGCACTCAGAACCGCTCTTGGGGCTTGATTCTTAAAAGCGTGATAACTGCTATCACAGCAGTTATCACGCGATGTGCCGTTCGCAAAGGTTTACACACAAACAGCGTTAGTTCAAGTGATAAACAAAGGCTTGCACGCGATCAAGTGCGCGTTTCGCGTAGAACGCGCACGTAATCACGCGCAACCCTTCGTTTATCACATGAACGAATGCTGTTCACGTGTTAACCTTTGCACATCGCTTGATAACTGTTGTGATAGCAGTTATCACGCTTTTGAGAATTGGTGTGCACCAGCCCTAAATTATGTTTTACTGTTTTTCTTGTATTGCTGTCACTCACAATAGGTAGTAAAATCTGACTGAGGTTTTGGGCTAATCCATAAAATCTCAGATGGGTGGGCCAGTCTGCTGACACATCCAGCTACTCATGCAGTAGGAAGGGTGAATCCTATTATTAACTAGAACTTTACTATGCATAACTTAATGGAATAAAATTGCTTATTTTTTACAATATTCATTTAGAAATTATTTGTTCAATGTTTGTCCATTGTGAAATCTTACCTTACCCCTATATACATTCTTAAAGGATACCACAACTGACATGTGGCATAATGAGATAGACATGGGTATGTACAGTGCCTAGCACACAAATAACTATGCTGTGTTCCTTTTTTTCTTTCTCTGCCTGAAAGAGGTAAATATCAGGTATGTAAGTGGCTGACTCAGTCCTGACTCAGACAGGAAGTGACTACAGAGTGACCTTCACTGATAAGAAATTCAAACTATAAAACACTTTCCTAGAAGAAAATGGCTTCTGAGAGTAAGAAAGAGATAAAAAAAGGGTGAAATTCTCATCAGTGAGGGTCACACTGTAGTCACTTCCTGTCTGAGTCAGGACTGAGTCAGCCACTTACATACCGGATATTTACCTCTTTCAGGCAGAGAAAGAAAAAAAGGAACACAGCATAGTTATTTGTGTGCTAGGCACTGTACATACCCATGTCTATCTCATTATGCCACATGTCAGTTGTGGTATCCTTTAAGGGTGAATCTTGGAATAAACACAGTTTAATACTTTGGATTGGAGATTGGCCTAAAACTTGTGATTTAAGCATTAAACCCACCTGAACTCTGAGTTGAATGTTGTTTGGTGAGCTGCTTTTATGAAGGGGGATAATTAGTGTGACAAGACACAGTGTGGAACAGGCGCACACATGGTTTCACTAATTAACTGCTGGCATGCTGGGACTGTAAATTTTATCAGTAATGCACTATATTCAAAAATATTTTTTGCAGATGAACGGTTATTGAATTTAGAGGAGCCCCCGTCAAACATCATAATTCATCAATATAAGACTGAAACTCTTGATAGCAAACACTCATAAATTGGAAATAGTGTGACTTAAGTTAAGTGACTTTGTGACACAGGTGGACAGTGTCTGATTGGTTGGCGCAGTTTGTGTTTAAAATTGATATAATTTACCCGTTTGATGGGAATTTGGGAACTGTTGCTAAAGATGTCCAGAGCTCTGTGGGGTGGCCAAATAACTCTGGACTTCTTTAGTGAGTTTTGGGGCGTGGTTAAACAAAAATGCCCATTTAACTGCGAACAGGTGAGTTATATAACTGTTCAATCACTGAACATACATTCAAGAACTATAAGGATTACATTAATCGTATTTCATTGTACTTAAAACTACACTGGAGGTACTCTTTAACCACTTAATTCTATCTGTACAGATATATCCGTCCAGATAGCCTGCCCTGCTGCCACTGAGCTGGGCACGCGATGGCGCGTGCTCCCGACGCCTTCCGTTATCCCGGAGATCAATGAATGGGATCACAGTTCCCATTCATTGATCTAAGTCCCCATATAAAAGACCAACACTGTCAATGAGACGGCTCTGTCTTTCATAAATCCCCTTCTGCCCCATCCACGCTTTACTTCTGCTTGCGTAGTTATACTACGCATACAGAAGTATGCTCCGAGGGTATCTTGTGGCCAAATAGTAAAATTACATCTGGAAATAAAAAAATTCCAGATAATGACTTTTTTTTCTGTTAAAATGAGTCCCTTACCTCCCACACTGCCCAATTGGTACACAAAATTTGTTTTGTAAAAAAAGAGAAAAAAATACAATAAAAAATAAATAAATAAATAGTTACCTTAGGGACTGAACTTTTTAAATATGTATGTAGTAAAGTATTACTGTTATTTTTTTAAATCATGGGCTTGTAATAAGTGATGGACGCAAAACTGAAAAAATGCACCTTTATTTCCAAATAAAATATCAGCACCATACATTGTGATAGGGACATAATTTAAACAGAGTAATAACCAGGATAAATGGGCAAATAAAATACATGGGTAGCATGTATTAATTTCAAACTATAATGGCCGAAAACTGAGAAATTATGATTTTTTTCCCATTTCTTTCTTAATCTTCATGTTAAAATGGATTTAGAATAAAATAGTTCTTAGCAAAATGTACCACCCAAAGAAATCCTAAATGGTGGCACAAAAAACAATATATAGATCATTTCAGCATGATAAGTAGTAATAAAGTTATTGATGAATGAATGGGAGGTGAAAGTTGCTTGGAGGCATAAGGTGAAACAACACTGAAGGCTAAAGGGGATAAATAGCGATGGGACAGGGAGAATAGAGATGAAATATCCATTCCATCTGATCGTAAATATTTACGCTGTTATTACGTAAACAAATCATTGAACCAAAAACATTTTCATTCCTAGATAAAGTCAGTGTATTATTCCCTGATTTTCATATTTAGGCTGGTTTCACAGTGGGACGTTACAGGCGCACGTTAGAGCAGCCTGTAACGCAGCCCACCGCACAGTAATGAAAAATCAATGGGGCTGTTCACAGTGCCCACGTTGCGTTACATTGTAACGCTGCGTCACAAGACAACGTACAGCATGCAGTACTGTAGACTGCTTGCACATGCTCAGTAATCTTGTGGAGGAGCGGAGAGCGGCCAGGCACATGGCTAATTAATATGCACTGCACGTTGTGACGTGCAGTGTTTACTTCCTGGAGCGGCCGCTCTGTGCGGCGATTGGCCGGCGGGACCACCTGATGCCGCATGCGCACAAAAGTGCGCATCACGGCATCACTGACGCCAGAGTGAGCGGCACAACGCGGCTCACTCTGACGTCCAGATCCAGCACCACCAGGCGTTCTGTTAGGGGGACGTTATGCGACCTTAACGCCCCCTCTAACGCAACGTCCTGGTGTGAAATTAGCCTAAATGTAATATTAAATTTGGGGACAGCAATGGTGGAGGCACCATTGTCAGATTTCTCTCCCTGTCCCCATCTCTCCTCACCACATTTAAATGGAAATGGATGGGCAGATTAATTTAAAAATGCAACACAGGAAAATTGGAACAAAACTGGAGCAGAGCAGTTGTTTAAACGGCCAATAAGAATCTTTGATCTGGAGATCTATTCCACTCCACCGCCAGTTCTGTTGAAAACTCTATCTTGTACTTTTAGATACTAGTTGGCCATGTAACACATGATCTCTAATTACATAATCTGATCATACCTTTAGTGAAAACTGTCATTAGCTCAAGAATTATAATTTTCAGAAATTAAAGAAAATGTGAAGTGAGCATATTGCTTTATTATGGAAAGTAACCTCTGACTGTGGTTCCTCAGTTGCTCACTTTTTGTGGCATGCTATTATGTCCGAGGTGAAAATAAACTGATGAGAAAAACAATTGTATCTATCCTCCTTCTCCTAAAAATATCCTTTTTTAGATACTTATTTTATATTTAAATCTAGTTTTTTAAAGCGGTAATGTCACCATAAAAATCAAATTTCAACAGCAACTGGTCTGAGTGTATTAAGTGATAAAGATGCTAATCCTGCATTCAAAACTTGCAAAACGTTTTCTGCTGTTATAGTTTGGAGTTATCACATACTTAAGGAGCACTGGCCCTAGTGCCAAAGAGTTGAATGCTAGTGCTCTTCCATTTATTTCCCTATCTAGCTGCTTATTAGAAACACCCTCTGATCACTTGTGTTTACAAGCAAGGCTGAGGTGACTCAGTGACAGTGATTGGATGTATAACTAAAAAAATAGACAGTGCAGTTGTTAGTATACACCTCAGTGGGAGTGTCTGAAGACTCTGGGAGGAGGGCAGCTAATGAATACACAATGAGCAAGAGAAGGAAGGGGGGGAAACAAGAGTCAGGGAGGATATGATGTCAGCATTAACTTGGCAAGATGGCCACTGCCTAGAATAGGATTTTCTGCTTCTCCTCAGGAAGCATTACGTGGATAGCACAATACATCTGTTATGTAAGTAGAAGTAGTATTTATCTACTTATATATGTGTTTTTATTTCTAGGTTAACATGGATGTCACTTGCTCTTTAAGGTTTTACTGTTTCATTGTCTCTGCGCAGTGACACCTTCAATGAAGTATGCCAGAGCTCCAATCTATGAATTACTTACCCTTTTTATCTCTTTTCTGCTCTTAGAAGCCATTTAATTACAAGAAAGTGTTTTATGGCTGTTATTACTTTTGAGGGTTATGACCCAGTCCAACCCAGACCGAAACTGTCACTTGTATACCTGATGTTTAGCTCTTTCAGGCGGAGAAAGGAAAAAAAAGGAACACAGCATTGCTATTTGTGTGCTTGGCACTGTACATATACTTGTCTATCTCATCATGTCAAATGTCACCTCGGTTGTCCTTTAATTATGAATGAAATGTATGTTTTGTTTCTCTTGTACAGGCACTGCTATGTGGATACTTGGTAGCAATGACTGATGTGGAATCTACATATGCAGATTTCATAGCCTCTGGAAGAACGGGAAGAAGGAATGCTCTGCATGATATACTCACCACGTCAAGTGGAAACACAAGTGACCTGGCTCTAAAGTTATCAGAGCTTGACATAAACAAGCCAGGTGAGTGATCGCTTCTGGGAGAGGCCTAACATTCGGTGGTTATTGAGCCTCTTGGCTACAAGTTGCTTTAGTGTTGGATTCACTTATAAATGATTGAGTCAGTATTTGCCTATTGAAAAATCTTTCCTCTCCCTGGTTTACATTCTGAAATTTATCACTGGTGGTGACATCTTTAGTTCTGCCAGGTGATCTGTATCGGATGTTCCTTACAGAGAGTTATATGCACAAAGGGAGATACTGCTTGCTTAGCAATTGGGAAAAAAAATGTTATTTCCTACAATGCAACAAGGTTCACAGACAGCACACTGTCAGGACCATGGTCATGAGATTATACTGCGGGAGGGGTTTTACCACAATATCAGCCATGCAGACCCCCTGATGAATTATTCGAGAAATGTAATGGATGGGAAAGAGGGTATCAGCTACTGATGGGAATGAAATTCAATCCTTGGTTAAAGTTCCTCAAGTAATTTAATGCTGACAGATTATAATTAGTGATGGTCAAGTAGATGCAAATAACTTCGTTGATGCAAATATATGCACATTTTTATGCACATTTATGCAGCCTGAAAATGAACCAATCAAATCTTGCTGAGGTAAAATTTTAATGGCTCATTTTCAAGCTGCATAATTTTGCATAAAACTGTGCATACATTTGCATCAACCTTAAAGTTATTTGCATCTACTTGACCATCACTACTTATAATATGAAGACAGAAGAGCTTACGTGTCAGCACATGGGAATCAGGGGTCACATGCAATTACCAAAATCAATAGGTTTTAGAATTTGTATTTGTTAGGTAGATGGTCCTTTGGTGACCACACAAGAATGAGGAGAGTGTTTGTCATGGCTGATATTCTCTTGTGCCACACTTAAAGTTATGCTAAAACTTCCATTTTGGCAAGTGCTATTTTCAGTCACTGTTTTGGAAAAGGTACGGGCATTTTAGTGGTATCCCTGTAGTTAAGTACACACAAGACTGCACAAGTACAGGGAAAGATTTGCTCAAGCATGTGTAGCAAAAAACCAAGGAAAAGTACCATATATACTCAAATATAAGTCTAGAAACAACACTGAGCACACTAAGTAATGTGTACTTTTAGTGACATTCCCATTTGCAGCAATTTACCCAGTGGTAAGTTATACTTTCTTGATAAAGGAAATGTCAATAAAACACTAGTCTGAAAGTCCTGCCCACAACAATTAACAAGGAAAGGGGTGAGGAATACTTGGCTGCAGGAAGTGAAGTGAATAATTGCTGCACTTGGGGGACTGGAGGAGTTATTGGCTACACTTTTGGGACAGGTGTGGTTAATGCCTGCAATACAGTATGCAATGCAGTCATTAACCCCTCCTGGTCCCCAAGTGCAACTGCTATTTCCTCCTGGTCCCCGAGTGCATTTATTAATTTTGCTGAGTAGACTAATACTTGAGTCAATAAAAAAATCCAGCTTAAGATGGTCAAATATTGGAGTCAACTTATACACGGGGTCGACTTATAGTCAAGGATATACAGAATGTGAGCATTTTGATTAAGGGGTAGATTTTTAAATGCTGCTTCTGTTTCCTGTGTTAGCTAAATGAGGAAGTGATCATAGCAAATCAGAACATTGCAAATCTATTGACTGATCACATGATTTAATATTACACTTACTCATTGCGGATGGACAAATGAACGCAACCAGGCTCTCTATCAATTGCCATCAAAGTGCCACCTGCCTGCCAGAGGGCACTATGCCCACAAGCACCAGTAAGAGAAAAAAACATGTTCTGCGGAGTCATGTTTGAAGAGATAGCACCAATTATTTTTTAAATAGCAAATTGTGAAAAACACATACATAGGGAAGCTTCAGAAATGTACTTCCACACAGTAGCATTAAATGTATGGCCAGTATCCTGCCTTGAAAGATGGGCTGCAGTATACAAACATATGTTATATAAATAAGCTGGGATCAAAGCACTTGCCTTAGGAAACACAAATTAATCGGTGGTGTTAGCTATCTGTTAGCCATGGGTCTATATTTAGTATCATATTCAAATTGGGTGTGTCAGAGAATGGTGAAGAGGAAGTTGCTGGAGAGGCAATGCAGCTGTTACACTATGAGAGAGTGTGAATGAAGGCATGAAGACAAGTGGTCATTGAGAGACATATGGTACCATGTGACAGATCTTCTCACACACCTTTCAGGACACACACAGGCTTCATGTGCAGAACTATAGCCCCATCTACACGATACGATTCTTTGTACGATTCAATTACGATTCTATTTACGATCCGATTAAATCCGACATGTCCGATCATGATTCGATTCGATTCAATTCGATTTGCCTTTGCAAAACAATGGCAAATCGAATTGAATTAAATCGAATCATGATCGGACATGTCAGATTTAATCAGATCATAAATAGAATCGTAATTGAATCGTACAAAGAATCGTATCGTGTAGATGGGGCTTAACACCGACAAAGGAAAAACAGCTGATAAAACGAAAATTACAAACAAAATCTGTGGGATTTTGCTTGTGCTTCTATAAAAGGATTGGCTACTCAATGACCTTTTAAAATAAGTGTGCATTATTGGTGTTATACAGTATACAGATGGCAGCACTGCATGCTGTTTCTATTAATTCCAGTTTAATCGACTGGTAATATTCAGCTGATTGCTTTTCGCATTTATGTTTTTTGTGCGTTTTGGGTTTACGTTTTTTTTAATTAATTTTTGGAGTAAAATACAGTAACATGCAAAAACACTTTCCTCTGGTTCTCCACTGAGATAAAAACCACATGTATGCGTTTCTACATGTGGCCCATAGATTTTCATAAGCAGCAAAAATGAAAGCCTTTTCCGTAACACTAGTGTTTCTGCCTAGTGTGTTTCTAGTCTCAAGGTTATCATGGTGTGGCTAATGTCTTACAGCAGAAAGGAAATTTTTGACGATTGTTCGTTTCCCATTGTTCCATTTTTTTTTCCATCTATGCAAAACGGGCATTAAGGAAAAAAGGGTACCCAGTGAAGCCTTTTTGTCGGCATTAATAGCTTAACATAAACCTATTTTCATACTCAGAACCTTCCCTTTACCAATGTCTAACCCAGGCATGAGCAAACTTGGCCCTCCAGCTTTTAAGGACCTACAAGTCCCACAATGCATTGCAGAACACAAAAAGGAAAAACGGAGCGCTCCGATGGTGCGTTACCACTTTTAATGAATTAACACGCTTAAAATCAATGCACTTACAGTGTATGTGCAAGAGTTGCACATTTAAGAGGCCACCAGCGAGTCCCCTCTGCGTCCTGTGCCTGGCCAGGGCTAACAGGGTCCGTGCGGATGGTAGGCACCCTGTGTAAAAAATGTATATAATTGTATATATGCGAAAAAGCCGTCGCGTCACCCGAAGAAGGCGTGGTTAAGCGCCGAAACGCGTAGTGACGTCAGACGGCTTGGCGAGAGGATCGTGAGCCGGCGTTTGTCCTCCTCCACACCTGCCTACCATCCGCACGGACCCTGTTAGCCCTGGCCAGGCACAGGACGCAGAGGGGACTCGCTGGTGGCCTCTTAAATGTGCAACTCTTGCACATACACTGTAAGTGCATTGATTTTAAGCGTGTTAATTCATTAAAAGTGGTAACGCACCATCGGAGCGCTCCGTTTTTCCTTTTTGTGTTTCCCATATTAGCATACTGGCACCACCCAGTTCAAAGAGCAGCGCCGAGGTGAAAACCACTTAAAGGGCCATACCCATCTCTAGCTAGCGCCGGTACTAACACTTTGCAGCTTTTTCAATGCATTGCAGAAGTCTGACAGCCACAGTCATGACTCATAAAGGCAAATGCATTGTGGGACTTGTAGTTCCATAACAGCTGGAGGGCCGAGTTTCCCCATGCCTGGTCTAACCCTAACCACCTACTCCCAAGGCTATCCTTAACCACCTCCTCCACGGCTAACCTTCACCACTCCCCACCCCCACGGTTAATCCTAGCTAACCCCCAGTGCCAATCCGCTGGAAAAGGAAAAATTGAAAAAAAACAAACCTGTAATTCCGATTTACGATTTTTAATCGGTACTGCATGATGCGTTTTTTCTGCATTTCTCTTTTTTGTTTTAATAGCATCCAGGGAACATTGGAATCGCAAATGGGAATCGCAAATCGAATTTGCAGTGTGCAGGGGACCTAACAGTGATGCATAATTCTAGCAAATTTTCAGCAAGAGTGAAATGTCACTGTAATGAGTGCCCTCTAGTGGTCAAAAAAGGAAACGATGTAAAAGTAAAAAAAAAAAATGCTTTTCAGAATTTATTTTGCCAAAGTTTAAATGGAGTTTTGGAGTTTAAATGCTCCATCCCTTGTCAATAAAATTTAGGCTAAATATCTCAATGTATCTCTCTTTTGTATTACAGAAGGTGACACAGAAAATGAACAAGCAACTCCTACTGAGAAACCCACAGATCAACAAAACCAACCGCCGAAACAAGAAAGCTGACTCAGTGTGACACCCTTCACAGCAGTACTATCTCCGGGTTCCAAGCCTCAAAGCAATATGACATTTTCTAGCACTGAATGGAAAGAATCCAGCACTAACGGCGGAAACCACTGGATCATGTTGAAGGAAAAGTCAATGCTGCAGCTGTGGGAGGGGTTGTTTCCCAAATTCTTCATTAGCAATGGCTGAAATGTGGACAGAGTTCACCTAATCACACGAGATCTTAGAGAAACACCAATGGGTTGCCACAAAAATTTGTATCGTGGCACAGAAGCCCACAAGGATTCAGTCTGTGCCACTGTAACATCATTTATAATTTTTTTACAACTTTGGTAATTATCCCAAGAGATTTCCAAAATGTAGAAAAAAAATGAGTTGAAAATCAAAAATATTGTATTTGTGTTTCATTAGCTTTGTTGGTTACAGATGTTTTGTATGGTACGTTTTAACAAGCTACACTACCCCTAGTTAGTTAAGAAACGCACATGTGAAATGGCTATCACACAAATCAAGGGCTGGTTGTTTTTTTGTTTTTTTTTAATTGTTCATTTGTTTATGTTTTTTAACCACCTTAAAAATAGCAGCAACTGATCAATACAAAAGCTCTGTTAAGGAGCAGTTATGTACAAGACACTGTGTATTCCGTAGCAAAATTAATCCACTGTGTCATGTGACTTCAAAATTCTCACTGTGGCTTAGATGTTTTAACTGAAGTGAAGCCAACTGTCACAAAATCACAAGTGGAATTCACACATTTTTGTTACTTTTTTTTACCTTGTACAATATCTATATGAAACTTTTTTTTTTTTTCAAGTTGATTAGTCACACTAGAAGGCGATGCACTATAATAATATTATTATTGATAATAATAAATAGAAAGTATAAATGCACTTGGGACGTGTGTGAGATGAACTATACACACCAGTTCCTTCCAAAATCTGTATCACTTTCTAACACTGTATTGTTACAAATGTAATAGTGCACTTTTTAATGTTTGTATATTTTAATAATAGTGTGGTTGTTTATCAATTATAATAACCAATAAAAGTAACCAAATTCAGAAAAAAAAGTCTAGCATGTCATTCTAATGAAAGCTTAATTTTTTTTTATTATTCCAACAGCAATGATTGCATTTTTAGAAGATTCTCTCTGCTTCTGTTCTGTAAATACTGGCATAGACATAGCATTGTATTTTTTGCAGCCAAGTAAAAGGCCGTCCTTTCGGTCTCGTTTATACAGGACATCTCAAAACTCACTAAGGCCTATTATAGTGAACCCGAGGTGGGTATTATAAGTAAAAAAAACAAAAACAATGCTACATGATCTGGGGGGGCGCAGGTGGGATCAGGTAGCCGCAATCTTCGCCACTCTCCGCAGCTCCTGTGGCCTGCAATGTCTTACTTTTATTTTTCTTTCCGACACTTCCTTCTTCAGCTGTAACTTACACAGTGATGGAGGTAGTGTCGGAATGATGGAGCACAGCAGCAAGTGGCGACAATACAGGTGACTTCACCCTTTCTGCTGCAGCACCCTCCTCACACACACGGGTACGGTTTTGCTTCTACCATAAATGTTACAGACTGATGTGCATTGCTGAAAAATGATCATGTGTTCAGGCCCTTCTATGGTTTTCAAAAAATGATTATGCTGTAGGTGTTTCATTATTGAGTGCATGGCAGGAATGTATTTCTGGATTGTTTTCTTGGATCCCGGGTCTATGCTAGGTGCTTATCAGAGATCCTGAGTAGAAACAAAGAAACCAACGCAAACCTACATAGTTAGTTTGACATAGTTTGGTTGAAAAACATCCGTTCAATTAGTTCAACTAGAAAAATATAAATCTCCCCGCTAACTGGCACGACGGGAGCGAGCAGCAGCCGCCCCGCCCACCGCTAAAGGTGAGTATTTACGGCTCTCGGACTTCAAGTGAGGTTTTCCTATTCCGTGATTACCTGGTGCAGAGTTCATGGTATGTATGAAGAGTGGGGTATTGTATTGTATTCGCTAGGCCTATTTTTAACATTGAAACTCAAGCAACCAGAAAACACACTTATCCAGCATCAGCCAATCCCCGTTGGTGCCATATAACCAACTCTAATAACTTTAAACTGAGTAAAATTCAGATTGTTAGTACTAGCTAAAGTTGCCCACGGGAAGAACGACCCTAATTAAAATGGTGAGCTTTGGGCACTTACCCTATGCAACCACTACCACTCTTATTCAAGCATGCTGATATTACCAACCTTAATAAAGTATTATTAAAGTTTATTGGGAGAAGGGGCAAGGTCTGAATTAAACTAGATAGATTGAAACTTCCAAAGACATTGGGTGGTCTTGGTTTCCCGGAATTGACGCGATACAATCTGGCCTGTGTGTTCCAACACGTTTGAGACTAGATTCTGGGTTTAAGCCACTTTTCTAACCTTAATATTGAGGCTACTATAGCAGAACCATGGTCTCTGGCTGGGATACTGCATTCCCCTTGGGCTTCTTTACTCCTAAGAATCATAGTATTTTACTGAGGGGCACGATAGTTGCCTGGAAGGAGGTGCGAAAGTTGTTTGGATTGCCATGGAAGGTGTCCAAGTATATGCAGGGAACCTTTGGGCAATAGGTGGATTTGGGTGTTTCCAAACTGGGAAACTTATTCTCATTACGAGATAGGAGATGGTACACCTTTCAAGAGGTCCGCATCAGCTACTGTATTCCAAGATCACACTTCCTGGCTTATGACCAGTTTAGGTCATATATAGTAGAACACTGGCATAATATAGCAGACATAGCATGTCCCACTTCATTTGATGGTTTCTTGAGGCCAGGACTTGCCAAGATATTATTGTCTGAGATCCAGCAGGCAGAATTATCTTCCAGTCTTTAACATAGAGGAACGTATTTTTGTTGTGAATAATATCGTAAGGGATGTAATAAAAAATGAGAACTGTAGGGAGTCCCATTTGAAGTTTATTTTTCAAGCAGAGTATGCATTTAATATAAAATACAAAGTACCTCTATTGGGGTATGTCAATGAATGTTCGGATGTAAATTACCGGAGACAAATCTCTGGCACTGTGTTTGGGAATGTGGCGGTTCAGGATTTATGGAAGTCAGTATGTTCTTTTCTCCACATTATCTTTTAAAAAAAGATAATCGTGCAGAATGCAATCGAGGAGTTGCGAAGCTTGGAACAGGGCATGCCTAGTAGCCACTGGGTCACAAACCTTTATTTGGCTACAGCAGCACAACGGATTGGCCAGCGAGGAAACCAAGGAAGATGATAGACTACAGGGGGCTAGAAGAATCCCCATGTAAGTAAAAATCCTCTTTCCACACATTGGAAGGAAAAACCCTCAATACTACCTCTATGACATGTTGCAAAATAGTTCACTACATTATTAGTGTGGGAAGTAGCCAGTCCTCACCCGTGAAATGATCAGCAGTAAGTATCCTCAAGAGGAGTAGTGCCACGCGTTCTATTGCTAGGAAGGAGGACTACGGAGCAACACAACAAAAAGCATCACAGAGCGGGCGGGCGAGTGAGGAGAAAAACTTTGCTGGCTGAGGCATTGAGGGGGTCGGGGGCCACTGTACACATGCTAGATTCTCGGCTGAGATGGCCCAACTGGTTTATTTGGATAACACAGATATTTTGGGAATGTTGCTGCAAAAGGTGTCCAGGCATAGTGAGGCACTTTATCAAATACAGTGTAGGAAAAGTGGTACAAAAGTGGAGAAGAACCCAAATAAAGGATTGTGATTGTCACTCTGAACAATTGCTCCAAGAGTGAAAGTTGAATCAAGCCACAAGTGCCCTGTTGTGGCCAAAATAAACTAAAAGGCAGGACTTTGGAGTTTTGATGCTCTCTCCCCCCCATGGTCAATGAAATTTAGGCCAATTATCTCTCATCTCTCTTCTAATTGTGGGCTCGTTTCCACTACACATAGGCGCATTGCATCGCGTTCAAACTGAAACCAAAGCTTGTCAAGGAAACAGTTTCCATTGCGTGCTGGTTATCCGGAGCGGTGCGGACCGATCAGAGAATTTGCAGCATGCTGCAGATTTTCACACGGCCCAATCCACGCCGTCTTCTTCATTCACTTCCACATCGGGGGATGCGGAAGTGGCACGAATGGGTGCGGAAGTGATGCGTAGCCGCATCACATCCTTTGGCTCCCATTCGCAAATGGAAATGGGCCCTATCTATCATCTCTCTTTTTATCTTTCTTTTGTATTACAGAAGTTGACACAGAAAATAAATGAGCAACTCCTACCGAGAACATCAGACATGAATAAAACCAAACACCAAAACAAGAAAGCTGACTCACCAGATAGGAAATGAGGAATAGGAGGCACAGTGGGCGAACCTTACAAGACGCCAGGCCACAGGAGGGTGTGGTAAGCCTATGCGGTTCGCCTGTTGTGCTTCCCATTCCTCATTTCCTTGCTGGCATTCCTTGACCTGGACATACTGTGCTGCGCATGCGCAGTGTGTCCTATTGGGCTTCCAGTGACTGCAGTCACTGATGGAGCGCGTGAGGACGTACCCGGGGTGCACGCTCTCCACTGGCGAGTGCCACCACAGAAAGCCCAATAGGACATACTGAGCATGTGCAGTGCGGTATGTCTAGGTCAAAAAGCATCGACTAGGAAAAAGGAACAGGAGGCACAGTGTGCGAACCATAGAAGATGTCGGGCCACGGGAGGGTGCAGTAAGCCAATGCACATGTCCCACACACACACAGGGCATCATTTTTAAATTTAAATTAGAGCTAAGGTATCCTTTAAGGAAAACCCAACACTGCAGCCATGAAAAGGATTGTTCCCCAAATTCTTCATAAGCAATGGTTGAAACGTGGACAGGGTTCAAAACAGATCATGCATTGTTGGAGACGACAGCATTGTGGGAAAAAGTGCATTGTGTTCTAGTATGTTTTTTTAGAAGGAAATGTATCTACTGACTTCTATCATGTGCTTTTAAAAAAAAAATGCACCGAAGCGCAGCGCTTGAGTGTTGACATCATAAAGGGTTTTCTATGCACTTTCTGATGTCCTTGCAGATGTGTTGCGTTGCTGAAATCTGCAATACAATGCATGATTGTAAACAGGCCCTTAGCGAAACACTACTGGGTTGCCACAGAAATGTTTCAGCAGTATAGGTGACGTAATGGCGCAATAGCAAAATCGGTAGGGCAGAGAAGACAGTGGCCGAGGTGACGGTGCCCACTGTATTATCAAGGCAAATCATACTTCTCAGGTCTCTGTGAGAAGGACCATTATGTAAGTGTTTTCAGCAACTTTTTGTTTAAATGAACCATTTGTTTGGCTTACTATGAGGGAGTAAAACGTATTGTACCTAAGCAGTGTGCACTTGGTTTATTTATTTGATTGTATATGCCGATTCCTGGAGAGTTGACCTGATTGGAGTTTATGCATACCCATTCCTGAGAATCTGATTCTATTTGTGTTGTTTAAAGGTCATTTAAGAGGAGTATCAACACTGCCTTAGCCTGGATGGTGGTTTAAAAAAGCTTTTAATCTGGGTCTGCATATTTCCTAGGAAGCCTGCACTCTGACGGGTGTTTGGTGGAAGATTCATACGAAATTAGCGCTGAAGTTGTGGACACATTCTTTTTCTTTATCGAATTTCAGATACTTTTTAAGGTTCCTTTCACACTTGTAACCGTTGTGTCACGTTGCACAAAATCGCAGCATCACGTTGCAGAAGCAATGGTAGTCCTATGGGGCTATAACATTGATCCTGGTGCAGCTAAGCAGGTTCCGTCATGATAACGCAAGGGATTCCCTTGCATTACAGAATGATGTGTGCGTTTACATATGAAGTTAGGCATCATTTCATTGTACTGTATGCCTCACTATATGGTTGCACCGCACTGACGTCGTTAACGCGTGGTATGACTTTTCTGAAATCGCGCAGTGCAATTAAGGACCTTCTATTCAAAGTATAAAAGAAGCCAACGTAGCTGCATGCAGCAGACTCAACTGCAATCCATGGAAAAACCATCAGCTGCACTTACCGGAAAACGGACACAATCTCCTTTCGCAACTTAGCTGCCAGATATGGCTGTACCTGGTCAAATGATTTGGCTTCTTCAGCTCCTTCCTTATAGCAGGGACCATATGCAATTCACTTGTTCTCCTAAGTTTTCTCCTAGGTGATATTTTCACACCTTTTGATAAAATGCCTTTTAAATCACCAGCAAGTGAGAAAATACTCAAAATAATTCTGATATTACACTGTCACCAACTTCTGCGTACTTTTCAATTGTAAAATGCTAAAATGTTATTTTACAGAGAAGATGAAAGTTATCTCCTAGGACAGTGCTGTCAAACTGGCGGCCCGCGGGCCGCTTCCGGCCCGCCAGGCCTCCTGCTGCGGCCCCCCTGCTCCATGCTGTAATGTAGCGCAACCTTTATTTATTTATTTTAAAAAAAAATAAAAACCCTTTCCCCCGTGCTGCGTGGACTATATATTATATATTTACAGGCTTCCCCCTTTGTCCCCCGTGCTGCCGCCTCTAATACACCTCAGATCGCCGGCGGCAGCAGAAGATAGGAACCAGTCACACCAGCGCATGACAGCCGCACGGGGGACTTTACGTGCTGGATGTGACCGATGATGTCACGTCCTCCATTCAAATTCACCGCGCGGCTGCCATGCGCCGGTGTGACTGGCTCCGAGTCCGATCTCCTGCCTGCCGCTGCTGATCTGAGGTGAGTTACAGGCGGCAGCACGGGGGACAACGAGGGAGGGGGGCGTTCTGGGCAATATGAATTCACGGGTGGTTTTCCGTGAATTATTACACTGAGCAGCCGGTTCATTTTACTGACCGCCCGCTGCTTCTGCTGGTAACGTTGCGCTGTGTCTGGGAAGTGGTGACGTCACACGGGCAGATCATTGCAGTGGAGGAAACACGTTGATAATGGCCGCGGAAAGATGTAAAAATGATACTTTTGTATTTGAAAGGAGCGCTGAGCTCCTCTCTGGAAGCTGTATGCCCCCTATAGGGCAGGTCTGCTGACGAAATGGCCCACAAAATGCACTCAGATTGGCCGCAGATGAATTCAGATCTGGGGGCAATCTGAGTGCATTTTGTGGGCACACCTGGGGCCAATCTGAGTGCATTTTGTGGGCACATTTGCAGGCAATCTGAGTGCATTTTGTGGGTACATCTGCGGGCAATCTGAATGCATTTTGTGGGCACAACTGCGGCCAATCTGAGTGCATTTTGTGGGCACATCTGCAGCCAATCTGAATGTATTTTGTGGGTAAATCTGCAGCCAATCTGAATGTATTTTGTGGGTAAATCTGCAGCAAATCTGAATGTATTTTGTGGGTAAATCTGCAGCCAATCTGAATGTATTTTGCGGGTAAATCTGCAGCCAATCTGAATGTATTTTGTGGGTAAATCTGCAGCCAATCTGAATGTATTTTGTGGGTAAATCTGCAGCCAATCTGAATGTATTTTGTGGGTAAATCTGCAGCCAATCTGAATGTATTTTGTGGGTAAATATGCAGCCAATCTGAATGTGTTTTGTGGGTAAATCTGCACCCAATCTGTGTATTTTGTGGGTAAATCTGCAGCCAATCTGAATGTATTTTGTGGGTAAATCTGCAACCAATCTGTGTATTTTGTGGGTAAATCTGCAGCCAATCTGTGTATTTTGTGGGTAAATCTGCAGCCAATCTTTGTGTATTTTGTGGGTAATTTTGCAGCCAATCTGTGTATTTTGTGGGCAAATCTGCAGCCAATCTGTGTATTTTGTGGGTAAATCTGCAGCCAATCTGAATGTATTGTGGGTAAATCTGCAGCCAATCTGATTGCAGTTTGTGGGCAGGGCAAATCTGCAGCCAATCTGTGTATTTTGTGGGTAAATCTGCAGCCAATCTGTGTATTTTGTGGGTAAATCTGCAGCCAATCTGAATGTATTTTGTGGGTAAATCTGCAGCCAATCTGAATGTATTTTGTGGGTAAATCTGCAGCCAATCTGAATGTATTTTGTGGGTAAATCTGCAGCCAATCTGATTGCATGTTGTGGGTAAATCTACAGCCAATGTGTGTATTTTGTGGGTAAATCTGCAGCCAATGTGTGTATTTTGTGGGTAAATCTGCAGCCAATCTGAATGTATTTTGTGGGTAAATCTGCAGCCAATCTGAATGTATTTTGTGGGTAAATCTGCAGCCAATCTGTGTATTTTGTGGGTAAATCTGCAGCCAATCTGAATGTATTTTGTGGGTAAATCTGCAGCAAATCTGAATGTATTTTGTGGGTAAATCTGCAGCCAATATGTGTATTTTGTGGGTAAATCTGCAGCCAATCTTTGTGTATTTTGTGGGTAAATCTGCAGCCAATCTGAATGTATTTTGTGGGTAAATATGCAGCCAATCTGAATGTATTTTGTGGGTAAATCTGCAGCCAATCTGTGTATTTTGTGGGTAAATCTGCAGCCAATCTGATTGCAGTTTGTGGGCAAATCTGCGGCCAATCTGAGTGCATTTTGTGGAGAATCTGCTGCCAATCTGGTTGTACTTTGTGAGGAATCTGCTATCACTCCAATAGCATTTTGTGGGGAAATCTGCTGCTAGATTTTTTTTTCCGGGGGGGGGGGGGGGGGGGGGTGTTTAGATTGTATCGGTCTGCCGGCCCTCCACCATGTGGTCTGATAAAAAACCGGCCCTCCATGCCCGCGAAGTTGGACAGTTGTCCTAGGAGATAACTCGTGAAAAAGTGAATTGCATATTGGCCCGGAGGTGTAATTTGCATCATAGCTGCATTATTTGAATAATATTATTTTATTCATTTTTGTTTGCAAGAGGGAAGGAAATAACTGACAATCCCAAAGTTTGGTTCTTTCCCAGTCTAGAAGAGTAGATGATAGACATGGCGAGGGGAGGGAAGAGAGCTAAAGGAAAGAAGGAGAGAAAGAGAGGAAAAGAAAGCAACAGAGACGTTTATGGACTATTACACAGTGGTTTCAGTTGTACCCCCCAGAGCTGCCCAATGTAATGCCCCAGCTATACAGGGTCTTCTCAAAAAATTAGCATATTGTGATAAAGTTCATTATTTTCTGTAATGTACTCATAAACATTGGACTTTCATATATTTTAGATTCAAATACACATAACTGAAGTAGTTCAAGCCTTTTATTGTTTTAATATTGATGATTTGGGCATACAGCTCATGAAAACCCAAATTTCCTATCTCAAAAAATTAGCATATTTGATCCAACCAATAAAAGAAAAGTGTTTTTAAAACAAAAAAAGTCAACCTTCAAATAATTATGTTCAGTTATGCACTCAATACTTGGTCGGGAATCCTTTTGCAGAAATGACTCCTTCAATGCGGCGTGGCATGGAGGCAATCATCCTGTGGCACTGCTCAGGTGTTATGGAGGCCCAGGATGCTTTGATAGCAGCCTTAAGCTCATCCAGAGTGTTGGGTCTTGCGTCTCTCAACTTTCTCTTCACAATATCCCACAGATTCTCTATGGGGTTCAGGTCAGGAGAGTTGGCAGGCCAATTGAGTACAGTAATACCATGGTCAGTAAACCATTTACCAGTGGTTTTGGCACTGTGAGCAGGTGCCAGGTCGTGCTGAAAAATGAAATCTTCATCTCCATAAAGCTTTTCAGCAGATGGAAGCATGAAGTGCTCCAAAATCTCCTGATAGCTAGCTGCAATGACCCTGCCCTTGATAAAACACAGTGGACCAACACCAGCAGCTGACATGGCACCCCAGACCATCACTGACTGTGGGTACTTGACACTGGACTTCAGGCATTTTGGCATTTCCCTCTCCCCAGTCTTCCTCCAGACTCTGGCACCTTGATTTCTGAATTACATGTAAAAGTTGCTTTCATCTGAAAAAAGTACTTTGGACCACTGAGCAACAGTTCAGTGCTGCTTCTCTGTAGCCCAGGTCACTCGCTTCTGCCGCTGTTTCTGGTTCAAAAGTGGGTTCATGCTTCCATCTGCTGAAAAGCTTTATGGAGATGAAGATTTCATTTTTCAGCACGACCGGGCACCTGCTCACAGTGCCAAAACCACTGGTAAATGGTTTACTCACCATGGTATTACTGTGCTCAATTGGCCTGCCGACTCTCCTGACCTGAACCCCATAGAGAATATGTGGGATATTGTGAAGAGAAAGTTGAGAGACGCAAGACCCAACACTCTGGATGAGCTTAAAGCCGCTATCGAAGCATCCTGGGCCTCCATAACACCTGAGCAGTGCCACAGGCTGATTGCCTCCATGCCACGCCGCATTGAAGGAGTCATTTCTGCAAAAGGATTCCCGACCAAGTATTGAGTGCATAACTGAACATAATTATTTGAAGGTTGACTTTTTTTGTTTTAAAAACACTTTTCTTTTATTGGTTGGATCAAATATGCTAATTTGTTGAGATAGGAAATTTGGGTTTTCATGAGCTGTATGCCAAAATCATCAATATTAAAACAATAAAAGGCTTGAACTACTTCAGTTGTGTGTATTTGAATCTAAAATATATGAAAGTCCAATGTTTATGAGTACATTACAGAAAATAATGAACTTTATCACAATATGCTAATTTTTTGAGAAGACCCTGTAGGTTTGTTGTTACCTTGAGCTACCATGAGCTGCTTCAGTGTCCCTGTCTGCTTTGAAAATTGCATCAACTCCCTTGCGGCCACTCATCAAAGGCTGGGATATGTGTACTCCGCCATTATTTTGTAATACGTTTCTTAGCCATTAGAGTTTCTACGTAAATGGGTATTTCTTCACCAATCTTGCTCCTTCTATCTGTGACCCCAAATAAGCTTGTAAAGTTGTTTAAGCTTGAGATAAAACCGGCATTGTTCGTATATAGTAAGGATTCTTTCCCCCCCCCCCCCCCCCCCCAAAAAAGGTTAGGCTGGGGCAGGTCTGCTAGATGTGTAGAGGGTATCCTTTATCAAGTTTGCAACGCCAGCACAGTTTTGTTTTTGGAAAACTTGATTGGAGCAAATCGTTTAGAGTAGGTGAGCTTGCATACATTTTTTTATTTCATATGTAGACGTACTATACCTCACTCATATCCCACTGAGGCTGTTATTTTTTTTTCCCGTTTTTTACATCTTATGTATGCATCTGTATACACATCAGGAGGTTATGAGTTGATTCTGTTATATATGTATATTCCAGAGATAATGTAGTAGAATGTAGGTTTAGATTGTATATATAGAGGTGTAACGAGTATTGAACTTCATGTTCTATTGTGAGAAAACGCGGAAGAGCCGCCGCAAATACTCAGAGTGAGGCGGCTGATTCCGCGTCTAGCATGGCATCTGGAGTCTTTAGGCACGCATCCACTAGCGGGACGGAACGCGGAGAAACCACCGCATGCCCAGCGGTCAGGGCGGCGGAGTCCGCGTCCGACACGGCAGTCGGTACGCATAGGCCTACTACTGACACAGTGGCTGAGCGCGGGGAAACCGCCGCATGCTCGGTTGGCAGTGCGGCTGCCCCCGCGCTCTAACAGGTTAACACATTACAACACATGTCTGGTGTGGCTGGGACTGATAGTCCACACTGGCTCAGGAAGACGTGCGCGCAGAGAGGCGGGGCCTTTATGACAGTCAGAAGGGAGTCAGCTGACCAAGCCGGTCAGCTGACAATTTCAGCAACTTCCATTGGTCCGGCACTTAGGGGAGGCACTAGTGAGCGCTGGTGTATATATACTGGATGCTGGTCATTTCTCTGGTGTCTAGCGTTGCGATCACTACGTGGTAGCACTCAGACCTTGTCAGTATCTGTGTTATTAGACAGTTTCCAAGGTGTCGATGGCCAAGGATCTCACACCTTAGTCTAGGAAGTCTGTTATTATCTGTATTATATTCTAGATCAGTTTCCAAGGTGTTGACGGCCAAGGAACTCACACCTTAGCTTAGGCATTGTTGATTATTTGTTATGACCTTCTGCTTTCCAGACCATTCTTCTGATCTCTGATTTTGTACCTTTATCATTCTGATACTCTGTTGCCAAATCTCGGCTTGTCTCTGGATTCTGCACCTGCCTCCTGTCTCTGTATCTTATCTGTCCGTGTGTTTACGACCTGGCTTGTCCAACCTGGAGAGCTATCTCTCCTGTTAGGAGATAGCTCGCAGATCTGTCAGTGACACTTCTCCATTGGTGTCACTCACGTTCTGTCCTTCCCACTGTCAGTCTGACTCCTCCCCGTGGAGAGTCCAGACTATGGAAGGAACCAGTTGCCGAGCAGTATTCCTATCTGCTCTTGCACCTGTCTTCCAGGTGCGATCCTCAAAGTATTACTGCTGTACCAAAACACTCTTATCACTCAGGTGTCCAGAGGTTAGAGATATATCTGATTATCGGTGATACTGCAAATCATCAATAATCTGGTATGTATATCTGCATTCTCGGTGATACTGCAGATCACCGGTAATCAGATCCTCTCTGTGTTACACCGATCGTTACATCTATCCTTG
The DNA here is from genome assembly GCF_040937935.1 of Hyperolius riggenbachi. Classification (NCBI taxonomy): domain Eukaryota; kingdom Metazoa; phylum Chordata; class Amphibia; order Anura; family Hyperoliidae; genus Hyperolius; species Hyperolius riggenbachi. Next base: position 368,231,460 of record NC_090650.1, read on the forward strand.
AAGGCACTTTTTATTGACCTGAAGAAGCGGCTGCAGAAAGTGCAATGCATAGTGTTTGTGCAATTTTTAATAAAAGTCTGATCTATTCATCCAGCATCTCTTTTAAGGTAAGACCCACACTTAGCTTCTTTTTAACCACCCTGGCGTTCTATTTATTGCAGCCGTGTGGCTGCAGGTGGCTTTAAAAAAAAAATGGTTTAACTTAGTGTAGCTAGCACTAAGCTAGCTACACTTTGCCCCTCCAAGTCCCCCGGCACTGTTACCCACCTCCGATCACCGCCGGCGATATTTACCTGGCTGCGATCCCGCGATGGCCGAGACTTCCGCCATAGCTTCAGGCGTTGCTATGGCGACGATCGGGCATGACGTCTGACGTCATCGAGTTCGAATCCTCACCATAGCGACCCCTGGAGGCTATGGAAAGGCTGCACCGGCGCAGGCTCCGAGGGGGGTTATGTATAAAACAGCGTTGATCGGAGGATCAGAGTGGGCCGGCGGCGATCGGAGGGGTGATGTAGCTAGCCAAGTGCTAGCTACACCCCCTCCGAAAATTTGGTAAAAAAAGACCCTCCAGGGCCTGAGAAATACACCGTGGCGATAATGGTTAAAAAAAAAAAAAAAAAAGGTGGTTAATCTGTTTTTGACTATTTTATGTGGAAGAGGAAGGCCAATCTTGTGTCCAGATCAGGTAAATATATCAAGCACTCCCTGCGCTGCTCTGCAATAGACTGAAGGTGCCCATACACAATACAGTAAAAACGTTCGATTTTCCAGTTTTGGTTTTTTTTTCTCCCAGAATTATCAAAGCAAATGAAAGTCAAAAACAATCTTTTTCTTTGATCAAGAAAAATGAACGGTTAACCCGTTTGTTTTCAATAAAAATCCAATCTGATATGTTGGAAAAATCTTTATATTCAATCTACCGGAATAATTGAATGAAATGATCTAATAAAAAATAAATAAATTAAAAAAATTGTACCATGTCCATGTATGGGCACCATGAGGGAGACTGGAGGAGGGAAGGGAATATGCGGCTCTGCAGTGCACAAAAACGAAATAAATAATGCAGCAGGAAAAAGGTTAAATGTTTGGCCTGTAATGCTAACTGCTGTTTTGTTACTGACCATTAGGTTTTTTTATAGGAGGATATGGAAGTAGAGAGCCAGGCCTTTCTTCTGTAGTCAGACATTTCCACCTAATACTCCCAGCATATGCTTTTTAACACGCAAATGCTTGGTGACAGTACAATGTAATTTCATTAAGTACCATTAGCGGCATATGGAAAACAGCAGCACATTGCAGGCTTTTTTTTTCATGAATGGAAAGACGCATTTAAAGAGAAACCGTGACCAAGAATTGAACTTCATCCCAATCAGTAGCTGATACCCCCTTTTTACATGAGAAATCTATTCCTTTTCACAAACAGACCATCAAGGGGCGCTGTATGGCTGATATTGTGGTGAAACCCCTCCCACAGGAAACTGTGAGGACCGTGGTATTCCTGGCAGTTTCCTGTCTGTGAACCTCGTTGCATTGTGGGAAATAGCAGTTTACAGCTGTTTCCAACTGCCAAAAAAAAGCAAGCGGCAACTACTTTTAGTGACATCACCTGCCAGCAGTAAAAATGTCACCATGTGATAAATGTCTAAATGTAAATCAGGGACAGGAAAGCTTTTACAATGGGCAAACAATGACTAAATCATTTATACATAATTATTGTTAAAATGAAGCACTTTTTTATTACATTATTTTCACTGGAGTTCCTCTTTAAAGGATCACTATCGTGAAAAAAATAGGCAGTTAAAATCTGACAGAAGTGACAGGTTTTGGGCCAGTCCATCTCCTTATGGGGGATTCTCAGGGTTTTTTTTTTCAACAGCATTTCCTGAAAAGCAGTTTCAAAGTCTAACTGACAAAATAGGGTGCAAGTGAGTAGGGAGGCTGGCTGGTATCTTACTATTTTGGCAGTTAAACTGCTGCTCAGGAAATGCTGTTGAAAACAAAGAAAACCCTAAGAACCCCCCATGAGGAGATGGGCTGGCCCAAAACCTGTCAGTTCTGTCAGATTTTAACTGCCTACTTTTTTTCGCAATACTGGTCCTTTAATGTAAAACATCCCCTAGACGAGCTGTCGGTCCAAGGCATTTCAATTCGGCATGTAAAAAATTCGGCATGTAAAAAATGCATCTGGGGAATAAGGTAAGCTTTCTCCCAAGTCACTTTGCATACTTGTTTCTAAAACTGAGTAATGAGAGAGAGGCGGAAATAGGTAGGTTAGGAGGGAGACATGAGACAGCCTTTATGTGGCATCCCTGCCAACATGTATTGCAATATTTGGAACTGTAGTCTTTTTTAGTTAATTTTCTGCTCCTGCTGCATTTGTGCTCGAGAAGCAGTTGCATAGCATGTGCCTTTAAACTGGCAGAGAAGCCGTCATGAATGATACGGAAGACGAGACGATTAGCTATTTTGTATCGTTCTACAAAGATTTATCAGCGCTGCGTAATATGTTGGCGCTTTATAAATACAATAAATAAATAAATAAAGCAGAGCAGAATGTCGGTTCTGTTTAAATGTACAGCAGATGTATTTTTTCCCTTCACTCTGAATTAGAGACCCTCACCCCTCCAGTTCCTTACTAGCTATTCACACTAACTCTTTCACATGTACGTGAGAGCAAATGGTCATTCCACTAGTAACCAGAGATTGCCCTGAAAGGCAGTTAAAACTTCCCGCTGAAATTTGAACAATAGCAAACTTCCTTAATTAATAATCCAAGATGTGTTTATCGCAGATAAAAGACAAATATATTTTCTGTTTCCTAAAAATCAGCCTAACAGCTACTCCAATCTATAGCAGTCCAGCTGCCAGGGAAACTGAGCTATTTATCACTCGCAGACCACACGTGCTAATCTGCTGTTGTTTGGTGTCATTCGATAAAGCATCGCTGGCTAGTTCCAAATCTGCCACAGATCCTCGGTAAGGCAATCCAGGGAGGAATCGGAAAGACTATTAATAAACGTTGCACTTTCTGCTTATGATCTGGGGGCTGCCCCTTTTGCTGGCTGGGGGGTAAACACACCTACTTTTCAGGTAAGCCAGCCCACTAAGTCAGATTTGATAAAAGCCTGGTCCATCGGCGACCATTTTAGTCTCCAAATGTCCATCAATTAAAGATCTTCACCCACGTACTCCAAGAGACCAGAGCACATGGACCACCATCACATGCTTTGTTTCAAGGACTCTGATATCAATGCCTGCATTTGAACTGGACTTTATTTCTTTCAATATTCCCCACAAGGACTGCTAAGCTAAATAAACCTCACCATTATTTCCCTTTTATTTTAAGCTTTGCGTTTATATGTTAATTGGTGTATGTAAATGTGTGTAATGCATTCTTGTTATTAAAACGTTTAAAAAATTGTTTTAACGGTTATGACCTGTTCCTGAACATACACAATTGTACTTACTCCTCCAAAAATGTTACCTTGTGTCCTATAGTATCTTGTATTTACAATCCGTATGCTTGAATCGGGCACAGATAGACAGAACTGGCGCCGGTCCCTGCATACTGTTAAGGGTTAAGTTACAGTGTTTTCAGTGTGTTAAAATATATTTACAGTTGTGCACTGACTCGCACGTGGTGGCAAGTATTTGAATTGTATGTGTGTGGTAAATCCTTTGGAGTCAGAACACTCCTCTTGGCTAGTCAGTTGCGAATCCACACATGGGCGTCTATGCACAAAGCGACATCGAGACCGGGTTTCTGACTCTGAGCGATTGACCCAATCAAGGATCGGGCCTTGTGGTTCTTGAGAGAAGCCTTTTCTGCAGCCATATATAACTGGGGTGCGTCTTGGATTCAGAGCGATAATACCTAATTTGTGCCATGCATATCAGTGCAAGATCATCCACCAGGCAACCTAGAAAGAAAGTAGGCAGATGGGGGGACAGTGAGGTGACCAGGAGGTCTTGGAGGATGAGGCCCACTTCCTGCTACACTGCAGCAAATACGCACCTGTGAGGACTGCCCACTTCCAGAGACTTTCCGCCCACATCCAGGATTTTACCTCCACAGATGAGGAGAGGAAACTCTACATCCTACTGGGGGAGGAGGAAACAACCATGCAAATAGCTGCCCGATATGTCACAGCCTGTCACCAACTGAGAGGAACATGATACCACATGGACTGTATACCTCCAATGGACTGTATATCCCAGCCCCCCCTATTGCCCCTTACATCCCCCACACCCTAAGGACTACATACCCCAACCCCCTATACCCTTCCCTTATTCCCCCCCCCCCCCCCCCTCAATGTTAATGCTTTGTTTTGCTTTGGAAATGCTAAATGTATTTGGTTCTGCCAATAAAGCTTTTTTGGATAGGATTGGTGAGGGTGAAATTAAGTAGGCAGAGGGTTGGACAGAGAGGGCGGGTCAGAAAGAGAGAGGGTGGGAGAGTGGCAGAGAGGTGGATAGGGATAGAGTGCGGGAGAATGAGAGAGGGGGTGGGCAGAGAAATAGACAGAGAGAGAGAGGGCAGGGGGGGTAGACAGAGGGAGAGTGAGAGAGAGTGTGCAGAGGGGTGGACAGAGAGAGGGAGGGTGAGAGAAAGCAGAGGTAGACGGGTATAGAACAAGGGAGGATGAGAGAGAGTGGGCAGAGGGAGGGAGGATGAGAGAGAGAGTAGAGGTGGACAGGGATATAATGAGGGAGGATGGGAGAGTGGGCAAAGGGGTGGACAGAAAGAGGGAGGGTGAGTGGATGAGAAAGAGAGTGGGCAGAGGGGTGGACAGAGTGAGGGAGGGTGAGAGAGTGGGCAGAGGGGTGGACAAAGTGAGGGAGGGTGAGAGAGTGAGGGAGGGTGAGAGAGTGGGCAGAGGGGTGGACAGAGAGAGGGAGGGTGAGAGAGTGGGCAGAGGGGTGGACAGAGAGAGGGAGGGTGAGAGAGGGGGCAGAGGGGTGGACAGAGAGAGGGAGGGTGAGAAAGAGAGTGAGCAGAGAGGTGGACAGGGATAGAGAGGGAGGATGAAAGAGTGGGTGGGTACGAGCAAGAGTTGGAGGGAGGGGGGGCAGAGAGAGGGTGGACAGAGAGAGTGTAAGAGAGGTGGAATAGGAGAAAGGGTGGGTAAAGAGAGAGTGGGAGGGAGGGAGGGTGAGAGAGGGTGGACAGGGAGAGTGGCAGAGAGGTGGACAAGGATATAGAGAAAGGATGAAAGAGTGGGTGGGTAGAGAGAGAGTGGGAGGGGGGTTGGGTAGAGAGAGTGGGGGGGGGGGGCAGAGAGTGGGAGGGGGGGCAGAGTGAGGGAGGGTGGGCAGAGAGAAAGTGGCAGAGAGATGTGGGCAGGAAGGGTAAATGGGAGAGAGGGTGAGTGAAGTAGAGATGGGAAGTCTGGATCTTTTCAGTGATTCGGATGATTCAAATCGGATTATTGAAAAGATCCGGATCTTTGATCCGAATCTCGAATCATTTTACTAGGGAAGCATTCCGGGGTTAAATGACTAGCAGGACAGGACTTTCCCTGCAGTGGACAGAGAAGGGGAGTGGACAGACAGAGAAGGGGGGATAGTGGACAGAGAAGGAAAGAGGTGGACGAAGAGGGGTGAGCAGAAAGCAGAAATGTTTTTTTGCACACAATACCCACATGTTGCAATGATATGCTTTAAATATTGGATTATTGGATTATTATGGCTCTGTACTAATTAACAAGCTGACACATCATTGCATTCCAGCGGTTCTGGAGGTGTGTTTAGCTTCAAAGGGTACAATGGTTAATTTGCATATATTCAGCAGTGATGCCTTGGGAGACATCTCAAGCTCACTCCAACCTGAATTATTGCAAATTCTTTCTGTTTTAAAAAAGCAAACTTTTGTTATGCTTTAAATATATTTCACCTATATGTGCATCTGTATACTTTGAACGCAAATGTCTCACAGTGAAAGAAAGCATTCCCCAAAGCATTCCCGGAAGATAAGTGCAGCTGTTTAGAGCAGAGTGCATGAGGATCATATTGCACTGCAATCACAGTGCCTGCCCTGTCATTCTAGCCCAGCACGCTGTCTGCAAAGTTACTGAGCTGTGCTTCTGAGCCAAAACTTTCCCATTTGTTCACTATGCACAACTACGGAACAGACAGCCTAAAATGAGCAGCACATTACAGCCAGTACGTGTGCTCTACACATATCTGGCAGTGGCACCCATGTCCCCTCTCTCATCTACCTGTCCCTGCCAGTGTTGCCAACCGCCCGTAAATTTACGGGCAGCCCGTAATTTTGGATACAAATTAAGCTGCCCGTGAATTCCGTAAGGAATTCAGCAGCGTCCGTAAAAGGGCGGCCAATCTGTTGCAGGACAGCAGCACAGTGGAGGAAGAGCTGTGGGCAGCGGTGGACCCCCCTTCTCTCACCTTAGTGCTCTCCCTCCCTCGCTGACTGTCCCCCTCCTAAGTGACGAGTGACTGGCAGTGGCGTTTGGCAGCGGGCGGGACTTACCTTCCGTCTCGCTCCTGCGCCGGAAGTTCTGCTGCTCTGGTCTGGACCAGACCAGAGTAGCGGCAAATCATCCCGCGCCGGCGACGAGAGAAGACGCAGGTAAGTTCCGCTCACTGCCGCCTGCCACTCACTCGTCTACTGGGCACATATAAATCTGGCTACATCTACTGGGCACATATAACCCTGGCTACATCTACTGGGGACATATACCTCTGGCTACATCTACTGGGCACATATATACCTCTGGCTACATCTACTGGGCACATATACATCTGGCTACATCTACTGGGCACATATACATCTGGCTACATCTACTGGGCACATATAACCCTGGCTACATCTACTGGGCACATATACATCTGGCTACATCTACTGGGCACATATACATCTGGCTACATCTACTGGGCACATATAACCCTGGCTACATCAATTGGGCACATATACCTGTGGCTACATCTACTGGGGACATATAACCCTGGCTACATCTACTGGGCACATATAACCCTGGCTACATCTACTGGGCACATATATCTCTGGCTACATCTACTGGGCACATATACCTCTGGCTACATCTACTGGGCACATATACCTCTGGCTACATCTACTGGGCACATATAACCCTGGCTACATCTACTGGGCACATATACATCTGGCTACATCTACTGGGCACATATACCTCTGGCTACATCTACTGGGCACATATACCTCTGGCTACATCTACTGGGCACATATAACCCTGGCTACATCTACTGGGCACATATACCTCTGGCTACATCTACTGGGCACATATAACCCTGGATACATCTACTGGGCACATATACCCCCTGGCTACATCTACTGGGCACATATACCCCCTGGCTACATCTACTGGGCACATATAACCCTGGCTACATCTACTGGGCACATATAACCCTGGATACATCTACTGGGCACATATAACCCTGGATACATCTACTGGGCACATATACCCCCTGGCTACATCTACTGGGCACATATACCCCCTGGCTACATCTACTGGGCACATATAACCCTGGCTACATCTACTGGGCACATATAACCCTGGATACATCTACTGGGCACATATAACCCTGGATACATCTACTGGGCACATATACCCCCTGGCTACATCTACTGGGCACATATACCCCCTGGCTACATCTACTGGGCACATATACCCCCTGGCTACATCTACTGGGCACATATACTTCTGGCTACATCTACTGGGCACATATAACCCTGGTTGCATCTACTGGGCACACATAACCCTGGCTACATCTACTGGGCACATATAACCCTGGCTACATCTACTGGGCACATATAACCCTAGCTACATCTACTGGGGACATATAACCCTGGCTACCCATGGGCACATATACCTCTGGCTACATCTACTGGGCACATATAACCCTGGCTACATCTACTGGGCACATATAACCCTGGCTACATCTACTGGGCACATATACCTCTGGCTACATCTACTGGGCACATATAACCCTGGCTACCCATGGGCACATATACCTCTGGCTACATCTACTGGGCACATATAACCCTGGCTACATCTACTGGGCACATATACCCCCTGGCTACATCTACTGGGCACATATACCCCCTGGCTACATCTACTGGGCACATATGCCTCTGGCTACATCTACTGGGCACATATACCTCTGGCTTACATCTACTGGGCACATATAACCCTGGCTACATCTACTGGGCACATATACATCTGGCTACATCTACTGGGCACATATAACCCTGGCTACATCTACTGGGCACATATACATCTGGCTACATCTACTGGGCACATATAACCCTGGCTACATCTACTGGGCACATATAACCCTGGCTACATCTACTGGGCACATATAACCCTGGCTACATCTACTGGGCACATATAACCCTGGCTACATCTACTGGGCACATATACATCTGGCTACATCTACTGGGCACATATACCTCTGGCTACATCTACTGGGCACATATACCTCTGGCTACATCTACTGGGCACATATACCTCTGGCTACATCTACTGGGCACATATACCTCTGGCTACATCTACTGGGCACATATAACCCTGGCTACATCTACTGGGCACATATACCTCTGGCTACATCTACTGGGCACATATACCTCTGGCTACATCTACTGGGCACACATAACCCTGGCTACATCTACTGGGCACATATAACCCTGGCTACATCTACTGGGCACATATAACCCTAGCTACATCTACTGGGGACATATAACCCTGGCTACCCATGGGCACATATACCTCTGGCTACATCTACTGGGCACATATAACCCTGGCTACATCTACTGGGCACATATAACCCTGGCTACATCTACTGGGCACATATACCTCTGGCTACATCTACTGGGCACATATAACCCTGGCTACCCATGGGCACATATACCTCTGGCTACATCTACTGGGCACATATAACCCTGGCTACATCTACTGGGCACATATACCCCCTGGCTACATCTACTGGGCACATATACCCCCTGGCTACATCTACTGGGCACATATGCCTCTGGCTACATCTACTGGGCACATATACCTCTGGCTTACATCTACTGGGCACATATAACCCTGGCTACATCTACTGCGCACATATACATCTGGCTACATCTACTGGGCACATATACATCTGGCTACATCTACTGGGCACATATAACCCTGGCTACATCTACTGGGCACATATAACCCTGGCTACATCTACTGGGCACATATACCTGTGGCTACATCTACTGGGCACATATAACCCTGGCTACATCTACTGGGCACATATAACCCTGGCTACATCTACTGGGCACATATACCTCTGGCTACATCTACTGGGCACATATACCTCTGGCTACATCTACTGGGCACATATACCTCTGGCTACATCTACTGGGCACATATACCTCTGGCTACATCTACTGGGCACATATAACCCTGGCTACATCTACTGGGCACATATACCTCTGGCTACATCTACTGGGCACATATACCTCTGGCTACATCTACTGGGCACATATAACCCTGGCTACATCTACTGGGCACATATACCTCTGCCTACATATACTGGGGACATATACCTCTGGCTACATATACTGGGCACATATATCTGCTGGCTACATATACTGAGGACACTGGCTGTTTGCCATTATGTGCATTTACTGGTGAAAAGCTGTCTCTTATTATGTGCATTTACTGGTGAAAAGCTGTCTCTTATGTGCATTTACTGGTGAAAAGCTGTCTCTTATTATGTGCATTTACTGGTGAAAAGCTGTCTCTTATTATGTGCATTTACTGGTGAAATGCTGTCTCTTATTATGTGCATTTACTGGGGCAAAGCTGTCTCTTATTATGTGCATTTACTGGTTAAAAGCTGTCTCTTATTATGTGCATTTACTGGTGAAAAGCTGTCTGTCATTACGTGCATTTACTGGTGAAAGGCTGTCTCTTATGTGCATTTACTGGTGAAACGCTGTCTCTCATTATGTGCATTTACTTGCCATGCCCACTTTAGTCGCCGCAAATTTCCTCGAACATGTTGCCCATCTACCCATTTGACTGCCCCCTCATATGTGCCAGTCTAGAACCGGCCCTGTACCCCTGCCTACATATACTGGGCACATATACCCCTGGATACCTGTTCTGGGGACATCTCTCCCCCTGGCTACCTGTTCTGGGGACATCTATACCCCTGGCCACCTATTCTGGGGACACCTATAGACCTGGGGCTACCTATTTTTGGGGAACCACTGCTGTCAGATTAAATGTATTTTGGAAGAACCTCTGCCAGATTATGTGGATTTTTGGTGAAATGCTGTAAGATTACATGTATTTTGGGGGAAGGGGGGGGCACTATGGCAGAGCTCAAACTTCCCTGGCAGACCTTTCACAGCAATATTAAAATCATGTATATTTGGCCCCACCCATGACCACGCCCACATTATGTTGCGTGGTCACGCCCATTTTTCGAGGTCTTGGGATCGGGGGAAATCACACTATCTGGCTCCTCAATGAGATGCCTGACATTCTAGCCAAGCATGCATCGTGCGGACAGACACCCTCCTTATACCGTCCACTCCCCGTATATTGCCTCATGTGTGAGAAAAGGAGAGCAATATTTACTACATCCGCTGCCCAAAGCATGTGGGAGCCGCACTTGCAGAGCATGTCACTAGCTGCTGGCCTGAGGGAGACATCACAATTCAAATCTGCTGCCACAACGAGGAACACGAGCGAGACGAGCAAGAGGAGTGGGAGGAGCAGCTGTGTCAGAGGGCACACTATACCAATCAGCACCTCAGGGGGTGGGACAGGCAGGGCATTCACAGACAGTGCGGCTGCCCAATGCACTACAGAAGTGCATCTTCTACAGACGAAGCAGCAGCTGATTAGACACGCCCCTCTGCATGTCACCTAGTGCGCCCCTCCCTTCGCTCATCACTCTTCATACACCACTAATAAAACGTGGAAGGAGCCACATGGACACGCCCCTCATGTTTTGAAAAAGACGACCTGGAGACCTCGCAGACAGTATAATAAACTTGTGTATTGATTTTCTTGAGACAGGCAAAAAGCATGCCATTCTGACACACCCCTCAAGACTTAGAACATTCCTCTCAATGGACAGATCACGCCCTCATGCATGAGGAGGCTGTTCAGAGACAGGACAGTATTAGATATAATAGACATGCCCCAGAGGCGTGTTCTGCAGGATGTCTAATCTCTTCTTCAGTTTGCACGGCTCGTCCATTCTGACAGCTTGGACACGCCCACATCGGAGTGTCACGTAACGGACAGCTTTCCCTCCCCGCCCATTGTTGAGAGTTCGGTGCCTGGTGACGAGCTTTGTCTAGCCAATAATCAGCTCGCTGTTCCCCTTCGGGCGTGGTTCGGTTGCCGTGGTAGCGGGAGTGTGCGGCGGAGCGGCGCAGCCATCTAGGGGGAACTGGGGAAGCAGCATGGAGGATCTGGAAGGTAAGGAGGGGCTGTGGGAGAGGAAGGGGGTCATTGTTCTGTGCAGGTCTCTCTGCAGATGGCAGCCCTGGAGACAGGAGGAGGCACCAGCTGACTGATGGGGGGGATTGTGTCATCTGTCATCCTCTGCTGATACCCTGCAGTCTCCCGAAGGGATCGGGCCTGCATTGCCTGATATGTCAGATGAGGATGGGTGCTGCGCTCTGCACATGGATGCCTTGGTGACATTATAGATGTGCAGAGACGTGATATGCAGAATGATCCACTCCCTCTCTGCATATAGATACAGCGAGTTCTTGTCTGTCACGTGATCAGTGTCTGGTGTTATTTCCACTCATGCATATGGATGGATCTGTCAGTAGCTGCAATCTGCTGAGCTTGCTTTCTGCTAAGAAATGTCTTTTGGACAGGTCAGCTTCATGGTGACCCCATGGACCTTAGGAAGACAGTCCTGCTCACTACCCTTTGCTCTTTCCTGCATAGGCATATCAATAGCTTCATTACTGCTGTCTACCCACTTTTCACGCTGATGTTGTGCGATACACCCCACCACCGCCGGGCAATGAATGTCTATGGAGACTTTCATACTGCCACAGTATGGAAGTGACATTTTCACCGCATCCCCGATGCTAGGACAAAACTACGTTAATGCGCTTACATGCAACAAACCGGAAGTCATGTAACTCTATGCGGACGCGGGGATTTTAAAAATGTTGGTGTTGCGGTGCGCATGCGCAGAACAATAACAATAATATTTATATAGTGCTTTTCTCCCTGGGGACTCAAAGCACTGTGACCCTGCATTATGCAGTCTCAAAGGCTAGGGAAAAGAGGTGAGTTTTTAGCCTTTTTTTAAAGCTGTCCAGAGAGGGAGCCTCTCGTACTGATTGTGGAAGTGAGTTCCATAGAGTAGGGGCTGCGTAGTAAAAGGCCCGAGCACCAAATGTTAAGTGTATCCTGAGAATAATCAGCTTCATCTTGTTGGCAGAGTGGAGGGTGCGTGGAGGGGCATAAAGTTCCAATAGATCCGCTATGTATTTGGGTCCCATGTTGTGTAGAGCCTTGAATGTCAGCAGGCAGATCTTGAAATTGATTCTCCATTTTACTGGCAACCAGTGAAGAGTTTGCAGTACTGGGGTGATGTGTGAGCTGCGGGGGGCATTGGCTAGGAGTCTGGCTGCAGCATTCTGTACTAGCTGTAAGGGGCGCAGAACCTTTTCTGTAGATCCGATGAACAGGGCGTTGCAGTAGTCTAGGCGGGAGGATACAAATGCATGAACCAGGGCAGGTAGGTCTTCAGCTGGGATAAGGTGTTTGATTTTCGCTATATTTCTTAGATGGAAGAAGGAAGATTTGACGACAGCTGATCTCTGCTGTTTGAGTTTTAGATTTCCATCCAGGATCACCCGAAGGTTTCGCACAGAGTCTTTATACTGTACAGTATCTTCCCCAATTGCTAGTTTGAGGTGGTGAGCGTTTTGAACTTTATCCATCATGTGTGGACCACCTACCACCAACACCTCTGTTTTGTCAGAGTTCAGCCTCAGCCAGCTGGTGTTCATCCAATTTTGTAAATCCACTAGACACGCATTTATGGATGCTGATGGGTCTTGGGTGCCAGGCTTGAAGGACAGATACAGTTGTGTGTCATCTGCATAACAATGGTATCCTAGGCCATAGTTCTGGATTATTTTGCCCAGTGGGAGCATGTAGACTGCATAGAGTAATGGTGATAGTACAGAACCCTGTGGAACTCCATAGGGAAGTGGCACTGGATTAGAGTAGTGTGTGCCCAGACATACTTGCTGTGTCCTGCCAGATAGGAAGGTCTGAAACCAGCTAAGAACAGTACCCCTTAGGCCACAGTAATTTTTCAGTCGCTGGATTAGTATTTCATGATCCACAGTATCAAATGCTGCAGACAAGTCAAGAAGAATCAAAATTGAGCAATCAACCTTGTCCCTTGCAGTAAGTAGATCATTCATTACTCGGACTAATGCCGTTTCAATGCTGTGCCTTTTCCTGAATCCTGACTGAAAAATATCAAAGATGTTGTTATCTGTAAGCCTGGCTTCCAGCTGGTTGGCGACTACTTTCTCGATAACTTTTGATAGGAATGGTAAGTTCGCCACAGGTCTGTAGTTGGTTACAGAATCAGGATCTAGTGATGGTTTCTTTGAGAGGGGTTTTATGATCGCTTTCTTTAGTTCTTCTGGGAAAAGTCCACTTTGCAAGGAGCACTGAGTGATTTTGTGAAGTGCTGGCCTGATCAGCTCTGGGCACTGCATTAAGGATCCAGTTGGGCCAGGATCCAGGTCGCAGGTAGTGGGGCAGAGACTTTGAATGAGAATTCCAAAATCTTCTTCACTCAGTGTCAAAGACTTGCCATGGTGGTACGGTAGTAGGCAGATGCAAAGTCCAGTGGTCAATTGATGTTGGTGTAATGCTGGCACGGATGGTAGACACCTTGTTTGTGAAGAAGGCAGAGAATTCTTCACACCTTTCCCTGGAGAATGTGGTTGGGGCTTTTAGGCAGGAAGGATTGCAGAGTGATTCCACTGTGTGGAAGAGTTGACCAGCTCTGTTGTTGGCTGTAGATATTTTGTGTGAGATAGTCTGATTTTTTTTTTCTTGGTTATTGCTTGTTGGTATTGTCTGAGGTGTTTTTAATTAGGCTAGATTTGTGCTCCTCAGACCCTGATTTACGCCACTGTCTTTCAAGTCTGCGCCCTTTCTTTTTTAGATCCATGATGGTTTTGTCAAACCAATTAGCTTTCTACTTTTTGGTTGCTGATTTGGTGCGCCATGGGGCAATACTGTCAAGTGTTTCATATATCGTGTTCGTGTTGTTGTACTGGGTTACTAGAGTGTTTGGGTCCATTTGACTGTGGAGCAGATTTGTAAAATCCAGGTTGGCAGTTATTCTCTCCGGTGTTAATTTATTCAGGGGACAGATTTTGATTGTTTCTTTAGGGAGCTGCTTGATAGGGTGATGTTCAATAGTAAACTGTATTATGTGATGGTCTGACCACACCACTGGGGTTACTGTTATGTTACTAATGTCCATTCCAAGGTGGAACAGTAAGTCTAGCGTATGCCCTCCTCTGTGGGTAGCAGATTTTACAACTTGTGTGAAGCCTAGTCCACCCATGAGATTTATTAGTTCATTTGCATTTTGTGATTGAGTGTTATCAGCCCAAACGTTGAAGTCACCAAGGATGATCCATCTCGGATAAGACAGAGTTAGCATTGCCAGAAGTTCTGAGAATCCCTGTAGGAATGGGTCAGCATCTCCGGGGGGACGATAAACCACTAAAATTTTGAAGCCTTTACCAGCTGAGATCTGGGCACCTATACATTCAAAAGACTTTGTTGAGCCAACATTCAGGGCTCTGAGCTGCAGAGTTGTTTTGCCTCAAATTGCTACACCCCCTCCTCTGCGGTCTCGTCTTCCCTCACTTAGGACTGAGTAATTGTATGGGATGGTTGCTTCCAATGTGGGGCCCGCATTGGCATCAATCCAGGTTTCAGTGATGCATGAAAAATCGCATGTCTGAATAAGGTTCGCAATAATATAGAGCGGGCATTGCAGAGCAATGCGGTGACTGCATGGGGCTTAGCATTGGCGACTGGGTTCACTGCCGGGGTGTTACTGCATCTCTGACTAGGGTCATGGTAACTTCTGCTACTTTCAGCCTCTGATTTCCAGTACACATCACTGGAGATCGCTGGAAAGTTCTTTCCCTTGAATGGGCCTGGGTCCCTGAAGTTGGACTGAGTCTGAGTGTGGCATTTTTTATGGGCCTGGCCACCTCTTTTTCCTCTGTGCATTTTATTTAAAATCCCTAGAGATTGCAGCAAATTAGCTTGTTTTTTCCCAATGTGAGATGCAGCTCTTGATGGCCTGAGAGATAGTAAGAAGCTGGCTGTATAGAGTAACATTGCTCTTTGGGAAGGAATGGGTTAAGTAAGCTCTTCCTTCGATTGTTGTTGTTTATTTTGCTACATTTGTTCCGATAATCACCGCACAAGGCGGTGATTTATCACTCTGCTCGGTAGTGTCATTTTTTCATGCGGATAGAGCCTTTATGAATGCTGACTTTGCAGAGTGTTCGGTAGTCAGCTGTTTTAAGCATTTCCGCATGCGGAAATGCTTTATGAATGATAGCCTATATGATGGTAAATTGCATGGTGTACCAGGTATAAAACTACCCTCCACCCATCCCAGGTCTAATCTACCCTATCCTGTGCCTAAAACTACCTGTTCCCCATTTAGTGCCTAACCTTCCCTATCCTGTGCCTAAAACTACCCTCCACCCATCCTTTGCCTAACACTGTCCTCCCCTCTCCTTTGCCTAACACTAAACTCTCATCTCCTCTGCCTAACACTACAGGGAGTGCAGAATTATTAGGCAAACGAGTATTTTGACCACATCATCCTCTTTATGCATGTTGTCTTACTCCAAGCTGTATAGGCTCGAAAGCCTACTACCAATTAAGCATATTAGGTGATGTGCATCTCTGTAATGAGAAGGGGTGTGGTCTAATGACATCAACACCCTATATCAGGTGTGCATAATTATTAGGCAACTTCCTTTCCTTTGGCAAAATGGGTCAAAAGAAGGAATTGACAGGCTCAGAAAAATCAAAAATAGTGAGATATCTTGCAGAGGGATGCAGCACTCTTAAAATTGCAAAGCTTCTGAAGCGTGATCATCGAACAATCAAGCGTTTCATTCAAAATAGTCAACAGGGTCGCAAGAAGCGTGTGGAAAAACCAAGGCGCAAAATAACTGCCCATGAACTGAGAAAAGTCAAGCGCGCAGCTGCCAAGATGCCACTTGCCACCAGTTTGGCCATATTTCAGAGCTGCAACATCACTGGAGTGCCCAAAAGCACAAGGTGTGCAATACTCAGAGACATGGCCAAGGTAAGAAAGGCTGAAAGACGACCACCACTGAACAAGACACACAAGCTGAAACGTCAAGACTGGGCCAAGAAATATCTCAAGACTGATTTTTCTAAGGTTTTATGGACTGATGAAATGAGAGTCTTGATGGGCCAGATGGATGGGCCCGTGGCTGGATTGGTAAAGGGCAGAGAGCTCCAGTCCGACTCAGACGCCAGCAAGGTGGAGGTGGAGTACTGGTTTGGGCTGGTATCATCAAAGATGAGCTTGTGGGGCCTTTTCGGGTTGAGGATGGAGTCAAGTTCAACTCCCAGTCCTACTGCCAGTTTCTGGAAGACACCTTCTTCAAGCAGTGGTACAGGAAGAAGTCTGCATCCTTCAAGAAAAACATGATTTTCATGCAGGACAACGCTCCATCACACGCGTCCAAGTACTCCACAGCGTGGCTGGCAAGAAAGGGTATAAAAGAAGAAAAACTAATGACATGGCCTCCTTGTTCACCAGATCTGAACCCCATTGAGAACCTGTGGCCCTTAACAAAATGTGAGATTTACAAGGAGGGAAAACCGTACACCTCTGTGTCTGGGAGGCTGTGGTTGCTGCTGCACGCAATGTTGATGGTGAACAGATCAAAACACTGACAGAATCCATGGATGGCAGGCTTTTGAGTGTCCTTGCAAAGAAAGGTTATATTGGTCACTGCTTTGTTTTTGTTTTTGAATGTCAGAAATGTATATTTGTGAATGTTGAGATGTTATATTGGTTTCACTGGTAAAAATAAATAATTGAGATGGGTATATATTTGTTTTTTGCTAAGTTGCCTAATAATTATGCACAGTAATAGTTACCTGCACACACAGATATCCCCCTAAAATAGCTAAAACTAAAAACTACTTTCAAAAATATTTAGCTTTGATATTAATGAGTTTTTTGGGTTCATTGAGAACATGGTTGTTGTTCAATAATAAAATTATTCCTCAAAAATACAACTTGCCTAATAATTGTGCACTCCCTGTATACTTTTCCTTGAGGGCCCTTTCACACTGAGACGGTGTGGTGCTGTGTTTTACCGCACCCCACCGGTGTGCACTGAAAATCTACAGAGACTTTCATATTGCGACGTTATGACGCAACGGAAGTGCCGTTTTCGCCACAGCATCTCTGACGCAGGTCAAGAACTATGTTGGCGCTGTGTTGAGATGCGGAGATCTGCGTCGGCCCGGAAGGTATTTTAGTCTATACCAACACATGGATTTTAAAAAAATTACTTACCCGATGTCGCGGATCGCATGCGCAGAAGTGTATTTAAACAATACACTTCCGCATACCTGAAGCAGGTAGTGACTGCAAACGTGTCACTTCCTGCTTGCAGTTACTTCCTGCTTGGCCTGTGGCCAGACAGGTGTTCCCTGAAGGCCTGTTTTTGATAGTGAGATACGGTGTGTCGGGTGCATTGTACTACATCACTGATGCTTGTTTCTGGTGTGAAACCAGCCTCAGGGTGCAAATTCTGATTACAAAATATGAAAATGGGCCGAGGCATTGCAACAGTGATGGCAGGTATAAGTGTACCCGCTGGTTTGGTGGTGCAGTGTTCTAAGGGTCATCACTCGTATCCTGCAATTTTGCTTTGACACCCTGAACAGAGTTATGGATGGAGAAATATCATAGATAGTATGGTTGAGATGACCCAGCAGGAAACCTCATAGGGAAGTTGCGCTAACGTTATTGGTTGCTGTTTTGACAGTTCTCCAATGACTGAACCCTCTACAACTTTTAGGTTTTGGGTAAGTAGAAATAACTACACCCCAACTTCTCAGCCAATTAGAATGATTTAAGTTGTACTTGGTGCTCTGATTGGAGAACTGTTCCCTGTTAGGTTTTCTGTTGAGAGCCTTTTGAATTACATCTAAATTGCAATACAATATGTATGAAAAAAGCAGGGAAACTTATTTGTGCCTGGAAGTATTTATTACCATGCATTTATGTTGCTCTTGTGTCTTCTGCATTATGTATATGGAACTCAGAGAAGCTTGTTAATCTGTCCCCTACCATAGTCCTAGACCAATGTCTCAACCACAGTCTAAATCCTCATACACCTGTACAAGGACTGTTGCCCACAGAGAAAGCTCATGTGATGTTTTGGGGATGAGTGCTGCACAGCAGATTTCCCCAGCCCTGTCCTCAAGGCCCACCAACAGTGCTTGGTTTGTAGAAAACCACAATCGCTCACAAGTGGGCTAGTTAGTGTTTCAGCAGAGTTGATTTACTGCCTCTGTATCTCCTCAAAAAGTGTAATGTTGGTGTTTGAATTTGGCATATCATATGCGGAATTCCCTACTACAACCCACAATTCAGCACAATTTCAGTACCGAACAAGTGGACAGGGGGGAGTTCCCTTACTTGTGCCTCACATGACTGTGATGTTCCTCCTTCCAAATTCAGAAGAAGGAAGTATGGAGTCCTGTGAAGCACAAGTAAGGGAACTGACCCTGTTCGGTACTGAAATGGTGCTGATCTGTGCTGTTCAGCCGTATTCCGGTATTCCAGATTTGATATGTAGAATTCGAGCACCAACACTATTGGTGTGCCTTGAGGACTGGGCTGAGGAACACTGCTGTACAGACATTCTGCTACCTTTCAGGCCGGTGATGCGTTCTCTTACTGTGGAGCGGGGCGATTAGGAGAACAGTGATACGTGTGCATGCGCTTGAATGAGATGATACAGCAGGCTGGATCACTTGCCAATCTTCCTGGTGTGATCAGCACCCATGTACTTCAGGAAATAATGGAGTGCTACGACCTGGCCGTCCTTCAGTACCCCTCAGACTGTATCGTGCAGTCTTCAAAGAAGCGTCAGCTCCTCCAAGTATTATAGCTCTTAAAGGGATACTGTAGGGGGGTTGGGGGAAAATGAGCTGAACTTACCCGGGGCTTCTAATGGTTCCCCGCAGACATCCTGTGTTGGCGCAGCCACTCACCGATGCTCCGGCCCCGCCTCCAGTTCACTTCTGGAATTTCTGACTTTAAAGTCAGAAAACCCCTGCGCCTGCACGCCCGTGTCCTCGCTCCCGCTGATGTCACCAGGAGTGTACTGCGCAGACACAGACCATACTGCGCCTGCATTACGCTCCTGGTGACATCAGCGGGAGCGAGGACACGGCAACGCAGGCGCAGTGGTTTTCAGACTTTAAAGTCTGAAATTCCAGAAGTGAACCGGAGGCGGGGCCGGAGCATCGGTGAGTGGCTGCGCCAACACAGGATGTCTGCGGGGGACCGTTAGAAGCCCCGGGTAAGTTCAACTCATTTTCCCCTGACCCCCCTATAGTATCCCTTTTTAAAGAGAACCAGAGAGGATAAAATAAAAGCTTTTATACATACCTGGGGCTTCCTCCAGCCCCATACGCACGGATCGCTCCCACGCCGCCGTCCTCCGCTGCCTGGATCCGCCGGTACCGGGTCCAGTCATTACCGCCAGTCGGCCGGCGGACGCGGCCAATTCTCCGCATCACAGGGGCTCCCTCCATACACTTACGCTTGTGGCTGCCTACTGCGCAGCCGCATGCGTAAGGGTATGGTGGGAGCCCCTGTGATGCGGACAATTGGCCGCGTCCGCCGGAAGTGACGGGACCCAGTAGCGGCGATAGAGGAAGCGGAGGATGGCGGCGTGGGAGCAATCCAGGCTTATGGGGCTGGAAGAAGCCCCAGGTATGTATAAAAGCTTTTTTCTATTTTCCCATTTCATTCCTCTCTGGTTCCCTTTAAAACATAGCTCTTGTATTCAAAGTCCATTAAAAAAAAGTAAAAAGTGCAGACAAAGTGCAGGGCTGATGTCCAGCGACAGCTGGCCCCTGGGTCTCTTGCAGTTCCCTATCCGGTCCTCCTTGCGAGTCTCATCCCTAATTGGTCCAATTCTTGTATATAAGATGTGTGTTTGTGCAATCTGATTCAGTGTGGGTCTGACCAGCCTGAAAACAGGCTGCTTGGCCTGAAACAACGGGCTGTCGCTGGATATCAGCCCTGCACTTTGTCTGCCCTTTTTATTCTTTTTAATGGATTTTGAATAAAAGAGCTATGTTTTAAGAGCTATAATATTTGGAGGTGCTGATCCTCCTTTGAAGACTGGATTCGTTGCCAATGCATTGGGGCCATTGTACACACGCTACACTCTTATGCTTTAAGGTGGACCTGAACTCTTGCACAGGACAGAAGAAAAACAGAGAAATGCACCCTGGATGTATTTAGAGCAGGCCTGGGGAAACTTTTTGTGGCCCGGGTCACATGCTGTGGACCTCCTGCTTCCCTGCAGAGTTGCGAGCAGGCGGTAGCTAGGGTAGACTTAAAACTCACCTGGTTGCCGGGCAGAGTCACGTCTCTATGGCAACAGGGCGTCACATGACATCGGGACGTGCCAGCGTATTACAAGCTGGCACGTCCCGATGTCATGTGACGCCCTGTTGCCATGGAGACGTAATGTAATACGATGGCACGTCCTGACATCGTGTCATGTGATGCCCTGAGTAACAGCGCAAGCAGGTCTAATCCGGCATGCGGGCCTTAGTTTACCCAGCGCTAATTTAGAGAGTTTAGCCTGTCTAATTCCCCCTCATTTGTGTCTAATCACAAGCTGTAATTTTTTCTCTCTCACCTGTCACCTGACTGCCATGGCAGATAAACTCGTTTGAAAGCACATAATGTTAATAATATGTCTGCTTCTATGAAAGCAGGAAGTGGAAACTGCAGATTTATTGTAGGATTTGTATTAGCTGTAACAACGAAATGTTTTTCTTTAAAGGTTATTTTGCTGTTGTGCATCTTTTAAAACGGGTCCCTCTGTAATGATTATTTACAAGATTATAGGGTTTTCTCAGAACAAATTATATCAGTCATGAAAAGTATTTGGTGATTTACAGTTGTTCGCCGTAGTATTATACTGTATGCACCCTTCTTTTGTGCGCCCCAGGAATTTAGCTGGACTTCCTAGTTCAGAAGCTTTGCTACCCTCTCCTGCGAGTGCCATGCTTCCACTCACCTTTGTGATGCCCATTCTGTTTATAGCTCTAAATGGGGGAAAAGAAAAGGGGAATGTGAATAAAGGTCCGTACACACGCCGGACTGGAGGCAACGATGGGTCCATCGTCACCTCCCACTGAGTGGGCGTTCCAACGACAGTCCGGCGTGTGTACGCACTGTCGGCGGACTGATACGGCTGCTCAGTGCGTACACACGCTGGACTGTCGTTGGAACGCCCACCCAGCGGGAGGTGACGACGGACCCGTCGTTGCCTCCAGTCCGGCTTGTGTACGGACCTTAATGCTACGTACACACATGCGACAACGATCGTTCGTTGTGAACGACGAACGAACTTTTAATTGATGAAAGAACGACCTAAGTAAAGTTAGTTTTTAAATGTGTGTAACGATCTGATCGTTAGAACGAACATTACATCACGTAAAGCAACTATTGCGCTTGCGCATAAAAATGAGAAGTTTCATGGAGAAATAGCGAAATGCGCATGTGCCTAGTACGAACGACCGTTTCCAACGATGTACTACTTTTGCAAACGATCGTCGTTGGAAAAATCCACTAAGCTAGATCGTTCGTTTTTAACGATCTAGCTCGTCCGTTGTTAGACTTAATGATCGTTGGTTGCTTTTTTTTAAACGATCGTCGTTTGAAACGATCGGGGAACGATCGTTTCAAACGACTATAGTCGCATGTGTGTACGCACCTTAAGTGTGTATGTGTTTCTGCTAGCACAGACAATGCTGCACTCTAAAAGAGCCCTAAGCAGTTCTGCCTGTAACTTTTGTTGATGGGAATACATGAAGTAGATGAGTTTGTGGTATGATCACAATAGTGGGAGTCCAGCCAGAATACACAAAGCTGGATTGCGTTGTTATAGTTGTGGTTTAAAGGGAAGGTTCAGGGAGGGGATTAAAAAAATAAATGTCCACTTACCTGGGGCTTCCTCCAGCCCGTGGCAGGCAGGAGGTGCCCTCGCCGCCGCTCCGCAGGCTCCCGGTGGTCTCCGGTGCCCGACCCGACCTGGCCAGGCCGGCTGCCAGGTCGGGCTCTTCTGCGCTCCATTTCCTGGGACTTCTGCGTCCCACGCCGGCGCGCTGACGTCATCGGACGTCCGCCGGACTGTACTGCGCATGCGCAGTAGTTCTGCGCATGCGCAGTACAGCCCGGCGGACGTCCGATGACGTCAGCGCGCCGGCGTGGGACGCAGAAGTCCCAGGAAATGGAGCGCAGAAGAGCCCGACCTGGCAGCCGGCCTGGTCGGGTCGGGCACCGGAGACCACCGGGAGCCTGCGGAGCGGCGGCGAGGGCACCTCCTGCCTGCCACGGGCTGGAGGAAGCCCCAGGTAAGTGGACATTTATTTTTATTTTTTTAATCCCCTCCCTGAACCTTCCCTTTAAAGTGGAACTGAGCATGCACTGTTAAAGGAGAACTGTAGTGAGAGCTATATGGAGGTGCCATATTTATTTCCTTTTAAGCAATACCAGTTGCCTGGCAGCCCTGCTGGTCTGTTTGGCTGAAGAAGTGTCCGAATCACACCAGAAACAAGCATGCAGCAAATGTTGTCATATCTGTCAAATTTGTCAGAAACACCTGATCTGCTGTATGCTTGTTCAGGGCCTATGGCTTAAAGTATTAGAGGCAGAGGATCAGCAGGGCTGCCAGGCAACTGGTATTGTTTAAATGGAAATAAATATGGCAGCCTCCATATACCTCTCTCTACAGTTCTCCTTTAACAAGTCCATTGCCACACTGGAGGGGGCAATCTTTACAGTACATATACACTCACCAGCAAAAACCTTCTTTAAGAGAATCTGTATTGTTAAAATCACACAAAAGTAAACATACCAGTGCATTAGGGGACATCTCCTATTACCATCTGTCACAATTTCTCCGCTCCCCGCCGCATGAAAAGTGGTTAAAACAGTTTTTAAAAGTTTGTTTATAAACAAACAAAATGGCCACCAAAACAGGAAGTAGGTTGATGTACAGTATGTCCACACATAGAAAATACATCCATTCACAAGCAGGCTGTATACAGCCTTCCTTTTGAATCTCAAGAGATCATTTGCGTGTTTCTTTCCCCCTGCATCTCTCATGCACTGAAGTTTCAGGCTGCTCTTTTCTTCCTGCAAACAGCTTTGCCCTTGTCTGTAATTCCTCACTATGTGAAAGCCCAGCCAGCTCAGAGGACGATTTATCCAGCTTGTCAAAGATAAGAGATAAGAGAGAAGCTGCTCTAATCTAAATAACACACAGGCAGTGTGCATAGAGGGGCCTAGAAGGGGGAGTTCATAGCAGAACCACAACACTGAAGAACTTGGCAGCCTTCCAGACACAGGCTGACAAGTCTGACAAGAGAGAGATAAGTTGATTTATTACAGAGACTGTGATAGCAGAAAGTGCTGCAGTAAGCCAGAACACATTAGAATAGCTTTTGGAACTTGTAGGATGATAAAAAAACAGGATGCAATTTTTGTTACGGAGTCTCTTTAGGCCCTGTTCACATCACAAACGCGGATGGCCATGCGTGCGGAACACAACGCGTACGAACGCACGCCATCCGCGTTTGTGTGCGTTGCGTGGCTGATCCCATCACTGAAAAGTGAATGGGACAGCCATGCATTTTTACAAAAATTGCATGCAGCATGCGTTCCCGGACCGCACAGGTCCGGAACGCATGCAGTGTGAACATCAGACAGTGCACTCTATGCTGTCTGATGTCGTGCGTGTCGGCCACCTGCATGCGTTTCCAAAACGCGGCTGAAAACGCGTGCAGTGTGAACGGGGCCTTAGTTCTGGGCTCACCCTCCAATACAGCACTACCGCTGCAACAGAAGCAGGTGTGCAAAAGTGTCTCAAGCCATTTTAATTTCCGTTGATCACATGCCACTCCCTGGTGCCCTCAGCTCCCCTACCCTTATGGTGGCCACATGTTACAATTTTTCTGTTTGATTTTACCCCAATTTGATTAAAACGCTTAATTGTGTGAGAAAATCGAGATTTTTTTTTTTCTTAGAGCGATAAATTTGATTGAACTTTTCGTTTTTCTCAATCAAAATGGTTTGGAAAGGTTGGAAAAAATCAGATACATTTTGGCAGAAATGGAATGGTGTGTGGTGGGGGTTGTATGAAAGTCATTCGACCTAATACACTTTAAGTTTACACTCAAGAATAAATAAACTTTATTTGTCAAAGTGATGCATCAGAAAGAATGTATTTCTTCACTGTTATAAATGTACGGTAGTTTTATTGATTAAAATAAATGAGGAATAGATTTATTAATGTACGATACATTTTATAAGGTTGGTTGTGTTCCCTTTATACATAGCACTGATGGCACAGAGCACCCAATACACATTTATAAATAAAAAATTATATTTTTATTACATCTAATTTACATCTTTAATTCAAACGTTTTTGTTGTGATTGTGGCAAAATGGAACATGTGTGTGGTATATTGTTTAGGAGAGTCTAAATTTTCATTTGAGCGAGGGAAAAAAAATAAAAACAATCAAAGTTGTTGAATCGAAAAAATTGTTATGTGTATGGTCAGCGTTAGGTGAGGCCCCATTTACACTTAACAAGTAGAGATGTGGCAAACGGTTCCTGAACCGTTCGCCGGCGAACATCTCTGAATCCCTGGGGGGTTTACTACTTCGGGGTCGCTCTGACCAGGAGTAGTACGCCTGCGCTGCCCGGCGGACCGCGTCCTAGATCGCACTTCTGTTGCCGGGCACTTTCTGCGCATGTGCGTGACTTCATGAACGACGGCGAACCGTTCGCCATATCACTGTTAATCAGTTGCTCTGTTATAACTGAAAGAAAACTGATTTTCGAAGTAATGCCCATGTTTCCTATGGCACCTTTTACACTTAAAGAGGAACTCCAGTGAAAATAATGTAATAAAAAAAGTGCTTAATTTTTACAATAATTATGTATAAATGATTTAGTCAGTGTTTGCCCATTGTAAAACTTTTGAATCCCTGATTTACATTCTGACATTCATGGTGACATTTTTACTGTTGGCAGATGATGTAGCTGCTGCATGCTTTTTTGGCAGTTGGAAACAGCTGTAAACAGCTATTTCCCACAATGCAACAAGGTTCACAGACAGGAAATTGCCAGGTGTACGTACTCAAGAGTTTCTTGTGGGAGGGGTTTCACCACAATATCAGTCATACAGCGCCCCCTGATGGACTGTTTGTGAAAAGGAATAGATTTCTCATGTAAAAGGGGCTATCAGCTACTGATTGGGATAAAGTTGAATTCTTGGTCGGAGCTTCTCTTTAACGCTTCTAAGTGAATTTTTTTACAATGCACTGCTATGGAAAAAATGCATACTAACGCACATCAACTGATTAAGTGTAAAAGGGCCCTTTAGTTTTGAGGGAGCGATGGAAGCGTTGTAGTTGTGCTAAATGGACCTGCTTATGCAAACTGATTTTTCTAACCTGGACTCTATGCTATGTCTCTATGGAATAAGGCAAAGGGTAGACCGTGTATGTCCGTACTGCGCATGCGTGAATGCCCTCTCTCGGGCGCTTACGCGTGCACAGTATAGAGTCTCCCATCTTCAGGAGCACTCGGGCTCCAAAAGACTTTCAAAGCCACATGCGGTGGGGGATTCAAATGTGGGTGAAATCGCTTGAATGCGGGGACCGTGAGAGAAGCGGCAAGGCTCTATTGGGCCCAGAGCCTTCCCTCTCCATAGGTGAGTATCTGGTTTTGTTTTCTTACACTAGCTTTAAACACAAAATAAACCTGAGGCATTCTAGGAAAGTCATATTTTGGAGTACGGTACAACTATAGATAGACTTGTTCATCATCAGTTTATTTTTAGCTCAGGTTTGCTTTAAATTCTGTGGAAAAGCAGTGTCTTCTTACTGTGTTCCCTAACCCTGTTCTTAATTCCCACCAACAGTGCATATTTTGTGGAAATCCACACAGGTAGTTAATCAACTTTGCTGAGACATTAATTACCCCA
Source organism: Hyperolius riggenbachi (assembly GCF_040937935.1). Classification (NCBI taxonomy): domain Eukaryota; kingdom Metazoa; phylum Chordata; class Amphibia; order Anura; family Hyperoliidae; genus Hyperolius; species Hyperolius riggenbachi. The sequence continues at coordinate 368,257,853 of NC_090650.1, forward strand.
CCTGTGATTGTGTGTGGTTTCCTGCAAAACCTGTACTGTTGGTGGGCCTTAAGGACAGGATTAGGGAACACTGTTCTAGGAGATGTCATGTGACATGTTGTTTCTTTACTGTATCTTCTTTAACCACTTGATAACTGAGGGTTTTTTCCCCCTTTAGGACTAGAGCAATTTTCAACTGTCAGCGCTCCTCACTTTCTTTCGCCAATAACTTAATTACTACTAATCACAGCGTTATGATTTATATCTTCTTTTTCTCGCCATTAAGTAGGCTTTCTTTGGGAGGTTCAGTTTGCTAAGAATTATTTTATCCTAAATGCATTTTAACATGAATAATAAGAAAAATAAATAAAAAAATGCATTATTTCTCAGTTTTTGGCCGTTATAGTGTTAAAATAAAACGTTCTGCTGTGAATAAAAGCCACACATTTTTTTTGCCCGTTTGTCCTGGTTATTGCAACGATTTAAAAATGTACCTAGTACAATGTATGGCTCCAATATTTTATTTGGAAATAAAGGTGAATCCGACACCATCAACGTAAGTATATGCTCTTTTATTGGCACATAACAGCTGTCATAACAACGTTTCAGGGCAGCCACCCCTTTATCAAGCTGAGCTGTTAGCCATCAAGTTTACACTGACATACAAAGCTCTTTATATACATAGCATGGTGTGCAAGTAACCAATCACATTTGAATTTCTGCATCAACCAATCCTGCAGTCCGTCCTCAAAGCGGACCTAATGGGAAACTGCGCTACCAATACTTCATAGGGACGTTTAAAACATCGATCATCTCACCCCTCCCACATCCACCTATTGCCAAGAAGCAGAGACACGCCTGACCTGCGTGATGTGGGGAAGGCGGAGCTATCGCACCGCCTCCCACGTTGCCCTGACTACGCTAGTGGGAGCGGCGAAGCATCACCGCTCACCATAGCGGATGGAAAAGAAAACCCAAATTTCCTATCTCAAAAAATTAGCATATTTTATCCGACCAATAAAAGAAAAGTGTCTTTAAAACAAAAAAAGTCACCCTTCAAATAATTATGTTCAGTTATGCTCTCAATACTTGGTCGGGAATCCTTTTGCAGAAATTACTGCTTCAATGCGGTGTGGCATGGAGGCAATCAGCCTGCTGCACTTCTCAGGTGTTATGGAGGCCCAGGATGCTTCGATAGAGGCCTTAAGCTTATCCAGAGTGTTGGGTCTTGCATCTCTCAACTTTCTCTTCACAATATCCCACAGATTCTCTATGGGATTCAGGTCAGGAGAGTTGGCAGGCCAATTGAGCACAGTAATACCATGGTCAGTAAACCATTTACCAGTGGTTTTGGCACTGTGAGCAGGTGCCAGGTCGTGCTGAAAAATGAAATCTTCATCTCCATAAAGCTTTTCAGCAGATGGAAGCATGAAGTGCTCCAAAATCTCCTGATAGCTAGCTGCATTGACCCTGTCCTTGATAAAACACAGTGGACCAACACCAGCAGCTGACATGGCACCCCAGACCATCACTGACTGTGGGTACTTGACACTGGACTTCAGACATTTTGGCATTTCCCTCTCTCCAGTCTTCCTCCAGACTCTGGCACCTTGATTTCCGAATGACATGTAAAAGTTGCTTTCATCCGAAAAAAGTACTTTGGACCACTGAGCAACAGTCCAGTGCTGCTTCTCTGTAGCCCAGGTCAGGCGCTTCTGTCGCTGTTTCTGGTTCAAAAGTGGGTTCATGCTTCCATCTGCTGAAAAGCTTTATGGAGATGAAGATTTCATTTTTCAGCACGACCTGGCACCTGCTCACAGTGCCAAAACCACTGGTAAATGATTTACTGACCATGGTATTACTGTGCTCAATTGGCCTGCCAACTCTCCTGAGCTGAACCCCATAGAGAATCTGTGGGATATTGTGAAGAGAAAGTTGAGACGCAATACCCAACACTCTGGATGAGCTTAAGGCCGCTATCGAAGCATCCTGGGCCTTCATAACACCTGATCAGTGCCACAGGCTGATTGCCTCCATGCCACACCGCATTGAAGCAGTCATTTCTGCAAAAGGATTCCCAACCAAGTATTGAGAGCATAACTGAACATACCGTATTTTTCGGACTATATAAGACGCACTTTTTCTCCCCCAAAAATGGGGTGAAAAAGTCACTGCGTCTTATAGTCCGAATACTACATTTGGACAGACGCCAGTGTCCCCCTATGTGTCCCCGCGGCAATAGCAATCAGTGAATCCTCCCCCTTTCTTTAACCCCGGCGCATGTGCTTGAAAGTTCTTGCAACTGAATGGAGGACACTTCCAGGACCGGTAAACACTTCCGCATATCATTCTCTAAGCGGCCGATCCAATTCCCGGTAAACACTTCCGCATATGCCATTCTCTAAGCGGGTTGGTCAAATCTACGTACAGCAGGGGAGAACGAGAACACGGACCTTCTGCAGCTTCCTGCAGAAGGTCCGTGTTCTCGTTCTCCCCTGCTGTACGTAGATTTGGCCAACCCGCTTAGAGAATGGCATATGCGGAAGTGTTTACCGGGAATTGGATCGGCCGCTTAGAGAATGATATGCGGAAGTGTTTACCGGTAATTGGATCGGCACACACACTGGAGCTGAGCGGCGTTTGATTGGGGGATCGGGGGCTTTGGTGCAGTGTCCCCCCGAAGCAACTAATGTCAGCGCCGGCTGCCTGCCTTTATCCTGTGTCCTGAGTGCGGGGAGTCAGACGCGCTGGAGCCGTGGGTATAGATTCCAGAAACTGCAGGCATGGCTCATTTCGGCTTCCAGTACAGAGTAAATGATAGTAAGTAACAAAGAGGTGGGGGGTGTTCACAGCAGGCACTTCCCACTGCGTCCCTTATCTGCTTGGCAGGACGATCAGCAGAGACCATACTACTGTCACAGTGCTAGCTGCAGCTTCCACTCTCTGCTCTGCCCTTTTGCATCACAGTATATGCATGCTAAATGATTGTTGGGGGGATTGGGGATTAGCATAGGGTGAGTTATTGCATCTTGGGGGGCAGTAGGATTAGTATAGGTGGGGTAATTGCATCTTGGGGGGCAGTGGGATTAGTATAGGTGAGGTTATTGCAGCTTGGGGGGCAGTGGGATTAGTGTAAGTGGGGGTTATTGCAGCTTGGGGGCAGTGGGATTAGAGTAAGTGGGGGTTATTGCATTTTAGGGGCAGTGGGATTAGTGTAAGTGGGGGTTATTGCAGCTTGGGGGCAGTGGGATTAGTGTAAGTGGGGGTTATTGCCACTTGGGGGCAGTGGGATTAGAGTAAGTGGGGGTTATTATTGCATTTTAGGGGCAGTGGGATTAGTGTAAGTGGGGGGTTATTGCAGCTTGGGGGGCAGTGGAATTAGTGAAAGTGGGGGTTATTGCAGCTTGGGGGGCAGTGGGATTAGTGTAAGTGGGGGTTATTGCAGCTTGGGGGGCAGTGGGATTAGTGTAAGTGGGGGTCATTGCAGCTTGCGGAGCAGTGGGATTAGTGTAAGTGGGGGTCATTGCAGCTTGGGGGGCAGTGGGATTAGTGTAAGTGGGGGCTAGTGCAACTTGGGGGCAGTGGGATTATTGTAAATGGGGGTTATTGCCACTTGGGGGCAGTGGGATTAGTGTAAGGGGGGTTATTGCATCTTGGGGGCAGTGGGATTAATGTAAGTGGGGGTTATTACAGCTTGGGGGCAGTGGGATTAGTGTAAATGGGTGTTACTATAGCTTAGATAGACAGTTTGGGTGAGAGAAGATCCACTAGATGCCCCTGCACCATGGATGCACCAAGTTTAGTATTTTTTTTTTTACCCTGTTTTTGTCCTCTAAACTTGGGTGCGTCTTATGGTCCGGAGCGTCTTATAGTCCGCAAAATACGGTAATTATTTGAAGGGTGACTTTTTTTTTTTTTTGTTTTAAAAACACTTTTCTTTTATTGGTCGGATGAAATATGCTAATTTTTTGAGATAGGAAATTTGGGTTTTCATGAGCTATATGCCAAAATCATCAATATTAAAACAATAAAAGGCTTGAACTACTTCAGTTGTGTGTATTTGAATCTAAAATATATGAAAATATGTTTTTCAGTACATTACAGAAAATAATGAACTTTTTCACAATATGCTAATTTTTTGAGAAGATCCTGTATATGTGTGTGTTTATGTACTATGGGAGGTTGTGGGAGGGAAATAGTTAATTATAAATGTCAGTATGGGGATTTTTATAAAATAAAAATGAATTTTGGTGTAATATACTATATACAATATGATACAATAAAATGATCCGATTTTACGGCAATTCGATTAAACGATCGGATCTCTTGTAAGAATCGAATGCTTTTTTTTTTTTTTTTTCATCCGACTGAAAAATCTGATCGGATTTCCTGTTTTTTTTTTTTTTGTTTTTTTTTTGATCAATCCAGAATGCCAGATATTTTTCTTCAATTTTTCTAAAGATTGTATGGTGTGTTAGATTGTCAATTTAATAATATACACACCCTAGCAATTTTCTCAGAGTTTCCAATCATTTTTATCATTGTGGAAAAAATTGAACATATGTGTGTGGTACATTGGTCATATTTTTCAAATGTTACAATCAGTCAGAAAAATGTATTGCATTTCTTGAATTGAACAGATATTTAAAAAAATGTATGGTGTGTGGCCACCTTAACATGTAACCACAGTTACATTGCCTAGGGCCTGATAGATGTTCTTTGTTCCGGTCTGTACCTTCTACAAGTACTCTTACCAAGGACTAGTTTTAGTCTATGACTAAACGTATTAGAGGCAGAAGACCAGCTGGATAGCCAGGTAACTGGTATTGTTTAAAAGGGAATAAATATGGCAGCCTCCGTATCCCTCTCACTTCAGTTGTCTTTTAAAATTCCTAAGCGTTGGCAGTTAAGAGATGCATTTCATATTACATACTTTCAATCAACAAGATTGTAATATGCAAATTAGGAGACGGAGTCAGAGTCGGAGTTGGTGGAATCCTAATCTAAGGAGTCGGTGAATTTTTGTACCGACTCCACAAGCCCTGGTCACCTCTGTTTATATTTGGGCCAGTGCAAATTGTGTGGAGTGCCAATTAATGAATACTATGTAATATGAGGGACTACCTAAAGTATCGGTGTCAATTCGATAAAATATCGATAACCATTCGGTAACCATTCGGTAATGTGGCGATATTTCCATTGTACAGCGGTAATTTAACACAAGGCCATAAGATTCCCATGGAATTGTGGGTAAAAGGCAGTCCTTTGAACACTACATAGCAACAATCTGAATAGGGCTTAACACCTGGACCAGGATTCTGGAAGTGGCTTGGGACAATCCCACAATTTCGCCAGCTGCGGCTTGATAGGAGCCTTGTCTAACAAAAAAATGTAGTGCAGCTAGCAGATTAGTTAACCCTGGCACTGACTGTGTTCTCTTAAAAGATGATTCAAGAGAAATGCCGATGTCCTGGTATAGCAAACAAATCCATTCTCTTGCAAATTGATATGGTTCTAGATCTTATTCTTGCCCTTCTGTGCCTTTGAATCACTCTCAGCTGATACATAACCACTTCAAATGGCTCCATCTTCTCTGGCAGCAATGATCTGACAGGAATAACGGCATAGCAGTGAAGGAGATAACTAATTCTAAATGTAACGCTAAACCACGCCCACTTTCATATTCATGAATTGCACTTTCTTCCGTTTTAACGCATCGCTAACGAATGATTACCAAATTATTACCGAATGCTCGCTAACAATAAAATTTGGTGAATCCTGAAATCAACTTAACGAATTCTGTATTTTACTGAACTGTCGTTAACCAATTCGATAAGTCTTGATGAATTGAGGCCATGGTCTATAAAAGCTGGTGTGGCTGTCACTACTCCCTATTACAGTGCTCTTCATTGTAATGTCTCCTTATTCTAGTTTTTTTTTTTTTTTTTTTTTTTTTCATGTGCTCATTATTATTCTGAATTGAATGCTGCTTTTTACAGCACCCCCAATTATATTGTGCTTTCTATCATACTCCCCCCCCCCCCCCCCCCCCTCCCAACCTCCATGATGGGAAAAAAAATGACAAAGAACCCCTGCAGGGTACTCAAGGAAACCTGGGGTTCCACGGAACCTTGGTTGAGGATGCCTGATGTATAGTATTCACAGCAGAGTACATAGAAGAAAAGTTACTATAAATTTAGCCTAAAACTTAGCTATGGGTAGGAGTGTCCATGGGTAGAATGTGTGACGTTCAGCTGTAAGTAATTCTATATACCTGTGTCATTAGGGTGTGTGTGTGTAGGTTATGCTCTTTTTAGGATTCTGATAGCTCTGTCACTTGTGCAAATAAATGGCCAACAGCGACTATAGAAACAGCTGAGAATCTGCTCTGTAGGTCACCTTTACTGAAGAGTATGGTGTCAGCTTATTTACTTGGACTGTATGGTAATCTATTGATGTGCAGCATGTGCTACCATTCTGAAATACAGCTCATTAAAGGGAATCTGAAGTGGAAATAAACATGATCTAATGATTTGTATGTGTAGTACAGCTAAAGGCCCATACACACGTCGACGTGTGTATGGGCCTTTAGAAATAAAACATTATTAGCACATATATGAGACTATTCTTTCCAGTACAGGAAGAGATAAGAAACTTCACTTGTTATCTATGCAAAGGAGCTTCTTTAAAGCTCTGTTGACAGCACTGTCTTTTGAAGCTCTTATCTCAACTGTCTCTCATTGTTTCTACTTTGTTTATGGTTTTTCAGTTCAAAGAGTCAATAGCCTGCTTTGTGAACTCATTTAAATTGCTGAGTATATCATGGAAACTGCAATTATTAGAGAATGATGCAATGTTATTAAAAAAAGCTATTTACTGTGTAACGATTGGCCATGCAGATCGTGGTCGTGACTGGAACCAGACTGGCAGATCCACGGTCTCTGCATGGCAATCGTTTTGGTTCCAACAAAACCAGAAGATCACAATGGAAATACTGACGTCTGCACAACAGAATAGAATAATAAATGTGTTTTATTTACAATAATGCAAGTGTACAAATGCAGATCACCATACACATACAAAATACAATCAAACAACGCGTGGTGCACCACAAATACCAGAACCCTATCTATCTATCTATCTATCTATCTATACAAATATATACAGCAACACACACAATATGAGAATATATACAATAATACAATATATACAGACACGTCTCAACACAATCAGCACACAGAAGAATCGTCAGACTAGCAAGGATCAAATACCAGGAAATCAGAATGGATCAGAAGTACAGAATCAGAAGGCAAGAGATTAGTCGAACAAGCAGGAGTCAAAATACCAGGAGCTCAGGATACAGGACTGATGGCCAGAGTCACAACACTGCAGGAACAAGACACAATGACCTAGCAATGTGCTGCTAGGAAGTCCGGCCTTAAATAGCAACACATTGATCAGGTGATCTATCAGGAAGTTAACATGGTTTCACCTGCTGGTGATCCGGGGAACTGCACAGTTTTCAGCAACAGGGGAGACACCTGCTGGTTGACAATGGAAGTTCACAGCACAGTTCATAAGTAATGCCACCAGCAGGACAACAGAGGCACAGATCGTGACATACTGTATATGAAAAGAAAAATGAGACTATTTTCTTTGCTACTAAAGTTCTATTAATTATCCGTACTACACAACTATTCATTATATTAGGAGTTGTTTTTTTTCCGCTTCAGTGTGAATTTAACCCCTCTCTCACCTTTATCACTAGATTTTAATTGAACCTCTACTTTATTTAATGCTTTGCCTTTTTGTGGCAGATCATTAGGATGAAATTCAACTCTCACTAAGAATTTTTTGCCAACAAATGTTTTTATATATTATTATTAAAAATTTAGCAGTTATCAGCCAAATGTGAGGTTCTAAAAAGAACCCTAAGCACAGACTACATTAATTTTCTAGCCTGAATCTTTGGCTGTTTCAGCATTGATAGCCACAATATTTCCTCCTTGTCATGATTAATTACTTGCACAGAGAAATAGGTTTTGTTTTTTTAAACTCCAAAATGTTTGTCCCCAAAAATTGCTCAGACTCCTCGAATCCAACTCCATAGCCCTTGCAGGGATGTGGAGTGTGTACAAAAATCATCCGACTCCAACTGCGACTCCTCAGTTTATGAAACCACCAACTCCAGGTACCCAAATTTGCTTCGATTCCTCAACTCCAACTCTACAGCCCTGGCCTTATGTGGCCATATACCCACTTTTTGCATTCAAGCAGGGAGAAGAGCAGAGTCAGGCTGTACCTAAAGGCGCTGAATGTGGTGACAATGTTCTCGCAACTTGTGGGTACAATCCAGGACACAGTAGGAAAGGAGAATTGTGTGAGTAGTGGGAACAGCACAGCTGCAGAGATGCAACCTTAATTCGGACCTATTTTATAGATGACTTCAGGAACACTTTAAATTGCCCTAAAATATATAAACCTACCTTTGAGGTTTTTTGACATAAGGAGGGAGATGCTTATTACTGCACTCATGATACTATAGGTGGTGCGTGTTTGATTCAATATAAGGGCAAAGCACCCACCCTTTACAGCACATGCACAACATTTCAATGATCAGAAAAATAATTTTTAATAAGTGTCATAAAGTAGATTTTCTTTCCAATTGAGTCTAAATTTGATTCTTACTCTATGGACAACAATGGTTGATTTGCATATTTCAGCAGTGATCCACTGGGAGAAATCTTGGAGCTCATTCTAACCTGAATGAATGCAAATACTTTCTGTTTTAAGAAAGCAAAGTTTTGTGATTCTTAAAGGGAAGGTTCAAGCAAAATAAAAAAAATGAGTTTCACTTACCTGGGGCTTCTACCATCCCCATGCAGCCATCCTGTGCCCTCGTAGTCACTCACTGCTGCTCCAGTCCCCCGCTGCCAGCTTGCCGAGGTCGGAGGGACACATTGCATACATTTTTACGCATTCCCGCTAGTGCAGGAACATTAACACATACATTTTTACGCGTTACTGGTTCAATGCGTACATTTTTACGCATTGAACCAGTAATGCGTAAAAATGTATGTGTTAATGTTCCTGCACTAGCGGGAATGCGTAAAAATGTATGCAATGCGGCCCGCCGACCTCTGAGGTCGGCAAGCTGGCAGTGGGGTACTGGAGCAGCAGTGAGTGACTATGAGGGCACAGGATGGCTGCATGGGGCTGGTAGAAGCCCCAGGTAAGTGAAACTCATTTTTTTATTTTGCTTGGACATTCCCTTTAAGCTAAGTACACACAGACCAACCTGCAGTCTGATTACCATCTGACTTTAGTCTGTTGGATGATAATCAGGCATGTGTACGCGTGCAAACAAGTTGATGAGCAACTGATAACAGGCGGTTTGATCAATCCAACTGTTGGATCTATGTTGGTCTGATATCATGCAGTTGGTGCATGTGTACAAGTTGGTTGAAAGACTCGTACTTGTTTTGAATGTGTAGTCCGTCGGTCATCTTGCGTGTGCAGTGTGTTAATTGAGTTGGTTGTTTAGCCGTCTAGGCGTGTGTATGTACAGGTCATGTAGATCGTTGGTTGTGTGATTTGTCATGTTGGTCATGTGGTTGTGTGTGCATGTTGGACATGTGTATGAGCCTTTATGGTGTGCACACACTTGAAAGATAAATGAAAGATCTTAGACCAATTTTACCCATTTCCATGTAGTATGAGAGCCATACTTTACACAGTCTATTCTATTGAGCTGAACTCCCCATCAGATAGAAATCTTTGCAAGATGCTGCACACAAAGATGCTGTACACATGCAACAGATCAGTATCTGCAAAAGATCCGTTCCTGCAAAATGCATTCAAAGTCTGATATCTGCAGATCCTCATACACACCTTGTTTAACAGACATTAAACAAGGTGTGTATGAGGATCTGCAGATATAAGACTACAGTGTTCTCCCCAGAATTTTTTTCCAGCCGGGTGGCATGAAATAGTAGCCGGGTGGCATGAAAAAGTAGCCGGGTGGGTCGAGATGAAAATGCAGGGCAACTCTGCTTACAGCATAGGAGGAGGTGAGCCGATGACAGCCGGGTGGTCACCAAATCTAGCCGGGTGGAGCACCCGGCTAAAAGAGCCTGGGGAGAACACTGAGACTACAGGATCTTCTAAAAAAAATTAGCATATTGTGATAAAGTTCATTATTTTCTATAATGTACTGATAAACATTAGACTTTCATATATTTTAGATTCATTACACTACAACTGAAGTAGTTCAAGCCTTTTATTTTAATATTGATGATTTTGGCATACAGCTCATGAAAACTCAAAATTCCTATCTCAAAAAATTAGCATATTTCATCCGACCAATAAAAGAAAAGTGTTTTTAAAACAAAAAAAGTCAACCTTCAAATAGTTATGTTCAATTATGCACTTAATACTTGGTCGGGAATCCTTTTGCAGAAATGACTGCTTCAATGCGGCGTGGCATGGAGGCAATCAGCCTGTGGCACTGCTCAGGTGTTATGGAGGCCCAGGATGCTTCGATAGCGGCCTTAAGCTCATCCAGAGTGTTGGGTCTTGCGTCTCTCAACTTTCTCTTCACAATATCCCACATATTCTCTATGGGGTTCAGGTCAGGAGAGTTGGCAGGCCAATTGAGCACAGTAATACCATGGTCAGTAAACCATTTACCAGTGGTTTTGGCACTGTGAGCAGGTGCCAGGTCGTGCTGAAAAATGAAATCTTCATCTCCATAAAGCTTTTCAGCAGTTGCGTTTGTGAAAAGGAATAGATTTCTCATGTAAAAAAGGGGTTAACCGCTACTGATTGGGATGATGACTCTGAAGTCTCATAAAATTCAGGTTTTTATTTTAAAAATCTCTTTAACATCAATTCCCTAACTAAAATGCTGCATCCCCACGGCTGAACACTAAGTAAATCACCCCAAACTACCCAGCAAAAATCCACGACTTTCTTGGTCGTGGATTTTGCTGCCCAGGGAGGCAGAGCTTTGAGCTGCCGCTCTGCCTCCATGCGCGTCAATAAGCGCGTATCTCCGCCTCTCCCCCGCCCCTCTCAGTGAAAAAAGACTGAGGGGCGGGCGGAGGCAGAGATCCGCACTGATGCACGCGTGTAGAGGCAGAGCTACAGCCCAAAGCTCTGCCTCTTCATGGAAGCGCTCCCCGCAATGTGCCCCGGGGAGTTTGGGGGGATTTAGTTAGTGTGCAGCCGCTGGGATGCTGTGTTTTAGTTATGGCATTGATATTAGAGATTTTTAAAATAAAAACCTGAATTTTGAGAGACTTCAGACTCTCTTTAAGGGATGCAATGATTCTTTGCTGCTCATTCTTGATGAGAATGGCTCTTCTGTGAGAGGAAATTATGTCACTGCCCTCTCAGGCTGATGTGTGATGTTTTTCCATGTAAATATTAGCTCAGTCATACATCTGGAAGGGAAGGTGACACCATTCTCTTAGCTTATAACGCACATACTACAGTCCTGTCAGTGGACACAATACCCTCCTATATACAGTTGCTGTCTCTGTAAAGAAAGTACAGTACTGGCCTCTGAAAAATACATGTAGGGGCTAGTCACCTATAATGTGGTGCACACAGGTTATCACTGCTGTTGTCTGGGTTGGATCATTTGTATTTACTGAGGCCCTCCATATCTAATGCAATGTCTGATTGCATTTCTCTATTAGTCTGCACTGCAGGTCATCAGGAGCATGTGCAGGATGTCCCATGACATCACACAGGCTGCAATACAGCAGATGAACAGCTGTTTAGAGACATACACACTGAGGACATTTTTGTCAGTTTATACTGCTCAAATAAAGCTGCCTAGAGTTCTGGGAATGCACATTGAAGGGGAAGAATTTGCTCTCTTTTGCTGAGGATCCCTAATCGTACTGCTCGGTTAGCTCAGTAGGACCTCTTATGGGGGAAGGAGGAGGGCATTCTAAAAGTCCTGGAGGGGCCCAGGGATGCCAAATTTTGCTACAATGTGTAAACTCACTTCATAACGCATGTTAAATCTTTCTTCTTCAGTCCACAGCTGCTATAACTGCTTTAGGAAATGTCATATGGCGTGCAGGCAGAGATGCTGTGTGTGGGGACTGACTTTGGGCGGGCAGTAGCCCTCCAGGATCCATGCCTCATTCATTTTGATAAAGGTGAGGTACTGAACACTTTTTTTTGACTTAGGCGACTTCTCTTCTCAGTGACAATGCCTCCAGCTGCGCTGAAGGTCCTTTCTGACAGGACGCTTGAGGCAGGGCAAGACAGAAGTTGGATGGCAAATTGTGACAGCTCTGGCCACAGGTCAAGCCTGCGCACCCAGTAGTCCAAGGGTTCATCGCTGCTCACAGTGTCAACATCCACACTTAAGGCCAGGTTGTCAGCTACCTGCCGGTCGAGGTGTTGGTGGAGGGTGGAAAGGCTAAGGCAAGGCGTTGGACTAAAGAATGTCCGCATGTCTGACATCACCATGAGATCGCTGGAGCGTCCTGTCCTTGCCTGCGTGGACATGGGAGAAGGATTACTGGCAGTGGTACCTTTATTGTGTTGTGCTGTGACATCACCCTTAAACGCACTGTAAAGCATAGCTGCCAGCTTGTTCTGCAAGTGCTGCACCCTTTTTGCCTTCAGGTGAGTTGGAAACATCTCCGCCACTTTGTGCTTATACCGAGGGTCTAGTAGCGTGGCCACCCAGTACAGCTCATTCCCCTTGAGTTTTTTTATACGGGGGTCCCTCAACAGGCTGGACAGCATGAAAGACGCCATCTGCACAAAGTTGGATGCAGACGTACTATCCATCTCCTCTTGCTCTTCCTCAGTGATGTCAGCTAAGTGCTCCTTTTCCCCCCAGCCATGAACAATACCACGGGAAAGTTGAGCAGCACAAGCCCACTGCGACACCTGCTGCAATTGTTCTTCCGCCTCCTCCAAAACAACACCTTCCTCATCATCTGACTTCTCTACCTCCTCCCCCTCCCCCCTCTGTGCTGCCGCAGGTGTTGAGGAAACATCTGGTTCTGCTGAGAATTGATCCCACAACTCTCTGTTCCTGTTCACGCTCCTCCACAGCTTGATCCACCACGCACGGCATGCTTCAGGAAGAAAGCATATGGGATCAAGTTGCTGATGGCGCCTTCACTGCGACTCACCAGGTTTGTCACCTCCTCAAACGGCCGCATGAGCCTGCAGGCATTTCGTATGAGTGTCCAGTACTTCGGCCAGAACATTCCCATGTTTGACGGCTTTCTCCTGTTGTAGCAGGCGTTTGAACATCACCAGGGTCTAATTCCAGCGAGTCGGGCTATCGCAAATCAAGCGTCTCACCAGCAAGCTGTTTCTCCGCTGCATATCAGCAAAGCGTGCCATGGCCGTGTAAGACTGCCTGCCTGAAATGCTCACACACCTTCCTGGACTGCTTTAGGACGTCCTGTAAGCCTGGGTACTTAGACACAAATCTCTGAATTATGAGATTCAGCACATGTGCCATGCAGGGTACATGTGTCAACTTTCCCAAATTCAAAGCCGAAATTAGATTGCTGCCGTTATCAAACACCACGTTGCAGATCTCCAGTTGGTGCGGGGTCAGCCACTGATCCACCTGTTTGTTCAGAGCAGCCAGGAGAGCTGCTCCTGTGTGACTCTCCGCTTTGCTAGAGTAGTAACACAGAGGCGACAAGTAGAATAAGAGATTAAAAAACGTTTAAAAAGCGGGAGGTTGGTGGACTCACCTCCCTCATGTAAAGACAAACCGGACAGTGGGACGTTATTCACAGTATAAAGTAACTTTTATTAAAAGCTCCAAAGTTGCAACGCGTTTCACAGGTCACAATCCCACTTCATCAGGCAAAAAGTTTGGAGAGTACTGGGGAAGGGAAACAAAGGGAAATTGGGTTGCCAGAGGAACACTTAATACAAGCACCCAATAGTGCAACAATATGCAAGTCATAGTCACATAATGCATCATTGTTAAAAGTAACAATGTTGATCTGGATACATATGCAAATGTCAATGATTACTGCAAGAGTGCCAGTACTACATTATAACATTATAAAAGTGACAGTGCAAATGACAGTTTATGCAGCAAATTTAACCACTTAAGCCCACAGGGCTGAGATTTTTTTGCATCTGAGCAACTTTCACCTCCCATTCATTTGCCAATAACTTTATCACTACTCATCACAATGAATTGATCTATATCTTGTTTTTTCTGCCACCAATTAGGCTTTCTGTGGATGATACATTTTGCTTAGAATTAATTTATTCTAAATCCATTTTAACAGGAATATTCAGAAAGAAATGGAAAAAAATAATTATTTCTCAGCGTTTGGCCATTATAGTTTGAAATTAATACATGCTACCATAATTAAAACCCATGTACTTTATTTGCCAATTTGTCCCGCTTATTACACCATTTAAATTATGTCCCTATCAAAATGTATGGCGCCGATATTTTATTTGGAAATAAAGGTGCATTTTTTCAATTTGCGGCCATCACTATTTAAAACCCCATAATTTAATAAATTATATTGATATACTCCTTTGACATGCATATTTAAAAAGTTCAGACCCTTAGGTAACTATTTATGTTTGTTTTTTTATTATTATTGCAATTTTTTATTTGATTAAACATTTTATTTGGGTATTTTTTGATGTGGGAGGTAAACAGATGATTTTAAATATTTTATAATGTATTTATTTAATAAAATGTGGTTTGGGGTGTAGTTTTACTATTTGGCAACAAGATGGCCACAGTCAAAAAGTCCTGGGAGCAATCGATCTCGCTCCTAGGAAGAAGAAAGAAGACCAGGAACTTTTTTAACTCAGAAAAATTGCAGCGTCTGAAGAGACACCGTCGGCTTTTCTCTGGGGGGGGTCCGATCAATGAAAGGGATCTATAATCCCTTTCATTGGTCACTTGGCTAACGGCCGGCAGCGGGAGCGCGCACAGGGGGGGGGAGGGGGGAACCGCGGGAGCGCGCGTAGCCTAACTGGACGAGAATTTTCGTCCAGTAAGGCTTAAGTGGTTAAGTTATCAAACACAATGAAACACATTCAATTTTAGTGTGACAGCGCTCCTCTTCCTATCTGAAAGTTAAACAGAAACATAGCCGCACATAGTGCATTACTGTAATCACAGGTCACAAATAACAAGCCCCCAAACGTGCATGAGTGCTCAAAGGTGCTCCACTCGTGGTCTCTATACCCCTTCACACTAGCAGCTCACCAGATGGACACCACCTCACTTTCCAGGTGGGTCTCGCATTTAGCCTTAGAGCGGCCAACTCCAATGACAATTTCCACACGGCTCTGGTTCACAGTTAAAAGATCCACATTTAATACTTGGTTCCACATGTAAAAAATGAAATAAAACCATACATAGCGTAAAACAGTTTGTTAAAAGGTCAAGGCCTGCGCAGTATCAGCGCACTCACGTATGCAAGGGATTATCAGGCATCTCGGGCTTCACAGCCCCCCAGTCTGTCTACTCCACTCGCGGCACCGGCGTCCCGATAATTCCGCTCCTCGTGGCAGCCTAATCCCTCACCATCCGTATCTCTCCTAAGGCCCAGTGACGTCAGCGCTCCTGGTCACGCCCTACGCGTTTCGTCTAATGGACTCATCATGAGTCCATTGGACGAAACGCGTAGGGCGTGACCAGGAGCGCTGACGTCACTGGGCCTTAGGAGAGATACGGATGGTGAGGGATTAGGCTGCCACGAGGAGCGGAATTATCGGGACGCCGGTGCCGCGAGTGGAGTAGACAGACTGGGGGGCTGTGAAGCCCGAGATGCCTGATAATCCCTTGCATACGTGAGTGCGCTGATACTGCGCAGGCCTTGACCTTTTAACAAACTGTTTTACGCTATGTATGGTTTTATTTCATTTTTTACATGTGGAACCAAGTATTAAATGTGGATCTTTTAACTGTGAACCAGAGCAGTGTGGAAATTGTCATTGGAGTTGGCCGCTCTAAGGCTAAATGCGAGACCCACCTGGAAAGTGAGGTGGTGTCCATCTGGTGAGCTGCTAGTGTGAAGGGGTATAGAGACCACGAGTGGAGCACCTTTGAGCACGCATGCACGTTTGGGGGCTTGTTATTTGTGACCTGTGATTACAGTAATGCACTATGTGCGGCTATATGTTTCTGTTTAACTTTCAGATAGGAAGAGGAGCGCTGTCACACTAAAATTGATTGTAACCAAGGACTTGTGATAGCGAACACTCGCTGAAAACATTCAGTATACTGTGTATAATCTATGTATTTGGACATTTGGTGTTATTGAATTGTAGCTGTTCTTGACAGGCGCAGTTTGTGTTCATTTCAACAATGAAACACATGAAAAAACATTGCTGGCAATAAACAATATATGTGTGTATAGTGGTGTTGACAATATCAGACTAGACTAGGTAACTAGAAATATCTGTACGAGTGAAGAGATAAGAAGAAATTTGTGTACTAATAAAAAACTATTTTCAATTAAGTGCGGCTGAAATAAAAAGTACAAAAGCTAACTTACCAAAGGCGGGTGAAAAGCCCTGGCTAAGCGCCTCTGTAGAGGTCCAGGACGCCAGCCTACTCTTAAATACGTTTTAAGAGACACCCTCTCTCCCAATCAAGGGCGGGGGCAATTTGAAAATGTGTATGTTTCCCATATAATGCAATACTACATAATATACATAGAATTGTATTTTTCTAAAACTCTAATAAAACGTTGCCATCTATTTGTGGACAAAAAGCAGAGATAGATATAAGATTATGCATATCGTGAAACGTGAAGCATAAAACCACACGTATAAAAATGCATGAAACCTCATATGTATAAAATCAAATGCTGAGAGATGGAGGATAAGTCCATGCAGCACTATGTAATGCCAATCAAATTGAGAATTGGCCCTAAAGATAAAGATAATGGATAAGTCTGCAAGGTTCAAAATTACATCGTCAAAGCATTTCTGTTTTCTATGGATACAACAATATGCATATATTGCAAATATTTGTATGGTTTTTTTTTTGTTTAGTTTTTTTGAGGCAAGACATGTCTAAGATGGGGTGACGCCGTCGTACTTGGCATGCAGCATAGGCTCTGGGGAGCTGGGGCTCTGTAGCTGGAGAGGAGATTGCAGCACCAGTAGAGTTGAACTGCCACTCAGCCAAGGAGGAGGACGACAGCGAAGAGGATGTAGCAAGAGGAGAGGAGGTAGCAGGTGGCCTGCCTGCAAGCCGTGGAGGTGTCACAACTAGGTGCGCTGCACAGCTACGTACTCCCTGCTTGCCAGCGGTCACCAGGTTAACCCAATGGGCTGTGTAAGTAATGTACCTGCCCTGACCGTTCTTGGCAGACCAGGCATCCGTGGTCAGATGGACCCTTGACCCAACGCTGTGTGCCAGAGATGACACCACTTGCCTTTCAACTTCATGGTACAGTTTGGGTATCGCCGTTTTTGAGAAATAATTGCGGCCTGGTAACTTCCACTGCGGTGTCCCAATGGCTACAAATTTTCGGAAGGCCTCAGAGTCCACCAGCTGGTATGGTAACAGCTGGCGAGCTCTTAGTTCCGCCAAGCCAGCTGTCAGACGCCGGGCAAAGGGGTGACTGGCAGACATTGGCTTCTTCCGCTCAAAGATTTCCCTCATGGACACCTGGCTGCTGCTGTGTGCAGAGGAGCCGGAACCGCTTAAGGTGAGAGGCGGAGTGGAGGAGGGTGGCTGTGATTGTGAAGGTGCAAGGGAGAAAGCGGCTGAAGATGATGCACCTGAAGGAGGAAGAGGAGAAGGAGGGTGGCTTTGCTTTTGTGTGCTGCTTTTCCTCTGGTGCTCTTCCCATTGCAGTTTGTGCCTTTTCTCCATGTGCCTTCGTAAGGCAGTTGTCCCTACGCGGCTGTTGGCCTTTCCACGGCTCAATTTTTGGTGGCAGAGAGAACAGATGGCATTGCTCTGATGTAAGACCGACACACTAAAAAATGTCCAAACCGCTGAGCCCCCCTTGGGTGTGGGCACTATGGTGGCATCAGCAGCTGACGTTAAAGGGCATGTTGGCTGGCTGTCCATAGGTGGCGATACATGGCGCCGAACACTGCCACCAGCTGTTTCTGAAGACAAACTCCCCCTGCTTATTTCAGCAACTCGTCTCCTACTCCTCTCTGACTCCCCCTCTGAACTGTCTCCTTGGTCATCTTGTCTCTTAGGATCCCATGTGGCATCTGCATCATCATAATCGTCCTCCCCAGCTTCGCTTGCCTCAGACACCTCATAAATTGCACCAACAGAAGGTACTTCATCATCCTCCTCCGTTGCGTCCATAGTGTCGCCGAACTCAGACATATGAGGTGGTGTAACTTGCTTAGCGCCTTCATCTTGTTGTAACAATAATGTCTGGGAATCGGTTAATTCCCCACCAAATAACTCCTGCGAAGTGTCAAATGCAGCGGAAGTGGTGCTTGTAGTAGCGCTGGTGGCTACTGGTGGCAGAAGATGAGGTGTTCTGTGTTAAATAGTCAACCATGTCCTGATAACCTTGGGAGTTGATGGCACGTGCATTCTTCTGAGCACTGTACTTTGGTCCAGGGCCGCACAAAATCACGTCAGCACAACCTCGAACAGACCTGCTGGGTGGCCTGCCTCTGGGTCTGCCTCTACCCGTTTTGTCCATAGCGGGGGGGGGGGTGAAGTTAAAGGTATGCACTGACTTGACTAATACAATGTGCAGTCACACAGGTGCAGTGAAAGGTATGCAGTGACTGGTATTACAATACAATGTGCAGCTGTCCCAAAGGTGCAGTTAACAGGTATGCACGGACTGGTATATTACACAGCATGCGGTCACACAGGTACTGTGAACAATTATGCACTGACTGGTATTACAAATGTGCAGATGTCGCACATACAGGTACCGTGAACAGGTACAGTGACTGGTGGTATTAACAATGCGTGCGCTCACGTAGGTAGGTGCACTGAACAGGTGGGTATGCCGTGATTGGTATTACAAATGTGCAGCTGTCACACACACACAGGTACTGTGAACAGGTGCAGTGACACTGCGTGCGCTCACATAGGTAGGTAGGTGCACTGAACAGGTTGGTATGCAGTGATTGGTATTACAAATGTGCAGTTGACACACACACACACACACACACACACACACACACACACGTACCGTGAACAGGTGCAGTGACACTGCGTGCGCTCACGTAGGTAGGTAGGTGCACTGAACAGGTGAGCATGCAGTGATTGGTATTACAAATGTGCAGCTGTCACACACACAGGTAGTCACTGAATGTGCTGGGCCTGGCAGTGGCACAGTAGGAATTACCAAGGCTGTGTATGCAACACAAGTGTCTGTGGGACACACACACAAAAAAATAGATCACAAGAACAACGTTGGCTCTCAAAAGAGCTGTTGAGGATGAGGAGTGCTTTTTAGCAATAACGTGCATTCTTCTGAGCACTGTACTTTGGTCCGGGCCGCACAAAATCACGTCAGCACGACCTTGAACAGTCCTGACGGATGGTCTGCCTCTGCCTCTACAAGAACAACATTAGCTCTCAAAAGAGCTGTTGAGGATGAGGAGTGCTTTTTAGCAATAACGTGCATTCTTCTGAGCACTGTACTTTGGTCCGGGCCGCACAAAATCACGTCAGCACGACCTTGAACA
This sequence comes from Hyperolius riggenbachi, assembly GCF_040937935.1. Classification (NCBI taxonomy): domain Eukaryota; kingdom Metazoa; phylum Chordata; class Amphibia; order Anura; family Hyperoliidae; genus Hyperolius; species Hyperolius riggenbachi. Next base: position 368,277,503 of record NC_090650.1, read on the forward strand.
GTCCTGACGGATGGTCTGCCTCTGCAAGAACAACATTAGCTCTCAAAAGAGCTGTTGAGGATGAGGAGTGCTTTTTAGCAATAAGATCAGCAAGAAGGAGCAACCTAACAAGCCTAACACAAGAGCCTATCTAAGCTTTCCCTATGTCAGCAGCAAGGTTCTCTCCGTTCTCTAATTACTGCAGCCACATGAGTGAGTGAAATGGCTGACACTGCCTGCGTTTTATTAGGGGGGGGGGGGGCTCCAGGAGGGAGTGTAGCCTGATTGGCTACCCTGTGCCTGCTGACTGTGATGTAAGGTTGACTAATGATGTAGTATAGGGGTGGATCAAACTCGCATAAAGTTAGCATTTGATCGTGAACGCGAACCAGCGAAGTTTTCGCAAACAAGTTTGCATGCAAACCGTTTGGGCCATCTCTACATGTGAATCAACTCAAACCTTTAGTGACTGGGTCTGCTCCATGCTTGGGCAATAAGATAATACTTTCACATTCAACCACTAACAATTTTTTTTTTTTTTTAGCTTGGTTCACTGAGGCATCTCCAAGCATCACTGGTGAGGGTGTAATACAGGATCCAACAAAACAGAAGGGGTTTTCTTAAAAAAAGCCCTAGTGTTATAATAGGTTTGTAGTCCTTGTCTGGTCTTATTAAAACACAGCAGGAGGTTGCTAAAAGGTTGGGAAATCGCGAATTGGGCTTGATTCTGTAAAGCGTGATAACAGGTATCATGCGATCCTCCGTGTGCAGCACTTTGCGTGCGCAAAACATTACTCCGCATGAGAAGCCGAGGTTTACGCGCAATTGGCCGCTTGTTTCACGGGGCCGATCGTGCAAACCTCCGCTTATCACGCGGAGTGATTTTTGCGCGCGCAAAGTGCCGTGTACGGAGGATTGCATGATAACTGCTGTGATAACAGTTTTCACGCTTTACAGAATCAAGCCCATGGTGTGATTGAAGTCTCATTCGTGAACTCAGCGCGAGAGCTTACTTATAAGTATGAGACAATCCTAGGAATATTCTGCATGCAACTGGACTTATGCATTCACTAATGTGCACAGTGCTTAGCAACCCAGACTAAGATCAGCTATGAGCTGAGGTGGCAGATTCTATCTTGAGGCAATTTTTTTTGATTAATCTAGTCCAGATTTGCTGGCCACATAGCCTGACATAGGAAAGCTGGCTGTTGCCACAGTGCCACGCCCTTAAAGTGAACCAGAGACGAAGCACCCTCATGTATTTTACCATATATATCAGTGGGAACATTAGAGAAAACACCTACCCTGCTCTGTTTCATTCTTCACTTATCAGCTTGCTTCTTATCAACCCTGATATAATCCCCGACTGAGCCTTCTGTGATATCTTTTCAAGCCCAAGTCTATTTGTTCCCTTGTGGCTCCATTCAGGAATCCTTATAGCTGAGTCATTCTAGCAAAGCCAAACCGAGTGCTTAGTCTGGGATTTTATCAGGGCTGATAAGAAGCAAGCTGAAAAGTGAAGAACGAAACAGAGAGCAGGGTAGGTGTTTTCTCTAATGTTCCCACTGATATATATGGTAAAATACCACGAGGGTGCTTCGTAACTGGTTCACTTTAAGTGTCAGACATGTAATTGCGCAATTGAAGGGGGGAGAGGGGCGCATGCAATGGTGCTTGGCTACAGCATGTGAGCTGGCTCCGGCCCCTCCCCTGATGCCAAGTTGCCTTCTTGCTCTAGTGCCTTCATCACAGCACTTGCCGCATCGCACAAGTACCCCCCCCCCCCCCCCGGCAGACCATAAAATAAGATCTGGGGGATGTGGGTGATCCAAAAATGGCATTGGAGAGGGTTAAAGCCGTTGACAGATGAGGTGAATATTATTGATTGTCTAACAACAACGACCACTGTAATGGGGTGAGGTACTTGCAGGGTGTTCCTCTTTATTTAGTGTTTGGTAGCTATAAAAAGTCTTTCAAGGAAGGACAATTGGTGAGTTGGTGATGGGGCTATGGACACCTAAGGGCCAATGATGCATACAAAGAGAGAAGACCAGCCCATTAGGCCTGATCAAGAGAGCTACTGTAGCACTTGCTAAAGTGTTTAGAGATAGCCATAAAAGATAGGTGTCATAAAGACCAGTTCATTGCAGCTCACAGTGTATTGGGTTTTGTAGCTGCAGACCAGTCAGAGTGCCCCTGCTGACCATGTCCACAGCCACATGCACCTACAATGGCCTCATTTCACTAAGGGTGAAATACATTAGGAGATGATGGGCAGATTTAACAAAGAGACAAATGTATTTCTAATTGAATCTGATTAGAGATAAACTTGTCTGTTCGTGGAAGCTGCCCACATACTGAAGGATGATTCCGGTACGATTTCAGCATGAAATCTTAAGGGAATCGGCGGTGCCCGCCAAGTCTGCCCCGCCGCTGCCCCCCAATGTATAAATGTGCCCTCCATGTGTGTGTGCATTATATATTACCTTTCCTGTGTCAGCCTTCAATGCAGTGTCCGTAACCTCCAGGCGGCTCTCCGCACACGCCACTGGCACATAGCGTCTGACGTCACACGCTATGCACTGATGTTAGACGCTATGCACAAGTGGCGTGTACAGAGGCCGTCCGGAGGTTACCGACACCGTGTGGAGGCTGACACGGGACAGGTAATGTATAATGCATGCATAGGGGGCACATTTTATACATTGAGGTGGGGTTTCGTCGTTTCGTTGCTCGTTCCGAATTCGGCCGCAGTACAGCCGCACTCCCGAGCAACCAACTTGGGTCTGACATCTTGTACCAGGCGCAATCGACTAACGCAACCAATATCTGCCCAAAATTGGTCGTATTGTCAATTGGACCTGCACTTGACGGCACCAATTTTCAACCAGTTCGATAATAATAATCTAATTGGTTGGTCGATCAGCTGCCAAAGTCGCCTTATGTATGGGAACCTTTTAGAGTAGCCGCTTTAGAGAACAGCTGAGAGATTTGTCGGCTACAGAGAGAGGATCTGAAGAGAAGGACCTGTATGTTATTCCTGTTCTTGCATGCTTCCCCCTCCCATTCAGGATGAGCTCTTCCTGTCTGTGAACGGTTTACACTGCGAGGCAGAGAGAGACACACAGAGCTGCAGCTGATGAGTTATTTACACACATTTGAAGCTATATTTCTGCAATCTATCATTCTGAAAACATTTTACTCACCGAATTACAGCCAGTGAAGATTGTTTCTGTATGTGGATGTGCTGGACACAGGCCTCCATAATATTGCCAACAGTGAAAACTGTTCTCTGTAAATGTCATATTTTCTTCAAATAAAACATGAAAAAGTGAAAAAAAACACCAAACTTTTGTATTGCTATTTGCTAGTAATTACTGAACGTATATGTGGCATTTAGAATTTTAATTAAAGTTGATAGTCGTCCTTTAAGTGGGAAATGATTACATTTGTCAATGACAAGCGTTAAGCAAGCTTTTCCTGCTCTCTGCAGGGAAAATAAAGCTTTTTACACGCCGAACGTGTGGAATTGCTTTCAAATGTTTTTATGTAACTTAGTAGTTACTGAAATTTTAGTTTAGGGAATATAATCCTACTAGAAGACTCAGGATGATGACAGATTCACTGAACTTAGTTAAAGGAAACCAGAGGTGTGGATAAAAGAAGATTTGATACTTACCCGCGGCTTCCTCCTGCAGCATAAACACATCTGAGTCCTCCGCTGTTCAGCCGCGATCAGCCTCGGTAATAGGCTCAGTCGCGTCAATCTGGGTCTACTGCGCGTGACCGGGGAGGCCCACACATGCGTAGAAGACCCAGACTGGACCCGACTGAAGCAATTATCGGCGCTGATCAAAGCTGAATGGCAGACCGCGGGAGGACGGCATGGGACCTGTTTATGCAGCAGAAGGAAGCCGTAGGTAAGTATCAAAACTTATTTTATCCACAGCTCTGGTACAGTGTTATTCATCTTGAAGAGAAAGAACCTGTTTAGCTGATGTGGCGAGTGCTGATCTTTCTTTGCCCTGTGTTTGGACATCTCATAGGAACCTTATCTGGCTCTCAGATGTGACGCTGGTTTTGACTATCTCACTTCTGAGCGACCAGATAGACACATAGTGACTATTCACTTCATACACGTTTACCCTCTATCAGTACTTTTCCACTCTCATTTTGGGTGTACACTGCTATTTTTTCACTCAGTTTTACAATGTCTTGTTTGCTTGCTAAATTTTCCTTGGAGGAATTTCCTTGTGGAAGTTGCCATAACAATGACCTCACTATTCAGCAACCTTGTTCTGAAAGTGGGATTTTTTTCCCAGTTACATATTAACAGTAGATTTCACACACAAACACAACTTCTTCTTTTTCTTTAGTACACTTATTTATATTTCATAGATTATTACACAATTAAATATGCAGGTTTAATAAATAGGTCTGGCATTTTGTTTTTATTGCAACTTAAACTGTTGTAGCCAGAGGGTGAGGAGACTTTGTTACTAGATCACTGTAGACTAAGAGCCATGTCACATGGGCAGCTGAGTCACACGCACCTAGTGAGCTAAATGTGAATAATAAGAACCCTTTGCTGTAACTAGCTGCTAGCACTTGCAACTCTGTTTAAAATGTACTGAAGTCTAGTCCCAGTTAGTCTTTTCTTGCCACATGGTCTTCCATGTGAACCTGGAGCAAGAAGTATATACTGTAGGTATATTAGATCAAAAGGATCTAATAACTTTGTCACCCCCAGAGTCCACCTCAAAACCTTTGGAGACAGAGTCTCCTGTCATGCTACCCCTACACTTTGGAACTCCCTGCCACACCCAATCAGAACATCACCATCCCTGGAAACCTTTAAGTACAAACTGAAAAGCCACCTGTTTATTCTAGCATTTATGGACACCTGACTATTTCCTCTGCTGGGTACACACGGTACGAATTTCCGACCCGATCATTTTTTCCGCTCGATCCTGCACTTGATTCTGCGCTCGATTCTCTTATCTTCGCTCATTTTTCTTATCTTTTTCCGTTCACTTATATGAGAAATCAAGCGCAGAATTGATCGGGAGTAATATCGGACATGAGGGATTAAATCAGACTAGCCTGCAACCTCATATTGATCTGAGACCAGGGCTGGATTTACAGCTATAGGCACAGAAGTTCTGGTGCCCTAAACTCCGCCGGTCAGCACAGGCCACACACCGCAGTTGTGCACCCATCTGAGCCCGCTGGGTGCTGCACGAAGGCTGCAAGACGTCGCATGTCGGTTAGTTGAAAAGCAGAGTTAGTACCTGCTAACGATGTTTTGAACAATCCTTCAGGGCAAGGTGAGACGTCGCCCCTCCCAGACGCAGGAACAGACAGCACTTCCCCTATAAAACATTGTAACAGTTAGTCCACCCTCAGTGCGTTTAGACAAGTACCGACAGGTGAACAACCAACTAACCCACACAAAGTGCCATTATCCGACAAAGACAAAACACCCGGGTGGGATCGTTGCCCTGAAGGATTGTTCAAAACATCGTTAGCAGGTACTAACTCTGCTTTTTTCCCACAATCCTTCAGGGCAAGGTGAGACGATTAACAAGTAATACAACCTCAGGGTGGGACCACTGCTTGGAGAATCTTCCTTCCAAACGCTTGGTCGTGAGCCGATAATGCATCCACTCGATAATGGCGAATGAATGTAGAAAAGGTCGACCACGTCGCCGCCTTACAGATTTGCTCAGGAGAAGCTCCTGCCCTATTTGCCCATGAAGCTGCCATGGCCCTTGTAGAATGAGCCTTAAAAGAAGCTGGAAGATCTACTTTCATTACTCTATAAGACTCAATAATAGCTGACCTGATCCAATTTGCAATTGTAGATTTAGATGCAGCCTGCCCTGCATTCTTGCCTGCAAATAATAAAAATAATGAATCTGATTTCCTAAACCTAGCCGTCCTGGCTAAATATTCCAATACTGACCTTCTAACATCCAATGTGTGAAATACTCTTTCCTTCTCACAACTTGGATCTACACAAAATGTAGGTAAGACTATATCTTGTGATCTATGAAATTTAGACATCACCTTTGGACAGAATTTCGGGTCAGTCTGTAGCACCAACCTATCCTGAAAGTCCTGAAAATATGGATTTAACTGATAAAGCCTGCAATTCGCTTACCCTTCTTGCTGAAGTTATTGCAATTAAGAACACTACTTTAAGCGTGAGATTCTTAAGGGAACATTCTGTCAATGGCTCAAACGGCCCTCTAGACAATCCCTGCAACACTATGGATAAATCCCATGGAGATACATATGGTCTAAAAACCGGAGATTTCCTTGATACAGCCTTCATGAATCTTAAAATTAGAGGAGATGAAGAAATCGGAAGACCCGACAGAGCCGAAAGGGCTGCCATCTGAACTTTTAATGTACTGACCGATAACTTCTTATCCCATCCATCCTGGAGAAAATCCAAGACTGCTGGGATAGATAGATTATTAAACTTTGACTTTCGCAACCAAAGGTGAAAAGTCTTCCAGTATTTTAAATAGATCTTTCTCGTAACATCTTTACGACTTTCGATCAATGTCAGAGCTGCTTTATTGGACACTCCTAATCCCCTTAACCAGTCTAATTCAGGATCCAAGCTGCCAGATTCAGGCGCTCTGGATGCGGATGCCACAGGTTCCCCTGAACTAGCAGATCCGGTATGAGAGGAAGCATCCAAGGCTCCTCGATTGTAAATGACTTCATCATTGCAAACCAGCTCCTCCTGGGCCAGCGAGGCGCAATCAGAATCATGCATCCTCTCAGATCCCTCCATTTCATGAGGACAGCCGGGATCATATTTAGAGGTGGAAACACATACATCAAATGAAAATTCCATTGGTGATTGAACGCATTTACTCCAATCGCATCGTCTCTCGGGTTCAAAGAATAATACCTTTGTACCTGAGCATTCTCTTGTGTTGCCAACAGAACCACTGATGGTGTTCCCCATTTCTCCGCAATCTGTAAAAATATTTTCTTGTTTAAGGACCATTCTGAAGTCCGAATTGCATTTCTGCTTAATTTGTCTGCGTCTATGTTCAATGTGCCCTTGAGATGGACTGCTCTCAAGGACAACACATTCCTTTCTGCCCAAAATAAAATCTCTTCCGCTTCTTCCTGCAATAACAGGGATCTCGTGCCTCCCTGTTTGTTTAAGAACGCCACCGTTGTTATATTGTCTGACTGAACCAGGACGTGTGATTGACCCAGAATGGTCTTCGCTTGAATCAAGGCCAATTTCACAGCTCTCAATTCTCTCCAATTAGAGGACATTTGGGACTCTGTTTTTGACCATTTGCCCTGGAAGGCCAAATGCCCCACATGCGCTCCCCAACCCCACGAACTTGCATCCGTGGTTAAAATCTGATCTACCGGCTCTTTCCACAGTCTTCCCTTCAACAAATTGACTTCTTCCAACCACCATTGAAGGGACAGGGAGACTGATGCTGGAATTCTCACACGAATCTCCAAACTTTGAGGCTGACCGTCCCAATTCTCCAGGAATATGCGCTGGAGTCTCCTTATATGAGACAATGCCCATGGCACCGCCACCATTGTTGAGGACATCAACCCCAACACTCGGGAGACCAATCTTAGCGTAGGTCGTAACTCCTCCTGCAATTTTTGAACTGCCAACTTTACCTTTTCCACTTTTTCCTATGGAAGAAACAACTTTTGACTTAAAGAATCTATCAAAATACCCAGAAACACCATATTTTGGCTTGGATCTAGACATGATTTTTCTCGATTTATAATCCAGCCCAAGGATTGTAAATGAGTTGATACTCTCTGCAAATGATGCTTTACTTGTGCCTCCGAATTTCCCAGTATCAGTAGGTCGTCCAGATAAGGCACTACAAGGACCGACTCTTCTCTTAATGGCATTAGAGCTTCGCCTAGGATTTTTGTAAATATCCTTGGTGCAGAAGTGATCCCAAACGGGAGGCATAGGAACTGAAAGTGCCTTACCTGCCCGTCTATTTGGAGGGCGAATCTTAAGAATTTCTGTGACCTCTTGTGAATTGGGACGTGCCAATAGGCATCTCTGAGGTCTAGAGATGCCATAAAAACCCCGGGAAATAACAGATCTCTTACTGTAAAAATCGTTTCCATACGAAACTTTTTCTTTCTCATGAATGGATTTAGACTCTTTAAGTTTAGAATCAATCGGAATCTTCCCGATTGTTTCTTTACTAGAAATATTGTTAAATAGAAACCTTCTTTTTGTTCCTCCTTTGGAACATTGCAAACCATATTTTGATCCAGCATACTTTTTAATATTTGCAGGATCTCGGGAAAAAGAGCCGGATCCTTTGGATGTCTTGACACAATGAATCTTGACGGAGGGGGTAAAGCAAACTCTATCTGATAACTGAATTTGACTGTCTGCCGAATGAATGGACTTTTTGCCATCATCGACCATTTGTGGGCAAAGTATTTTAGTCTTCCCCCCACCGCCACAAACGAGTCATTGTGGCTTCGTTTGAGATTCAGAGGGCTTAGACCTAAACCCCCCCCCCCCTTCTGGATTTGTCAGAGAACCATCTTTTGACTCCTTTCTGCTCCCTAGCAGGTTATTTTTGATCAGCTTTTGGTTTACGAAAAAAACGTTTATTTGCCGTCTTTTGCTTCTTAGGAAAGGTCTTTCTTTTATTCGAAGTCCTTTCTAGAGCCAAATCCAAATCTGGACCAAACAGCAAATCTCCAGAAAAAGGAACTCCACACAGTCTGTTTTTGGATGCTAAATTACCATCCCAAGTTTTTAACCACAGAGCCCTGCGTGCCACATTCACCAGAGCCGTTGACCTAGCGGTAAACCTAACCGCTTCCGCCGAGGCATCTGCCAAATAGTTAGCCTCCTTATTTATAACCGTGATGGATTCCAATAACTGCTCAACTGAAGCACCCGCCAGAATGCTAGCTTTCAGTTGATTGACCCATAATTCTAGTGTTCTGTCTACACATGTAGAGGCTACCGCAGGCCTAAAGGAGGCTGCCGTTGCCTCCCAAGATCTCTTGAGATAAGCATCAATTCTCTTATCTACCGGATCTTTAAGATCCCCTAAATCCTCAAATGCCAAATCACCTGGTTTGGAAACTTGATAAAAAGGAGCGTCCAATTTTGGACATTTGTCCCAAAGAGCCGAATCCTCAACAGTAAAAGGAAATCTGCGTTTTACTGTTTTGGAAATAAGCAGCCTTTTCTCAGGATCTTTCCACTCTCTAAGAATCAACTGCTTAATAGCATTGTGGACAGGAAAAGTAAGACCTTCTTTCTCCTCCATCCCCTTATATAATTGATCATGTATGGACAACCCAGACACTGCATCCTTATTCAATTCCAGCATATCATTAATAGCTGCAATCAAGGCTTCAGTATCTTCCACACGAAATTTGAATCTAGAAGATGTATCAATTTCAATCTCTCTAGAGTCAGACTAAGGCCACATACACACATCAGACCATAGTCTTTTGAAAATGAAAGATCACAGACCAATCTTACCACCCTTCATGTAGTATGAGAGCCATACTCTACACAGTCTTTTCTATGGAGCTGAACTCCACATCAGAAAAAAATCTTTGCAAGATGCTGCACACACAGATGCTGTACAGACACAAAAGATCAGTATCTGCAAAAGATCTGTTCCTGCCAAAAATCCATTCCTGCAAATTGCAATGATAGTCTATGAGATCTGCAGATGATCATACACACATGATTTAACTGACATTCATCTGCAGATCAGATCCACCAGGATGGATTTTCAGATCTGCAGATGATTGCTTGATCTGCAGATGAATGTCAGTTAAATCATGTGTGTATGATGATCTGCAGATCTCATAGACTATCATTGCAATTTGCAGGAATGGATTTTTGGCAGGAGCAGATCTTTTGCAGATACTGATCTTTTGTGTCTGTACAGCATCTGTGTGTGCAGCATCTTGCAAAGATTTTTTTCTGATGTGGAGTTCAGCTCCATAGAAAAGACTGTGTAGAGTATGGCTCTCATACTACATGAAGGGTGGTAAGATTGGTCTGTGATCTTTCATTTTCCAAAGACTATAGTCTGATGTGTGTATGAGCCTTAAGGCCACATACACACATCAGACTATAGTCTTTGGAAAATGAAAGATCACAGACCAATGTTACCACCCTTCATGTAGTATGAGAGCCATACCTTCACAGTATTTTCTATGGAGCTGAACTCCCCATCAGAAAAAAATCTTTGCAAGATGCTGCACACACAGATGCTGTACAGACACAAAAGATCAGTATCTGCAAAAGATCTGTTCCTGCCAAAAATCCATTCCTGCAAATTGCAATGATAGTCTATGAGATCTGCAGATCATCATACACACATGATTTAACTGACATTCATCTGCAGATCAGATCCACCAGGATGGATTTTTAGATCTGCGGATCTGCAGATGAATGTCAGTTAAATCATGTGTGTATGATGATCTGCAGATCTCATAGACTATCATTGCAATTTGCAGGAATTGATTTTTGGCAGGAACAGATCTTTTGCAGATACTGATCTTTTGTGTCTGTACAGCATCTGTGTCTGCAGCATCTTGCAAAGATTTTTTTCTGATGTGGAGTTCAGCTCCATAGAAAAGACTGTGTAGAGTATGGCTCTCATACTACAAGAAGGGTGGTAAGATTGGTCTGTGATCTTTCATTTTCAAAAGACTATGGTCTGATGTGTGTATGTGGCCTCAGCCGAACTAACCCCTGTCTCCCCTTGATCCTGATTCTCACTTTCTGAGATAGGATTCAAAGCAGGAACAGACACAGTAGCAACCTGAGAAGTAGAAGCACATGCTACTGTTAAAGAGGATTTAAATGAAGCCAATGAAGAGTTAATCTCTTCCCTAAAAGCCTGCAAAGTCTCCTGTACAGAGGGACCTGACTGCTCTCCTAAAACTCTCTCCATACACTGTTGACACAAAGTTTTGGAGTATGGCAATGGCATCTTAACGCTACACATAGGGCATCGCTTATAGGTAGGAGGAGGCCTCGCCTTATCTCCTGCATCATTCTGTTTAGTCTGAAAAATATATAGAGAAAAAACAGCAGATATAAGCACCATTCAAATGCACCTTAGCGTATGGCTCAGAAAGAGATCCCATACTCTCACCTTCTGAGCGGCTGGGTTACTCTCTGCCTTATCCGGCGCCGACATCCTGGAGACATCCAGCAGCCAAGACAGCAGTCTCTCCTCTGCAGAGTAACTAATGCCCGCCAGCCACGCACAGCGTTCTCTTATCCTTCCGCCTAGAACTCACGGAGGCGGGACCGGAAGTGACGGAGAGAAGGCCCGACAGGCTAAAGCGCGTCTTCCGGCATACCCGCCGGAAGATACGCGCCACAGGGGAGCCAACTTGGACCAGCGTCCATCATGCGCCATGCACCTCCCCACGCTCAGCCAGCAACAGCACGCCAGCGGCTTACCTGCCCTCCGGAACCAACCTCATTTAGAGCGGGAAAAGAACGCCATGCCTTCCACACTTGCCCTCCTACAGTTAGGAGCAGAAAGGTAGGCAAACTTCACTCGGGTGTCCAGCGTGAAGCGAAGGCTAGATGGCCTCGGTACCACCATCTCAGCCGCCCATAGAATTAAAACCTGCAGCCCAGCACACAGGCTCAATCCTTAGGGGAGATGCCGACCTGCCTGGACGCAGGAACAAACAGCACTGAGGGTGGACTAACTGTTACAATGTTTTATAGGGGAAGTGCTGTCTGTTCCTGCGTCTGGGAGGGGCGACGTCTCACCTTGCCCTGAAGGATTGTGGGAAAAAGTTTGGATAACTGGGACTTTGCTGTACAAGCATTTATACTTACCTGGAGATTCCTCCAGTTCTCTGTAGGCTGTGGGCTCCTTCGCATCCTCCTGGTCCCATCCGATTTTATTTAATTTATTTTTTTACTGTCCAGCCCGGTAGTCCGGGACTGCTGTCCATGCATGGCACCCAAGTCCTGGCCGCACATGCGCAGTGGGGTGTGACTAAGGCCAACTGCAGCTTTAACCAGGCCGGACATGGGAGCAAAGGAGCAGCCTGGGAGGATGACACGGGAGCCCATGGCGTGCAGCGGGCTGGAGGAAGCCCCGGTAAGTATAAACGTGTACACACACACACACACACACAAAAAAAAATACTTCACCACAAACTTCTGTCACAGGTGTCATTTTGTTACAAACTCTCTCTCTCTGGCTGGAGCTGCAGCACCATAAGGATTGTTGTTACAAGCCTGACCTGGGAGAGCCAGAGAATCCAGCCTTTAAAGGATACCCGATGTGGCCTGATGAGATAAACATGGGTATGTACAGTGCCAAGCACACAAATAACTATGCTGTGTTCCTTTTTTTATTTCTCTTTCTGAAAGAGTTAAATATCAGGTATGTAAGTGACTGACTCAGTCCTGACTCTGACAGGAAGTGACTACAGTGTGACCCTCACTGATAAGAAATTCCAACTTTAAAACACATTCCTAGCAGAAAATGGCTTCTGAGAGCAGGAAAAAGATAAAAAGGGGAATTTCTTATTAGTGAGGTTCACACTGTAGTCACTTCCTGTTGGGACTGAGTCAGCCACTTACATACCTGATATTTAAAAAGGAACACAGCATAGTTATTTGTGTGCTATGCACTGTACATACCTATGTCTATCTCATCATGTCACGTCACTTCGGGTATCCTTTAACCACTTCGCCATATCTGGACGCATATATCCGTCCAGATAGGCAGTGGTGCTGCAGCCGTGTGGTGCGCGCGATCGGGCGCGCGCCCGCGCGCGCTCCCGCTGCCCCCCCGATCAGTGAATGGCAATATAATTCCCATTCACCGATCTAAGTCCCCGGCAGAAATACCGACGCTTTCTCATCTGAGAGCGTGGTATTTCTGCCCCCAGGAAACTTCTTCTCTTCTTTTTAGTTCCTAGATGCGACATCGTTCGCATCTAGGAATTTTTTGAATGTGGCCATCTTGTGGCCAAATAGTAAACTGCACCCACATACCTGTATTGAATAAAAAAATACATTACATTACATCTAAAATTGGCTATTTACCTCCCAAACTAAAATTACCCAAATACATTTTTGTATTAAAAAAAAAATAAAAAAAATTACAATTAAAAAAAAAAAAACCTTCATAAATAGTTACCTAAGGGTCTGAACTTTTTAAATATACATGTCAAAAGAGTATCTTATTAAATTTTTTAAAATTATAAGCTTGTAAATAGTGATGGACGCAAATTGAAAAAATGCACCTTTATTTCTAAATAAAATATCGGCGCCATAAATTGTGATAGGGATGTAATTTAAATGGTGTAATAAGCGGGACAAATGGGCACATAAAATGCATGGGTTTTAATTACTGTAGCATGTATTAATTTTAAACTATAATGGCCAAAAACTGAGAAATAATGATTTTTTTCCATTTCTATCTTAATCTTCCTGTTAAAATGTATTTACAGTGAAGTGGCTCTTAGCAAAATGTACTACCTAAAGAAAGCCTAATTAGTGGCGGAAAAAACGAGATATAGATCAATTAATTGTGATAAGTAGCGATAAAGTTATTAGCGAATGAATGGGAGGTTAACATTGCTCGGATGCATAAGATTTTCGAAGCTGTAGGCTGAAGTGGTTAAGCACAGCAGAGCACACAACAACTTAAGAAATTGGCCTTCACCACTGTGAGTACTGCCAGCGATTTTGTTCTGGTTGGTTGAGACTGCTGGTTAGTTGAGTTCTGGATAACTGGGGCACTAATGTAGTATTATTTCTTACAGTGCTACATTTGAACTGGAAGTATTTTTTTTTTTTTTATTCCCTCCACACAGATGGAGTTTCTCTCTAATTGTTTTCACTTACAGACAAGGTGTGAAGTCTGTTCTCAGTTATGAAACAGAAGGGTGTACCCAATGCTGATGCTATTTTAAGGAGGTTACAGCACTACTTTCGGGAATTCAGGGGAAAACAACAAGTCCTGTCTTGTGTTACGACCTCACAGTCTCCTAATCCAAAATAATATTACAATGCAGAGTGTTAACGTGATGTTCATGCGTGCTCCAAGATTAATATTATACAATGTTTGCAATTCAGTGAATTTGAAAAATGTTTCTTTTTTCACAGAAAATCTGTCTATGGATGACCTCAGGCCCTGCAAAATTTGTGGCCGAACTTTCCTTCCTCCTGCTCTGGTGAGTATGATGTAATGCTGAGCAGGAGACTTGAAGCTGTCCAACCACTATGGAAATGTAGATCGCCTTTTACCACCCAAAGGCTATTGGTGAGGTTGCACCCATTCTCTGCACATGCAGAGGTTTTGAGGAGGAAGGGCTTGATTCACTAAACTGTGATAACTCAAATATGACACCTTATCAAAGTTATCACACCTTATGAAAAGATATCACACCTTATCAAAGTTGACACGCCTTATCAGAGTAGCATAGCGAGCTCTACGTACCCGCAGGGGCTCAGGGCAGGACGAGCACCATTGCCAATTAGCAGGCATAAGTTTGTAGTGCTAGCTATGCTACTCTGAGGCGTGTTAACTTTGATAAGGTGTGATCTCTTTTCATAATACAATAACATTTGTAAAGCGCTTTTCTCCAATAGGACTCAAAGCGTATAGCTGTGTCTCAGATTAATACAGGGTTGCAGGATGGGTTGTGTTACAGAGGAGATAGTCAGATGTTCATGAATGCCAGACTAAAGAGGTAGGTTTTCAGTTTAGACTTAAATGCTTCCAGGGATGGAGCTGTCCTGATTGGGTGTGGCAGGGAGTTCCAAAGTGTAGGGGCAGCATGACAAAAGGCTCTGTCTCCAAAGGTTTTGAGGTGGACTCTGGGGGTGACCAAGGTGTTACGTCCTTTTGATCTAAGATTGTGGGGGGTGTGATGCAGTTGCAACAAGTCCTTCAGGTATCCAGGGCCCAGATTGTGCAATGATTTGAATGTCAGTAAGCCAATCTTAAACAGAATTCTCCATTTTATCGGTAGCCAGTGGAGTGAGCTCAGGGTTGGTGTTATGTGGCAATGGCGGGCTTGGCTTGTTAACAGCCTTGCGGCGGCATTCTGTACTAATTGCAGGCGGCGTAAGTCTTTCTTATGCAGGCCTGTGTAGAGGGCGTTGCAGTAGTCTAACCTTGATGTGACGAAGGCATGAACTAGGGTTGGAAGATCCTCTGAAGGAATTGGGTGTTTAATCCTTGCAATATTCCTTAGGTGAAAGAAGGAATGTTTCACAACAGCTGAGATTTGATTCCTGAAGCTCAATTTCCCATCAATTAGTACTCACAGGCTGCGCACACAGTCTGAGTTTTTCAGGTCTGAGCTCCCTATCCTTAGCGGTGTTGGTTGAGACTGGGGCTGCTTTGCTGTTGAGCCCTGGCCCTCGATAACAAGAACCTCAGTTTTGTCAGCATTACGTTTTAACCAATTAATATTCATCCACTCCTGAAGCTCAGCTAAGCATGAGTTTATTTGTGGAGTAGGGTCTGTGATGCCAGGTTTGAATGACAAATATAGCTGGGTGTCATCAGCATAGCAATGATATGTCAGGCCATGTTTTTTGTATGATTTCTCCAAGTGGCAGCATGTATATGGTGAAAAGTGAAAGGGATAATATTGTGCCCTGAGGTACACCGTATTTTAGTGGTACAGGGTTGGAGAGGAAGGGCCCTAAGGCTACCCTTTGTGTTCTGCCAGCCAGGAAGGAGTTGAACCACTGGAGAACAATGCCATCTATGCCACAGTACTCTTGTAGCCTGTAGAGCAAGATTTCATGGTCGACTGTGTCAAAAGCCGCTGAGAGGTCGAGCGAAATCAGGATGGAACATTGACCCTTGTCTCTTGCAATGAGCAGATCATTGCAAATCTGGGTGAGGGCTGTTTCACAGCTGTGATATTTCCTGAAGCCAGATTGAAGAGGGTCAAGGATGTTGTTTCTGGAGAGCCTGGCTTTAAGTTGGAGGTAGACAGCCTTTTCAATAACTTTTCCCAGAAAGGGGAGGTTAGAGACAGGTCTGTAGCTGTTTTGAGCATCTGGGTGTAAGGATGGTTTAAGTTATCATGGTTTAGTGAATCAAGCCCCAAGCCTCAGGTGTTAGTGTGTTATTCCTGTGAACTCACAAAACAATTATTCTCTGTGGACGTTAGGTCCAAAAAATGAAAAAGGCTGTTTGGATGTGATACTTTGTGCACTCCTGTCCTCTAATATAGTAGAACTTTGGGTATAGTAAACAAAACGTCAAGAACTCGGTCAAGCGCCAGACTTTTTGCTGCCTAGCGGAGTGAGGATGCGTGCACCCCACCCTGGGAGAGGCTCACTGGCCGCCCAAAGTGCTCCTTTCTATCTCCTTCCCTCCCTTCCATTCATAGCGGCGGGGGCTCGCTCCCTCTGCAGCTGCGAGCGGCACCTATGAGAGGACACTCACTCATCAGCTCCATGCATTCCAGCGCTGACGTCCCTCTTCAGCAACGCCCCCAGTGTTCTCTCCATGGTTAGTGTTTCACTCTGCTTGTGAGTGCTGTAACCATGGGGAGGACCTTAGGGGCGCTGCTGGAGCGTGACAGCAGCGCTGGAACACATGGAGCTATTGATTGAGCGTGCTCCCATAGGTGCCGCTCGACGCTGCAGAGGGAGGGGGCCACCTTGCCTCATCTAAGAACCGGCCCTGAGCACCATTATAAGTATGTGTGAGTCACTGTAGGAAACTAATACCATTTAGGCTCGCCTGCCATGGTGTGCTCCTTCAGTCAAAGGAAAGAAGACATTTAATAGTAGAAATCAAAGAAGCAGAGGGCGAGCGCCATCCATGATGAAATGCAACTTTATTGCAACCAAACAGCATTGTCGGTACTTATCCGTTAGCCGGGCGCATCCGGCAGGTGGCGCTGTTGATGTTAATTCCAATCATAATTACTTCACGTCAACCTGTGAATGTAAACCGCCGAATGCGCCCGGCTTAAACAGATCAAGCAGCCGGCTTGCTTCGTGTCTCGCTCTTCTCCCCCCTCTTTCCCTCTCTCCTATAGAACACTGGGGAGGGGACATGCGTGTCCCCCCAGAGTCGTTCGTCGCAATGCCGCGACGAACGACTCTGGTGGGACACGCATGTCCCCTCCCCAAGGCTCATACGAGAGAGGGCAAGAGGGGGAGGAGAGCGAGACACTCACGAAGCAAGCCGGCGGCTTGATCTGTTTAAGCCGGGCGCATCCGGCGGTTTACATTCACAGGTTGACGTGAAGTAATTATGATTGGAATTAACATCAACAGCGCCACCTGCCGGATGCGCCCGGCTAACGGATAAGTACCGCATTGTCATCCATGCTGTTCAACCACCAAAGTGCATGTGTTTATGTACAGCGATTTGGAGGTGGGTGTGAGGGTACAGAGGGAACTGCATGACGGATATGTTGTGTCCTCTCTGTACGCTCGGTCGCGTTCAAGTCCTTTGGCAAGGTTGCGGAAGTGATGGGCAGCAGAAGACAATGGGAGACTCTTAAAGGGAACCTAAACTGAGAGGGATATGGGTGTTTCCTTTTAAACAATACCAGTTGCCCTGCAGTCCTGCTGCTCTCTTTAACTGCAGTACTGGCTGAATCACACACCTGAAACAAGCATGCAGATAATCCAATCTGAATTCAGTCAGAGCACCTGATCTGAATGCTTGTTGAGTGGCTGTGGCTGAAAGTATTAGAGACACAGGAGAGTCAGACAGCTGGTAGTTTTTTAAAAGGAAAAATTCCTATCCTCAGTTTAGGGTCCCTTTAAACAGCATGGATAACAATACTATTTGCCGTTACACTGATGTCTGTTTGCAAACAAGCTGGACTTTATCACTGATGGTGCCTGCCCTCTGCCTTTTTGATTTCTACAGTTTTCCCAATGGCATAGCTGCTCTTTTAAAGTTAAGCTTCCAGCTGTTTTTTTATACGTTCATCATGTTTAACCAGCGTTTTGGTTACCATAAATGTCTGTGGAAATGAATGCTAGAAGCTTGGCGGGCCTTTCCAAAGCCTGTCTATGCTATTTTTTCCACTGCCACCTCTGCTAGCACTGCACAGGACTATCCTCCAGGATGAAAAAAAAATCTCCAATATAACTGGGAACCGGTCGAGTACAATGATGGAAGCATCTCACAACAATTACTTTAAGTTTATGTCTAACTTCAGACAAGACAAATAACAACATTTATACTGCGCTTTTCTCCTGGTGGACTCAAAGCGCCAGAGCTGCAGCCACTAGAATGCGCTCAGTGAGCAGTAGCAGTGTTAGGGAGACTAGTCCGGGGTCTCCTTGCTGAATAGGTGCTGGCTTAGGGCTGGTTCACACAGCAAGAGCTTTTTTTAAGTGGACCTGAACTCTTGCACAGGACAGAAGGAAAACATAGAGAAATTCACCCTGCATGCATTTAGAGAGTTTAGCCTGTCTAATTCCTCCTCATCTGTGGCTAATCACAAGTTGTAATTTGATCTCTCCCTGGTGTCACCTGACTGCAACAGCAGATAAGCTCATTTGAAGGCACTGGATGTTAACAATATGTCTGCTTCCATAAGGCCTGGAACCCACTGAAATCAGCAAACGCGAAACGCAACCGCTAGCGTTTTGTCTGAGCGGTTTGCAAGCGGATTCATGCGCGTTTTCGGTCGCTTTTTGCAACAGTGTATTTTTTTGCTCAGCGGTTGTGTAGCGTTTTGCGTTTTGCGTTTTTATCCTGATTGGTCCTGTGAATTATTTTTAATTTTGTTACAGTGTGCTGAACCGCAAAACGCTAGCAAAACCGCTCAGTTTAGGTTTTGCTGAGCGTTTCCGCTAGCGTTTCAATACTTTACATTGAAGCGCTAACGCTCCCAAAATGCTGCATGTCCTGCGTTTGCGTTTCTGGGAAACGCAAACGCTCCTGTGGAAGTTGCCCCATCTATTAACATTAGCCCAGCGTTTTGGCAAAGTGCTAGCGTATCGCAGCGCTGCCAAGACGCTGCCAAAAGCGCTCCTGTGGGTTCCAGCCCTAAAAGCAGGAAATAGAAACTGCAGTTTTTCTGTAGGATCAGCTGTAACAAAGACATGTTTTTCTTTAAAGGTTATTATGCTGTTGCCTATCTTTTAGAGCAGAGAGGAAGTTCTGAGTTCAGGTCTGCTTTAAGCGCTAGTGATTTGAAAATCTCTTGCTTATGCAATGCTATGGGGTATTTTTAAAAAATCACAAGTGAGAACACACACATAGCATTATATTTGCAGGAGATTTCAAAGTCTTAAAGGGGCACTATGGCGAAAAACTGTAAAATTTAATATATGTGCAAACCTAGACAAAAAAGAAGTACGTTTTCCCAGAGTAAAATGAGCCATAAATTACTTTTCTCCTATGTTGCTGTCACTTACAGTAGGTAGTAGAAATCTGACAGAAGCAACAGGTTTTGGACTAGTCCATCTCTTCATAGGAGATTCTTCATAGGGGATTCTTCATAGGGGATTCTCAGCAAGGCTTTTATTCTTTCAAAAAAATTAAACAATGATGCTGGGCAGCTTCCCTGCTTGCTACACAGTTTTTGGGCAGTTGGACAGAACAACTGCCATTCACTAAGCGCTTTTGAAAATAAATAAATCCCTGAGAATCCCCCATGAAGAGATGGACTAGTCCAAAACCTGTCACTTCTGTAAGACTTCTACTACCTACTGTAAGTGACAGCAACATAGGAGAAAAGTAATGTATGGCTCATTTTACTCTGGAAAAAACATACTTATTTGTATATGTTTGCACATATTTTAAATTTTACAATTTTTCGCCATAGTGCCCCTTTAAGCGCTTAAAAAAAACCTCTTGCAGCGTGAGCCAGCCCTAAGGCCTGGTTCACATCTGTTTTTTTTTTTTTTTTTTAAATTTATTTATTTATTTATTTATTTTTTTGTGGATCGGGCCGTACAGATCCGGCCATCTGGATCTGGGAAAACGGTCAGTTTTTACAGCCAGTGTACTGTTTACAGCCAGTGTACTGTAAAACATCCATTTTCATTGGTTCCTATTTTGTTCCGCTGAGTGAAACGGTCAGGAAAATTGGGTCCTGCTGCATTTTTTTGTCCGCTCAGCAGAACGGACCACGGATCTGCAGCTAAGAGCTAATGTGAACCAGGCCTAACTGAACAAGAGGAGCCGAGGTTCAGTCCTAAAGGAGATTTTTTTTTTCTATAGTTGTGTGCAGTACAGTCTTATGTGTTAGAATTGGCTTTGTTTGATCACTAGGAAACAAATAATTGTGCAATCCCTTGTGTCTGAAGCACTGTGTGCTTGTGCCCTATTTGTTAGTTGCAAAATCAAGAATGCTTCTATTATTAGAATCCTAAAGCCTTATTTAAATATAGATGAATGCATCATCTTGGAATAACTGCATCAGAACTGCTGAAGTGCACTTTACCATTCCCCCTGATTTCACACAGCATAATTTATTAATGCTCTTATTTTTAGGCCCTATTCGTTGTATATTTTACTTCAAGTGCACTTAAATTGAGCTTTTATTATACTAGATCCTTCCCTTAAATGAATTGCAGGTCATGATGAATCCTTTATTTATTTTCTTTGTGACTTCTTTTATATAGTTTGGTGGAGAAGATGCCTCCCTTCTGCAGAACTCAGGAGCACTGAGACAGACCATGATCCAAAGTTATAGAGTTTTCTTGCAGCACCACCTACTGGTGAAATATATTAAATCTACTAGATGTAGAGCACTGTGCCTTCCTATTAGCTCAAGCCTAAATGAACAAGCTAACCTAGCATTTGCAAAAAGGCTGACAGCGCATAAGCAGCTGAGGAGTTCTCCACTGTGACTGAATGGAGATATCCATACTAATCAACTTTGTACGCTGCTTATAACGTGGGGGGGGGGGGGGGAGGTGTAGCAATGCACGGCACTTGCGTTGCTCTCTTTTGCTGTACAATGCATCCGTGCATTGTTACCGCACTGAATCAATGCATGGTTGAGAATCTCAGACAGGGCAGTCTATGCACTTCGCATGTCCTTGTGTGTCACTGAAAATGTGACCAGCAACACACAATTGGTGAAGGGGGCCTTACAAGATGCTCCATTTGTTAGCCTATATAGGCGTATATATAGAGCTGGGTCTTAGAGCACTGTGAGAGTGCTAACCACAATTCCACCATGTGCCTTAAAGGGGAACTTCAGCCTAAACACACATACTGTCATTAAGTCACATTAGTTATGTTAATTAAAATAGATAGGTAATATAATCTCTTACTCACCCTGTTTTAAAAGAAAAGGCAAATGTTTGCCATTTCATGGCGGCAGCCATCTTTTTCATGGGGGCAGCCATCAACCAATCTTTTTGGTTGAAAGGAGGTGACAGGGAGCATTAGACACAGTTCCAGCTGTCCTGTGTCCTGATCACCCCTTCCACCTGCGTGCACTAGGCTTCAAATCTCAAATTCAAAATAAAAAAAATAAATAAAAATAAAACAAATTTGCGCCAAAACAGCAGAAGGAGAACAACATCAGAAATCCCATCATGCTTTGCACAACATCCGGTGAAAAATGCCCAGGCAGTTTTCTTCTGTGCAGCTAAAATTGAGGCTTGGGTAAGAAAAGCAAAGTTCTGATGCTGTGAAACTGTTAAAGAAACACCAAGCCTTTTCAATGCTGATGAGTAGATTTTTAGTCCGGAGGTTCACTTTAAGTAGGAACTTTGAAATGAGGATACCATTTGTTAACAAATTCATTATAGAACAAGCTTTGGCTTATGTACATTTAGTATTATTGCGCATTTATATATCGCTGACATTTTCTGCAGTGCTTTACAGAGTTTATGGTTATGTCATCACTTGTCCCTCAGAGGAGCTCACCATCTAATACTGAGTACAGTCAAAGTCTGATGCCCGTATCGTATTCTAAGGGCAGTGTTGAGGGAACCAACATAGATTTGTTGTAATATATCTTGCATACAGCCATCCAAAGGAATCACAGGCATTATTTTGGTCCCACCGCTGTATGGTGAGCTTCCCTTGAGAAACCTGCTGTAGCTGGTGGTATCCCTACTGGAATGCAATGTAGCATCCCGACCCCAGGTCCCACTCATCCTATATTGGCAGTGAAAACCAGGACCCAAAGCAAGGCAACAGAGGGAAGACACAGTCGGATGGAAGATGCACAGGTAGCAGCAACTAAAGAGAGGACTTCCATATATCCAGTAGACGTTGGCTAGTGCACAAGACAGTAACCAATCAACACAGCGGAGTGCAGCTTATCAGATGAACTATATCCATGGAAGAAGAAAGTATAAGCACACAAAGCTACAAATTCAACCTTTATTCCAAAATGATTAAAACTGTGCAATGGTACACATACCGCATAATAGGAGAGAGGAACAGGTAGAGAGAGGGTCAACAGCTATTTCTTGCCATCACAAAGTGGCGCTTCATCAGATACTGTCCTGATGAAGTGCCACTTTGTGATGGCGAGAGAGCAAAGTGTGTGTCAAATTTTACCAGTGTTTACACAAGCAACATAACACGCATTACGCATGTAGCACAACTTGGTTTATGTACACAAATAGCAATGCACACGTATACATAACTCGAGGTGCGCACTTTACATTGCTTACATTAGCAGGGATGCTATCCGGATGAATTCCATATGGATTATCATCCTGATAATTAGAGCACCTGAGCGGGTGAGTGGGAGGGGCAGGTGACTACCACTGCTTCCTCCTTCCTGGTTGAAGGAGGAAGCGTGGTAGTGACTTGACGCGGCCTGGGACGTGCCGTGTGAAGCATTAAAGAAGATGGCTGCTGGGTAAGTTTTACCCATGTTCCCCCCCCCCCCCCCACCTCTTAACACCCTCCCACTCACCTCTTAACACCCTCCCACTCGTGCTCTAATTATCAGGATGAATTCTGAATTAAATCCATTCGGAATTCATCCGGAGAGCATCCCTGCACCTTAGCACCGGTAAGATTATGCTTGGCGTTTCGTGAATTCAACTTAGTATGACTTTAAGGTCTGGCATAACAAGATTGTCTCTTAAACACTTCTCATAAGTGGAACAGACCAGTTGCATAATTTTATTTTTGGCATTTCTATGTATTTTTTTCTTTCTTTTAATGCCAGCCAGTTCAGCACCTAGCATTTACTATTTTACTGTCTGAAAAATAATAACTTTACCATTAAAATCATTTTTTATCATTGTAATAGTGGAAACTTTTCTTTTTTTGGGCAGAAAAAACATTTTCCAATTTGCCAAAAATCGACTGTTAAAAAAAGAAAAGCATTTGACTCCAGCAGACAGCGAGCAGAGGGAACCGAGATCTCCACTCTCAAGCCAGTGAAAGCACGGGTAAGTAGATGGGAGACTTTAATCCAAAGCCGGTCACACACACTGAAGTCTAATAGAGCCATTTCTTGACAGCCTTAGGGCAAATTCACAGTACTCAGTTTCGCCGCAGAATAATTCTGCATGTCAACTCACATGCAGGTTTTAACTGCACCATTGCAGGTATCAGGGCTGTGGAGTCGGAGTCGGAGTCGTGGAGTCGGAGTCGTGGAGTCGGGCAATTTTGGGTGCCTGGAGTCGGAGTCGGGAAAAAATGCACCGACTCCGACTCCGACTCCTAATGAATTTGTAACTGTAATTAAAATAGAAAATATGATAAAATGTTCTATTTCTCAGATAATAGTCATTAAAAATAATGTATATATACAGTATATATACAGTAATAGCTGTGCTTAGTCCACAAAAATGAAACAAACCAATCAAAATTAGTTACTTGTGCTGCTTCAATAAAGCAGTCCTCATATTTTTAAGGTCAGATATACATATCTGGTTGTGACTGTATATATGTGTACACAGGAATCTCTTATATATACTAAATAACATCTATGCTGTAAGAATAAAGCCTGATGTGTAGCTGTGTCACTAATAGAGATGGTCAACGAGATGGAAATAATTCTGCATTGATGCTGATTTATGCAAATGTATGCACTCCCTTTGCTGATGAAATCAAATAATTTGATATGTTGTTAAAATTTGGTTTGGTGACTACAAATTAAAGGGTACCTGAGACGGATGAAAAGTAAAGTTTTATACATACCTGGGGCTTCCTCCAGCCCCCTTCAGGCTAATCAGTCCCTCGCTGTCCTTCACCACCCGGATCTTCTGATATGAGTCCTGGTAATTCAGCCAGTCAGCGCTGTCCGGCCGCATGCCGCTCCCACAGCCAGGAACATTCTGCACCTGCGCAATAGTGCTGCACAGGTGTAGTATGCTCCTGGCGGCGGAGTGTGTGCATGCGCACTACGCCTGACTGGCTCAAGTACCTGGACTCATAGCAGAAGATCCAGGTGGCGGAGGAGGACAACGAGGGACTGATTATCCTGAAGGCGGCTGGAGGAAGCCCCAGGTATGTATAAAACTTTAATTTCATCTGTCTCAGGTTTACTTTGTTACACAGTAGTACTATACTCTACATATGCACTCCCCACAGAGCTGCAGGGAATCCACTGAGAATGCTGTGCACATTGAACACAGAGGTGTTGTCTGTTTACAATCTCGTCATTCCCCTGCAGAGTACCTGCACATCATTCTTACATGTACCCACACTTACATTGCCTAGGGCCTGATAGGTGTTCTTTGTTCCGGTTTGTACCTTTTACAAGTACTCTTACCAAGGACTAGTTTTAGTCTAAAGGGAATAAATATAGTAGTCTACATATCCTTCTCACTTCAGTTGTCTTGTAAAATTCCTAAGCGTTGGCAGTTAAGAGACGAATTTCATGTTACATACTTTTAATCAACAAAATTGTAATATGCAAATTAGAGGAGTCGGAGTCGTGGAGTCGGAGTCGGAGTCGGTGGAATCCTAAACTGAGGAGTCGGAGTCGGAGTCGGTGGATTTTTGGACCGACTCCACAGAACAGACAGTACTAAGGGGGTACCCAAGAAATACTTTGTCAGTTTTTTTTTATAATTTCCAAAAAATCTTAGAGAACCCGAGGTGGGTTCTAAGAATCCTAATAGCAGACAGAGGCTGGCTGTGCATATAATCACCAGCCTCTGTTGCTAAATATCTTCCCTCCAGGGCCCCCCTGCGCTCTGCCCCCCATAAATCACAGCCGCGCTGTCAACACGCAGCGTGTCACCAGCCGACTGTTTACAATTGGATATCAATCCCCGCCGCTCCCCGCCTCCTCCATAGCTCCGGTCCCTGCCCACGTCCCTTCCCTCCAATCAGCGGGGAGGGAAGGGACGCGGGCGGGACCGGAGCTATGGAGGAGGCGGGAGAGCGGCGGAGATTGATAGGCAATTGTCGGCTGGTGACACGCTGCGTGTCGACAGTGCGACTGTGATTTATGGGGGGGCAGAGCGCAGGGGGGCCCTGGAGGGACGATATATAGCAACAGAGGCTGATGATTATATGCACAGCCAGCCTCTGTCTGCTATTAGGATTCTTAGAACCCACTTCGGGTTCTCTTTAATCAGACAAAAAATACTTCACATACATTTCACTACATTTCAACTCCCAAGAAGTAAAAATCAGGGCTGTGGAGTCGGAGTCGTGGAGTCGGGCAATTTTGGGTGCCTGGAGTCGGAGTCGGGAAAAAATGCACCGACTCCGACTCCTAATGAATTTGTAACTGTAATTAAAATAGAAAATATGATAAAATGTTCTATTTCTCAGATAACAGTCATTAAAAATAATGTATATATACAGTATATATATATATATACAGTAATAGCTGTGCTTAGTCCACAAAAATGAAATAAACCAATCAAAATTAGTTACTTGTGCTGCTTCAATAAAGCAGTCCCCGTATTTTTAAGGTCAGATATACATATCTGATTGCGACTGTATATATGATGTGTACACAGGAATCTCTTATATATACTAAATAACATCTATGCTGTAAGAATAAAGCCTGATGTGTAGCTGTGTCACTAATAGAGATGGTCAACGAGATGGAAATAATTCTGCATTGATGCGGATTTATGCAAATGTACGCACTCCCTTTGCTGATGAAATCAAATAATTTGATATGTTGTTAAAATTTGGTTTGGTGACTACAAATTAAAGGGTAACTGAGACGGATGAAAAGTAAAGTTTTATACATACCTTAGGCTTATTCCAGCCCCCTTCAGGCTAATCAGTCCCTCGCTGTCCTCCACCACCCGGATCTTCTGCTATGAGTCCTGGTAATTCAGCCAGTCAGCGCTGTCCGGCCGCATGCCGCTCCCACAGCCAGGAACATTCTGCACCTGCGCAATAGTGCTGCACAGGTGTCGTATGCTCCTGGCGGCGGAGTGTGTGCATGCGCACTACGCCCGACTGGCTCAAGTACCTGGACTCATAGCAGAAGATCCAGGTGGTGGAGGAGGACAACGAGGGACTGATTATCCTGAAGGCGGCTGGAGAAAGCCCCAAGTATGTATAAAACTTTAATTTCATCTGTCTCAGGTTTACTTTGTTACACAGTAGTACTATACTCTACATATGCACTCCCCACAGAGCTGCAGGGAATCCACTGAGAATGCTGTGCACATTGAATACAGAGGTGTTGTCTGTTTACAATCTCCTCATTCCCCTGCAGAGTACCTGCACATCATTCTTACATGTACCCACACTTACATTGCCTAGGGCCTGATAGATGTTCTTTGTTCCGGTTTGTACCTTTTACAAGTACTCTTACCAAGGACTAGTTTTAGTCTAAAGGAAATAAATATAGTAGTCTACATA
This sequence comes from Hyperolius riggenbachi, assembly GCF_040937935.1. Taxonomy (NCBI): domain Eukaryota; kingdom Metazoa; phylum Chordata; class Amphibia; order Anura; family Hyperoliidae; genus Hyperolius; species Hyperolius riggenbachi. The sequence goes on from NC_090650.1 coordinate 368,304,256, forward strand.
TCCTTCTCACTTCAGTTGTCTTGTAAAATTCCTAAACGTTGGCAGTTAAGAGACGAATTTCATGTTACATACTTTTAATCAACAAAATTGTAATATGCAAATTAGAGGAGTCGGAGTCGGTGGAATCCTAAACTGAGGAGTCGGAGTCGGTGGATTTTTGGACCAACTCCACAGCCCTGGTAAAAATTGAAGCATAATGCATTGTACCATTCCAGGACCCAAACAGAATATATGATATATAGATCCAGAAAGAGGAAGAAATCTGGCCGGGGGTGGGTGGGGCTGCATCAAAGTACCGGGCTGTAGGCAGGCAAGTCTCACAGGCAACCTTCCAGTTAAATGAATACGGAGATTGCGCTCTGCACTTGTTCAGGTGTGCTCACTGTATATTCAGAATATATATATATATTATATATATTCAGCACCTGATATATAACTGATAGCAACCGATACATCACCGTTCTAACAAAATATTGTCAGAACCGAAAAGAATCGTAAGAAGAAATTTGTGAGCTTTGGAGTGAAACTGAAGGCGAGGGAAGTATGAATATTAATACAAATACAAAGAATGAAAGGGATACAGTACATGCAAAGCATGAAACAACGAGGAAAACAGTAAGAATGTAAATCCCATTCACACACTGTATGGGGCATTTTGTTTCAGCCGGAGCCTCCAAAGAAGCAGTCCAACTGGAGGAGGAAGCATGATGACTTCATTGCCACCATTAGAGCTGCTAAGGGACTCACACAGATTATAAAGGAAGGGGGAGAGCTTCCACCTCCACCACCACCTTCTTATGATCCAGGTAAGTAGCCCTCTGCTGGTCTGTGCATAAACCTGTCAGGCTAAGCTTTTTCTGTATTTACTGATATTGCTTTTCACGAGTAGACCAAAAAAACGAAATGCATCCGGTCTAGATGTGGTGACGACCACATTGAGTCACTTCTGAGTGCGACCTGCTCTGACGCGACATGATGCATTTCGTTTTTTTTTTGCTTCCGGGCAACCACACCATATGTCAAGTGGCTAAACAACGCACTTGTCCTTTAGTTCACTCTCCACTGAACATCTGCCGCCCAGGCGGCTGGTTCCGACGGTCTGAACTAGCCCTTAGAGACAGTGGATCATTTGTGCAGCCTCCTTATGTCTCTTACCTCAGGTTTCCTTTAACATGCCTTTAAATGGTTGGGGTAGTCTTTAAATGTTTGGGGGTGTCAAATACAAAGTGAGCAGAAATTGTACATTGGGACCTAGTCGCGGGCCATCCTCAATGTCTACTGGCCACCTTCCTCTCTTATAAAGTTCCCTGATGTCTAGAGACCTCTCCCCTATACAGTTCCCTGGTGTTTAGTGCTTTCCCCCTACCTCTCCATATGGCTTCCCTGGTGTTCTAGGGCTTCACCCACAATATAGCTCCCCTGGTTGTGTAGTGTGAGCCAAACATAATGCAAAGTGGGGAAACCACTTAAGTGCCAAATGTAATGGCTCTGAGGGGCAAATTTGGCCAGAGTTTGACATATATGGTTTAGAGGGACTGTAACCAAGGATTAACCTTCATCCCAATCGGTAGCCAATACCCCCTTTCCAATGAGAAATCTTTACTTTTTCTCTAATAGATCATCAGGGGTCGATATGGCTGATATTGTGGTGAAACCCCTCCCACAGAGTGATGTCATGACCATGGTTCTGACAGTTTGGCGTCCGTGAACCTCCTTTCATTGTGGGAAATAACAGCTTTTTCCAACTGCCAAGCAAGCAATATCTCCTTCTGTGCATAGAACGCTCAGTAACGAACATTCCGTACAGATCACCGGGCAGAACTAAAGATGTCACCACCAGTGATACATTTCAGAATGTAAATCAGGGAGAGGAAAGATTTTATGATGGGCAAACACTGACTTAATAATCTATACATGCATATTGTAAAAAAATAAGTAATTGTATTCATTATGTTATTTTCAGCTGCTATGTCCCTCGCCGCAGCTCCGCACTCAGAACTACTGCACCTGCACAGTACATTCCACACCACGTGCGAGCGATTGATAGCGGTGCTCACGCAGGTGCAGTGGATAGCGTTACCAGGTCGTCCTCTGCAGCAGACGGGATTGGGGGCCAGCAACTGAGTGCGGAGCTGCGGCAATAGACATAGCAGCTGCAAGGGGCTGGAGGAAGCCCCGGGTAAGTAAATGTAGTGTGTTTTTTTTTTTTTTTTTTTTTTTTTTTTTACGCTGCTCGGACCTTTCCTTTAAAGGAAACCTGAGATGTCAAAATTGGGTGTATTTATACATACCTGGTGATCCATTGCCATCCTCTTCAGCTGCTCCAATCTTTTCCTTCCCCTCCCTTCCCCTGTAAACTGGCAGGCTGTGCTATTCTGCGCATGCTAGGCCGCGCGCACACCCCTATCTCCCACAGGCGGAGGTGCAAAATGCTCCTGGGTAAGGGAGCGCGGCCTGGCCATGCATGCGCAGAAGCGGGAGAAATAACTGGTCAACAGAGTGACCGGCAAGGGAGCACCTCATGGGGCTGGAGGAAGCCCCAGGTAAGTATAAAAACACCCAAGTTTGACATCTCAGGTACACTTTAAAGAGAATCTGTAACGTCAAAACGTCCCCTGGGGGGTACTCGCCTCCGGTGAGGGAAGCCTCCGGATCCTAATGAGGCTTCCCACGCCGTCGTCCGTCTCTCAGGGGTCTCGCTGCAGCCCTCCGAACAGCGGTGACGTCAATATTTACCTTCCCGTCTCCTGCGCAGGCACTCTGACGGCTGTCGGCTCCGAAGTAGGCGGAAATACCCGATCGCCGTCGGGTCTGCTCTACTGCGCAGGCGCAAGTCTTTGGCGCCTGCGCAGTAGAGCGGACCCTGACTGAGATTGGGTATTTCCGTCTACTTCAGAGCCGAAAGCAGCCACAGTGCCCCCGCTGGAGCCAGCAAAGGTAAATATTGAATTGACAGTCGGGTCTGTCGCCGGCTGTTCGGAGGGCTGCAGCGAGACCCCCGTGGGACAGAGGACGGCGTGGGAAGCCTCATTAGGATCCCGAGGCTTGCCCCACCCGAGGTGAGTAACCCCCTGGGGATGTTTTTGATGTTACAGTGTCTCTTTAAGCTTTGTAGCCAGTCTTGGCCACTGTCAGTTTGTTTGTTTTTTTTAAATAAAACCTGCTTCATAAGCTGTCAAATTTACTCCACTTTCATACATATTTTAAAGGGAAAAATGTGTCAGTTTGTAACGCAAACCTTTTAATAAGAACTGACATTACAATTTATATTCTGACTGTACCTAGATTATGTCCAGTGCCCATACTGTCAGAGGAGGTTTAACGAGAGTGCTGCTGACAGGCACATCAACTTCTGCAAAGAGCAAGCTGCTCGCATAACCAATAAGGGCAAATTAGGTGGTGGCGATGCCAAAGGAAAAGCAGCCCCACGGACTCAGGTATTCATCATGAAAACGCATCATCAATGGTGGAAAATGTTCCTGTAGTGTATTTTCAATGTGTGCATTATTTTATTGGTTTGCAGTGAGACTTTGCAGTTTACATGTTCCCCTATGTGGTCAGTGTAATGACTGGCTATTCCTGTGTCCCCCTATGTGGTCTAGTGTTCTCCCTAGAAAGGTTTTTCATCTGGGTGGCATGAAAAAGTAGCCGGGTGGAGCGAGATGAGAGAAGGCAGGGCTGGCGCTTCTCTGCACAACTCTGCTTACAGAAGAGGAGGTGGTGAGCCGATGACAGCCGGGTGCTCACCAAAACTAGCCGGGTGGAGTACCCGGCTAAAAGAGCCTGGGGAGAACACTTTGGTCAGTGTAATGATTGGCTGTTCCTGTGTCCCCCTATGTGGTCTATGTATTTAAACACTACAGGTCCTTCTCAAAAAAATTAGCATATTGTGATAAAGTTCATTATTTTCTGTAATGTACTGATAAACATTAGACTTTAGATATATTTTAGATTCATTACACACAACTGAAGTAGTTCAAGCCTTTTATTGTTTTAATATTGATGATTTTGGCAAACAGCTCATGAAAACCCCAAATTCCTATCTCAAAAAATTAGCATATCATGAAAAGGTTCTCTAAACGAGCTATTAACCTAATCATCTGAATCAACTAATTAACACCTGCAAAAGATTTCTGAGGCTTTTAAAAACTCCCAGCCTGGTTCATTACTCAAAACCGCAATCATGGGTAAAGGTGCGTACACACATGCGACTATAATCGTTTGAAACGATCTTTCCCTGATCATTTCAAATGACGATCGTTTAAAAAAAGCAGCCAAAGACCATTAATTCTAACGACGGATGAGCTAGATCGTTAAAAACGAACGATCTATCTTGGCGGATTTTTTCCAACGACGATCGTTTGCAAAAGTAGTACATCGTTGGAAACGGTCGTTCGTACTAGGCTTGACATGCGCATTTCACTATTTCTCCATGGAACTTTTCATTTTTGTGTGCAAGCGCAATAGTTGCTTAACGTGATGTAACGTTCGTTCTAACGATCAGATCGTTACACACCTTTAAAAACTAACTTTACTTTGGTCGTTCTTTCGTCAATTAAAAGTTCGTTCGTCATTCACAACGAACTATCATTGTCGCATGTGTGTACGTAGCTTAAGACTGCCGACCTGACTGCTGTCCAGAAGGCCATCATTGACACCCACAAGCAAGAGGGTAATGGTACGTACACACCTGCGATAACGATCGTTCGTTACAAGCGATCGTTCCGCGACGGGCGATAGGTGGACGAGCAGGTAGTAAATGCAAATCAGGCGACTGAGAAAGTAGCGAAGCGATTGTTGTCGCCGAAACGAACGATCAGGAGCAATAGTTGCGTGCGCACACGGATCGTTACGTCCCGAAGCGGATGTAGGCATAATGCGTTTCATGAGCATTATTAAAAAAAGAGAGAGAGAGAGAGAGAGAGAGAGAGAGAGAGGCATATGTAAAGAAACATATCAACAGAAAAGTGTGTACATTATACATACATACCTATGTTAGTGCATTGTATGCTGTTTAATAGTAACTAATGTTTTAATAAACATTTGGGTTAAGTGCACAATTCTTTAACATGATTTCAAATATCACACTGAACGATCGCTACGAAACAAACGTTTCCGGAAATACGTACGTTCCCAGTTGGAAGGCACATGCGCTGTTCTAATAATAGCGATCGTTCTCGCACGATCGCTATACACACTTCATTTTAACGGCGACAATCGCTCGATTAAATCCAACTATTTGGAAAATTTTCTCAAGCAATCATTGCCCTTCCATCGCTTGGCTTAACGATCGCTTCGGAACGAACTTTAGGCAATGATCGAGCGAGCGACTACGAGCGATCGTTAATTGGCATTTACGAGCGATCGTTATCGCAAGTGTGTACGCAGCATTAGACACAGAAAGAAACTTCTGAACGAATAGGCTGTTCCCAGAGTGCTGTATCAAGGCACCTCAGTGGGAAGTCTGTGGGAAGGAAAAAGTGTGGCAGAAAACGCTGCACAACGAGAAGAGGGGACCGGACCCTGAGAAAGATTGTGGAGAAGGACCGATTCCAGACCTTGGGGGAACTGTGGAAGCAGTGGACTGAGTCTGGAGTAGGAACATCCAGAGCCACCGTGTACAGACATGTGCAGGAAATGGGCTACAGGTGCCGCATTCCCCAGGTCAAGCCACTTTTGAACCAGAAACAGCGGTAGAAGCGCCTGACCTGGGCTACAGAGAAGCATCACTGGACTGTTGCTCAGTGGTCCAAAGTACTTTTTTCGGATGAAAGCAACTTTTGTATGTCATTCGGAAATCAAGGTGCCAGAGTCTGGAGGAAGACTAGGGAGAGGGAAATGCCAAAATGCCTGAAGTCCAGTGTCAAGTACCCACAGTCAGTGATGGTCTGGGGTGCCATGTCAGCTGCTGGTGTTGGTCCACTGTGTTTTATCAAGGGCAGGGTCAGTGCAGCTAGCTATCAGGAGATTTTGGAGCACTTCATGCTTCCATCTGCTGAAAAGCTTTATGGAGATGAAGATTTCATTTTTCAGCACGACCTGGCACCTGCTCACAGTGCCAAAACCACTGGTAAATGGTTTACTGACCATGGTATTACTGTACTCAATTGGCCTGCCAACTCTCCTGACCTGAACCCCATAGAGAATCTGTGGGATATTGTGAAGAGAAAGTTGAGAGATGCAAGACCCAACACTCTGGATGAGCTTAAGGCCGCTATCGAAGCATCCTGGGCCTCCATAACACCTGAGCAGTGCCACAGGCTGATTGCCTCGGATGAAATATACAAATTTTTTGAGATAGGAATTTCGGGTTTTCATGAGCTGTATGCCAAAATCATCAATATTAAAACAATAAAAGGCTTGAACTACTTCGGTTGTGTGTAATGAATCTAAAATATTTGAAAGTCTTATGTTTATCAGGGCATTACAGAAAATAATGAACTTTATCACAATATTCTAATTTTTTGAGATTTGGTGGGGGCTAGTGTCCACCAGGCCCTAGGCAACTGCCTGGAATTGTCTTGTGAATGATCCAGCTCTGCATGTAGTGGAAAGAGGAAAGTGAGAGACATATAGATGCTGCCATATTTTTTACCAGTTGCCTGGCAAACCTACTCCTCTTTCTGGTTGCAGTAGTGTCTGAATCACTCACATGAAACAAGCGCTACTCCAGGCAGAGACGTCTGATCGGTATGCTTGTTCAGGATCTATGGCTAAATGTATTATGCTGGGCATACACGGTTAGATAGTTCTTATCAAAAGAGCCGCTAATGGCTCGATTTGATAAGATCCAACCTGTCCGATCACCGCGGCGGATTGATACTGCGCTCGATCCCCACGAGCGGACAACAGAAAAAACGAAGCGCTGGGACTAGCGGGAATCGATCCACGCACGGACGAGCGGTGACACGCCGTCATCGAGCCGCTGGCTCGATACGGGCGCATAAACGAACCGTGTATGCCCAGCATTAGAGCCAAAGGATCAGCAGGACTGCCAGGCATTCTGCATTGTCTAAAATGAAATACATATATCAGCCTCCATATGTCTCTCTCTTTGTGTGCCCTTTAAGAAAATACTATTAAAGTGTACCCGAGGACATGTGACATAATAAGATAAGCATGTGTATTTACGCTGCACTACGTATTAATAACCAGGCTGTTTCTTTTTTTTACTCTGCTGCCTGAAACCGTTTTAAAAACAAAAAAAGTGACCGCAAAGTGCTCAGCGCGCTACATAAACATAATAAATACAATAGCCTCTCAATATAGTCGTGCGGCTATGACATGTTTTTATTTTCCATATCTATTGTATTTGTTATGTTTATGTAGCACGCTAAGCACTCTGCACTTTAGATAGTACCCCTGATAAAGCCCCTAATTATAACAGGGTGAAACATGTAGAATTTATCGGTGGGGCGTTGTGTGTTTGATTATCAACTTTATCTGGGTAATAGGGAAAACCTATGAAGTGAGCTAAACTCATTGGTTTCATTCACAGGGCTCTGTGTACTCCTTTCTCCCTTCCCTAGTCTGTATATGGAAACAGTGTTTTAAAAAGCTAATGGTTTTTAGTGGTCGGGCCAAAAGTTATCTTTTAATCTCTTTTGCCCCGGTATAGATTTGTCTGTATAATATAGTAAACCTCACTGATAAGCAAATTACAGCCATAAACGGTTTCCTAGCAGAATACAGCTCCTGAGGGCAGGGGAGAGATAGAAAAAGATCAATAGTTCATGTATTTTAACTCTGCTCAATGGCAGTCTATTAACCCCACCTGGCGTTACAATAAATTCGCCAGGGGGGCAGCGCAGCACTTATTTTTTAATTTTATTTTTTTAAAATCATGCAGCTAGCCTAGCGCTAGCTACATGATAGCCGCTGTGCAGCGGCATCCCCCCACCCCTTCCGATCGCCTCCGGCGATCAGAGCAAACAGGAAATCCCGTTCAGAACAGGATTTCCTGTTTGGCTTCCCCCGTCAACGATCGTGATGACGTCATTGGGAGTCCCGATCCACCCCACAGCGCTGCCTGGCACTGATTGGCCAGGCTGCGCACGGGTCTCGGGAAGGGGGGGGGGGGGAGCGGCGCATCGGCAGCGAGCGGCGACGATAGTAAATGTCACGCAGCTAGCAAAGTGCTAGCTGCGTGTTTAAAAAAAAAATTATGAAAATCTGCCCAGCAGGGCCTGAGAAATCCTCCGCGGCGGCATAGCCCGAGCTCAGGATTACGCCAAGGAGGTTAAGAGTCCCAGAGACAACAAAACATTCCATCTACTTTGTAAATGTTTTAATATAAAATAAACCATGGAATAGCAAAAAAAAGGGGTCATTTTTAGGAGTAGGAGGTTAAATACAATTGTTTATCTTATCAGTTTATTTTCACCTCAGGTTCACTTTAAAAATGAATATTAGATGTTTTCACTTGGGTTATCTTTGTTTTATAAAAAAAATTGGCACTGGCAACATCTGTACCTGTGGTACAGCCTGCTGGTGAATGTGAAGCTGAGGAGAGGGATCTGGCTCCGATGGAGGGAAATGACGTATTTTGTCAGTCATGTTGTTGGTTGTCAATTAGTTACCTACTGCTATTTATAATAATAATGTTCTCTGAGAGCCGCTGTGTTCAGGGAACTGTTTGCTCGCCGGGGCTCTGACTTTCCCCCACCCAGAACATTGTGACAGGATTGATGGATTACAGATGCTGGCAGTCTCCTTTCACGTTGTCCCATGTGGGGGCCACACCCTTCCAGAACTTGGAGGAGCAGACAGTTCCCTGGTCACTGGCAGTCTCAAAGACAAAGCATTAAGGTCCGTACACACGCCTGATCAAAGGCAACGACGGGCGGAATGCTCAGAAACAGCCTTATCAGTCCAGCGACAGACTGTACACACGCTGGACTGGCTGCTGAAAACACGCCCAGCCGGAGGTGACGACGTACCCGTCGTTGCCTTTGATCAGGCGTGTGTACGGACCTTTAGTTAACTATTTACCACCAGTCTAGTGTCTGGCTTTAACCTCCTTGCGACCGCCTAACGCCAATTGGCGGTCTCAAGGTGACTCCCCCAGGACTGCGTAACTCCAATTGGCGTTAAGTCCTGGGGGGGTGGTTTGCAGGGGATTGCGCGCGCATCCCCACTTCAGTGATGGAGCTCTGCTCCTTCATCAGTCTAGCAGACTGTTATGCTGGGCATACACGGCGCGATAGTTCTTATCAATCGAGCCGTTAATGGCTTGATTGAGAATATCCAACCTGTCCGATCACTGCGGCGGATCGATACCGCTCTCGATCCCTACGGTCGGACAATGAACAGAAAGGAAGCGCCGATAATGAATGTCCGCGGGGACGAGCGGGAATCGATCCGCGGGAACGCGCCGGCATCGAGCCAGCGGCTCGATTCCGGCACATAAACGCGCCGTGTATGCCCAGCATTAGACAGCGAAACTGCCATCTATTTACATTGAACAGTGATGCAATCTTCTACAGCGATGTACTGGAGACAGTCGTGTCACTCGGCTGTCCCCTTTGGAGGCTCAGAGACCGATAGGCTCTCATAGGTTGATGCCTATGAGAGCTGATTGCTGTGATTGGCTGGCCACCTGGGGGGAGGGATGGATCAAAGATTTAAAAAAAACACAAGTAAAAAAAATAATAATAAGTAAACACTGCAGCAGTGATCAAAGCCCACCAACAGAGCATTCAGTAAAGGGGGGGTTTAATGTTTGCTAAGTTGTATGGCTCTGCAGTAAGCGGTTAAAGCTGCAGAGCCCTAAATTGTAAAAAAAAATAGCCTGGTCACTGTGGGGTGTAAGCCTATGGTCCTAAAGGGGTTAAGGCCTATACTGATGGTAAATAATTGTCACCTGACACAATCAATTGTGACTTTTTCTGGTGATAGCTTTTGTAGCATTTGTCATGCAGACATGCTGCTTGGCTACAGCTGAGCAGGATACTGCATGCTATGGCAGTTATGTCTCTATAGTTGGGACGTCCTCATCCATCACAGGGCACAATTTAGGTAGCATGTCTTCCCTCCTATGTGGGAGAAATGGCAGAGGCTCTGAACTAGTGTCAAAGCCCTGGGGGGTAAAACCTTACACCTTTTCTGACAAGTTTTCAGCACTGGGGAGCAGCTTGGGTGCCAACAGACTACATTCCTGCTGGCTGTCAGTAAACAGAGATCCACCCTACTCCAGGAACACTGCTAGGGCTAGTAAGACCAGTAATGCAGACTGTCTGCATGAATAACTTTTAAAAAATTCAGTGAAGAATGTGTAAAAGCAACATCACACTACATGTGACCACAGTAACCATTCTCTGTCTGTAGAGCTGCTGCTTCTGTGTATTTGTTTCTGTGTACCTGAGTTTAAGTGTTTACCGGTATTTCTTTGTAGTACAAGGCTCCTGCACTTAAGAAAACCAATTCCCCTGCATCTTTGTCCTCAGCGAATTCACGTTTGCCACAACCTCCCAATATGGGTAAACCAGCCTCAGGTATGATGAATGATGCAGACTGCTTATCTGTGTTACGGTTATGCATGATTACATATTTACAAAGACTCCATAGACCTTTATATGCAATAAATAGCCTTTCACAGCTGACACTGAGTACACAGCACAGAGCAATGGAAAAGTGAGACTTTTAACCTGTTGCTATGCGTAATCTCAAACCAAAGAAATAAAGCAGGGCTGGACAAATCTCAGTAGCCAAAGATCCTTGTGGGACAACTCCAGCAAAAAAAAAGTAAGCGTTTAAAATCTGACAGAACTGTCAAGTTTTGGACTAGTCTATCTCCTCATGGGGGTATGTTCAGGGTTTTGTTTGTTTTCAAAAGCATTTCCTGAATAGCATTTTCACTGACATAATAGTAAGATACCAGCCAGCCTCTCTATTCAATTGCACACAAAGTCAGTTAGGCATAGCAATTGCTATTCAGGAAATGCTTTTGAAAACCCTGAGCATTCCCCATGAGGAGATCGACTAGTCCAAAACCTGTCAGTTCTGTCATATTTTAACAGATTACTTTTTTTTGCTGGAGTGGTCCTTTTTAAATTGAAAGGTGTCACCAAACATCTTAATTTTCTCTCTAACTGGCTCCTGAATCGGACGTGTTGGCTCCATGTTAATTTGGCTACTCCTGAATTATACTTACCATTTCATTTACAGTAACTTACAATTGGTAAAGATTTTCTCTGGTTTGCTGCTGCTCCCAAGTCTAAAGGTGGCCACTAATGGTCCAATTTGTATTGAAAAATCGTTCGAGCAATCAGATCATTCTGATCGGATGTGATTGGATTGGTTGTAAATAATCTCTGATGATGGGCCCCAACCTTTTCCGGCCCGGGGACCACTCTCTGACCAAATTTTTCTCCGGGGAAGGGGGGGGGGGGGTGTTTGCGCGACCTAGTGGACAGTGTCGTGCGCAGCGGGTTATGGGGGGGAGGGGGGCTGGGGTGCGGCTGCATAGCTAGCATAGTTGCCCCAGTATAGGGAGTTTAGTTATGGCTAGTATAGTGCCCCAGTATAGCTAGTATAATGACCAGTATAGCTTGTATAGTCCCAGTATTGATAGGTAGTGCCCCAGTATAGTGCCCAGTATGGGTGGGTAGTGCCCCAGTATAGCCAGTAAAGTGCCCAGTATAGGTAGGTAGTGCCCAGTATAGCTAGTATAGTGCCCAGATAGCTAGTATAGTGCCCAGTATAGGTAGTATAGTGCCCCAGTATAGCTAGTATAATGACCAGTATAGCTAGTATAGTCCCAGTATGGATAGGTAGTGCCCCAGTATAGTGCCCAGTATGGGTAGGTAGTACCCCAGTATAGCCAGTAAAGTGCCCAGTATAGGTAGGTAGTGCCCAGTATAGCTAGTATAGTGCCCAGTATAGTGCCCAGTATAGCTAGCATAGTGCCCGGTATGGTGCCCAGTATAGCTAGTATAGTGCCCAGTATAGATAGCATAGTGCCCAGTTTAGGAAGGTAGTGCCCAGTATAGGTAGGTAGTGCCCAGTATAGCTAGTATAGTGCCCAGTATAGGTAGGTAGTGCCCCAGTATAGTGCCCAGTATAGCTAGTATAGTGCCCAGTATAGCTTCCTAGTATGGGTAGGTAGTGCCCCTCCCCCCTCCGCTCCTGTTACCTTATCATGAGCGGGCGGCTGCTTGTCCGATTAGATTCCCCCGTAGCCGCTTTTCTCAGTGGCATCTCCTATTACAGCAGCACGCTCGGCAGCTGCTGTGATGAGCAGGAAGTGGTACAGCAGTTTCCTGTAGCGGCGATATGCATCGCTGTTACCATGGGAACCGCTGTACCGCTTCCTGCTCATCACAGCAGCCGCCAAGCACGCTGCTGTAATAGGAGATGCCACTGAGAAGAGCAGCTACGGGGGAATCTAATCGGACAAGCGGCCGCCCGCTCATGATGAGGTAACAGGAGCGGCAGCTGCGGGGAGGAGCAAGAGGCCAGACCTGCCACGGCCCGGTGGTTGGGGACCCCTGCCGTACAACACACCAGACAACATCTTGCGGCACACTAGTGTGCCGCGGAACAGCGGTTGAAAAACACTGTAATAGCTTATGAACGATTAGAAAAACAGTTGTTTGGATTTTCATTGAACCAAAATCTGGATTTTCATGTCAGTTGTGATCGATAGGAAGCAAAGATTGGTCAGTTGATGGGTCAGTGAATGATGTATCAGAATTATCTGATCGCTCAAACAATTTTTTAATAGAAATTGGATCATTAGTGGACACCTTTAAACACTCTCTTGTTGAGTTATAACAACATTAACAAGACAGTTGTAAAGTGCTTTTCTCCCATAGGACCCAAAATGCATAATCTTGTCTCAGATCAGTACATTGTTGTGGTTTGTGATGTGCTACAGAGAGAAAAGTTTTGTGTTAATAAATGGCAGAGTAAACAAGTGCCTTTTCAGTTAAAGTAAGGACACATTTTAATTAGGAAACTGTGGTGAACAGACTTACTAACAAATCCACAGGAGCTCTTTTTGGACACTAATATCCCAGTGGTCTTTATTATGGGCTGTGTTATAAGTGTTTGCATTTTTGAGTGCCAAGTGTATGAAGTACTGTTGGGGACTACACCCTGTCGGGCGGATCGTTCAGAAACAGCCTTATCAGTCTGCCGACAGACTGTACACCCGCTGTACTGTCTGCTGAAAACCCGCCCAGCGGGAGGTGACGACGGACCCGTCGTTGCCTTTAATCAGACGTGTGTACGAGCCTTTACTGTACTGCTGTACTTCAAAGTGCCCGCAATGATTGTGCGTGACCCTGACCACTGCTATGAATGCTGGGAGATGTAGTCCCTTAGGGGAAGGTTTGTTTGATCTATTTTACCAAAAGCTGCTCAAACTGTCAGCTTTTCGAGTGCTTGAAAAAACAGTGCAGAACTATTAGAGCTTAACATGGCTAGAAGAAATATGTACGGATGTTATTTTATATTATACTTTTTTTATTTTTTCAATCCAGGTATACCTTCAGCAAAACCAGCGGTGGGCAGTGGAACAGCAGGAAATCGATATCAACCCGGTTCTCCTGCCAATAAAAATTCTACTATATCAAGTCCTCAGACAGGGTAGGTCTTCTTCTGTAAAGTGAAAGGTTAACCACTTGAACACTACAGGTTGTGTTCCCCTTATGGACCAGAGCAATTTTCACATTTCAGTGCTCCTCCCATTCATTCAATATTAACTTTATCGCTACTTAGCACACCTGATCTGTACATTGTTTTTTTTTTTGCTACAAATTGGGCTTTCTTTGGGTGGTACTTTTTGCTTAGAATGATTTTATTTTATATGTATTTTAAAAACTGGAATAATAATTACTTTTTTTTTTTTACAAATTCACATAGTACAATACATGGTGACAATATTTATTCCAAAGGTGTATTTTTTCTTTTTTTTTTTTGGGGGGGGGGGGGGGGGGGGGGGTTCTGATTGCACTGTCAGTATTACCAAGCCCTAATTTGCAAAAATAACAAGAATATACCCTCATTGCATACATATACAAACAACTAAGTCGCTAACGTAACAATGTATGTAGTCCCTTTTAAATTCTGTTCACGTTTTTTTAACAAGTGTTTTATTTTAGTAACTATGGGGGCAATTTAAAAGACATAAAGGGCTTGATTCACAAAGCAGTGCTACCGCATAGCACAAGAAAAGATTTACATGCACGCGCTAACGCGGCTAAGTGCACACATTAACGCACAAACACCTTCGTTAGCATGTGCACATAAACATTCACGCAAGTAAACCTTCACGCGTGTCACATTGTGCGCTACACGCATAGCACCATCGTGTTATGCGTTAGCACGGCTTTGTGAATCAAGCCCAAAGTGTTAATGGGTTTTTTCTTTTTGTCCTGGAATATTACATTTGGCCACCAGATGTTACCTGCTTAGAATGCTTCAGCATTCTAAGCAGGTAACATCTGGTGGTCAAATGTAATATCTAAGCAGGTAACATCTGGAGGCCAAATGGAATATTCCAGGACAAAAATAAAAAGCCCATTAACACTTTGGGCTTGATTCACAAAGCTGTGCTAACGCATAACACGACCGTGCTATGTGTTTAGCAAAAACACAAAGCAAAAGTAAACGTTTTTTTTTTTTTTACATACTTTAGTTGAATGATCAGTGCTGTTTGTCGCAGCACTGGTCATTCATGATTTAGGCACTTTGATTAACTTTGGGAACACATGTTTCCATTCACCAATTTGATCTCTAAAAGCTGATGATGGAAAAGTGTGTGCATGGCACCTATACAGATCCGGAGACAAATATCTACGCCCCTAGGACTTTGCTACTTCCTCTGGCAAATATAGGATTATCTGCTGAACACTTGGCGCCTCTGCCTTCCCTTTTGTTAGCATATCATTGACCATTCTAAGCAGGAACCCATGATATCTAATCAGAAAATGGTATTTACTACTAATTTATAATCCAATACATGGCTATTCAGTAGAAAAAAAACTGTAAGAGAAATAGAATTATATCCTCTACTGAAGTGTATAACAACACACACTAATCACTAATACACAACCACTGCAACCCTAATCAACATCTTCTGCTTTTAACGGAAAACTTGTAATAGTGGTATTGCTGCCAGATTATGTAACATACTCTGGCAGGGTCACACAGCAGGATACAAGTGGGAACAAAATGAAATGTGCTTACTCTGTTGTGGCTGATAATATCCAGACCGTTACAAAGATCACACACATGGAATGTAAGCGCAAACCTCCAAAAACGGCATGAATCACTGCAATAAAGAAAACAAATCCGCACCAAACAATGATTTATTTCAACAATTTAGAAGGAAGTAATTAAAGTTTGTTGGAGGGGAAAAAACCCTTTCCGGATGATTTATACACATTGCAAATCACTGCAGCAAACCTACATGTCTGCTTCTCTCTCTGTCCCTGCATATACCCAGATTACTTGCTTCGGGACGTGGAAATCCTGTATACTAAATGAAGCATGTAATTGTGCAGGACACAAATGCGCGAACTGCGCCGCTGCCCAGCGCCTGTGGGTGCGCACACCATGACAGGCGCAGACCACACTGATTAAGCTACAGCCAACAGTGGGAATGTTTCCTCGCGAAGTGCTAACTTTTAGCAGTTGTGACATGCAAAGCTTGCACTCCACAGCCACTCAGAACGTCGGTAAGGGCTGGTTCACACAACTAGAGCTTTTCTAAGTGCTTTGAGATTTTAAAAGCTCTTGCTAATGTTACCCTATGTGAGTGTTCACACTGGAGTGATGTGATTTTGTAAAAAAATCCCCCATAGCATTGCATTTCAAATCTCTAGCACTTAAAAAGTTGTTGCAGTGTGAACCAGCCCTAAGACAGTGCCGGCAGCTACTCCACACCGCAGTGCCAGCAGCTACTCGACTCCGCAGTGCCAGCGGCTACTCCACTCGGCAGTGCCAGCGGCTACTCCACGCCGCAGTGCCAGCGGCTACTCCACGCCGCAGTGCCAGCGGCTACTCCACTCCGCAGTGCCAGCGGCTACTCCACTCCGCAGTGCCAGCGGCTACTCCACTCCGCAGTGCCAGCGGCTACTCCACTCCGCAGTGCCAGCAGTGCCAGCGGCTACTCCACTCCGCAGTGCCAGCGGCTACTCCACTCCGCAGTGCCAGCGGCTACTCCACTCCGCAGTGCCAGCGGCTACTCCACTCCGCAGTGCCAGCGGCTACTCCACTCCGCAGTGCCAGCGGCTACTCCACTCCGCAGTGCCAGCAGCTACTCCACTCCGCAGTGCCAGCAGCTACTCCACTCCGCAGTGCCAGCAGCTACTCCACTCCGCAGCTAGCTATCGGTGTTCTCTACTCCACAGTGCCAACAGCTACTCTACTCCACAGTGCCAGCTGCCAGTGTTCTCTACTCCACAGTGCCATCAGCTACTCCACAGTGTCAGCTGTCAGTGTTCTGTACTCCACAGTGTCAGCTGTCAGTGTTCTCTTCTCCACAGTGCCAGCTGTCAGTGTTCTCTACTCCACAGTGTCAGCTGTCGGTGTTCTCTACTCCACAGTGTCAGCTGTCGGTGTTCTCTACTCCACAGTGTCAGCTGTCGGTGTTCTCTACTCCATAGTGCCAGCTGTCAGTGTTCTCTACTCCACAGTGCCAGCTGTCAGTGTTCTCTATGCCACAGTGTCAGCTGTCAGTGTTCTCTACGCCACAGTGTCAGCTGTCAGTGTTCTCTACTCCACAGTGTCAGCTGTCGGTGTTCTCTACTCCAGTGTCAGCTGTCAGTGTTCTCTACTCCACAGTGCTAGCTGTCAGTGTTCTCTACTCCACAGTGCTAGCTGTTAGTGTTCTCTACTCCACAGTGTCAGCTGTCAGTGTTCTCTACTCCACAGTGTCAGCTGTCAGTGTTCTCTACTCCACAGTGCTAGCTGTCAGTGTTCTCTACTCCACAGTGTCAGCAGTCAGTGTTCTCTACTCCACAGTGCCAGCAGCTACTCCACCCCACAGTGCCAGTTGTCAGTGTTCTCTACTCCACACTGCCAGCTGTCATTGTTTTCTACACAGTGCCAGCAGCTATTTCACTCCACAGTGCCTGCAGATGTGTGGTGCTTTTGAGAATTGGGGGTTTACTGGTATCCATATAAGCTAAGATTGGACTGTGATCTGAAATTCTGTATTTTATGTCCTTATAAATCTAGCACACACGGCCAAAAAAAAAAAAAAACTGAAGCTAAAAATGTACTGTCTGCTTTGTGATGCAAGCAGTGAAGTGAGGTGGTAGGTGCTTTCTGTACACCGAACAAGGAGACTGTTGCCCTAGTTCCACATATATGGTTGTTGTGATGCTTATAATTTGGCGTGCATGCAAATTCAGGGCCGGATTTACCATAAGGCACTGTAGGCACATGCTGATAAAAGTGCCTCCCTCCCTATACAGAGTCCTGATGAGAGTGTAAATGAGAGATTACTCATTCTGCTCTCTGCATTCCACTGACAAGATCTCCCTTCAGTCAGTGTCATCTCTAGCTACTTAATACTGAGGCTTCTGTAGCTACCCAATACTTGGGGGCAACTCTAGCTACTTAATATTGAGGGTACTTCTGGCTACCTAATACTAAGGGGCAGCTGTAGTTACTTATGATGGGCAAGGAAAGTAAGAGAGAAGTGACAGCTAGCACACTTGCAGTGCGCTTCCGTGGGGTTTGTAGGTTCATGGAGGGCCAGGACATCAGTGCCTATAGACTCCTGTGAGGTAAATCCAGGCCTGCGCAAACTGCAAGAAAGAATTATTGTTCCATCAGAAGAAATTGTAAGGCCATCTGCTTCTATGCGACTTGGGAAGATTTCATGTCTTTGTGAACATGTTGCCTAACCGTCACATCATTACATTATTATATCTGCATCAGATAGAAGTTGTGACCACTTAATGCTCTATGTGGCACGCGGATCTCCATTGCAACCGGCTTTGCTCATTGCTCCCTAATATTGCAGTAGCACCTTTTTGTCTTTTAGGCTGTGCTTTAGTGTGAAGACGCACTTTATTCATTCATTGTGGCTACTTTCAGACTGCAAACCAGCGTTGGCGATGCGGTGTGTTGTGCCCAATGCACCACATCGCACCGTCAAAAACGGGCCTTCCGGGTACACTGCGCCACTGTGCGGTGTTCCCTGCCTGGCCACACTCCAAGCAGGAAGTGACATGCGCTTGCCGTCACTTCCTGCTTCAGGTATGTGGAAGCATATTGTTAAAATATGCTTCTGTGCATGCACGTCATGTCGTTGTCGGTAATTGTTTTAAAATCCACACGTCGCCATAGACTAGCATGACTTCCGGGTCGACGCATCACTGCAGCGTTAACGTAGTTTTGGACCAGCGTCGGGATGCGGCGAAAATGTCGCTTCCGTCGCGTCACGCCGTAATGTCCCAGTATGGAAGTCTCCATAGCCTTTCATTGCCCGCTGGTGAGGTATGGAAAAAATACCACACTGCCTGGGTGTGAAAGAGCCTTGAAGGATGTTAAAGATGACCTGAATTCATGCACGAGGCAGAAGGAAAACAGAGAGAAATGCACCCTGTATGTATTCAGAAAGTTTAGCGTGTCTAATTCCCCCCCATCTGAGACTAATCACAGTGTAATTTGATCCCTCAGCTGTGTCAGCTGGCTGCCTCGGCAGAGTAGCTAATTTGTAAACACAGGATGTTATTAACCCTATGTCTGCTTCCATGAAAGCAAGAAGTAGGCACACTGCAGATTTTTTGCAGGATTAGTATTAGCTACAACAAAGAATTTTTTCTTTCTGCTGTGCTAGAAGGTACATCGCTGCAGAATGTTTGGATAAACAGTGTTCTGAAAAGCCTGTAGAAATAATACTGGTCTCCCAGAATGCTCTGGGAGGAGATTTCAACATAGCTAAACAGCCTAGGCTGTGACATCATTGGGAGAGCTGGGTACATACCAATATATAGCAATACATAGATGTAGGAAACATTTCTGATGTTGAAACCAGAATAATTTACTACATTCTACTATTTGCCACTACAGTGCCTCTGGAGTCCTACAGTGTACAAAAATTGCTGGGCTTGAGTCTTTGAGCAGTCAGTACAACCTGTGGTGGCCATTCATGCAGAAATACTGTTCCAGTCAGTCCTGCACCTACTGTGATTCCACCCGTCTCCCTACACAGGATGTCCTGAGTAGTATTATGAATGCCCACCTGTGCCAGGCCAGGCATCAGAACTGGGTCTTGATGCTAGTTGGGGGTATGAGGAGAACAATAATCTACTTTTAGCACTTCCATAAAGTAAACATTTAAATGTCACTTGTCCTTTATTTGAAAGGGAACTTGAAGTGAGTAAAATTATTTAAAATAAACACATGACGTAGCTGCAAATGAATATTACATACTAACCTCACAGTCAGTTCCATGAAGCTCACCATTTTCTTCTTACAGTGATCCCTTCCAGTTCTGGCAATATTTTGTCAGAACTGAAATACACCAGTTGCTGTCAGTTATAGATCAGCAGCTGTCAGTTACAACTGAATGTGCAAGGTAATGTCCATGTTTCCCTATGGCTCAAGTGGGCAATATTACAGTTTAACAGTGTGATGACCAGGAAGCTGTTATGAGGTAATGGCCATTTTTTTAAATGGAGGACGAATAATTCCATTGATCACAGTGGACAAATGGGATGGGAGAGGAGAAAGAGGTTGATGAGTAGACTACACAGGAGGTAAGTATGACCTGTGTATGGTTATTTTGACTTTTTATTTTCAGTTCAGGTTCTTTGGTGCTGTTGTGTCCTGTGCACCTATGTTTGCAAGAGTGGTGCACCAGGATTTTAAATTATATGAAGTTGAAAGTTGTTTAACAGCTGCAGCCTCAGATTAGCGATTCATCAGACTAATTGTATATACTAATATATCTGGGTGTCTGTACCAATAGACAATAGATCAATATAAAATGCAATCAATGTATTCCACAAGGAAAAAATGCATACAAAGATATGCAGTTCAAAAACAAGTATAGCTGTCAGGATCCTGCTACATACCCAAAACATCAACCTCATACATTCACTCCCCTGCAATAAGTTACATTTTTTTTTCTAAAAAACAAAAATAAATAAGAATGCAGTTATTGAGCGGTATAATAGTGCTGTTGTATTTGCTCAAATGGATTGGCAGGGGGCTGGCACTATAGCTCTAATAGCACTGGCCAGCTCAATACAAGGATATTCTATGTTAGCAAATGGAGCCCACAGGATGTCACTATATATAGAAAATTCACAATATGTCCACCTAAACCCAGCAAATTGTTTAACTACCTGCGGGCCACCGCAGTATAAATCTACGGCGGGCAGGGGGCGCTGCAGTTCTGACCTGACATAAACTCTACGTCCCATTGACCGCACGCCCCCGCCCATCCCCGCTGCTGTCGCCGCTTGATCTCCACCGCAATGTGCTGCCCTGCCGCCTCTATGACGGCAGAGCACTGTGAGCCGGGCAGGAGCAGTTTTCATTGGCTCCTGGCCCTGTCATTCATGTAAGCCGTTCCCGTTGGCTTCCATGGAGTGACAGGGTCAGGAGCCAATGAAAGCGGCTCCTGACCGGCGCACAGCGCTCTGCTGTCATACCGACGGCAGAGAGAGCAGCCTGCGGCAGGGACAGAGCGGCGTGATCGTCAGGAGCGGCGGATTTTAGTGGCGATTCGTCAGGAAGCGGCAGTTTACTGGACCAGCACCCTCTGGTCCTTAAGGGGGCAGAGGGTGCTGGTCCCGAAGTGGTTAAAGGGACTCCGAGCTCAAGTAAAAAAAGAAAGTTGTACTCACCCGGGGCTTTCTCCAGCCCAGTGCTGGTCGGGAGGTCCCACGACGGCGTCCTGGCTCCTCTCCTAGTCCCCGCTCCGGAATGGCTGACCGGCCGCAGCCCGGGCGACACTCTGCTGAGTGTCGGGCTGTTCCTTCCGCGTATGACGCGACTGACGTCACACGCCGGCCGCCTCGCGTCATCACGGCGGCCGGCGTGAAATTACTGCGCATGCGCGATTAAAGCGTGCATGCGCCGTACTGCCACGCCGGCCGCCGTGATGACGCGAGGCGGTCGGCGTGTGACGTCAGCCGCGTCATACGCGGAAGGAACAGCCCGACACTCAGCAGAGTGTCACCCGGGCTGCGGCCGGTCAGCCATTCTGGAGCGGGGACTAGGAGAGGAGCCAGGACGCCGTCGTGGGACCTCCCGACCAGCACTGGGCTGGAGAAAGCCCCGGGTGAGTACTATTTTCTTTTTTTTACTTGAGCTCGGAGTCCCTTTAACAATGTCCCCATCGTAAAGGGATGCAATAGGTGCCAGAAATAATGCTAAAGAGAAACTGTCGTGAAAATCTTAAAATAGAAAACACATACAAATAAGAAGTACATTTCTTCCAGAGTAAAATGAGCCATAAATTACTTTTCTCCTATGTTGCCGTCACTTACAGTAGGTAGTAGAAATCTGATATTACAGACGGATTTTGGACTAGCCCATCTTCTCATAGGGGGGTTCTCAGGTTTTCTTTATTTTTAAAAGCATTTAGTGAATGGCAGTTGCTCCGTCCAACTGCCAAAATAGTGTGCAGCAAGCAGGGAGGCTGGCCAGCATCTTTGTATAAAGATTTTTCAGGTAATGTCTTTATAAAGAATAAAGGCCATGCTGAGAATCCCCTATGGAGAGATGGACTAGCCCAAAATCCGTCGGTAATGTCAGATTTCTACTACCTACTGTAGGTGACAGCAACATAGGCGAAAAGTAATTTATGGCTCATTTTACTGTGGAAAAAATGTACTTCTTATTTGTATGTGTTTTACATTTTAAGATATTTGCAACAGTTCCTCTTTAACCTCCATGGCGGTAAGCCCGTGCTGAGCACGGGCTATGCCGCCGGGAGGCACCGCTCAGGCCCCGCTGGGCCGATTTGCATAATTTTTTTTTTTGCTGCACGCAGCTAGCACTTTGCTAGCTGCGTGCAGTGCCCGATCTCCGCCGATCCGCCGCTATACGCGTCGCCGCAGCCGTCCCCCAGACCCCGTGCGCTGCCTGGCCAATCAGTGCCAGGCAGCGCCGTGGGGTGGATCGGAGTCCCCTTTGACGTCTCCCTCCAGGAGATCCCGTTCTTTGAAAGGGGCTGGGGGGATGCCGCTGAGCAGCGGCTATCGTGTAGCGAGACCTCGTCTCGCTACATGAAAAAAAAAAAAAATTAAAAAAAACGTATTTGCTGCCCCCTGGCGGATTTTGCCAAACCGCCAGGAGGGTTAAGGGACTCCGAGCAGTGCATAAAAACAAAATCTGAACTTACCTGGGGATTTCTCCAGCCCACCGTAGGTCGGGAGGTCCCTAGGTGTCTTTCTGGCTCCTCTCCCAGTCTCTGCTCAGAAATGGCTCCCAGTGATTATGCCGCGCATGCGCAGTACTATCACGCCGGCCGCCGTGATGACGCGAGGCGGGCGGCGTGATGACTACTAACGTCATCTTCCAGGAAGAGGGAGCCCGACACTCGGTCCCGGTGTTGCCGGGAGCCATTTCTGAGCAGGGACCAGAAGGACGCCGAGGGACGTCCCGACCTACGGTGGGCTGGGGAAAGCCCCAGGTAAGTTCAGATTTTGTTTTCATGCACTGCTCGGAGTCCCTTTTAAGGAGCAACACAGAGTCAATAGATGCTGTTCCTAATATGTAGCTTAACGCAATAGCTTGCAGAATTGTGAAGCTTACCACAACCGTTTCTCTTGTAGTCTATTCCTCATGGATCGGTGGAACCCGCTCAATCCTGGTAGCCCCGGCCAGTGGCTATACCAGGAGAGTCTCTGCACAGTGTATAGCAAAGTTGTAGTGCGCTGGCTCAGCTGACCAGATTCCAGTTGCTTGTATGCAAGACACAGCATTCCATGTTAGGACAATAAGTCCATTCTCTGCATGATGATTGGTGGTGACGTCACTCCTCTCACCAACGCATTTCGAAAGCTTGATCTTGATCTATCTCCCTTTTTTTTTTTTTAACTACCCACTTTGCCATGTATTGATCTATATTTTTCCCCCTACATTGTTATATATATATATATATATATATATATATATATATATATATATATAAATAATCTTTTCACCAGCTTCTCTTCTTCTCTGAATTACTGAATTACCAATCCAAAGCACATTTATCTGTCTCCAACCCTTAAGACTTTATTTAAAACCTAAAAAATCACCCTTTTACGCAAGCAAACAATTTAACTTAGGCTGCTCTCTTCAGCCTCCGACCAAGCTCTGCATGGAGCTTACTTATTCTGCTGTCTTTTGATTTCCTTTTTCTTAGATTGTAAGCTCTCAAGGGCAGGGTTTGTGTCTTGTAATTGATGCGTGTTTTGTTAGACAATGTGTGACATTTTTTTGTCTAGGAACTATGTATTCCGTACCAATGCCTGTAATATGTACCCATGTTTGTTTTTTTTACTTAGCATCATTGAAAGTAATATTGCTATATTAACCAGTCACTTTAATAATAATGTTATGCTGCTTACTTAGACAATGACTATGTTGTGCTTTTGTTACCTTCCTGTGGGTGTCACTATTTAGCTACTTTTCTTTCTTACGTACATCCTCTTCTCATGTCTTTATATACTGTATACCAAAATTATTATGCCTATCTGTAGTGACTGTGCAAAATTCCATTTTGTTATTGTGGCTGTGGTAAAATTAGAACATTCTTTACCCACAAGATAATGGCCAGGCACGAAGCAATTTTAAGAGGATTTTTATTATTATTATTATTATTAATATTATTCAGTGGGTCACTAAAAGAACTAATCAGCAATTTGAAAAGCTAGCTTCAGTCTTTCCTTTCCAGCATTTCTGACTGGATAATTTTTGATCTGATCCACCCAGATCTGTCATTTTACATCAATCATGCATTTTCGTTTCCAATATATTTTTATTTGGTTATGCATATTAATTAACATGTCAACAGTTCAACAGTTCAACACTATAAAAATAACACATGTAGAGCATTGTCCAGAAAAACATAGATTCAATTCAGTAAGAAATAAGACAGATTTGTGCAGGAATTTACAGTTGCAAATGTTTAAAGTTATCTGCTTCAGGAGATTGCTTAGTTGTTTCAGATCTCGTGAGATTCCATTTTAGGTGTTAGAGGGTTCTTGAGTTGACATGGCCTTATGATCACCATCTGCTATGGAGGATAGGTGACATCTGGGTGGATGGTTATAGTTAGGTATGTAAGAGATCATTGTAGTGGTTATATTAAGAAGTTGAAAGGTTAAGAGAGAGCTAGGAGAAGTTAAAGTAGAGGTTAGGGAAAGGGTTCCTGTGGTATACCTGTGGTATTCCTGTGGTGGTATGGCCGTGGTAGTGGTGGAGGGTCTTGCATGTAGTCTCCTTATACTCTTTTAAGACATTATATTTTTATATTCATCAGAGTCAGTGAAATCGTACCAACAAGCCCAGATCTTAGAGATTTTATCAACTTGATCGTGAGCCGTTAAAACCATTTCTTCCAGCTCCTTTGTTTTCTCTACCCTAGAAAACCAGTGTTTCAGTGTAGGGATAGATTTAGTTCTCCAAAGTGCAGGAATAGTTGCTCTGGCTGCTGTAATCAGGTGTGGGAGTACCGATTTTTTGTATTGAGAGGGGGAGATTGGTGAATTGTGTAGTAGGTAGGTATCTGGAAGGAATGGTACTGAAAGCCCCGATATTTGTTGGCTGATCCTGTGGACATCTTTCCAGAAAGCTTCTAGTAACGGGCACGTAAAAGTTAGGTGCAGTAGATCTCCAGGACTGTTTTCACATCGCCAGCACGAATTCGGGATGCTAGGTGTGAATTTGTGTAACTTTTGAGGGGTTCTATACCAGTTGGTTAGAAACTTATAGTTTTGTTCTTTATTTCTGGCACATCTGGTAGATTTGTGTGCGTTAAGGTATATTGTGTTCCACTGTTCATCTGATAGTGGCAATTCCAGAGCGTTATTCCAGTATTTTTTAGCAGGTAGTTCTGGTGCCGAGAGTGCATATACTAGCAAGTTGTAAAGCCAGGAGAGTGAATGTCTCTTTACTCCTTTTGAAACACATCTCAAATCGAATTGGGTTAGATTGGACCTAGTTGTGCATTTCAAATGCTTAGAGTTAAGAAAATGCCGTAGTTGGAATAGTGTCCACATAGGGATGGGCTGATCTGATGTGGGGTGCTTAATTTCTTCCTGTTTTTTAAGGGTGCCTTTAGAGGTGAAGTGATAAGCTCTAGGTAATTCTGATTCTGCCCAAGTTTTTAAATAGAGAGAGTCACCTCCCGGGAGGAAACGGGGGTTTCCTATAATAGGAGTCATGGGTCCCGTCAAGGATGAAATTTTGTATTGGCTGCAGCAGGCAGTGAACACTGCTTTGGAGGCTAGTATAAAGGGGTGATCTTGTTTAGTCTTTTTGAGGGGTAACACATTGCTCATCCATGGGAGGCCTCCCAGTTGAGTTCCGCATATCTCCTGTTCTATGTGTACCCAGTCTTTTTGTATTGGGTAAGTTGTCCAGTCAATTATTCTAAGAAGGTGTGAGGCATAATAATACAATTTAAGGTTTGGTAGACCAGCTCCTCCTCTGTCTATTGGGAGAGAGAGGGTTTTGTTGCTGATTCTAATTTTCTTGTGTTCCCAGATGAATCTATTAATCTGACCTTGCAGGGATTTTATGAACTCAGCTGGGAGGTGTATAGGGATAGTTTGGAGCGTATATAACAGCTGTGGTAGGATAGTCATTTTAATGGATGACATCCTACCAAACCATGAGAGTCCTTTAAGCTTATCCCAATCTGTGATTTCTTTTATGATTTTCTCTCTTAGAGGGGTGTAATTTAGCTCGAATAGTTTTTCTATTTTAGCTGGAAGTTTAATACCAAGATAGGTAATCGCCGTTTGCTCCCATTTAAAGGGGAATCTCTCCTTACAAAGAGTCAAGTTAGGATCCTTTAATGAAATGTTTAATGCATAGGACTTGTCGTAATTAATTTTTAAGTTGGAAATTATGCCAAATTCTTTTAAAGCTCTTACTAAATTGGGTAGGGTGATCAGCGGTTGTGATAAGAAAAAAAGCATATCATCCGCGAAAGCTGCTATTTTGTATTCTTTTTGGGCGATCTGTATGCCGTGTATATCTGTATTGGCTCTAACTAAGTTTAGGAAGGGCTCTAAGGAGAGAATATAGATTAGTGGGGACAGGGGGCAGCCCTGTCTTGTTCCATTTGTGATTGGGAAAGAGTTTGACAGGGAAAGATTTGCCTTCACTTTCGCTGTTGGGTTACTGTATAATAGGCCTATCCAGGCCTTTAAGTGTGGGCCTAATCCCAGATCAGCTAAAACCGCATGAATATAGTCCCATGCCACCCTGTCGAAGGCCTTCTCGGCATCGGTGGAGAGAAAGAACCCCTCCACACGACGCCGAGAGAGCCAATGCAGGACCCCCACTGCCTTGGCAGTGTTGTCTCTTCCCTCTCTACCTGGCGTGAATCCTGATTGGTCCTGGTGTATCAATTGCGGGAGTAGGGGGTTGAGCCTGTTCGCCAGGATCTTGGCAAAGATCTTAATATCACAATTGAGAAGTGAGATTGGTCTGTAGTTATTGCATGTATGCGGGTCTTTACCCTCTTTATGAATGACAGCCACATGGGCTTCTAGGAGTTGTGTGGAGGGTATTGTGCTAGCCGTCACATTGTTAAAAGCTTTTGTGAAGCATGGAGCCAAGACCCTAGCGAACAGCTTGTAGTACTGGGAAGTTAAACCGTCTGGGCCTGGGCTTTTCCCGGATTTTAAATCCTTAATCACTGAGAGGAATTCTGATTGGCTGATTGGTAGATCTAGTTCTGTGGCGGTTTCAGGTTTTAGGGCATGAAGGCCATGATGTTTAAGGAAGTCTTCTATCAGGGTTCTCCTATGGGACTGTGAGCTATTTTTCTTCTGGTCGAGGTTTAAGTTATAGAGGCTCATGTAATATTTGCGGAAGGCTTCTAGGATTGTGGGGGTAGTTATGTTGTCAGGGCCCTTGGGGTTCTTGATTGCCTTAATCAGGTTTTTAGCATTTTTTTTTTTAAGTTTTCTTGCTAGGAAGGATCCTATTTTATTGTCCCATTCATAGAGTGCTTTCTCTGAGTGGAGGATGGCACTTTTAGCTCTTCTATTGAGGACTGATTTCAGGTCTAGTCTTTTGAGTTGAAGTTTATTCAAAATGTCTACACTAGCGGTGCTTTTATGGAGGGATTCAAGTTGAAAGATTTCTTTTAAGATAGCATTAATATAGAAGTACTTGTCTTTTTTTTTCCTTGCTCCTATTTTAATGAGCTCCCCTCTGATGACAACTTTATGGGCTTCCCATATGGCTAGGGGGGATGCCTCACAGGGAAGGTTGTGTTTCATGTAATCTGAGAGTAGTTTAGAGACTGTGTGGAAGGCCTCTGGATCCCCCAGAAGTTCTGGGTTCAATCTCCAGTTAAATTGTGAAGTTTTTAGGAACGGTATTTCCAGCACCAGGAACACGGGTGCGTGATCTGAAAAAGCTATCGAACCAATTGACGCTTTTACTACTAGATCGAGGTCTAATTGTGTGACCATTAAGTGGTCAATGCGCGAGTATTTCTGGTGTGGCGCCGAGTAATGTGTGTAGTCCTTTACCTGAGGGTTCAGGGCCCTCCACACATCAATTAAAGCAAGATTCGAGAGCTTTTCCTTTACCCTTTTAATAGCTTTGTAAGGAATTAGTGATTTACCATTTGAAGTATCTATAGGGGGATGCAGAGGCATGTTGAGATCGTCTCCCCATATTATCATGCCTTTAGCAAAGTCTAGCAGCTTATTGGTGACCATGTTAAGGAAGGACTCCTGCTTGTCATTTGGTGCATAAATGGAAACTAACGTAATCTCTCTGTTGCCCAATGTGCCTAATAAAAATATGAACCTCCCCTCTGGATCTGTTAGGTGATTTTTCACTTGGATTTCGCAGGATTTATGTAATAGAATGGATACTCCCCTTGTTTTCCCTGTTGGGGACGTGGAGTGGTATCCTCTGGTGTAGTTTTTGTCTCTCAGATATGGATTATGTTTGTTTGAGAAGTGTGTTTCTTGGAGCATTGCAATCATCACTCTCTGGCTTTGGAGAAGGTGTAGTAAGGCTGACCTCTTCTCTGGTGTATTAAGTCCGTTGACATTATGGGAAGTAATTAGCCATCGGACAGTCTCTTGTCTCTTAGAGGACATATTAGTTAGTGATGAGTCACCACTCCACCAGGTCGGTCTCCCACCACAGGAGAGAAGATGATATGACAGGGAACTAGAAAAAAGATATAGAGTAAGAAAGAGAAGGTGAAATATTAGCATTTGGCCAGAACGCTCTCTGGACAGGGTAGAGATAAATGGAGATTTGTATAGGAGGGCCTACTTTACCCTAAAGAAGTATAAAGTAAAAGGTACGGTGTAGACAGGCCACTGAGTGGACTGTCTAGGTTGTTGACCGGTATTGGGTCAGTGCAAGCAAATACACTGTTTGGGGTAATGAAGTGACAATTACTCAGTAGGTAGAGCTCTTAGTTCGTGTTGGTGCTACCCCATTATATATACCAAGGTTTCTAAGTACTATATTAGGAAGACTTAGGCTACAGAGTGGGGAGGGTAGGGGAAGGGGGGGGAGGGTAGGGGGGGGAGGGGGGAGGGAGAGTTAGTCTGATAGGCAGCTAGTTTAGAATCGTTAAACAATGGGGTCTTTTGTTTTTTGTTTATTGTTTACCCCCCTTTAGAGCATATATCTGTCGTGTATACATTCCCCATGTCTTCCCCTTGTACCCTGTATTTAACATGCGCAATAATAACATTTTACTACTATAAAGACTTATCTATTATGAGAAGTACAGCGTTGTAGTTATAACCAGATAACATATGCATGTGTTAACAGACTATAAGTTTCCTAAAAAATGTTAACAGGCTTAATTAGTAATGCAGACATTGCAGAAATACAGGTATTACAGAG